>NC_141695.1:1212201579-1212858396 GCF_964263255.1 Lissotriton vulgaris | reverse complement strand
CTTGCATTTGTCTATTTGGACCACTGCGGCCCCTTAAATTCTGGTGCGGCTTACAAGTACCTCTTGGTGGCAGTGGATTCATGCTCTAGGTTTCTGTGTGTTTGGCCCCACAGCTCAGCTGATGCTAGAACTGTTATGAAGGATTTCAAATTCTTCATCAGTAAATATACAATTGGCGCGTTACATTCCGACTGCAGCCCTGCATTTAGCTCACAGGCTTACAAGGAAGCCATGGAAGGTATGGGCATTGCCTTGCGGTACTCCTCCTCCTACCATCCCAAGGAAAATTCAGTGGTGGAGAGGAAAAACCGGGACCTAAAGCAATCCTCAACAGCAAGGGTAATAGGCACGGGTGGTACATGGGTCAATCACCTATATGAAGTCCAGAGGGCACTTAATAACATGCCAAGGAAGTCCTTGGGAGGCCGTACCCCATAAGAAATCCTGTTTGGGACAAGAATTTGGGTACCTGATCTTAAATGTGCCAGCACAGTGGCGGATGCAAAACCATTTGAACAGAATGACCGTTTGGCTGGATTACAGGAACTCAATGAATCCTGCGTACTACAAAGCAGCATGCAAGTCAAACGCACCGCCAATGGGGAAGTGAAACCAGTTCCGGCAAGACCTGTATGAGTACCGCAGATCAGGTACCTTGTCAGGGAAAAAATTGTGACGAGAAGAGAGTTTGGGCCATCCTACCAAACAGCTGTACCTGTCCTGGCAGTAGTAGGAACAAGAACAGTACAACTTCCGCCTCTTGCCGGCAAAAAAGAAAAAATATTTACCTCCATTGATCTAATCAAACCGCATCATCTGGCCGACTCTCAACAGTAGACCACGTGGGGTCCTGAATAGCCACAGAGTTCCTCTTGCTACTATACAGGAACTTCAGATGGAAAGACTAATACCCTTTCAAGACTCCGCAACACAGAGTGATGGAGCAACAAATAATGTAGTACAAATCACACCAGTTGAAATTATAAAGCATCAAGAAGAAACAGCAATGCAAGTTTCAATTTGGCCCAACAATAATGTCTACATTATTGTGCCTTCAAACAACATATCTGCCAGTTCTACAAAACCTGTTGAGCTACCAAAGACAGATGGAACTGTGTCTGGCTACTTCATCAACTTCAATGATTTTTCGTCAGATTCAAGTGAAAGTGATCAAACGCTACCCACTTCAAAGAAATGTTTTTTTGCCAATTCTATCTTTTGCTCAAAAAGTCTTACTTAGTGCTAACTTGGTTGCATATTTAGTTCACAATAGGGGATAGTATATCTGTTGATTTGGATTGGCACAGTGACTGTTTTTTTCAGCTTCTGAACGGACATTATCTCCCAGAACGCTCTGCTTTACTATCTGTGAACTTGGTCCTGAAACCACATACGTCATCACATCCTGAACAAAGAGACTTGTCCCTGGTGAACATTATAGCAATTCTAATTCCTGATGGTATTGTTTGGGACAAAGTATCATATGATAAATATGGCCCAAAGAACATTTGACGATTCCACATTTGTTTAAAATCTCTTTAAATCATTTCATTACCCCCAGTACTCTCTCTGATGATTGGGACATTGAAACTGTAAATACTATGCTCACAGATTTAGAACAATCTGCTGCATATTCCTAAAGGAAATTGTATGAAGGTACAACTGACTACAATAACATGTTTTGTTACCAGCATTATGGTGATCATGTCTTGTATAGAGCAAGTGTACCACGCACTGCTAATGTTTACCATCAATGGGAACATAGCAAGACACCACCAAAGGGTAGTTCTGCCACATTGACATAGAAATGTGCATACTTTTCAGGGTACAACCCATCAGACCCAGAATAATTTCATTACAAACTTACAATGACAAATGCAACAGCGAAGAAAATTATGCTGGCAAAAACTATGCGGATATTCTCAGCACATTTTATCTCCCAACTCTCTATAACGGGTTTCTACTACAGGAGAGATACTATAGACACAACATTGATCTGGGGGACAAGGGAGTGTCAGGTTCAGGGAACTGAGGCCTTAATTAGAGCTTGCCAAATACCATTACAAATGATTTTCTTGCACAGAACAGCACAACAGACCACATGTTATGGGTTTGCAAAAATCAAAGATCTGAAAACACAGAGCATCTCCTCACATGTCCCAATCAAGGGAATTGCAAATAACACACTAACAAGTGGAAGGAAAATATGGTACAAGCACATATAATACATCACCTCTCGATTGGTAGGGTTGGTTGGTTTCGCCGGTAGGCACAAATAGGTGCCACTCAAGATTCAGAGGTACAACTGAAGGGTTTATTATCCATAGGCCCGACCCACACTATGTTCACATAGATGACCCAGGGGTAGAGTCGGGGAGCTGTGCCTAGATTGGCTAAAAACCTCAACACAATCACAGGTGAAACAACACTTGCCCCTTTTCCTGCTGTGCGGGGATATGGAAGGGAACAGAGGGGGAAACATGGCGGCAGCAAGCTGAGTCGCCGCAGCGCTCCGGGCCAGGGCTCTTGCAGCTTTTTTGTAATCAGTAATCGGTAATAGAGGCAGTTCGACCTTAATGTCAACATGGCGATAAAATGCTGAATATATTTGAGCTGACCTACCTGTGGAGTTGGAAAAGAGAGTAATTTAAACCTTGGCGAGGTAACGTGTCGGCGTTTTGGCGTTTCAGCGTAATGGTTTTCCTGCTCCATTTTTTCCAGCTTGCTTTTTCCCTGTTGCTTATGTGTTTCGACTCAGTAGTTCCCCTCCTGCCGGGTCTGTTGCGGTGGAGGTCGGCTGCCCTGCAGATTCACAGAGGGCATAGAATCCGGAGCCTTTTCCGGGGAACTTGGGGCAGCGGCAGTAGTGGTGCTTCTGCGTCCTCCAAGGGCGGAGGCATTTCAGGCACGACGGAGGCTGAGCCTGCCGGTGCACAGGCATTGGAGGAGGAAAGCCAGCAAAACCAGCAAAGCCAGAACCAGGTAAACGGCGAACCATCGATAGATGCCACAGCCAGCACCCCGATAGGGTGTGAGACGGTAGTTGTGTTGGGGCCAGGTGCTGTAAAAAAAAGAGGAAAACGAGGGGTCAAGACTCAGAGCGATAAGAGCAAAAAGAGAGAGGTGAGAGGAGAGGTGGACCTCTCATTTAAAACAAATAGAAGTATAAGCGCTCAGGCTCAAGGTCAAAGTCCTGGTTCCACCAGTAATTGTAAGAGAGATAATATCTCTACATTTGTGTGTGGGGAAGTGAAATCTAAACGCTCAAAGGGGCATAGATCATCAAAAGCGTCTAAAATCACCGCTGCCCTTGGCACAAAAGCAAAGCCTTCTTCAAGATCTTATTTCGAAGTTGTGCCACAAGTTCTGGATTTAGTGAAAAGCAGAACACTGGGTAGGGCACTTGTTGGGCAAAACTCCCTCCCCTCTTCTTTACTTTCTTTACCCTCCTGTAACATGGATCTGGTGGGAGCCTCATTAGAGGGAGTCAATGTGATATCAATTGTGGGTCCCGGGCGTCGTTGAAGCCTCAGAGTTTGTATCAATAGTGACGGGTGATACTAGAATATTGGATGAGCATGCACTGGAACCACAGCAGATAATAGAGCCATCGGAGCACGGTGTCGTACAGCAGGAGTGTTCGCCTTAATGACAAGTAGCTCTCAGGTTGAGGGTAGAGGTGGAGGCAGATTGGTAACAGCCTCCTTGGAAACTATGGGGCAGATTTATGAGGCCCTTGCGCCACGTTTACGCTGCTGTTGCGTCACGCAAGGCGGCGTAAACGTGGCGCATCCCTATGAACGATTTACAACGTGACGCATCTAGGCAGATGCGTCACGTTGTAAAGCCCTGCGCTGCTTGTGGGCGTTCTGGCGCAGGGTGGGCGTTCCGGGGCAGGTGCGCCTCGCAAAAGTGGCTGAGTGAAATCTATGAGATTTCACTCAGTCACTTTTAAGCCAATGCTGCGTCAAAAGCCTGCGCCTGCTTGAAGCAGGCGTAGGTCTTGACGCAGCATTGTTAAAATGGGGCACCCCCGAGCCTTGCTGGAGCTGCGTCGCGCTTGCGACGCAACTCCAGCAATGCGCCACATTTCCGGCACAGATGCGTCACGCATCTGTGCCGTTTTTGCACCATGGTGCGCCGCATTATAAATGTGGCGCACCATGGCTGGCGGAGCTGTGGCGCACTGTGGCGCATGTTAACTGGCGCATCCCTGGGGATGCGCCAGTTAACATAAATCTGCCCCTAAGTTTTCAACTCTGTCACTGGATATAAAAAGGGGTTTTGAAGTTTCAACTGCTAACCAGACAGAAATAAGACATTTTTGTGAATCCTTGGAGAGCAAAATTGATGGTCTTAGCGCTAGGACGGTGGCGCTAGAAGGGGAAACACCCATTACATCAATGTCACTACATCGCGGTGCGATAGCACGCGGCTTTTACTTCACAGGATCGTTGAGAAAGCAGGCTTTTACTACGGATGCTACAACGGCGCAATGCCATTCACATCGCATGCAATTACAACGTATGCAATGTTAAGATGCCCGGTGTTAAGATGCTATTCGCATGCTGGCTACAGAAACGGCCTTTTCCTTGCAGACTGTCAATTAAGAAACAGGTGCCAGCAATTAATATACATATACAAAGAAGACCACAATTAAGAAACAGGTCGGAACCAGTGGCAATTACCGCATCGATGACCGTGAGAGGATGTGGTCTGACGGATAGCTCTGCCGACTTTGGTGCTGTCAAATAGGGTTCGAGAAAGCAGATATTTTACAATTCAGGACAGTAGTGACTGGACTCCCATATGGGTTCATAGGAAATGAATAGGAAAGCTAGGAACTCATGCACATAGTTTATATAGCAAGTGTTTATGTTTCAAGTGATTTGCACTGTACAGACTGGGAACAGAACACTCTGTAGGCGCAACCCTCTGAGGTGAAGCAATAGTGTCATGGGCATTAATGTAAACAATGGAAATCCACTTTTACTCCTTGTTGAGTGATATAAGGTAGCAACAAATAGGATGAGTAATTGCCCACGTTGCTGGGCCTTAGTACCACTGCACCTGCTGCACTAATGATAGCAACTTCCACTGACGACTCTGACAAAGATTCATGGCTAGTTAGATGCTGACAGCTTCTGGCTTTCTACAAGATTCTGGGGATAGGAGTGATAGCAATGTTTTCAGTGTGTTTCCGAATGTTAAATCGGCAGGAGGGGGTCCTTGTTCATGCGGAAAGGCTGATTTCCTGTTCCTAAAATAAAGTTGTAACTTCATTCACTTTATCTGGTCACCAACTCTCCCGGTGCTGATTTATATTGTTTGTTGAGTGGGAAGAACCTAACTTGTGGCTGCTGGAGCACTGTACTGAAGGAAAATAAAATTATTCAGGTCATTCACCTAATAAAAAGCAAAGCCTCACGTGCAACCGAAGAAGGTAGAAAGGCAGGAATCCCTGAAAAGTAAGTCCTGCAGCTGCATTTAAAGGCGACTGTTATTTAATAATCTGAGGAACAATATTGCGGCACAAAACAAGGACTTGAAAAGTAAATTACAGATTAATCAGAAACTAGACTCGGGTGACAAAGCAAATGTTTGCTGATCTAACCTCATTGTGCTCGTCACGACCTGGATTTAACGTGTTGTGTTGTATCAGTTTCTTGATGCATGTTCAGCTCATTGGGGCTTTAGAAAGAACACAGTCCCAGAATTGCCAAATGCACGTAAAATACTTTAAATGAATAACCACAAACGGCAGTAAGCAACAACCCACTGTTTGCTGCAGAGCAGCGACTGAGCACAAATGTGGCCACTCATTATGCAGAGGGAGAGGTGTCTTTTATCCAAGCGTGCCGCTTCATTCGCTACTGTAACTTAGAATGACACGACCACCTACCCATGTTAGCTTCGCCGACTGCGCTTACCTTCTGACACTGCATTTGAGCAGAGAAAGCATTTTTTTGAAGTTTGATGCATTTCCAATTCTCTCTTTGGGCTCAAACATCGCGTTGTCATGTTGCGCGATGTAAAGTCGCCGATGTGACACGCTATCCAATTACATGGCCTCATTTGCGTCGCAACAATGTGCGATGAAAAAATTGCCGCTGTGATCGCCGTTGCGATGTAAGTGCCGAAATGAAAACTCCCGCGATATCAATGTAGGCGATGGATCGTCATACAACCTGCTAGAAGATACGGTGGCAGGTCTTTCCCTCCACCTTGATAAGGCCAAAGCTGACATTATCAATCTTAAAAAAGAGGACCTTGCCCTGTGCGAAAGAATGGAGATCTTGGAAAACAATGTTTGACGCAACAACCTTAGAATCCTTAATATTCCTGAGGGGAGTGAGAGTTCCGATATCAAGCAATATGTCACCATGCTGTTAAAGGATTCTTTAGGGCTTGATCAGTCGGTAGAAGATCTAGGCACTTTAGGAAGAACCCACAAAGATCCAAGCCTAAGAAGATCTTAGTCAACTTCCATACCTATTCGCTTAAGGAGTCTATCCTTAACCAAGAATGAAAACATAAATCCCTGAGTGGCAAGGGGTTTACCTTTCAGATAAAGTCAGATCTATCTAGGGCGACCTTGGATAAACAATGGGAGCTGGGGAGGAGGTTAGGCGCCTTTAAGAAGTTAGGAGCGGTAGCACAACTCAAGTTCCCAGCTGCACTAAGGATAATGTATAATAACAAAATGTATAATATAAGATCTGTGCAGGCTGCAGACGAATCGTTGCTGGATTTGGGTACAAAGGAAAGTCCATCAGGTTAGTTTTGAGCTGGTCCTGCCCTCTCAGTAGATCATCCTTTCTCTAACGATTAAAGTCAATATTGGGAAAAATTAGGTTTTGTAAGGTAGTTTTAGTTCTTATAACATCCTATGTATATTGAGTTTTACCCTAAAAGGAAAAAAAAAAGGGTGAGGGAAAATTTTTTGAGTTCCAACTATTTTCATGCTGGCATGGTATTACATTTTTGGCATTTTACTTGTTTTTTTCTTCTTTTTCTTTTGTAAGGAGAAAAGCGCTGTGGGAGTCAGTTGGGGTGCTATTTTCTGGACTTGGTCCGGATAGATAGGGAAAGGGTTTCCCACAGAGGGTGGGTGGGTAGATTAGGGCACGGGGAAGGGGTGTGGGTGTTGCAAGGTAAAAAATCCAAAAATGTCCTCATTTTACTCTCTGTAGCGATCTTTTACTCTTCTTATTTTCATAGAGTGATTTCTGGTGTAAATATGGTGGTTCTGGATGGGTTTAGGGGGGCTTCTGTTATGTTGGAAATTCAATCTATGAAGGGGGGAGGAAACTCTACTTATGAATAGTTTACAGATTCTCTCCTGGAATATTAATGGCCTTCGCAACAGACTTAGAAGGGACAATATTTTGCAATATCTCTGTGATTCTGATGCGCAGGTCATTGTTCTCCAGGAGGCGCATTTGACAGAACCTGAGATGCTTTCTCTGGCTAAAAAAATAGATGGATTGATTTATGTATCTCCACAACCCAGACCATGAACATTAGGGGGGTCACAATACTTTTTAAGAAGTCAGCAAAAGCTTGTCTTATATCTAAGTTAGTAGACCCAGGTGGCAGATGGGTCATTGTAACAGCAAATATCTCGGGTGCACAAATTACAATTGTCGGATATTACGGTCCGAATCTTGATGACCCCTCCTTGCTTAAATCCATCTTTTCTCATTTATTACTGTGTCCAGAACCTATTGTTCAGGCCGGCGATTTCAGTATAGTTTTAGACCCCATCCTTGATATATCACCAAACAGTCGGGCGTCAATACCTTCTAAAACTAGAGCCTTCTTATTGGAAACTATGAAACAGTATGGCTATTTAGTTATATGGAGACTAAGGTCTGGACAACATCTGGGAGTGTCATTCCGCAACTATAAATACCACCATCAATCGAGGATTGATTTTATTTTGATCAGTCAAACTCTGAAGAGCCTAGTAAAAACCATTTCCTACCTTCCCTCACATCTGTCAGACCATTCAGCTGTATGGATGGAAATGGTAGGCATTATCCACCCCTCCCCCAGAATTTGATTGTTTGATCGCTCGCTTCGCTTGCAACAGGAGGAGATCTGCTCTTTGGTGAATGAAACTGAGTGGTTCATGAAAATGAACATTGGTTCAGCCTCACTAGGCTCTGTCTGGGACTCCTATAAGGCCTTCTTAAGAGGCCAAATCACTGTTAGGGCTACCTATAGGAGGAAAAGTACAAGGGGAAGTAGATTTACACTCAGATGCCTGGTCGACACCTTACAGGAGTTACAGAACAAGTTAATCCGTGCAAAGGGGCACTTGGACAATGTGTTAAATACACGTGTTTTACAAAGGTGGAAAGCGAGCAAAATCGCACATTTTGAATACGGGGAGGGAGCAGGTAGACTTTTATCCTGGAAATCTAAAATGGATCAGGTACAAAACTATATTGGCTCTATCACCCAAGATAATTTAGTATATACTTCGGATGAAAATATTCGGAGGATTTTCATGCTGTTTCTTTAAGACATCTATAAGAAGGATAAATTCATTGAGTTGGATAGTATTCAAGAATGGTTGAAGGAGATACCACTGCCTTCGTTGACCTTGGAACAACGTGCCTGTCGCAGGTCGAGGTCAAAGCGGCCATTGTGAGTAGTAATAAGGGAAAAGCGGCGGGCCCTGATGGTCTACCCGCTGAAATTTATTGGGTTTTGGAACAGGCAATTGTTCTGTTTTTAACTACCTTATTCAACCAGATCATCCAGGAAGGGGTGTCACCCCCAGCCTCATGGGATAATGCATCCATAACCCTGATTTTAAAACCTGGTAAGCCTGCATCACATTTTGGGTCTTACAGACCGATTTCTATCATTAACGTGGATTACAAAACCTTTGCTTCTATTTTGGCCAATAGATTGGGGTTGGTAGCAGGGGACAACTTGCACCAAGAACAGAGCGGTTTCATTTAGGGTCGACAACTGTTTGAATTGACATATGATCTAATGGGGGCAAACAATATTGCATCCACGGATTCTCTCCCCCTGGCTTTCTTTTCGCGCGATGCTACTAAGGCCTTCGACAGGGTACACTGGTCATACCTGTCGAGGGTCTTAGGTAAGTTAAACATCGGAGACATATTTTGTCAGGCGGTAAGATTGCTATACCAGAATCCTTCAGCCTGCCTTTTGGTGAATGGAGCCTTGTCTGACCCTTTCACCATTACAAG
This sequence comes from Lissotriton vulgaris, assembly GCF_964263255.1. Classification (NCBI taxonomy): domain Eukaryota; kingdom Metazoa; phylum Chordata; class Amphibia; order Caudata; family Salamandridae; genus Lissotriton; species Lissotriton vulgaris. The sequence goes on along the minus strand of NC_141695.1, from coordinate 1,212,849,163 downwards.
GGGAACGCAACAGGGCTGCCCACTCTCCCCTCTCTTGTTTGACCTATATATTGAACCCTTTGCCCAACGGCTGAGGGATGACCTTAACATCAAGCCCTTTAGGTACAGGGAGTGGGAGAAGAAGGTGGCCCTGCACGCGGATGACCTCCTGATTTTTTCTTCGGAATTGTGTACAGCCCTTCCAGTGATTAAATTGGCTCAGGATTTTGGTGCAATCTCTGGATACGAGATTAATGCCTCTAAAACAGAGATCATGGTCTGGAACATAAAGGAGTCAGGGGTATGGGTGCAGCTTAGTTTAAATATGAGGTATTTTGGTATCAACATTCTCCAAGATGTTAGTAAAATAGCTGAAACTAATCTCTCCATAGTAGCGAAAGACTGTCGAAAACTTATGAGATCATGGTCTTCATTACCCTTGACCATCTTGGGAAGGGTGCATCTAAAAAAAATGTCTATTTTACCCAGAATCACTTTTTTGTTTAATACTATTCCTCTTTACTTTGAACCTTCTTCTTTATCTAAGTTACAGAGTGATATCAATTCATTTATTTGGGTTTATCATATACCTAGGATAGCCTGGAAAAATCTTAAGCGCCAAAGGGAAAAGGGGGGCTCGCTGTTCCGGATATTCAATTGTATGTATGGGCATTCCAACTTACCCACTCTCGCATGCTATTGAAGATGCCCAGTAATATCGGGATCAGCTGTATGTTTAGGGCAATGCTCAGTGGTGCAAATCTATCTCAGGAGGGGTTTTTGTTTAAATTTGGAGACCCCAAATTCTTTTAAAAAATAAAACTAAATGTTCTACAGGGCATGGCTAGAACGTGGGCCAAATTGCGTAGTTCGGTAATGCTAGGGTATTTCTATTAAGGCACCTCTGTGGGATTCACCTCGGGGCCCGGTTTGGCTTAAGGACAGTCTCATTTTGCCTTTGAGAGTTGCAGGCCTGGAGGTTTGGGGTGACTTGTTTGTAGAGGGGGTTCTCGTATCATGGGAATCCCTCAGAGATAGAGTCGGTTTAAACCTTTCTAGATAGCCTGCTGGGCTCAGTCACAGTCTACTAAGGGTAGATTCCCAGTAGGTGGAGGTAATCATCTTGAGTTCCAGCTTCTTAATAAAATTCTGGCTATAAAGGAAATCTCTTTTTGGTACAAGGCAATTCTAGAGGAGATTGACGGCAAATTTCAACTGGCTGATAAGCTTTGGGGGAGCTCCTTCCTGGATCAAGATGTGGGAAACCTCTGGTGTAGTTCCTTTAATCTACTGTGGGAAATTGTCAAACCAGCATGGCTCTGAAGGAATCACCTCTTCACCTTGTATAGGGCCTATTATTCACCACAGAGGCTCTCAAAATTCTCAAAGGACTTACCAGTATCCTGTATGAAGTGTGGGACAATAGCTTCCTGGGCTAGCACTGGCATGGAGGCGGAAGGACACAGCTAATAGTATTCAGTGGGTTGTATGGGTTTATTTCACTGCTGAATGCCCTGAGACGGTGATCCCGAATACGTATTCCGTGTTTTCCGGCCAGCAGTGCAGTCCAGTGCAGCGCGGCAAGTCAGGAGGAGGCAGCTGTGGTTCGGGCAGCATGACCGGGACACGCCGCATTCCACCCCTCCGGGCACTGCGGCGTGGTCACGGCTGAAGCTTCTGGGGGCCGCCGAGACCCTGGATGTGAATTGCGGCCGGAGCAAGGAAACGCGGCAGGAGCCGCCGGCGCTCAGAAATCGTGGCAGGAGCCGCCTATGACTCGGCAGGCGGGGCGTCCTGCGATTTGAATTGCCGGTAACTCTTTCTGCGGTAGGAGCCGCTTGTGATCTGGAACGCGGTGGTTCAAATTGCGGCCAGGGGTCTGAATTGCAGCTGGAGCCGCTTGTATCTTATGAATTGGACCCCGGCCGGTGCTTTTAAACGCGGCCGCTTGCAGCTTGTAAATTGTGAATTGGACCGGGGCCAGAATTGAAATCGGGGCCCGGCCACTGGCAGCCAGAATTGCAGCCAGAGCCGCCTGAGGCTCGAATCACCCCCGGCAAACCGCAAACTGTCAATTGTCAATTGCTCATTAAATTTTAATTGAACATCAGGGGAAACCCAGTGGGAAAGGATCACTACATCACCACATCGTTCTGTAATTCGTGGAGGCGCACAAGCAGGAGCTGGCAGTACTGCCTCCCAAGTTATCCCTGTTTTCCTTACATCTGACCACGTCATCCTTGTTTCCTAATGCCTATCTACTGAGGCCGGCCACTGAGGCTGGCTCTTCGTGCCGCTGAATGATCTAACACCCCTCCACCTCTGTCACTGCTACCACCGCCACCCAACGGCTGCTTATCCTGACGGCTGCTGCTCAAGTTGATCACCGCCACATCTCCGTCCCGCTGCATCACTTCGACCCACTGGTACACTCAACAGCTGGCCTGTGGGCGGTTGGACGGGCATCCTGCAGAGCAGACAGGCTTGGAGGTAAGCCGGTTCACTGTGACTGTTGGTTTGGCGGAGAGGGGGGGCAAAGGTCACCTCTGGAAGAACATAGGGATCAGGGCGTAGGGAAAGGGAAAAGGGGAAAGAACCAAACGGTGTAAGAACTGTGTTATAACTGAGCAACTGCCGAGTGGGGGGTGTAGCGCAAAGTCTAACTTTACACTCCAGATTCTAAGTGCTAGTGCACCAGCAAGAACCAGCGAGTCAGAAGACCAGGGAGCGGTCTGGGAACGGCCAGGGAGGAACGGGCAACACATAACACAAAATCCTCGTACTAAACATCAGGCGTTCATTTGGTGCAGAGGACAAGTGAAGTGAGTGTAGCAAGCAGCCAATTGGGGGCAGAAAACACACCACATAACACAAAATCTTCGTACTAAACATCAGGCATTCATTTGGTGCAAAGGACAAGTGAAGTGAGCGAGGCAAGCAGCCAAATGCGGGCAGAAAACACACCACGCAAAAGACGTAACCAACATCAAACCCCACAAGGAGTAGTGAAGGGGTAGCAGCAGCCTTGATCCCCAGCGAAACTCACATTAAGATTTACCAAAAGAAACATTAAAAGAACATCAAGGCCGGCGGAAGCCATCGGAAGAATGAGGTCGGGGAGGACACGAAGGAACCCCCCACAAATGGTTAAAAGAAAATCAAAGACTAAAACCCCGACCTCAGCCGCAGAGGATAGTGCAGCCACCACTTTAATACCTCTGATTTATTCAATCTTTGGCTCAATGAATCCTACTAGCAAATTCACCTTTCTGAAGGACCCTGTATCTGCTATTTACACAATGCCGGAACACCAAATGGACTACAAAAGCCAATGTCCCCAAGCAAAGCAAGCGCACAGTCAATAAACCTGCAGACCCCACTGCCCAGTTCTAACACGAACACAACAATTAGCAATGAAGAGGGGCAAACAAGTAAGAATATGCAAGTTATTCAAGAGCACAACAAGCACACGATACAAACCCAAGCCCAGGTACACATGGAAAACAAAAGTCTGGACGCAGTGCAAGAACAAGTGAAACATCCAACACCATCAGGAGTCACCAGCAAAACCATGGACTGCGCTAGGGAAAAAATCTCAGACTGGAGTCTGGAAATTGCAGACTCTCAGGCCGCACAAATGAACATAATCCCAGGGAGTCCAAAATACGAACAGCAAGAAACGGGGTACAATCCCCGACAAATAGTAGGTGCTCCTCAAGAGGGTGTAAAACATTAGACAGTGGAGCACAAACAAAATAAGTATGAGTCAAACAATCAGGGATGCTATAGGTTGGTCGCTAAGGGGCTGGACAATAATCACAAAATCTCCTTCACCCCAATTATAACCCCAAGAGCCAATTACACATCAGACAAAAAAGATATAAAGAATGTTAGGCTAGTTATTGCAAATACGGAAAAGAATGTGAAGGATCAATTACAAGTAATGATCACCACAGATCAAAAATTACAGAAACAAAGAGTAGGATCAATAATCTCAAGAAGGACAGAACCTTGCCCTGATATCGCCGCAAGTGAACACGAGCTCTACAGAGAATTGGGTGATCTAAAACAAGCTTGCCTGAAAGCAAAGGCGAAGGCAAGTACACTAAACGAGCAATCACAGAACGACGCCCATAGCCAAAAATCAAAACACCCATGTGATGATGAAAAGGACCACGAAAGATACCAATTGAGGAGATCTCGGCCGAACGATCACGCACACTTCAGTTGTGAGCAAATTAACGACACGAAAACAGCACCAGTAGGAAGGCTTCTCCTCATCCCTAATTATAAAGCGCAAGGCACACAAGACTTCTTGAATCGAGGAAATATTCTACATTTGACAAAGGCGATCCCCAGTCTAAGCCACATAACATCCACTGACCTACTAGCAATATAATTTATCACCCTCAGTGGCAACCCTACCAAGGAAGGCACCCTGGCAACTTGGAGGAATGTGGGAATCGTCAAGAAAATTCTCTCAGAATCTGCCAAATTTGAAGAGTGGGGAATCACTATCAAAGAAGAAGTAAAACCGGGTTATCCATCCCCCCTCCTCAGGAAGCACTGCAAAAGAGAAGGCCATTCACTGGCAATTCAACCAGTATATTCAGTCCTGCAAGGTGCCAAGGGGTCTGAAGTTAATAATAATGAACAACAGAATAGACAGAAACAGCGTTCTAATGATGACTGAACCTATAGTCGGGTCAAAAAAACTGAAGGAAAGTCAATAAAACTTCTCTCTTGGAACATCGCAGGTGCAAAATGCATCTTAAATGATAGTAGGAAAACAGACTCCTGGGATATGTACGACATCATAGCGCTACAGGAGACTTGGTTAATGGATCCAATCGATGTACCAGGCAGATTATCATTTCACGTTAGTGTGACCCGCACTCAGCGTCACAGCCGTGCAAAAGGGGGACTGTCGGTCTACATAACCACCGCATTAAACATTAAGGCCTGCCAATTGGCCACACCAGTGCCAGACATGCAAATCATCAAATTGGAAAGGGTAACAGAGACCAACACTGGAACCAATATTTTAATCAACATATACGCTCATCCGAACACCACAGTTAAAAAAGACCTCTTCAAACGCATCTGCAATGTCGTATTGAATTTCCGTCTTGAACAACCAGCATGGGAGATCATGCTTACAGGTGATTTCAAGACAAATCTTCTACATCGCCCTGAAGAAGAGGACAACATCGTCACAGCTAATAAATTTTGGGGCGTCGAAACCCAAGAGACTCCACCCACAAAGAAAACAGACAAAGTAGGTAGGCAGTTGATGTGGGACCTCGAGCACTTAGGACTACGGGTGATAAATGGAAGAACTAGCCAGGACAAGCCCCCTTCTACCACCTACATTGACCATAATACAAGCACAATTCTGGATTATACCATAGTCTCATTAGCTCTATTAGGTCTAATAAAAAATTTCCAAATAATATGCTCTTTAGACAGTGACCACTCGATGCAGCACGTTGAAATGACACTGGCTCCACCAAGACACCTAGAAGCACCGATGACAGCCGGTGAAATTTCATCAATTAACTTGAAGAGATTAAGGTGGACGAGCAATACTTTACCACAAATTGCCCAGGGTGCCAAGGAGCTATTCCAAACACTAACCCAAGAAAATGATCTGTGCCCAGAAATTTGGTCTGATTTCCTAAGCAAACAACCTAGGACAAGTGTCAACCAGAAAACAAAGATCCATCAAACGAGTGGGACCGATTTTACAAAGACTACACTGTCCCTAAGAAGACGCCTGTGGAAGCTCACTAGGCAAGCACAAGACCAAAATGCAAATTCAAACACTTGGCAAGCAGTCCGATCAACAAGGAAGCACTATAAGACCTTGATTTGGACCGAAAAGAAAAAGCGAGTCAGCGACTTTTGGGCCAAAATGCTTCATAATATAAAAAAATCTGACTCCAGGGCGTTCTGGCTGCAAGTCAATTCTTTGAACAGACCAGCACAAACCATAAGCGTGACCTGCATCATGAAAATGTATGGGTCCAGTACCTGTTTGATACATTTTCGATAAAAAAACAGTCACTGCCGATAACAACTGCTTCAAGAGCACCTAGAGCACCAAAAATTCCGGCTGTGAAGGGCACTGCCTGTGTTTGGTGAAACGCCCCGGGGAACCAACAGGAGGTTTCAGATCAACCACCGTGGACAGATGATGCACTCCAAATACTACAAATAATAAAGAAACATAGACAAGACAGTGCACCAGGACCTAACGGCATACCCCAGGCAATTTAAAAGGAGGATCCCCACTACTGGGCCTGTAACTTCAACCTCCTATTCAGGGCAATAAACAATACTAGTCGGCTCCCTGAAAGCTGGAGAGGGGCGATCATTAATCCAATCTATAAAGGCGGAGATCGTAAAAATCCAGCCAACTACCGCCTTATAGCAATTATCGATGGGAAGCGAAATATTACGCATCCCTGGTATTAGCTGATCTTGTTCAATGGTCCGAAGACAACTATAAAATTCCGATAAATCAGACAGCGTTTCGCCGTGGCAAGGGCACCTCAGCAAATACAATGACGCTAAGCTTAATAGCTGAAAAAAGCCTTCAAAACCATCAGGCACTCTACACCTGCTTCATAGACTTTAAGGCGGCGTTCAACCGGGTTAGTAGGCAACTACTCTGGTCCAAACTGAAGCAGCAGGGCCTGCCGGATTCAATCCTAACTCCTATAATGGATCTGTACACTAACACCTAGATGCAGGTAAAGATTGACAACAGAAAGCGGCTAACTCGGAAGATCAGCACTTATGATGGTCTCAAACAAGGCTGCGTTCTGGCCCCACATCTTTTTAACTTATTCATGGCTTACATGTCATCAAGGCTAGACAAGATCAATGCTCACTGCAGACGATGTGGTCCTACTCAGCCAGACAAAAATAGGTCTACAGTGTCTCCTACATGAACTGACCGGTTACACAAAACAGAACCTGCTAGAAATAAATAACAAGAAAACAAAGATCAGGGTAATAACATGATGCCGCAAGCCCCCACCTATCCTGGAAATAGATAACAACAAATTAGAAGTAGTGGAAAGCTATAAGTACTTGGGGATCCCACTGGACAAGCGCCTCAATTTCTCTACACATCTCAATGCCATCGAAAAGAAGGGCACCACCCTGTTGCACGCCTTTAGTACCCTAGCCATCAAACTTAAAGGCCCTCTATTTAACCCTCTATTAACCCCAATGAAAGCCAAGCTATTTCCAACTATAGCGTACGGAAGCGTGTTACACCACGGAAAGAGCACACAGCTAATAGACAATATTCAAACAAAAGTCTACAAGCGCGTATTTGGTCTACCACACAACACATCACCTGCGCAAGTGCGACTCGAATTTGGCCTTCAGTCTCAAGTACTGCTGAAAAAATATGAGGCTGTTAAATTCTGGTATGGCATCTGGATGAACCAAGACAGTGAGGTCTACCGTGCAATGTGGGAAGCAATTCATAACAGCCCGAATTCCCAGTATGCCAAATACCTACGACAATCCCTTGAAACCGCTGAACTAGTAGCACTCTGGGAAACCAAGCTTCCTGTACCAACTTTCAAGCAGGCAGTAAAGAAGACAGCCAACAGGCACTCATTGCTTAATGACAAATTAGCCCTGAGCCATCGCTCACATGCCTGGATGACCATACAATCATATAAAAAGTCCATGCCGGCAGCCTACCTGGAACTCTCATTCTCATCACATATTAAACATAAATATCTTTGCCTAAGGTTGGGGAACCTGCCGACCAATGGCGATCAACCCAATTGGAGAACCCCAGTGATGAGGGAGTGCAACCTATGTGGTGCAGCAAAACAAGATTTCATTCACTTGATCTGCGTTTGTCCCGCACTGGACCAGGAACGCAGGAACAGGCTAAAAGCGAAGTTTGTACAATATGGTATTCGCACTTGTCGTTCAGCGTTCATACAAGTCCTGTGCTCCGGGGACACACAGTTGATCTGCAGAGCAGTTAAATTCATCACCATCTTTGAGGAAAAGAGAGGAACTTTGGCAAAGATCCAATCCATACCCTGAACTTATAATACTTGTGTAACTATTCCCTGTGTAACTGTCTCCTGAACTTCAAACGTCATACTTTTTACTTGATTTTAACTTCTAATTCTGTATGTACCTCCAGTTTAGTTTTATTATTCCTTGTTCTTAACATTACGGCATTTTATCTTTTGTAATGTTTTTTATTAACTACACAAATAAAGAAATTCATTCATTCATTCATTCATAATAATCATTCATAATTCATTCATTCTGCCGCTCCCTTGAAAAGGCCTGGAAAAAAGACCCAACCACTAACACCAAGGTCGCCTTCAAAAACGCCACCCGCATACACCATCAACTGATCCGAAAGGCCAAGAAAACAGCATTCAAGGATCGACTTGACAACAACGCCCACAACAGCAAGGAACTTTTCAACATCGTCAAGGAATTTTCCAACCCCTCGGCCAACTCCAACGACATCACCCCCTCTCAAACCCTCTGCGACTCCCTAGCCTCTTTCTTCCACAACAAGATTGCAGACATCCACAACAGCTTTGACAACCAACCCGGAAACCAACCCACCCTACCATCTGCTGGCCATCTTCCCCCCGTAAACACCCTTAACGCCTGGAACCCAATCTCCACTGAGGAAACCATCCGCCTGATGAATTCCATCCACTCTGGATCCCCCACAGACCCTTGCCCTCACCACATCTTCAACAAAGCAGACTCCGTCATAGCACCGCACCTCCGAGACGTCATCAACTGCTCCTTCAACTCCGCTACCTTCCCAGAAGTCTGGAAACACGCTGAACTCACCGCCCTTCTGAAAAAACCAACAGCGGACCCCACCGAACTCAAAAATTACCGCCCCATCTCGCTTCTTCCATTCCCGGCCAAAGTCATCGAGAAAGCCGTCAACAACCAGCTCGCCGCCTTCCTCGAAGCCAACAAATCCCTCGACCCCTCACAATCTGGCTTCCGAGCAAAACACAGCACTGAGACCGCCCTCATCGCAGCAACAGACGACATTCGAACTCTACTGGACAATGGAGACACAGTCGCCCTCATCCTCCTCGACCTCTCTGCAGCATTCGACACAGTCTGCCACAGCACCCTTCTACAACGCCTCAATAACATCGGAATCCAAGGAAAAGGACTTGAATGGATCACCTCGTTCCTCACCGGAAGAACCCAGAGAGTCCGCCTTCCTCCATTCAAGTCCGAGGCCTCTGAAGTCATCTGCGGCGTACCTCAAGGATCCTCACTCAGTCCCACCCTCTTCAACGTATACATGAGCCCCCTCGCGGCCATCGCCCGCCAACACAACCTCAACATCATCTCTTACGCGGATGACACTCAACTGATCCTTTCTCTCACCAAGGACCCCAGCACCGCCAAAACTAACCTACACGAAGGAATGAAAGAAGTCGCCGAATGGATGAAACAAAGCCATCTGAAACTGAACTCAGACAAAACAGAAGTCCTCATCTTAGGTGCATCCCCCTCTACTTGGGACGACTCCTGGTGGCCGGAAGCCCTCGGAAAAGCACCCATCCCGACAGACCACGCACGGAACCTTGGCGTCATCCTGGATTCTTCACTCTCAATGAACAGACAAGTCAGCGCCGTATCCTCTTCCTGCTTCAACATTCTTCGCATGCTCAGAAAAACATTTCGCTGGATCCCCTCCGAAACAAGGAAAACAGTCACCCACGCTCTGGTCACGAGCCGACTGGACTACGGAAACACCCTCTACGCAGGTACCACCGCGAAACTCCAGAAGAAACTCCAACGAATCCAAAACGCCTCAGCCAGGCTCATATTAGACATCCCACGCAACGAACACATCTCTGGTCACCTTAAAGACCTCCACTGGCTACCCGTCAATAAGAGGATCACTTTCCGACTTCTTACCCACGCACACAAATCACTCTACGACATCGGACCAGACTGCCTCAACTCACGACTGTCCTTCTACACCCCCCCCCTCCAACTACGTTCTTCCAGCCAAGCCTTCGCCACTGTACCTCGCATCAACAAAACCACCATGGGAGGCAGATCCTTTTCATATCTGGCTGCTAAAACATGGAACTCACTCCCCGCTTACCTTCGCCTCACCCAGAACCACCTAGCGTTCAGAAAGCAGCTTAAAACGTGGATATTTGACAAATAATCCTCCTCCCCTTCCTAAGCGCCTTGAAACCCTCTGGGTATGTAGTGCGCTATACAAATCTTATGACTTGACTTGACTTGACATTTATTCAATCATTCAATAGCCGCCTCGGATTTATATGGATCACTGAAATAATATCGACGGACATAATATCGAGTTGCCAAAATATCGTGGACAAAATATCGACAGTCAAAATATCGAGTTTGTATCTACAAACAGGTAAGTACAAAAATATCGAGTACAAAATATCGTTAACAAAAATATAGATGTAAAAAATATCGACTTTATTAAAAACAGTGTTAAATTAAATTAATATTAAATTTTTATTACTAAAATATACTTAAAACGACTTAAATTAAATTATAATAATTAAATAATAAATGAAAATAATAAAAATAATTTTTTAAAATCTTATTTGTTGACCCTGAACCCTAAAAATACCCCTTTACCCAAAAACCCAAAACTGACCCTGAACCCTAAAAATACCCCTTTACCCAAAGACCCAAAACTGACCCTGAACCCTAAAAATACCCCTTTACCCATGAACTGAAAACTGACTCTGAACCCTAAAAATACCCCTTTACCCAAAAACTGAAAACTGACCCTGAACCCTAAAAATGCCCCTTTACCCAAAAACTGAAAACTGACCCTGAACCCTAAAAATGCCCCTTTACCCATGAACTGAAAACTGACCCTGAACCCTAAAAATACCCCTTTGCCCATGAACTGGAAACTGACCCTGAACCCTAAAAATACCCCTTTACCCATGAACTGAAAACTGACCCTGAACCCTAAAAATACCCCTTTACCCATGAACTGAAAACTGACCCTGAACCCTAAAAATACCCCTTTACCCATGAACTGAAAACTGACCCTGAACCCTAAAAATACCCCTTTACCCATGAACAAAACCCAAAACTGACCCTGAACCCTAAAAATACCCCTTTACCCAAAGACCCAAAACTGACCCTGAACCCTAAAAATACCCCTTTACCCATGAACTGAAAACTGACCCTGAACCCTAAAAATACCCCTTTACCCAAAAACTGAAAACTGACCCTGAACCCTAAAAATGCCCCTTTACCCAAAAACTGAAAACTGACCCTGAACCCTAAAAATGCCCCTTTACCCATGAACTGAAAACTGACCCTGAACCCTAAAAATACCCCTTTACCCATGAACTGGAAACTGACCCTGAACCCTAAAAATACCCCTTTACCCATGAACTGAAAACTGACCCTGAACCCTAAAAATACCCCTTTACCCATGAACTGAAAACTGACCCTGAACCCTAAAAATACCCCTTTACCCATGAACTGAAAACTGACCCTGAACCCTAAAAATACCCCTTTACCCATGAACTGAAAACTGACCCTGAACCCTAAAAATACCCCTTTACCCATGAACTGAAAACTGACCCTGAACCCTAAAAATACCCCTTTACCCATGAACTGAAAACTGACCCTGAACCCTAAAAATGCTCCTTTACCCTAAATTTATCAATATTATTTAATTAGCAATTAATTATTAATTAACAATAACAATAAAGTAAATATATTAGAACATTAGCTGTAATTATTTTAATAATTAATATTATTTTTTCAAAATTAATTACTTAAAAATTACACAAAATTATATATATTAAAAATGTACTCTAATTAATGTAATTAACTAATTACAATTAATTAATTAACAATTATTTACTAATACAAAATATGTTCAAAATTATATTAATTAATTAACTAATTAATATTAATTAATTATCAATTAATTATTAATTAAAAATATTAACAAACATATATTAATTAATTAATTATTATTAAATTACTTCCCACCCTATTCCCCTATAAACCCACAACCCGCTACAGAATTACATTACGCAATTATTATAAAAACAAAATTCATGTAATAAAATATTTTATAACATTAATACACACTATTCACACATATTATTACATAAAAATACACTATAAAATATTATATATTATTAAAAAATCGATATTTTTGCTATCTATATTTTATACAGTCGATATTACTTCACTTACCTGAAAAACGATATTTTTGTAGTCGATATTATGTCCAGTCGATATTTTGTCCAGTCTATATTAAAAACTCGATATTATGTCCAGTCGATATTTTGGAGTCGATATTTTGTCTCTATACCGATTTATATATGTTTTTGACTGTCCATCTTTGTCTCCCTTTTGGGTCTCCATAAGTAGTCTATTGTCAAATTCGCTCCGCTACCCCATTTCAATGAATCCGACACTTGCAATATTTGGTGTGATGGATGGTGTCATGGGTCCTGCTAAATATATTCTTTTTTATACCATCCTCCTGGCCAGAAGAGAAATCTGTAAAAAATGGAAGGATCCTATCCCACCCTCCTTTTCTGACTGGCGGGCATCAGTATTGCAGGTTTCAAGACTAGACCTAATGAGATCGGGTAACCAAACTAAAAGCACCTTTTGGCTCCTTTTGAAGTGGGGGCAACAGTGAGATTTTGGATGGGTTTTTTTCCCTGTCCAATGATTAAGCTGCCCTTGCTTTCTTTTCCCTTCTAGGCAGATCTAGATATATCAGGTTGCGCCCTGATTCCTGGTATAAATGCCTAATAAGGTGGCTCCCCCTATGGTCTTTTGGATACAGGTCTTGGAGGTTTTGTCGTTACTGATAGGTGAAGGCTACCTTACCAATAGCCCTGCCTTCCAGGGTACTGAGGCAGTATGTCACTCTCTCCAGACCTTGACGGATCGACCAGGGTGGAAAATGAGGACAAAAAAAACAACAACAAAAAAAACACTTTCCCCCTTTTGTCAGACAACATGGATCTTAGGTATTTCTGCTTAGGTATCAAGAAACCACGAAGGAAACACTTTGTGTATACCATCTACAATGAACTGTGGAAAATCTCCCAACAGGAAGCTGCTGAGAGACTTCGTGAAATAGATAGAATTAACTTAGAAAAGGCCTTAGCTATGGTAGACAATGGCATGACCACACTTCTGTCTCGTATTTATTCACTGGGCAACATTGTGTCCTCAGCTATCAATATAACGGAACAAGATTTGTCTATTTTACAACATAGGCAATCACAGCTGTGTGCTAATATGCTTTTAAGCTGGACACTTCATCGCCTTCTGGCCATGTTCCATGGCAACCAGAAATATAAGAGAGGGACCCTTTCGCCTCACCAAAGGAATAGGGTACTAGTGACAAGTTACAAGTGAGTATATCCTTTGGTTTCTACACACTTACTTATCTATGCACAGTTTACTCATGACCCATAGCATTCAACCCAAAGATTCTAAACAATATAGCCCAAGCAGTAGACACAAATAACTGTCAAAAGTCGAAATTTCATATGAAAATGTTAATTAAATAAACATTTTTTCCACATTTATTCTTATAATATCAATTCATTAAAACTCTTCCCAAAAAATGTTTATGCAAAAAATGACTATTACTGTGATACACATGAAATTAAAAACCAAATTCATATACAATGTATACTCAAACTATCCACTTGTACTAGTAGAGAAAGGGAAACATTTGTAAGAAAAGAAATATTGAATGGGACCCGATACATTCTGTTTCATTCGGTATCTATGGTTCCATTCAAAAAGACGAATTGTGTAGAAGAAGTGTTGAGAAGTTTTGATGGTGTTTGCAATTTATGCCATCTTTTTCAAGACATAATTATGTACTCTCAATGTACACCTCAAGGTTCAACATAGAACAGATGCCTTTATATGAAACAAATATATGCTTATATCAGTAACCTTCTTATTACACAATTACTAAATACATAAAACAAGTGCATGCTTTAAAAAAAAAATCTCTAAATTCTGAACACTCATTGAATAAAAGCTATTGGATACAACAGACCCTGAACAATGATGATAAGAAAGAATTCTTTCAATCATTTCATTCAAGAGAAAGGAAAAATTGGCCTGCTGGATGGGCTCGAAAAGAGACAAATGTTATGCATCCACTCATACACCCTACTGTCTTTCTGCTCACCATGTTATTCTACTGATATGTCTAGTTTTTCATATTTATTCACTAAAAGTATAACTGGATCTTGTAAACTACTGCCCATTATAATAGCGCTACAGCTACATCTCTAGGTAAGCTTTGCTGGTTAATGCTTCACCTCGTCTATATCTTGTCTCTTTGATATAACCTCTCTACTGATACTCCATGGAAACGAGTGAGAAATTAGTATAATCAATTGATTAACCATTGCATTATAACATAGGATTATTCATCCCTGTTATCTTATTAACCGCGTTGGGGTTTAAGCATTTGCTGTCTTTTAAAGTATGCCAACAGAAAAGCGGATTTGCACGGAATATGAACACCTTCGAATCTTTATTACAGAACTTTTATGAGAGGACAGTTCCATTTGTAATTAAGAGAGAAAGTTTCTCTTCCAATATATGGGAATTTCTCGCTCGTTTCAAGGTAGTAACAATAGTGAGGTTATATCAAAGACACCTTCCAAGAAGGAGCCTATTTTAGAAGTTGGAGCTGTTTTTCTCCTCTTATCATTTTTCACCTCTGGAGTATATCGAATACGAGGTCATAGCTACTTCCGGGTTGCGAATCGAGGCATATGTACGGACACACAGAGGAAGGGAAGTGAAATTTGAATTGACTCAGGCTGAGGGGCTTATTTATGAGCCCTTGCGTCAGTTTTGCGCCGCCGGTGCATCATTTTTTGTGATGCACCAGTGGTGTATAAAATGCGCCTTGTTGCGCCATATTTAAAAAGTGACGCATCTAGGTAGATGCGTCACTTTTTAAACCCCTGTGCCACATTATACCTGCGTCAGGTATAATGTATGCAGAGGGGGGCGTTCCCCCGCAAAAAGCCTCATAATAGTGACGCAGTGAAATCTATGAGATTTCACTGCGTCACTTTTAGGACGCTGCTGCATAAAAATCTTGCGCCTGCCTCACAGTAGGCGTAAGATTGACGCAAGCCCTTTCACATGGGGCTTTCCCCATGTGAAAGGACGCATTGCTGGAGTTGCGTCACTTTTGTGACACACTCCAGCAATGCGTCAGTTTTGCGCTTACAGATACGTCAGAAATACTGACGTATCTGTAAGTCCTTGCGCAATGATGCGTCATATTGTAAATATGACGCATCATTGGAGTCGCAAGGAGGGTGCAATGAAAAGTGACGCATCACTGTTTTCTCGCAGCGATGCGTCACTTTTCATAAATGAGGCCCTGAGTATTTAAAGTTGGCATCCAGCCAATGTGACTGATCGGGTGAATAATCGAGCCAGCAGAGCCGTGTAGAATATTCCACAAGTACCTGAAGAGGTATGATCGGCTGTGTTAAGCATGCATCTAGTATTTACAAAAACACATTGTATCTTTTGGTGGCTGTTATTTTAATCAAAATTGCAACCTTTTCCTCAGGACAATTCATAGCAATAAATATGCCCTTCCCGCTTTGCCTTTTTGTGTTGGAGGCCCAATTGATGAAGAGTGGTTATGGACACTGCGCTTGAACTTCTGCGCCTCCAATAGAGTATAGAAGACGACATTTTATAATCAAGCAAAGTATTAGCTCCCAGCATATAATATCGAGTTAGGTGAGGCTTTTCGATGGCACTTTGGTTTGTAGTTTAGAATAACGACAAGATAGGTAAAAATATGATTCTGCTATGTTACAGATTGTATCAAGGATATTTTAATGGATGCAGCTATGTCACATATTATATATTCGTTTAACAAAAGGACCACGCTATTGTTCCAGTTAACAACAAGGTAATATTATTCTCCCTTACACAAAAACAACATAAGCTAAGTATTATTAGGAACAGAGGACCTATAATATTCCTTTCTTTTCCTTTGTATATAGAGCTAGCAGCCCGTCCCGACGTTGTCCGGGTATGAATTACTGCCGGCCAGTAGTATATTGTTTTGTAGGATTTCGTTTTGATAGCATTTCTTATCTGTGGCAGGCCTGTGAAACGCTCCGATTCACATTGCACTGCTGATGCACTTAAGAGTGCGCGTTCAGTAGTGTGTGAACTCGAGTTTCCCTACTTTATTTTTCCTTGCAATATTATATAGCGCAAACTCGACAACATGGCATGAGCACAATTTACATTACAGCAGAACACATTAATTTGTGGTAGGCACGGGGAGACAAAGCGATTTGCCTGGAATCACAGGATGTTGAGCTGATGCCGAGATTCGAACGTGTCTCCCCAGCTCTAAAGTTCGCAATTCTAGAACTTGTGGCGGGAGGTGTGTCTAAAAGTGTATGTCGGTGCTGGCCATCAATGAGAGAGACCTGTGCATTATTCAAACGGGTGGTGAAAAAATATGAGTATGCTGCTGGAGATGTGGGCCACTGTGCCACCAATATACTTACCGGGGGAGAGTAAACACCCATTATTCCGCAACTTTCTTTCCGCATACCATCACTCTGCATAATTTCATTACGAAAGTACCATGACTCCGCAATGCCATTTTAACGCATGGCATTACATTTTATATGCTTTTACCACGCATACATTTACAACGAAATTCGTTGTAAGTGCATGAATGGTTAAAGCATGTTTTTTTAAAATGTTTGGATAAGGTAAGTATGGGTATAGGGGTATATGTTTTGGGGTACTGAGGTATATGTTTTTGGGTGTTTGGGTATTTTAAGGGTTCAGATATAGTTTTGGGTTATGGGGTACAGGGGTAGTTTTAGGGTTTAGGGATAGGTATGGGTTTTGGGGTACAGGGGTATTTTTAGGGTTCAGGGCTAGGTTTTGGTTTTGGGGTATAGGGGTATTTTTAGGGTTATGGGGTAGGTTTGGGTTTTGGGGTGCAGGGGTATTTTAAGGGTTCAGGGCTAGATTTGGGTTTTGGGGTACAGGGGTCTTTTTAGGGTTCAGGGTTAGGTTTGGGGTTTGGGGTACAGGGGTATTTTAGGGTTCAGGGGTAGGTTTGGGTTTGGGGGTGCGAGGTTATTTTTAGGGTTCAGGGCTAGGTTTGGGTTTTGGGGTACATGGGTATTTTTGGGGTTCAGGGGTAGGTTTGGGTTTTGGGGTACAGGGGTATTTTAAGGGTTCAAGGCTAGGTTTGGGTTTTGGGGTACAGGGGTATTTTAGGGATCAGGGGTAGGATTGTGTTTTGGAGTACAGTGGTAATTTTAGGGTTCAGGGCTAGGTTTGGGTTTTTGGGTACAGGGGTATTTTTTGGGTTGTGGGGTAGGTTTGGGTTTTGAGGTACACGGGTATTTATAGGGTTCAGGGCTAGGTTTGGGTTTTGGGGTACATGGGTATATTTAGGGTTTAGGGATAGGTTTGGGTTTTGGTGTACAGGGGTATTTTAAGGGTTCAAGGCTAGGTTTGGGTTTTGGGGTACAGGGGTATTTTAGGGATCAGGGGTAGGATTGTGTTTTGGAGTACAGTGGTAATTTTAGGGTTCAGGGCTAAGTTTGGGTTTTGGGGTACAGGGGTATTTTTAGGGTTCTGGGGTAGGTTTGGGTTTTGAGGTACAGGGGTATTTATAGGGTTCAGGTCTAGGTTTGGGTTTTGGGGTACAAGGTATATTTATAGCGTTAAGATGGGTTCGTGTTTAAATGTGTTGGGGTATTTTAAGGAGTAAGGGTGGGTTATGATTATAGGGTGCAGGGGTATTTAAAGGGAGCAGGGTTGGATTAGCACACGATATGAGACATGGCATGAAGGGCGGAATGTACCGCACACCCCCAGCGTTTGTCATGCCCCCAGCACACGCCCACAGCACAACGCAGACACACCCACAAGGGACTACTTTGCTGGCACGGTTCTTTAACCTTTTAAATGTATATGGTGGGCGTCTGCATAGCCTATGTCCTTCTCCTGCAACTGCCCTTTCCAACGCTGTATTGGGTTTGTGATTGGTGCTGTGGTTCCTGAGATTACCCGCCTCAAAGGTTTGGGCTCTCTCTTTATTATATTAGTATGGATATGGATATACATTTAGATATTCAAATACTCGATAGTCATAAGGAACAAACATCAAGGTACTCCGCTACTTGGTCGATGGACAAACTTGTAGAAGTCAGTTGATGGCGATTAAGTCCAGCTCAATCGCACTATTCCTATAAGTCTCCAGCAATAACTGTTATGACTTTTATTTTAATAAAAACAGACTCAAATTTATATTTCACAGAATTGTATCTATTTCATTAGGAAAATGAACTTGATTTTGAAAATGTATTAGACAAGTACATTCTAGAGCATTATTCAAGAAATGAAATTAAAAAGCAAATACATATTACCAATTTGTCATAGGTGATGACAAGACTGCATAGCCCTCAGCACCCACAGCACAACGCAGACACGCCCCCAAGGGACTACTTTGCTGACACGGTTCTTTAACCTTTTAAATGTATATGGTGGGCGTCTGCATAGCCTTTGTCCTTCTGCTGCAACTGCCCTTTCCAACGCTGTATTGGGTGTTGTGATTGGTGCTGTGGTTCCTGAGATTACCCGCCTCAAAGGTTTGGGCTCTCTCTTTATTATGTTAGTATGGATTCTATGGCACCAACCAGCAAGGGTTGTAGGACATGTTTACTTCTTTTGCCATAAAGGCGGGAAAATCTATGTGGACACAGCAATCAGGTAGGTTTTCTTCAGTAAGAAAATATAGACAAGGGGACGCATTACCTCCTCGTAAGTCTCCCTCGCCCCCTGAGTTACATAGTGAGCTTTAGCTCCACAACAGAACCCTCCAAAGCAAAAAGAAACCACCTCCCACCCCCTCCCAACATGGCCGACCAGTCCCACCTGACCTCTATAAGAGGCGGACCGGCCCAACCAACAGCCTGTTTTTTTTGTTCTGCGCATTCTACTCCAGAGCGCCGTAAGATAAGGATGGGACCTGCTCTAGCTGGTCCGTGGCTCTTGGGTTGGAGGTCCTGCCCTAGCGGACCCTAGGACCTGGGACCTTGCCCCCTCCCCCGTCCCCCGTCCTTATTTGGCGGGTGAGGTGCTGCTCTAGCGTGCCTGGGCTCTTGGGGGGATTGGGGGGGGGGGGGGCGGTGGGGGGGGTTAAGGTCTCGCCCTTGTCCCTGTTCCTGCCGTTTGGGGGTGTCCCTCGCCCGTTTCTAGGGCTCTGGGACACGTCTCTGCCTCTAAGGGGTGGGGAGACGCGGCGCCGGTCGCTTGATGATGCGGCCGCCGTGTGGCCGCCTGGGTGCGGTGATTACCGATGTCTCCCATGTTGGGCCGGACGCCGGTGGCTGGGGCTGCCGCGTCTGGCCTGGGATCTCGCTCGCGGGATTCCGCGCTCCCCGCTCGGGGCTGGGGATATTCTTACCGGCTTCACTGCAGCATGTACGCCGGGCCGGGGGTTGACTCTCCGCACGCCTCGGCGGTTCTGGGTCTTCCTTGCCGACTCCCCGGGGACTCCTGGACACCGGCAGGTGTGGCGGATGTCAGCGCTGGACGCTGCCGCCGTACGGGATGGTCTTCAGCTGCGGCACGGAACAGACCCGTGCCCTGATTGGCCGAGGTCGCGTCCCGCCTTTTGGGGGCGGGGCTTCTCGCCAGGTGCAGCGCGTATATTGAGGACTTGCAGCTGTGTCCTTGGGCGGATTGAAAAGGCCCGCTAATCCGGGGGTCATTGAGTTTCTCCGCTTGCTTTGGTGGTGGTGTTTTTCTCTGACTATGGAGCAGGAGGATGTCACAGCGGGTCAGGGACCTGGCCCCTGTTCTGATTTGCCCATTTCGGCTCAGTCCTTACAGCTGATGATCCAGTCGGCGGTCGCCGATGCCCTGGCGATGCGAGATGCGCAGGGTCCCTCCTCGCCGAAACGTCCACACAGGGACCCCTCTTCTGTCTCTGAGGCGGAGGGGGAGGAGGAGGATCTCCATGGTCGATACATACAGGGCCAGGAACGGCGTGAGGTCCTGGCGCACATTAAAGATAACTTGGCCTTCCCGCCACCTGTAACGGAGGAGGCGTCCGAGGACTTCTTTGTCCAATATCAGCGCAAGGCGCCGGACTCCCTGCCGCTGCATGCCTCCATCAAGAAGGTCATCGAGGGGGAGTGGCTGGACATTGATAAACAGGCTTTTCCACGTTATCTGACGAAACGTTACGCTGTGGAGGAGTTTACCAAGGACTTCCCTCCGATTGTGAAGGTGGACTCCCTGGTAGTGGGTCTGTCGTCCCAGGGTTCCATCATTTCGGAGGACGCCTCTCCCTCTGACCCTGTGGACAAACGCGTGGAGGCTGCCACGAAGCGCTCTTATGCGGCTGCAAACTTCTCCATCCGGGCCTCGGCCTATTTGTCGTGCACGGTCCAGTCTCTGTTAAAAGACTTCCAGTCCTTGGGGGAACTTCTGAATCAAGGGGCTGATGTGGTGCCCACGCTAGCCCTGATGGAACAGCAGACTCGCCTACTATCGGACATTTCCTTTGACACCCTGGGTGCGGCGGCTGCCGCGGGGGGTGCAGCGATCCAGGCCCGACGACAGATCTGGCTGCGGCATTGGAAGTCGGAGGCGGCCCAGAAGACTCTGCTCATGAAAATTCCATTTACAGGGGCTAAGTTGTTTGGTCCTCCTCTGGAGGCGATGATGAAAAAGTCGGCTGAGGACCGCAAATTGCTGGCACCCATCAGGTCATCTGGGCCCCGCTTCCCGGGTCGCGGCCGGATTTTCCCCTCAACTTCCAGGGGTAGGGGCGGCGCGCCCTTTCGTGGAAGGGGTCGCGGCCGGGGCGCACCTTACTTCGGAAAATCCCGGTCTCAGCCGGCGGCTGCCGCTTCCTCTGCCACCCAAAAGTCCTGACTTTCGGCCATCTCCCTCTGGGGTGCTCCCTGTGGGGGGCCGTCTCCGCCACTTCATCCAGGTGTGGGAGTCTTCGGTCACGGATTTTTGGGCTCTGCGGATTGTGAGGGAAGGATTATCCATCTCCTTCTCCTCCCCTCCTCCGGAATTTTTCCGCGCTACGCCCCTTCCTTCCTCCCTGGTCAAGAGACGGGCATTGCTGGCCGGAGTTCAGGACTTGCTGGAAAAACAGGCCATCCGCCCGGTCCCTCCGTCTCAGCGGGGACGGGGCGTCTACTCCATCCTGTTTCTGGTAAGGAAGGTGTCTTGGGATTTCCGCCCTGTGTTGGATTTGAAGGGGTTGAATGTTTATATTCCTCATACTAAGTTCAAAATGATCTCTCTACAGGAGATTCTGCCTCTTCTGGTGCAGGGCGAGGTGGTGGCTTCGCTGGATCTCCTTGACGCCTACCTCCATGTCCCGGTTCATCCGAATTCCCAGTCCTTCCTCAGATTCTGCGTGGCAGGCTCCCACTATCAGTTCCAGGTACTTCCGTTTGGCTTGTCATCTGCCCCGCGGGTTTTTACTAAGATCCTGGCCCCCCTGGTGGGTATTCTGCACCGGGAGGGGATCAGGGTGTTTCCTTACCTGGACGATTGGCTGATTTCTGCCTCTTCTTTTTCCAAGGGGATGCTGCACGTCAGAAGGGTCTACGAGGTCCTGTCCACCCACGGCTTCCTGATCAACGAGCGGAAGTCTCATCTGTTGCCCGCTCAGGACTTGGCATTTATTGGGGGTCGTCTGGACATGGTGCTGGGGAAGGTGTTTTTACCTCTAGGGCGCCGGGACACTTTGTGGCGGGATCTGGGGTTCCTGCTGGATCAGGGGTCTGCTCCGGTTCGCCTTTGGTTGCGTGTTCAGGGCCTAATGTCGGCGACCATCAATGTGCTCCCCTGGGCTCGCCTCCACCTCCATCCTTTGGTCAACCACCTGCTGTCCTTCTGGGACCCCCGCTCGGAGGATTACGAGCTTCTGGTCCCGGTCTCCCCTCGGCTCCGGACGGAGTTGGGGTGGTGGTTGGTGGAGGCTCACCTCGCGGAGGGGCTTCCCTTCTTGGTGTCCCCATCCAGAGTGCTCACGACCGATGCCAGTCTCCTCGGCTGGGGGGCAACCTTGGGCGGGGAGTCGACTCAGGGTCGTTGGAATCCCCTTCAGTCTCGCTGCTCCTCGAACTATCGGGAGTTGAAGGCGGTCCTCCTGGCCTGCCATCATTTTGCTCCGTCACTGCGGGGTCACCATGTCTTGGTGCGGACGGACAACCAGGTGGTGAGATGCTATGTCAACCATCAGGGAGGGTGCAGGGTATGCTCCCTCTGGTTGCTGACTCAGGAGTTGTGCTCGTGGGCGGAGGCTTCGGTCCTGTCTCTTCGGGCAGTCTATCTCCCGGGGTCCGACAATGTGGAGGCGGATCGACTAAGTCGGATCTTTCCCGCGCTTCCATGTCTCTCCCTGTCTCCGAGGGTGTTTCAACGCCTGGTGTCTCGTTTCGGTCTTCCTCTGGTAGATCTGTTTGCGGACGGAGACTCGGCCCTTCTGCCCAAGTTCTGCTCTCTCCTCCCGGGTCCGGGGGTATGGCGAGTGGATGCCCTGTCGTTCGCTTGGCCTTCCGGACTGCTGTACGCATTCCCCCCGTTCCCCCTGATCCCCCGGGTTCTCTGCAAGATTCGCTTGGACAAGGGCAGGGTGCTCCTGGTGGTGCCCGGCTGGGTCCGCCGCCCCTGGTATCCTCTCCTTTGCGATCTGGCGGTTCAGGCCTTCTGGCCGATCCCGGATCTGCCCTTCCCCTTGAGGGACCCCCCGCTCCCGGAGTCGGTTTTGCGCCGGCTCCATCTGCAGGCCTGGCTCTTGAGCGGGTGACGCTGCTGGCTCGGGGGTGTTCTCCTGGGGTAGTGGATTTGCTGCAGGGCTCCCGCAGGTCTTCCACCTTATCTTCCTATGCCCGGCACTGGGCTTCTTTCACACGCTGGTGCGGTCTGCGGGGTGCTGACCCCGCCACCGTTGTTCCCCTGCGGGTCTTGGATTTCCTGGCGGAGGGGTTTTCCTTGGGCTTGGCCCCTTCTTCCCTGAGGGCCCAGTGGGCGGCCTTGCGGGCCTTCCGCAGTCCGGATTTCGACGGGCTGGATCCCCTGGTGGCCCGCTTGCTCCGGAGTTGTTTTCTCCGTCGCCCGCGGTCACTCTGCCTGTCCCCTCCGTGGGATCTGCCTCTCGTGCTGCGGGCGCTTCAGGGTCCTCCTTTTGAACCCCTGGCCTCGGTGGCTTTGCGGTTTCTCACCTTCAAGGTGATTTTCCTGGTTGCCGTGGTGTCTGCTGGGCGGATGGGCGAGCTGGGGTCGTTCCTCCGCTCCCCGCCCTTCTTGCGGGTGTTGCCAGACCGGTTGCTGCTCCGGCATGACCCACGGTTCCTACCCAAGGTTCCTTCCCTGGTGAACCGGGCTCGGGAAGTGTCCTTACCTTCTTTCCCCCCCGACATGGATCCTGCCTTAGCCTTGCTGGATGTCCGGCGGGCAGTGTTGGTGTACCTTGAACGCACATCTCCCCTGGCCCGGTGTGAGAGCCTGTTCGTTACTTTCGGTCCAGTCCGATCAGGCCACAAGCCCTCTCTCTCCACCTTGAGTCGCTGGCTTAAACAGGCTATCATCCTTTCCTATGCTTCGCTGGGTTCGGGGGTTCCGGTGGGGGTCCAGGGGCGGTCCACGAGGAGTGTCGCTGTGTCCTGGGCCTCCTTCAAGGGTGTCTCCACGGAGGAGATTTGTCGGGCGGCGACGTGGTCGTCCCCCCACATGTTCATGGAACACTATCGCGTTGTCTTGGGGGGTTCTGTCCAGGGGGACTTCGCGGGGGCCGTTCTCAGTGCGGGAGCGGTGGCTCCTTGAGGTGTGTTTCTGTTATGTCTAGATTCAGGTTTGCTGCAATTCCTGTTTGCTTTACTTTATGCTGATTAAAACCTTATGTTGGTTTACCTGCATCACCGTGTGGTGTGGTTCTTCTGGTGGTCAATGAAGCCTTGTTGGCTTGGGTATTTGCTCACTATGTAACTCAGGGGGCGAGGAAGACTTACGAGGAGGTAATGCCCCGGTTACTTACCGGTAATCTTCATTACTCCGAGTATAGTCTTCCTCGCCACATGAGTTCCCTCCCCCCCTCCCTGTCTGGCTATCGGCTTCATTGTTTGCTTGGTAGATCAGGCTGTTGGTTGGGCCGGTCCGCCTCTTATAGAGGTCAGGTGGGACTGGTCGGCCATGTTGGGAGGGGGTGGGAGGTGGTTTCTTTTTGCTTTGGAGGGTTCTGTTGTGGAGCTAAAGCTCACTATGTAACTCATGTGGCGAGGAAGACTATACTCGGAGTAATGAAGATTACCGTTAAGTAACCGGGGCATTAACCAGCAGAGCTCACCAGAGATGTAGCTGTGGTGCTATTACTATGTGCAGTAGTGTATGTGATCCAATTAAACTTTTAGTAAATAAATATGAAAAACAAGACATATTGGTAGAATAACATGGTGAGCAGAAAGGCAGTAGGGTGTATGAGTGAATGCATCTCTTTTCGAGCCCATCCAGTAGTCCACATTGTCTTGTCTCTAATATGAAATTATTGAAAGAATTCTTTCTTATCGCCATTGTTCAGGATCTATTGTATCCAATGGCTTTTAATTATAGAGTGTTCAGATTGGATGATTTTTTTTTTAGAGCATGCATTTGTTTTATGTATTTACTAGTAATTGTGTAATATGAAGGTTACTGATACAAGCATATATTTGTTTCATATACAGGCATCTGTTCTATGTTCAACCTTGAGGTGTTAATGTTAATGTTTTTTGGAATTTGTAAAGCGCAAACTATCGCTCCGAAAGGAGCATCCTGGCGCTATAGAGAGGGGGAGGTCAACAGAGGTGAGATCTATATGGCAGCGAGTACATAAGCATCTGATAGGTTAAAAAGCCAGGTTTTAAGTTGGTTGCAAAAAGGCGTTTCCTGATCAAGTAGCCTCAGCTCCTTTGGCATCCCATTCCATGCCCTAGAGGCCAAGACACTGAGGGTTTTTCCCCCTTTAGTTTTGAGGTGAAAGGTGGGGATATTGGCTAAATTGCAGCCTGCTGATCTCAGAACTCTTGTCGGACAATAGTGGGAGTATCTTTTAATGAGATATTTGGGGCCGATGTTGTTTAAAGCTCTAGTGTAGTCTAGCTCTAGGTGTACATCCAGAGTGCATAATTGTGTCTTGAAAAAGATGATACAAATTACAAACACCATCGAAACGTGTTGATGCTTCTTCTGCACAATTCGTCTATTTGACTGGAACCATAGATACCGAATGAAAAGAACGTATTGGGTCTCAGTCTGTATTTCTTTCCTTACAAATGTGTCTAACTAAATGGCAAAGTATACTGTCTTTTCTTCTCTCTCAAAATATTAGGTGTATTGATGTTTGTCCAGGGGGTTTTTCCCTCACTCAACTAGCACACGTGGATAGTTTGAGTATACATTGTATATGAATTTGGTTTTTCATTTCTTGTGTATCATGGCAACAGTCACCTTTTGCAGAATTTTCTTTTTTAAGGAGTTTTAATGAATTGATGTTATAAGAATAAATGTGGAAAAAAATATTTTAATAAATATTTTTGTATGAAATTTCTACTTTGACAATTATTTGTGTCTACTGCTTGGGCTACATTGTTTATCGTTTAGAATCTTTGGGTTGAATGCATTGGGTCTTGAGTAAACTGTACATGTTCCAAGGTGATACTTTAAAGACAGAAATCTGTTTTTGGCTTACAACCTGACCGACAGACAACTGACCATGGCTCACAGAGATGCAAAGTACACCATGCTGCTCATTGACAAACTTGCGAAGTTACCTTCTACTGTAGCAGAGCCACCACCTACAGAATGGTTAATCCATGGCTGTATCACACTACCAGTCATGACATTCTATTTCCAATACTGCCTGAGATACTATCCAGTAGGCAGATATGAAGCGTTTAGCGAAGGGTACATACGAGAAACCTGGGAGTTACTATACACACTTAGGTGCAAGAACAAAGATTAGGAAGTTTTTTTGAGTGGTTCAAACTGCAAAATTGGTACTTTAGTATGTAATCAAATATAGCTGCATAGTGTGTGTAATGCTTCAATAGCCAACTTGTCCTGCTACCTTAAGGGTTCCCCAGCTGCTGTAATTCATCCTGTCTTTGAGTTAGTTTCATATGGAGTTACTTTAAACTGAATGACCAAGGCTGTTGTGGAATGACGCCTGGCATTGGTTATCTAGTGACTGTCAACTCTAGGGTTGTTTGTTGTAAGCAAGTATTGTTTCCTCCAGCTCACACAGTTGAGAAGGCCCCACTGTGGCCTTCACTGAATGTATCCAACATAGGGTTTGATTCCCTGAGCAGACTGAAAGCCATGTTGTTTCAGCATATTGTGGCCCTAACTTAAGCCTGAGAGACTTTTGACCTCCAAGTGGCAAGGTCTTCGGCAGAGATACAGGCATTTGTCAGTACGCTCTTCCCTCTCCATTTCATGGAAATGGTCCATTGTATCTTTAACATATCTGATATGAGTGGTATCGTACACATATTTTAGAGCATTGGATCAGGTCTGCTAACCACCTTTCAAACCGTTTTCAGAGTAATTCCATCATTTATACACTCCGTATTTGGAAGCATTTTAGGAGGGTAATGGAGCAGGGGAGAGGCAAAACATTTTTCTGTACCCCTTGTGAAATATACTCTCATAGCTGTAATAATATTAATTGTGTGAAGCATGTGAACTAATCAACCAAATGCACCTGAATTAGACACGTGGGAAAACTAACTGCTGGTTGCTTAACCCTAATTTGCTAATAAAATCATGAGTTAAACTAATATAAGAGCTGTGATGCCGTTGATATAATTACATAAACACATGTAATTGTGCTATATGTGTTTTGTGGCAAATAAGTTCAGACGGTAAGTAAAAAGTGCATATATATTTGCTAAACTTGAAAAATTATAATGGTGGGAGGTGAACAGAAGGGCTGTAGTACTTTATATAATTTCTGTTGTGTGTGTTTTCATATCAGTTCCCATTGTGGCCTAGTCTGAAAATAGCTGATAAGACGCAATGGTGAAAATGAAATTCAAAGATGGCCCCTGCACATTTTTGAACTTTAAATTTTGATGGGGAAGAAATGAGAGCTGTCGCAGAGAGCTATGGCAGGAGGGAGACATCGAGGATTTTAAAGACAGTCAGCTTGGGAACCTGTTCTATGCAGTCTTGTCATCACCTATGACAAATTGGTAATATGTATTTGCTTTTTAATTTCATTTCTTGAATAATGCTCTAGAATGTACTTGTCTAATACATTTTCAAAATCAAATTCCTACATTGATAAGCGATATAGGCCGATATGAACCAGGCAGATATGAGGGCTTATCATTTTTCTTAAAGACCGCTATAGTAGCGTCGTCCCATGATGGCGGTGGATGTCCTGACTGGGCAGCTATAAATGTCTCTAGCATGTCATTTTTAATGATTGGAAACAGTTTAAGATATAACTCTAATGGCAGTTTATCAGGGCCCGAAGCTTTGCCCAAAGCTAAACTTTTAAAAGCTGTCTCAAGTTCTAGCATCGTGATTGGAGCTTCCAATTCCTCTCTTTGAATTTCCTCCACAGCATGTCCCGTATAGCAACTGTTAACAAACTGCTCTATTAACTCTGGGGAGGCATTGTCTTGAGTTTAAAGCTCGGTATAGAATTCTTGGAAAACTCTCATGATACCTTCAGGTGTCTCTATCCTCAAACCATGTCTATTTTCAATAGAGAATATATATTGCATCGTCTGTCGTTGTCGCATTCTTTGAGCAAGGCACCTCCCCACCGTCTCACCATACTCATACCTTTCGGCCTTATACAATTTATATTGAGATGCAATTTTCTTGCTCCAGACCCCCGTAATTATCGCTTTGCATTTCGCCACGTTATCTTGAGTATTACCACAATCCTGTCCTCTCCTTATATCACCTATCAAATCACATTCTGCGTTGGCCAAGTCTTGCAGTAGCTGTTTCATTACTTCCTTTTCCTTACGTTGCAATGCCCAGCCATAGCTACATGTCTCACCACGCAGCCCCGCTTTAAAGCAGTCCCACACCATTGCACTAGTTGAGGATCCTCTATTAATATTGAAAAACTGTTGGGACCATTCTAACATTTGAGAAACATACAGCGTATCTACCAAAAGTTTTTTATTAAATGTGAAAAGTCTTTGCATGCGAGGTATGCTAGATATTAACATATCCAACACTACGGGTGCGTGGTCTGATGTGATACGTGGCATTAAGGACATCCGGGCACCTACTATCAAGTCTCGTGTTGAAAAAATATAATCAAGCCAAACAAATTTTTTATGTGGGGAAGAAAAAAAAGTATAACCAGGACCTAGTGGATTTGAAAGTGGCCAACAGTCTACCAAACCATGTTGCAGCAATCGTTGTTTTAACCCCCTAAATACCTTCGGTTTTCGACCCCTATAGTCTTTAAAGGTTGGATCCCATGTATTTATATCCCCATGGATGTTGAAATCTCCCATTACCAACACGGGGGTGCGCCAAAGTGCTAATTCAACATTCAGAAATTCAAGTATAGCGGAGTCGTCACTGTTTGAGCCGTATACAGTACATATTGTCACAGGAATATTCCCTATCATACATTCACAAATTGCCCAGCGGCCCATATTATCAGCTTTAACTCTTGTAGTTGCAATAATTGATTGGCGCCCCAAAATAGCAACACCCCGGTTCATAGTAGACTGTTGTGATACAACTAGAACAGTATACCCCAATTCGTTCAGCACTTTACGATTTCCCCATGATATGTGTGTCTCCTGGAGACAGATAATGTCTGGTTGTATCAAACGTATTTCGTGCATCACTTTCCTACGTTTTACCACATTGTTCAACCCACAAACATTAAAGGAACATATTCGAAAATTTGTACCAGCCATTTTTTTTACTTAAAGCAGTAAATGATAGCCATCCCTTGAAACCAGAGCCTTTCATCTCAATATCTCTCACATCTTGTCGGTCTTGAACTGAGTTTTCCCCCTTTTCTACCCCCCACCACCGTGCACCCTCCCCCCACCCAACACTCCCCAAAGCACCCCCACCCCCACCCAGTGACCCTCCCCCAACAATGAGGCAGTAGGGCCTATTGCCCCTTGATGTGTGTGAGAGTGCCTCCAGTGGCTGTGGAGATCTTTATCGAAAATAGAAACAGAAAACCTTGAGATTCCATTAAATATAGAATAGTCACATAATAATCAAGTCTATGTCATCTCAGGGTAATGAGTTCAGATATTCTTTGGCTGAATCCTCAGTTGTAAAGAATCGATTTTGCCCTTTATAAATCGTTTTCAAAGTAGCAGGTTGCAAAAGGAACACTTGCACCTCTTTCGCCTGAAATGCAGGAATTAATTGGCGAACTCGCCACCGGTTCTCAACAGTAGCATGACAATAATCAGGGCGGACGAAGAATTCCACCCCCAAACCTGATCTCTTTTTGTCTGGTCGTGCGAGATCGTAAAGTAGCTGTCTAGCCAAGAAGTTATTTAATCTAATTTTATCGCTTATCAATGTCGATGTCAAAGTCTATTCTAAAATTCTTGCGAACCGGCTGATCTGT
The DNA here is from genome assembly GCF_964263255.1 of Lissotriton vulgaris. Lineage (NCBI taxonomy): Eukaryota > Metazoa > Chordata > Amphibia > Caudata > Salamandridae > Lissotriton > Lissotriton vulgaris. The sequence continues at coordinate 1,212,819,459 of NC_141695.1, read as the reverse complement.
GTTGCTCCTGGAGTGGTTTCTAATCAACAGCATGGATCCCTACCTGGGCGGGATACAACTAATCACATTCGTCGAGTCATTACAGCCCTGGACTACGCCGAGACGACGCATAACAATATAGGTTTAGTATTTTTAGACGCAGAAAAGGCGTTCGATCGCGTCTCATGGCCGTATTTATGGGCTGTCATGACTAAAGTGGGGTTTGGACCTCAATATCTGCAGGCCATTCAGGTTATGTATAGGCATCCAAGGGCACAGATCTCTATGTCAGGGCAACTTTCAGCGTATGTAAATATTAGTCGTGGTACACGTCAGGGTTGTCCCTGTTCACCACTCTTATTCGCTATATACATTGAACCACTGCTACAGGCGTTAACTACATCACCACATATACCATCTATGATGCTTCCGGGGGGTAGCGTGCGTGTGCTAGCGTATGCAGACGACATTGCAGTTGTAACATCAGACCCGGAAGCTGCAGTTCCCGAGATTGAAGCTATAACTAAAGAGTTTGGTCGGGTAGCAGGGTATAAACTCAATATCTCAAAAACACAAATTGTATGCACGCCAGGACTATGCCCTAATGATAGTCGAGCGACCCCAGACGCCCAGTACCTCGGTATTAAAATCAGACTATCCCTTCATGATCTGGTTATGGTCAATTGGACCGATATTATACGATCAATAAAACAACAACTAGAGAAACTCGAATGTTTACATTTATCTATGGTGGGACGACGCAATGTGCTTAAAATGTCCATACTCCCTAAAGTACTGTATTTCTTTAGGTCAGTACCACTTGAGGTACCACCCCTAGAAATGCGGAAACTTCAAGCAACGGTTGAAAGATTCATATGAGGATGGAAATTCCCACGTCGGGCATCTAAATTTATGACACTTCCTATGTTGAGGGGAGGTTGGGGCGTCCCAAACTTTGTATTATATTATTTGTCTTGTTTGTTACAGAATATTAAGTTTGCTGTAAATGGGATTGACCCACCTCAATTTGAGGACCCTGATATTTTTTATTTATTACTTGGCCCACAAGCACGACAGATGCTTCTTCGTTTTTACGAACCCAGCTACTACAAGAGAACCAAATTTAAGCTGGTGTTCACTGCTTTTAAGGGTTGGCGTATGATTAGCAAAATGATGCATTTGCGTCGCATTAACTACCATACTCCTTGCGACTCCCCGGAACTGCTACCATCTGTATTTTGGGACTATAGAATGCATATTTGGGGTGAAAAAGGCTTAAAAATGGTTGGTTCGTTGTTTAAAGACGGTGTAATGTCATCTTTTCAAGAGCTTAAAGATACCTATGCAATCCAACAGAACGATTTTTTTAAGTATCTACAGTTACGAGACTTTATTTTCAAACATTTAAATTCAATACCTATCCTGCCTAATAGGCTATTGGCAATACTCAATAAACCGACACGGATTGGTATTATATATAACTATCTACTCGAATTACATCAGGATGACCTGGTGCTGCAGGAGTCCAAATGGTCGATGAGGTTAGTTACTAGTTCTGTACCCTTACAAGATTCTATTAATACCGCGGCTGAAATTATTCTATCGGCGAATTTACGTTCTCAGCACTACAAAACTGTATTTAATCTTTACCATACTCCTGCAAAAATGGCAAAGTGGGGCAACAGTTATAATGGGAAATGTTTTAGATGCCAAACTAACATGGCTGACATTGTTCATATATTTGCTGATTGTAGTGCGCTAAATTCATTTTTCGCATCCATTGTACAATTTCTCTCAAATGTTTTAAAAGCTGATGTCGTAATCTCCAGGGAAATGATTATCTTTGGTTTATCTAGTGACCTGGATGTGTTCTTATCGTATCGCAAGTACAGATATTTGCTATTCATGGTGATGGCAGTTGCTCGCCTTTGCATTGCCTCAATGTGGTTGAAACCGGAAGCTCCAGCTTATGAGATGTGGAGAGCAAAATTTTACAATGTGTTCTACTTGGAATACAACCTATATTGTACTAAGTCAATTAAGAAAAAGCAAAGGGGGATCAAGGTCTGGCAGGCGATGATTGATCATATGGGGGTTGAGGAATGATGTTTGTATATATCGAGACCAGTGAGGGTTTACACTGTAGCGTAATACCAATATTGTTTTTTATTTGGTAATACTCACTTATTGTACTGTTTTTTTATATAGTCTCTATTGTTTCCCCCTGTCTTTTGGAAGTGTATAACTGTATAACTGTATTATGAATTTGAAATAATATCGGTTTTGAACTGAACCAATAAAAAAAATGAAAAAAAAAAACAAAATCAAATTCCTTTTCCTAATGAAATAGATACAATTCTGTGAAATATAAATTTGAGTCTGTTTTTATTAAAATAAAAGTCATAGCAGTTATTGCTGGAGAGATTATTGGGAATAGTATGATTGAGCTGGACTTAATCGCCATCAACTGACTTCTACTAGTTGGTCCATCGACCAAGTAGCGGAGTACCTTGATGTTTGTTCCTTATGATTATCGAGTATTTAAAGATCTAAATGTATATCCATATCCATACTAATATAATAAAGAGAGAGCCGAAACCTTTGAGGCGGGTAATCTCAGGAACCACAGCACCAATCACAACACCCAATACAGCGTTGGAAAGGGCAGTTGCAGCAGAGGACATAGGCTATGCAGACACCCACCATATACATTTAAAAGCTTAAAGAACCGTGCCAGCAAAGTAGTCCCTTGTGGGCATGTCTGCGTTGTGCTGTGGGCGTGTGCTGGGGGCATGACAAACGCTGGGGGTGTGTGGTACGTTCCGCCCTTCATGCCATGTCTCATATCGTGTGCTAATCCCACCCTGCTCCCTTTAAATACCCCTGCACCCTATAATCATAACCCACCCTTACTCCTTAAAATACCCCAACACCCTTAAACACTAACCCATCTTAACCCTATAAATATACCCTGTACCCCAAAACCCAAACCTATCCCTAAACCCTAAAAATACCCCTGTACCCCAAAACCCAAACCTAGCCCTGAACCCTATAAATACCCCTGTACCTCAAAACCCAAACCTACCCCTGAACCCTAAAAATACCCCAGTACCCTAAAACCCAAACCTAGCCCTGAACCCTAAACATTCCCCTGTACCCCAAAACCCAAACCTACCCCTGAACCCTAAAATACCCCTGTACCCCAAAACCCAAACCTAGCCCTGAACCCTTAAAACACCCCTGTACCCCAAAACCCAAACCTACCCCTGAACCCTAAAAATAACCCTTTACACCAAAAACCAAACCTACCCATGAACCCTAAAATACTCCTCTACCCCAAAACCCAAACCTAGCCATGAACACTAAAAATACCCCTGTACCCCAAAACCCAAACCTAGCCCTGAACCCTTAAAATACCCCTGTACCCCAACACCCAAACCTACCCCTGAACCCTAAAAATACCCCTATACCCCAAAAACCAAACCTAGCCCTGAACCCTAAAAATACCCCTGTACCCCAAAACCCATACCTATCCCTGAACCCTAAAACTACTCCTGTACCCCATAACCCAAAACTATATCTGAACCCTTAAAATACCCAAACACCTCAAAACATATACCTCAGTACCCCAAAACATATACCCCTATAGCCATACTTACCTTATCCACACATTAAAAAAACATGCTTTAACCATTCATGCATTTACAACGAATTTCTTTGTAAATGTATGCGTGGTAAAAGCATATAAAATGTCATGCCTTGCGTTATAATGGCATTGGGGAGTCATGGTACTTTCGTAATGAAAGTATGCGAAGTGATGCTATGCGGAAAGAAAGTTGCGGAATTATGGGTGTTTACCCTCCCCGGTAAGTACATTGGTGGCACGGCGGCCCACATCTCTAGCAACATACTCATATTTTTTCACCACCCATTTGAATAATGCACAGGTCTCTCTCATTGATGGCCAGCACCGACATACACTTTTAGACACACCTCCCTCCACAAGTTCTAGAATTGCTAACTTTAGAGCTGGGGAGCTAGGTTCGAATCTCGGCATCAGCTCAACATCCTGTGATTCCAGGCAAATCGCTTTGTCTCCCCGTGCCTACCACAAATGAATGTGTTCTTCTGTAATGTAAGTTGTGCTCATGCCATATTGTCGAGTTCTCGCTATATAATAATGCAAGGAAAACGAAAGTAGGGAAACTCAAGTTCACACACTACTGAACGCGCACTCTTAAGTGCATCAGCAATGCACTGTGAATCGGAGCGTTTCACAAGCCTGTCACAGATAAGAAATGCTATCAAAACGAAATCCTACAAAACAATATACTACTTGCCGGCAGCAATTCATACCCGGACAATGTCGGGATGGGCTGCTAGTAATATATAAAGTTAGTGTATAAGTTAATAAGGTACCCCGCTTATCCAGCAGCTGTCTACTTTTCACTGATTGAGGGGCAGAGTGATTATGTGTGTGTGTGAATGTGTGACTGGCGGTGCTATGGTCCTCGCCAACAAGTTAAAATAAATTACTCCTGGGTTAGTGAGACGGATTATGAGAACGGATTATGAGAGTTGTTTAAAAATTGGCATGCATCAAGGGCTTCCTTTGGTCCTTCTTTCAGGAGCAGGTATCCTGATTTTACTTCTATTGCTTCGAAATGGATGTCAGTATCACTCAAGACATGGAGAGAGCACTGCTGGAGCCATGTTGTCGTGAGCGATTAGTTTTCTTAATGGGGTTACCTCGGCTTCAAGAGCTGAGTGAGAATTGGTTCCTGTCTCTCAGACCGGCCTGGCTTGACTGCATTTTACCAGTATTCCTCTGCCTCTTTTGCGGATTCGGACGAATGTTGGACCTCTGTCTAACACTTCCATTGGTTGCGCCGCCAGACATAGACAACACCTTTACTGGCCCACGTACACAGTTAATCTATTTTAAGGAACAGTGGACCCTAGTTTTTCAGGATCAGGGAAATGATAGGCATACAAAGGATCGTACCCATGTCCTTTGTCCAGCCGGGCAGGATTTTATTAATTACAATATTTTGAAATAGCTCATAGAATCAACATAAAATAACATAACAAGTGGGCACGACCCGTGACCCACGGTAAACAAGACAAAACAAGAAGGGAGGGTTTATGCAAAAGCGCACAAGGCGGTCTGTACTTGTATTCAGTTTGACGGACTTGATTCTATTTTAACACACCATTGTAAGAGGCATTGTATGACATTATTTAGTACATATGGTGCTCATTGGTCAATGACGTTTTGATGCCACAACTTAAATACAGTCCATCACCACCCCCTTTTGTACCGCTTTTGGCCGCCATAAGTGTGGCAGGGTATGCTCAGACTAGAGTCCCTTGCTCACTTTGCCACTGGATTCAAGCAAGCTGTGCTGAAGACGGTTGGAATGTCAGAAACCGGTCCTCGGAAGCTTGTTTCCGGTCCAGGAAAGACATGGCTTGGCAGTTCGGGCTGGACCGTTCCCATGAGGCACAGGGTCAGATTGATTTGCATATAGCCATGTCTGAACTGGGGTGGCAGAGTGGGCTAAAGAACGGTGATGGATTAAACCCAGATCTTTTGACTGGGTGTGAGTGTTTGATTGATTCAGATGCTCTGTCCATCACCACCCCCTTTTGTACCACTTTTGGCCGCCATAAGTGTGGCAGGGTATGCTCAGACGTGAGTCCCTTGCTCACTTTGCCACTGGATTCAAGCAAGCCGGGCTGAAGACAGCTGGAATGCCAGAAACCGGCCCTCGGAAGCTTGTTTCTGGTCCAGGGAAGACATGGCTTGGCAGTTCGGGCTGGACTGTTCCCATGAGGCACAGGGTCAGACTGATTTGCATATAGCCATGTCTAAACTGGGGTGGCAGATTTGGCTAAAGAACGGTGATGGATTAAACCCGGATCTTTTGACTGGGTGTGAGTGTTTGATTGATTCAGATGCTCCGTCCATCACCCCCCCGTTTTTTACCACCCCCTTTTGTACCACAACTTAAATACAGGGCATCATCATCAGGACAAAAGTGTTAGTCATGTTTGTCTTAAGATTGTTTCAACATTTGCCTATATGACAATTACATAATACACATGTGGAGGAATAGAAGGAGGAAAAGGGGAGAAAACAAATGCAGAATGGGTTAAAATGCTAGGCATGAAGTAAGGGCATTGTAGATACACATTACACGAGAACATAACACACCCGGACGGGTTATGAAGATCATGAGTTACTTCAAGAAGGTGGAAAGAAGATCTCTTTAAGCCGTGGTGTCTAAACGGAGAGCTATGCAATTAGTTGCTGCCACATTCGTGTAGTGGCCATGGTTTCGGTAGTGATGGTGCTCAATTGAGGAAAACAAAAGTGTTTTTCATTCACAATGAAGGTGATAACCGATAACAAATGGCGCAATAAGGTTGATACATAACACTTTTCAGTACGGTGGTAAGTGTGAGAGTGAGTGCATGGCCAGGGATTGAGTGGGACAGGTCAGATCCGGGGGGTAACTACCTGTATTGGAAGGATGCGTTCTCCGTTGTGTGGAGCAACGTCGAGGATCGGGATGGGATGTAACGGCCTTCGTTGTGGTCAGGGGGACAATTGCAAAGTAATAAAGGTATGGGGGAAAAAAAGGGATTGGAATTAAGGTTCAGAACCACATCTGTGGTGCAAACTAGTGGCGGGACAAAAGGTACTTACTTATCCGGCCGTTCGTGTTGCGGCTGGCACGGCCGGGTACTAGCGGGATCATTGTTGGAAGACAAGAGGGAAATATAGGATTGGAGTAGGGGCCCTGGGCCCGGGCGGAGAGGCGCACGGTGGATATGCATCGGTACTTACTTATTGGTTGGCCGTTCATAGATTGACATGGCGGGGCTCTGGCAGATAGCGTTTCCTAAGTGCTCTATGGAAAACAAGGTGGGAGGAAGCGTTGGTGTTGGCAAATTGGATTCAAAGCGGGAATGCGCACAGGTGGGGGGTGCCTGGATACAGCAGTACTTACTTGGTAGCCGGTCGCTCGATGGCTGGCCCGGCGGGGTTCTGGCGGTGATCGCTAGCCTCAGTGCCTACGGGATACCATTTTAATGGTTCCGGCGTGTGTGAAAATAAAGGAGGGACTACGCAGACTTGTGTAGTACCCATGATGGAGCAGGCTGGGGGGGGGAACGGCAGCCATATTGGAGTGGGGCTTGTGAACCAGTGATTGTGAAGTGTGACCAGTTAAAGTGCAAAATATAATTACATATTGTCAGAAGCAAACGGAATGAAATTACATAAACAATACATTTTTGTTGGGAGGCAAGGTCATTTCCACAGTCTGTTTACAATAGTGAGGTCCATTCTTCTACTCGATTCAGGCCTTTACGTATACTGTCTGTTTTCAAGATCCAGTGCAGTTCTTCTTTGTTAAGGAGTTGGGACATGTCTGCTCCACACGGGGGGGCTTTAATCTGTGTGATTATTGTCCATGTGAATTCATTTTCAGTATGGCCTTTGTCCATAAAATGTTCAACAAAGGGTGCATTTGCTGTTTGTACACAGATGTCCATAGCGTACTTCCATGTGGATGCAGGCATTCGGATGTACGTTGTTACAACGCATGCTTTTACAACGCATGCATTTACAATGCAGGTTTTTCGACTTGCGTTGGGGGGTGCTGGATAGTGAATAATTTAATTTACTATTCCAACTCCAGTCCATGTGGATAGCAGGGAAGGTGTTGGATAGTAAATTAAACTATTACCTATCCTAGAGCGCCCCCAGGCAATTCATTGCAATGACTTGCGTTGAAAAACCTGCGTTGTAAAGGCACTGCATGGTAAAAGTTGCGTCGTAAAGGATGTTTCCCCAGGCATTCCTAGAGCCTCCACGGGATGCTCATCTCCTGTTGGACCGGAGAAAAGCTCTTCATTGGATGTACAAGAGTCAGTCTCAGGCACACAGGCATCTACTTCTTCCCTGATGACTGCCGTGGGTAACAACGATGACCACCTATGCTCACTTGATATAATACTAGAGGTATTGGAGGGACTGCTTCCTGAAGATCCCATGTACAGTGATGTTGAGTCTTCAGCACAGAATTCATAAACAATCTGGCCTTTCCTGTAATGGGAACGATTTGGGCAATTTTTGCCAAATTGAAGTTCGAACAGACTTTGTTTTAATTCTTCTCAGCTCTAGATTAACATAATGGCTTTCAAGGTGTTTAGAAATACAAATAACAATATATCCGAATATATAATTAACCTTTTTTTGAATGCTTTGTAGGTAAGAATACTTTCACTATAGACTTTACTTTCTATGATCAGTTTTAATGGATGTATGACGTTACAACGCATACTTTTACCACGCACGCCTTCACAATGCGGTATGTACAATGAATACATTTACAACGCATAATGCTTTTGGGCGCTGGATAGTGAATAGTTTAATTTACTATTCCAACTCCAGTCCCCGTAGATAGTAAGGAAGGTGTTGGATAGTACATTAAATCTATTCCCTATCCTAGAGCGCCCCCCAGCGCAATGCGTTGTAATGGTTTGCGTTGTACAAGTTGCGTTGTAAAGGCACTGTGTGGTAAAAGTTGCGTTGTAAGTGATGTTTACCATTTTAATTGCTTTTTAAATATGTTTTAATATTAAGGATCTTTATGCCTTTTATGTGTTTACTATCATTACCTAGCTGACCGTGTTGACCTTTTAATGAGGAGTGGGTGTCATGTCTCTTAGGTTAATTCTATCATGAACATACTGATTACATACATTGCGTCCCATCCACACGACATAGCAGTATTACACAGGTGACCTTTTACCCAGTAGCTTACTTCTGTCTCTCTGACATCAGGATCTTGGTACCATATCTTAATCCTTGTACCTGACCTACACAAAACATGTCCCCAGGCACAGTAGATTTATTCTGTACAAGGGTCACCACTTTTTTCATTCATGGCCAACAGCCAGCTGTATATGCCCATGTTTGTTTAGAAAAGGATTAGCAGGGGAGTAGCCATTGTTTTCAAAACATATTGATTCTAGAAAAACCCCGGAGTGACCACTTTAGAATAAAATATTCTCACTCCAACTTTCTAAGACAGAGGAGACATTTCTTCCAAGCTGGACCGAAACTCCACAGGCTGATCCTTCGACAGGCAGAGGCCTGACATCCCTTGAGGTGTGCCATTGTCGATGCAGAGACGGGGTCCTTCATTCAGAACAATCAGGGGAAGGGTTAGCAATTACCTGGGGAATTCTTGGCTCCATTAGATCCCATTAGGACATATCCCAACACTTACACATACATGCTTCAATTACACCTCTAGGCTATGCATGGTTAGGTAGGCTACGCTTCGTAGGAGTATGCCAACGCTATTGTTGTATGTAATATGCTTTTATTCATCTTATTATCACTATGGTAGAAATGCAGCTAACATGTTTTATACTAGACTGAGGCTTGACCAATAAATAATTATTGAAACCTTTCCAATCGTCATTCTATGTATTCTGAGAAAAGTAAGCATGAGTGACTGAGCAAAAGATACTGTATTGTTTCCACGATACCTGAGGAATCAGGGTTGTCATATTCAGGGGTTGCCAGAAACTACCTACCATACTGTATAGTACATGGGGTGGCAGTGGCACCGAAGACCTAGCAGGTCTAATGGCTGACGCATCCTCTGGGTGTGTCAAGAGTCCATTGGCACACTAAGCCCTCAGTTTAGGTCATCCAAAATGTGCAGGTCCTGGGGGTCCTAGGAACTAAACGACAAGGTCTAACCCTGTCTTTCGAGCTACAAATGTTTACATGCTTCACCTACACCTCTAGGCTATGCACAGTTGGGTAGGCTACGCATTGTAGGAGTATGCCAACGCTATTGTTGCATGTAATATGCTTTTATTCATCTTATTAGCACTATGGTAGAAATGTATCTATACTTTTACGATATTGGTACTAGCTATTACATGTGTCTGCTATTGCAGCTAACATGTTTTATACTAGACTGACACTTGACCAATAAATAGTTATTGAAACTGTTCCAATCGTCATTCTATGTATTCTGAGAAAGGCAAGCATGAGTGACTGAGCGAAAGATACCGTATTGTTTCCACAATACCTGAGGAATCAGGGTTGTCATGTTCAGTGGTTGCCAGAAACTACCTACCACACTGTATAGTACAGGGGGTGGCTGTGGCACCAAAGACCCAGCAGGTGACTCATCCTCTGAGGCTGACTCATCCTCTGGGGTTGTCAAGAGTCAAACTGCACACCAAGCCCTCAGTTTAGGTCATCCAAAATGTGCAGATCCTGGGGGTTCCTAGGAACTAAACAACAAAGGCTAACCTTGTCTTTCGAGCTACAAATGCTCCCCAGGATGGATATGAGAGCTTCCAGCCAGATCATGTAAAGCACTCCTGCCATCCGATTTAGCACCTTCCAAATTTTGCCAACCCCTCAATGTCCTCTGAACCAAAGCCTTAGTTCCATCGTTGTGTCCCAGCATCTTCGCAAATAAGGATATAGCAGCAATTTATCGCTTAGCATATGAGACCATTTGCCCCTCAGGGATCCAAAATGCTAGGACTGCCTCAGTAGTGAATCCATCCCTCCTTCACATACTTCCTGAGAATTTGAAGTATGCTTAATGTCCCCTTATAGGCATGCCTTGTCAAGGGCGCTAAGCTGTCTGCCAGGAGTTCTGGTACAATGGGGCGCCAAGTCAACACAGTCACTGCAGAAAGGGTGTTGGGAACTCCGCTGCTGCTGGGTGATGAAACCTGAAGGCCTGCATTGTTTAGTACACCGAGGCCATGCTTAGCTTAAAATATGACATTCAGTTTTAAGCACAGCAATACAATTTCTTTCAATAGTGCAAAGGATCATTTTACACCAGGCTGCTTGTTGATTCCACAACTGACATGCTGCCAGACCAGAACACCATTTTGACTGGTTACGGAATTGTGCTGACCAGAACGTGAGGGTCGCTAGGATGGGGAAGAGTTCAAGAAAACCAATGTTGGACACCAAATTGGACTCCACCCTCTCCTTTGGCCAGTGATGTGCGCACCACTCTGGGCCAAGAATAGTGCTGAAACATTCACTGCCTGCTTCATCTGTAAACAGCTCTATCTCTTCATTAGAATTGGCAGGGCTAAGCCACACTAATGTCCCACTTATGTTCCGCAAAAATGCCTCCAATATCCACATGTCCTGGCGTACCTCTGAAGATAACCTAGTATGTTGGTGTTTCTCCTTCAGGTCTGACATGGCCTGAGCAATTGACTTGAAGAATGGGTGGCCCATGGAGATGATGCAAAGAGCAAAATTCAGCTGCCCAATCACTACCGGCAAATCATGCAACTTCACTTTTTTAGGCCCCAAACAGTCCCTGAGGACCTGGATAAAACTTAGATTCAACCGCCACTGAGTCCAACTCAATCAAAGGATTGTTAGTTGTGTCCGGCCCACAGATCATACCCTGCGCCAGTTGCACCTCATAAATCCCCATCAAATTCTCAAAAAATTTGCAGCACCCTTGCAGACTCTCCCGTACCAGGAGGACCCAAAAGCAGGAAGTCATACAAGTAATGCAACACCTGCTGATGCCCAGACCTCTGCAACTCAAGGAAAGTGCTGAACTTTTCAAAGTATGCACAGGAGACAAAGCAGGCTATGGGTATACAATTGTCAAAGTAAACAGAGCCTTAAAACTGGAAACCCCGCAGGTGGTAATCATCCGGGTGCACAGGAAGCAGCCAAAAAGCAGATTCAATATCTGCTTTTGTTAGCAGCATCCCTGGCCCCTGCTCCTGCAACATCCTGATTGCCTGTTCGAGAGAGGCATACCTGATGGAGCATAAGGCCTCATTCACCCACTATCCTTTTGTGCAGAAAGGTTGTGCATCAATCTGCACTTCCTAGGCTTTTTCTTTGGGTCTACCCCCAGGGGAGAGCAAACACAATTCTCAAACAGAGCAGCCGTGAAGGGGCCTGCCACCCTCCCTGGGTTTATTTCCATGAGAAACAACCAGACACTGTGCTCCAAATATAGCCCTGCCTCCAACATATACTATGCCTAACAAAATCTTTCAATTCGCGATGCCCCACAAAACAAGAAACTCTGTGGCACCTTAATCCTACTCTCACATTGCTGGAAGACCATAGAAGCTACCCAAATGATTGGCTCCTCAGAATAATATTGCTACCATTTACCATGGTGCAAGGATGCCTGCGTCCAGGAGATGATTGTTTATGTGCGGGAAGGGTTCCCTACCGGCACATAAACTATCTGAAATGGAGATTTTCAACTATATGTGTGCTGCATTTGAACTTGCAAAACTTCATTTTTTTAATGATAGTTTATGTGCAGGAAGGGACACCTTCCTGAACATAAACAATCACCAGAGGTGATGTCCTCATTCTATGTGTGCTGAAGAATACAGCAAGTACAGAAAGAGGCAAAAACGAGGAGAGATGAATAAATTTCTCCTCATTGAGCCTCCCTATGCCTCCCCTGTGAGCATCCAGACTCATTTCCAGGTTTACAATTTCTCGTAAATCTGGAAATGTGTCGTGTTCCATGGGTGTTGCATGGGAGCAACCACAGCAACACCCATGGAACACCCTTTCAGGCAAAGTGCTGCATGTATAGGGACCATATTTACATGGACCAGAAAAGCCATGAAGGATGGCATTTCCTGCCCTTGTAAATATATGGCAGTAAAATGCGCTGATGGTGCGTCACAAAAAGTGACGTACCAATGGCAAAAGGGGCTTGTAAATAAGCCCCAAAGGGTTTCCAAACACTTAGTGCCCCACTTATGAGGCCCCTTGTGCCAGCGGAATGACACTTTTTGTGATGTTCCGTGGAGCAGGAGCCTGATCCATATTTACGATGCAGCACAAAGCCACTTTTTTTTTACTTAATGCTACTTCATAAATGTTGTCCCCTTTAACACAGTTTTCTGTATTAAAGGGGAGTACAATGGGTGTTGCTGGGGGCATTCCCAACAACATCCATGGCATTTTAACACTGCCCCAGATTTATGGAAATCCTAAATCTGAAGCAGCACCAAAAACTTACACCTCCCCAGGGGAGACATAAGGGAGGCACAAAAAAGAGAAATATCTTTATTTCTCCCTGTTTTTCTGTTTTTCTGTTTTTTATGTGTGCTGCATTCTGCAGCACACATAGAAAAAGGAAAAAGCCTCTTGTGATTGTTTTTGTGCAGGAAGGTTTCCCTTCCTGCACAAAAACAATCATCCACTCAATGGAGGCACCCTTGCACCATAGTGCAATGGTGCAAACATGCCTGTGCTGGCGTACAACAGCCCATTGTGCGCTGGCACAGGGGAAAAGGACAGGGAAAAAGGACATTCCTGCCCTTTTCTTTTTACTGTAGGGCAGCACAGCAGGGAGGCCTGAGGCGCTGCCCTACGGTAAAACCTCATAAACGAGGCCATTAATGTCTGGAAATCCTGCAAAATGCATCTAGACCTAATAAAGTGGCCTATGGCAGTCAAGAGGCAAGAAGCACATATGCCAACACTCCTCCTTTAGGCAGGTGACTCAAAAATTTGGAAACTAAACATACAATTTAACTTTCTTCAATTTGAAAATGACATGGGGGCACATTACCAAGGGGAGCGATAGGCAATTATCGCCGGTTTAGCGGCGATAATTATATCGCTATATTAGCAAGCTGTCGCTAACTGATGTCAGCGACAGCTTTTAGGCAGTAGCGAGCGGTTTGGGGCCCGCTTTGCATGTCAGCGATATTTATCGCTAATGACATGCAAAGTGGGCGTACCCAACCTGTTAGCGACTGAAAGCAGTCGCTAACGTCGCTATCTCCTATTAGCAAGGCGGGCGTAGCGAAAGAAATATTCCCGCTATCGCCAAAAACTAACGCCTGCTCAGACCAGTTCTTAGCCATGTTATCCAATGGGAGGTGGATAACATGGCTAAGAGCATTTCATCGCTAATGCATGAATATCGCTGTATTATCAGCGATATTCATGCTATCGCCGGAAAAATTATCGCTTTGGAGATAAACGTTGCTAATAGCACGTTATCTCAGCGATGCTTAGCGATAAAAAAATTGTTGCTAAGCCTAGTTAGCAATAAATATCGCTACTTGTTGGTAATATGCCCCGTAGTGTTTTTGCCTCTAAATTTCTTGCTCACCCAATTGTAAGCTAAACATGTAATTTTGCGTCCTGACTGGACACTAATCAAAAAGGGTTTTGACTGAGACGCCTCAAAAGTAGTGGCAATAATAGACCCTAGTCTCATGACCAGAACAAAATGGAGGCCATGGCTCAGAATGCAATTCAGACGAAGGGTGAGGCTCAGTCTCAAAGGTTGGTCAACAAGTTGAGAGAAAGAATAATAACACAAAGGATCACTTGAAAAACGCGACGAGAAATGTCGGACAAATGCAGGATTCCAAGGTTGGCTACAGAATAATCGTCAAATTCCCTTGATCCTATCCATAAAATATTTTGGAAACTATGTCTCCACAGTATTGTTAATATAACATGTGTGTTCTTGAACAACAATCCCAACAGTAATAACGTATTTTTAAACTGCCCCAAATAAATAATATACTTTTACTTGTAGATTAATATAAATTGCATGGCTAGAAATGTGGGAAGGCAAAGTATGGTTATTTTTTATGCTAAGGGCTTTTTCGTTTGTACCAAACTTCTCAAAATGGAGGGCAAGATTTAGAAAAATTATAAGGTCTGAGCAAAAAAAGCAACTCAAACCTGAAGCAAAATCCTTTCTGGTATTTACAAAGTTACTAAATGGCTATTTTGTTGTATTGTGAAAATAGTAATGCAGCCCATCAGAGAGGCGCTCCATGAGTGCTCGTCTGCATCTATCCATGGAATTTCAAGCAAACTCATATCTATAAAGTCTTCTACACATGCATTTGTGTCAAAATCCTTCTGCTCTCTGAGGCTGGCATAACAAGGAAACATAGCCTTATTTTCCTAAATACATCCTCTTTGCATTCACCAGCACACATACCAAAAGGAGAGAGCCTCAAAGGATAGTTTTTGTGCAGGAAAGTAGCATTACCTTCGTAAAACTATCCCAACCTTATTCCAGACACCATTGCATTATGGTGCAAGAATGCCTATTTTGGCACTTATCAGTTACAGCTGCACTTGTCCATGGACTGAGCATAACTGTACCAGCGACGGCTCGTGGAGGGAGTTACGGTGGGGCAGGAGGGTGGGGAGGGGGAGGGGCAGGGTGGAGGTTGATAAAAACCGGCATATGGGTAATTGCAGGTAAGTAAACAATTTAATTAATAAAACGAATTTCGTAGTGCGCCTTGCATCGCAAAATGCAATGCAGTGCGTGCTACGAAATTCGTTTTATTAATTAAATTGTTTACTTACCTGCAATTACCCATATGCCGGTTTTTATCAACCTCCACCCTGCCCCTCCCCCTCCCCACCCTCCTGCCCCACCGTAACTCCCTCCACGAGCCGTCGCTGAACTGTACCCTTTCTTAGAAGATAGGGTGTAGTTCTGCTCTTTTCCATTCAGGCAATGTGGCTCAGCAACGTCACTTTTTGTGCTGTGTTCCATGAACTCTTTCCTCCCTCACAAGCCCTATCCGGCTGAAATCCCCTACCATGTGCAGCTTACATTCCCAAGTAATATTAGCACACACATGGATCGGTAGTGGTTTATTCTGGAGCCCAGGAACCTTTGCGCCAGAGCCCAAATACATGTTCACCAGCTTCCTACTACGAAAAGAACAAGTGAATAAGTAAGAGTTGTTGACAGTTCTGAGTTATTATCTAGTCATACTACTGTGAGAAAGTCCTTTTGTGCATGGTTACCCCTATATTTGATGGGCTGTTGCTGCTGGTTTGTGAACTTTACACATTCGGGCACTGCTGTTTATTCCCCAATGTATGTGCTCTCACCCCAAAAACATGAGAGAAAAGGCTTACTCCTAAATGTCATTTATAACTTTTATAAGGAGCAGACAACTGCAACAATGGATATAAAATAAAATGACAACAGTGGACTGCAGCACATGTTATGCCATTGTCTAGGTCAATGAGAAATACATGGTTTGATCCTTGCTTGCATAGCCTGACTACTGCAGCATTTAACCCTGTAGACAAGTCTGTCAAGATATGTAAAAATAACCTGTTTTGGCCATTTATTTAATTAATAAATAGGTTGCGCATATATCGTCTTGCAGTCTATAAGGTAGGGTGCTAGTATTAAAAGTGGTACATGCAAGAATATAGTGTTGGCATGCTCCTATAGTGGCTAGCCCCCAAAAGCTATTTTCACTGTACAGGGCTGTACCTGAATCTATGATGAAAACTCAAGTGCAATTCAAATCCTATTTCTGCAGAGGGCATGATTTAGACTGAGGTTAGCGGATGCGGACATCATAAAATGTCTGTTTACCCATCCACCAACATGAGGTCCAGACATGATATGTAGTGTATGGTGGTTTAAAGGATGAAAGTGTGCAGACATCCAATGTCTCCAGTATTTTTTCTTAATTGGGCAAGAAGTGCCTTTGAAGTAGAACCTCACAGCCTCTCCCTACTCATCAGGAACTACCTGTCAAACAGTACAGCCATGCTGCAATCTTGACTCCCTTTCCGTGGACCACAGAAGCTGCTGTATCACTAGTTCTACACCAAATATTAGCTTTTATAGAAGAAGTAACTGCTGCAGTTTCGACAATTCCAACCGTTTCAACTACTGCTATGGTTTATTGTGAAACAACACCTCAATTGCCAGGATGTATGATGTTACAACGCATACTTTTACAACGCATACCTTTACAACACATTTTTTACAACGCAACATCCATTACAACGCATTCCATTACAATGCATGCCAACACAAAGAATTTTTAAAAACTACCTTTACAACGCATTCCATTACAACGCATACTACCTTTACAACGCATACCATTACAACTGATAACATTACATTGCATGTATGGTAAGTATTGGATAGTGTAGGGGTAAAAATTACTATTCAAACTCCAAGGGGGTGCAACAGTAGGGTAAGTGTTAGATAGTGTAGGGGTAAAAAGTACTATTTTAACTCCAGGGGGTGCAACAGTAGGGTAAGTGTTGGATAGTGTAAGGGTACTATGTGCTGTAATGGTGTGCGCTGTAATGGTATGCGTTGTAATGACTGCGTTGTAATGACATGCATTGTAGTGGTATGCGTTGTAGTGTCATGCGTTGTAATGGTTGCGTTGTAATGGCATGCGATGTAATGGACGTTGCGTTGTAAAAGTTTCGTTATAATGGTAGTGCGTTGTAAAAGTTGCGTTGTAAACGTTGTTTCCCAATTGCCATGATGCTATTTCCAAAAGTTGAGCTATATGAAAATGCTTCTTGTACAGATTTTCAATTAAACAACATATCAATGCACTTCACATTTACTCAGCATCACCCATTGCTTGATATTTAATAATGTTTTTTTACAGATATATTAAATCTTAGTGGTCCTATTTTTGCAATGTGACTGGAACGTTGTTTTCTCTTAATGTAGCTTATCATGCATATTATAGTTTTGTAGTTCATAAAAGGTTATTTTATTCTTGATAAATCTGTGATGTTTCCTGTGGTTCAGGAGTTCAGCCCCTTAATCTTCTCACATAGCACACCAATGTCATCATGCAGTGAACATCACTGCATATCTTGTGCTGGACGGTGCAGTTTGAAAAAATATCCCCTGTCTGCTCATAGGACCAACTGAGTTGCTTCAAATTACATATGTTTTAAATGTGCCACTAGATGATTTATTAATTCAAGGATTTTTTCAGATTACTAGAACAGTAAAGCAATTAAACAAACATTTAAAGGTTTATGCGCATATACAACACTTGGCAATGACGACTCTTATTTGAATACTGACATTTATTCATATCATTTCAGTTACTATTACATTCACAGAACCAAACGACCCAGAGAATATACAATTATACACAATGGTAACACCGTGGGTTCTGTCCATAAATAGCCATTTAACTTTGGATGCACGTTGTTTGTATTTCTATGGTGCTGACAGATCAGGTCCTTCAGCTTTTTATCAATCCAAGAAAAACAGAAATACTTCAGAAGAACCTAATTACAAATCACAAACGTATATATCCGATCCCGTTCATCAAAACGTGTGCTGTACAAGGCTACAAGGATTGGAAAGAAACCTTTAATCGAAAATAATTTAGGGAACACATTTTGGCAAATGCAGGGTACTAAGGCTTTATTTAGAGCATGTATAATGCCTAAATAAATGAATTTTCTCAACAAAACATTCCATCTGACAACCCGCTTGTGATATGGGCCTATTAGAGAGTCGAAGACACCCTGTATTCCAAAAGTCGTTTGGAAATAGAGAAAAAACATTACAGAAACAGATGTGAACACAATTATTCAACATGGTACTTTTTATGTGGTGGTGTTTCAATCTCAAGGAATTATATCTAAGACGTGTGGTACTTTAGCTAATTGCCCATACCCCAAGTATATTGGATATACACCTGTAACTGTCATCATATGTAGTGTGGGAATGCTGTCCCAATGATGGCTAGCACATTCAAGCCTATTGGCTGTGAAAGGTTACCTGTCTACGATTAGTGAAGAACTGTACTTTGATGACATCCTGTTAAAAATAAACAATGTGTGCTCCAATTGATATATTAAATCTATAAAGAAATGCAGACGTATTCAGAAAATGAAGCTGCTGAAAGAATTATAGAAACAAGTAGCCAAATAATGGAAACAGTGTTTAAGTGTATTGATAATGGCCTTTAAACTCTCCCAAAATATTTATACTCAAATGAGAACCATTATGTTGTATGCCCTTATTCTCCTAAAAGAAGACATACCTCTTTACAACAAGGAAATGATCAAATGTGAGCTATTACACAGCTATATTGGGTACTACAAACATTAACATCAGGAAAATTGTCCTGGCATCTTATAAATGAGGTGTGCTGTAGTTGAACTTTACAACTTAACTTTCACTCCGAGAACATTGGCTAAAATAGAAGCTACACCCTTCTAAGTATTGAGGAAATTGACACCTCCTTTCATGTAGAATACCTACATGTCACATACCACCTAGATAAAGTAATAGTCCTACCCATTATAACCTTTATATTCACTGCATGTCAAAAACACAAGCTCTTTGGTGGGTATGAGAAAATGCAGAACATTTTTCTTCAACACATGTAGGAATGTCTGTTTGAATTCCACTGTTACACCCACACAATACAGCATTCATAAATGTAGCTGGATGTATTAAACCTCTTGGTCAGTTGCTCCACTACGATTTTATCACTCTTCAAGGAGTTTGCAACTCTATTTAAAGCCTGGTTTAAAATATTAATTTTCAGTCACAATTGGTCCATTCATCCCTTCATACTAAGGGTGGGCATAGTTCGCGAAGTAGCGCTACGCGAAGCTACGTGAAGTGCACTTCGCACTACGCGAACTTCACGTAGCACTACACAAGCTGCGTAGTAGCATGTTTGCACTGTGCAAGATGCGTTTTCAATGATTGCACAGCGCGGACAAGCATCCGGCACTGTGCAATCATTGAAAACGGCATCTTGCACAGTGCGAGCTGTAGTTTTCTGCTGCTCGAGTAGATTATTACTCGAGCTGCAGCTTTCTCAACGCAAACTGGTAGTTTCTCATTGAGAGTGGTCGCGAGCATGCACAACCACTCACAATGAGAAACCTTACCTCTCTGCGTTGAGAATCTCGCTGGGATGTCATTTTGCTTGCTCGCGGTCGCGAACATGATGTTCAGGACCGCGAACAAGCAAAAAATGAGCGCTGCTGGACTACGCTACGCTGCACTACGCGGGTTCGCACTGTGCTACATGCAGCTCGCGTAGTGCGAAGTTGCTCAAACTTCGCAAACTCCGCGAGCGTAGCCTAGTGCTTCGCCCAGGGTTACTTCCTACACTCCCGGGTAGTGGTTCCTGTTTGAGAAGAGCAAATGAAGCATTCAGTGGGATGGCCGCTGAGTTCTCCTACTTGTCAACCATACAAAGAACTGTAAAATGCTGTGTTATAACCTTGTATCCTCCTATGTGTTGGATATTAAAAATGTTCCTTGAACTAAAATAGACATGAATATTATGCATTTTGATAACTTAAGCAAACTTGTTGTGCTATTAAAGAATAAATATGTGTCCTTATGCTCTGTAGCAGAAACCATTTTCTTTCAAACAGCCTATTCTGCATATGAGATGCTAAAACTCTTGAAATCCCAGTTTTCAAATTATTTTGCACATATCTTCCATTCACTGAAAAACAGGTATGTAAAAAGATTTCAAAAGTGTTGGATCAGCAGTGTTGTATTGCGACTTATTCTTCAGTCTACGGTTCACTCTTCTCTAGCCTGTTAGTTGGATATCCAGCAATTTGTTTGCTCACAGGCTGTGGCATTTTCATATTTCCTCTACTTAAGAAATAAAACCAGTTCAACCAACGACATGAACAATAACTATCCCACTGAAAAATATTGTCATGACAAATTGGCATTCTATCTTGGAATCGAATGGATGAATTAGCTAAATGAGCACTAGACTCTATCATTTCACAAGCCGAATGTTCCACAAGCGAGACCAGTGTTCTGGTTCATACACTTCTACCAAGGTACATTCCTGAAAATATCACTGAAAATGCCCCCAGTGGCATCTATTGAGGTCAAAGATATATTTCAACATTTGAGGCTGCCCAAAGCTTTTTATGTGGAAATCTCAGTATGATGGGCCATCAGCGTGTACAATGTTTGAGCCAGGGACAATCTCAGTACCTGAACCACCTGTTTTAACAAAAATCAATCCAGACTAAATGCCTGCATACTCCGATTTCCTAGATGTTATATATATCAATCAATCAATAGAAAACTTTATTCGGTTTATAATTCAAACCATAATAGTTACACATCATAAAACAATATAAGTGACAGTGCATTGTTAAAATGGTATCCAGAACAGCAAGAAATAGTCAGCAAATAATTTTAAAAAGTCTGAGGAAAATATTACAAATCCATATATTTCCTGGAATTAACAATTGCTTTAAAAAAAATCAATATAAAAAATAAAGAGTCCTCTTTCAGTAATTGGAGATACAACAATGCAGGACGAGCCTGCCTAAAGTTCAATCTTTTTAAGATGGGAACCTGATAGCGTTTACGAGGAAATTCCTTCAATTGACATAAAAACATAAAATGCAGGATATCCTGCGAGACTGACCGTCACAGCCGCAGAGAGCTGCCACATTACTAATAGTAAAACATTTGGGTCTGGCAATCAAAAGGTGAAAAAGGTTCAGGCAAAACCTAGTTAAGAGGAATTTCCCGTGCATGGACAACGACCCCATGAGGTACGGCTCTGCCCTTGGGATTGTTTTAAGCATTATAAACGCCCGCACACCTGATTTCTGTTCCTCTTTAGCTTCTCTGTCCAAATTCCATTCTGACAGCAAGGTAACATTTATTGCCTCCACGTCCCTCCTAGTAATGCATTCAGGATTAGTAAATAGGTCCCCCCACCCTAACCTAGCAAAACTTTTCTTAATGTACCTAAGCCACTGGATACGAGCCGAGTTGCCAAGAGACATACAGTCTTTATAATCACGTGTGTTAGTGGGAGGTCTGGATTCAACCAACATTTTAACCAACAAATCAGTGGTCGCAAGGAGAGTACATCGTTTACATAGGGGTATCCCAGCTCCTTATGAACCGCTAAATTAGATGTGCCCTGTGGGACACGTAGTAGGCCTTTCAGAAAGTCATTTTCCGCTGTTTGGAGGGATTCTCTAGCCTTATATCCCCAAATTTCGCTGCCATATGAAGCTATGACCAGGCTTTTAGCCTGGTACACTTGCAGCATAGCTCCTATGGGTTTCTTCCCTAATTTGGAAGCAAAGTTGAATATTGCTGAATTCACCCTAGCAAGGTCCCCCTTTTTGTAAGTAGTAAGGGTCTCAAATTAAGCCTATCATCAAAGAGGACCCCTAGGTAAGAAAAAACATTAGTACAGAGAATCTTGGCATCTTCCACTCTAAGTTGGAGATTCTTCTTACCAGGTAGCCCGACTTGCATGACATACGATTTGGAGTTGTTAATTGCCAAATCCCTTTCTAACATGTATCCAGGGAAGGATAAAAGATAAAAGTGATTGTAACCCCCTTGCGGTCCTGGATATGAGAACGGCATCACCCGCATATAACAGGACAGGGATCCCACGCCGTCCTACCCTAGGACAGTCAGCCCCTGTTGCCCTTAGTACATTGTCCAATTCATTAATATAAAAGTTAAATAAAAAAGGGGCCAAAATGCAACCTTGCCGGACTCCCTTCTTGATATTAAAATCCCTCTAGGAAATTTACAACACTATTCTCCACTCCCATTGCCCTCATGGACTACCATAGGTTGTTCCTATTAACACAATCAAAAGCTGATGACAGGTCCATGAAGGCAAGGTGAATGGTCCCAGGGCGAGCAACAGTGTATTTGCTCAGTATTAAAAATAGGTTGAAACACTGAGCAACGGTCGACCGTCACTGTCGAAATCCATACTGAACTTCCGACAAGATAACTTTATCCTCTGCCCAGGATGATATTCTCTGAAGGAGCACCCTACCCACCACTTTCACCACTGAATCTATGAGTGAAATAGGTCTGTAACAGTGGGTACTACTTCTATCACCTTTTGAAAAAAACAGGAACTATGGTGGAGGTTGCCCAAGACTGAGGACAACCATACTGTGCAGCTGCGTTTAAAACTGACTCCAGTATCGGCGCCCAAAAGAAGGGGTCTGACTTAAAAAGATCGGGGGAAATCCCATCAGGGCCGGGTGCTTTTCCCACAGTTAAACCTGTTTTACCTTCTAAGATTCCACCCCTCTCAAATCTAATTGCTACCTCCTGGGAGGCATGGGCCATCCTGCAATCCTACTCAGCAAACAGTCAAACATAGATTCGAAATGTAAAACCCACTCATCCTCAGTTATATGAGAGTCAAGCCCCCCCTTCCTGGTCAAACAATGGTTTGTTTACCACACTCCAAAACTTCGAGCTATTTCTAAGGGTACTGGGATCAAGCAACTCCCTCCATGCTTCATCCTTCAATGTTCCCTTTCGTTTAGCAAGGGCCATCTTATATTCCCCATGACAGGTGGAGACATCGGCTTGTATTCTAGGTTTAATTGACAAAGCTTCCCTCAACCTCTTAGCTGCTTCAGAGCAGTGGGAATCGAACCATCTAGGGCCAGCCACATTTTCCCTTTAGCAGATAGCAGCCCTGCCACCTTGTCTGAAATACACTTAAAAGCTCCTACAATCCCTTTTGACGAGGAACATTCATTTGTACAGAGAGATAGATCGTCAGCACATTCTGTTTTAATTTTGTCATAGAATATTTCTGGGGAAACTTGTGACCATTTGAATTTGCGTATTCCATCAGTTGGTTGCAGTAAGGCCCAATTTGGTGCATCCTCTATTTTTTCTGCCAATGGACCTGTCAAATAGAGCTTTAAGGGATTGTGGTTGCTAAATTCACTCTCTGTAATTTTAAAATTATTCACTAAGGATTGTAGAGAGAATGAAATTAAAATAAAATCTATAAATTACCCATTCCTGTGTCCCTTAAACGTGGGCACAGCAGTGGCGTCACTAGGGGGGTGCGGGGGGTGCGGACCGCACCGGGTGTCACCCCATCTGGGGGTGACACCATCTAGTAAGTTCGTAGTTAGTTAGGCTTTGGGTTTGATAGTCATTAATAGTGCAAGGCAGGCCACTACTGCTAGTGCACTGCAAGCCACGCACGCAGCCCCGCGCTAAGCAAGAACCGTACGCACGAGTCCGACGCACAGCACACAGCACCCAGTGATAATACTAATGTGTGTGATGATCCATCGTCACTCACTGCCACTGGTGCGATGCGGATGCGTGAGTGATAATACTAATGTGTGTGATGATCCAGTGGCGTCACTAGGGGGGTGCGGGGGGTGCGGACCGCACCGGGTGTCACCCCATCTGGGGGTGACACCATCTAGTAAGTTCGTAGTTAGTTAGGCTTTGGGTTTGATAGTCATTAATAGTGCAAGGCAGGCCACTACTGCTAGTGCACTGCAAGCCACGCACGCAAGCAAGAACCGTACGCACGAGTCCGACGCACAGCACCCAGTGATAATACTAATGTGTGTGATGATCCATCGTCCCTCACTGCCACTGGTGCGATGCGGATGCGTGAGTGATAATACTAATGTGTGTGATGATCCATCGTCACTCACTGCCACTGGTGCGATGCGGATGCGTGAGGCGCGGCGTACGCCGCGTACCCAGCAGTTTGGGTCCCAGGGCCGTAAATCTAATTTGCGCTACCAATGACGGCCCTGGGACAGCCCCGCGCGCTGTTCGCAGTGCGCACCTGCTACTCTGACGCATCACGGCGCGCGGTCACACACAGTGGTGCGTCGTCGTCAGAATAAAGTAAGAATTAGAATTAATACGACGATTTATCAGCAGTCGTCACCAACCATAATTCTGTTCTTCCTGCTTTTGATTATTATCGCGATTGGATTCGCGAGCGCCGTCGGTCGTGATCCAGTCTCCCCTTCAAAATTTGGGACGGTGAGACACTAGAGAAAAATAATTTATGTATTACAGTACTCGGTGAATGAAATTTTACTAAGTTAAAAATGTGGCAGTGCAGTGGCACACAAATGATCATCATTCAGTTAGTACTATCTACAAAGTTGTTTTACATACTGTCTGTGTCTGTAAATTACTGGCATGACAAACGAACGCGCGGGTGCAGCAGGCTAAACTAAAGCTTTCTAACGTTCCTTAGTTGGCCGGCAGACAGTCACGATAGGCCCTGAGCCCGGCCCGTCCCCCGCCCCCACCACACACACCTCATGATCATTGATGCAGTACTGCATTGATGTGCCATATATTTGATTTTTATAGGCTAGCTAATCATAGTGTACTCACACTCACTTCGGCACATGGGATCAGTCAGTTCTTTGCAGCAGGCACTTTAATCCTCCGGCTCCAGGCTACCTTATGACGAGCCAAAACTGCCGCTAGACAGAACTCCGACCCCTCACCAGGAGAACGTTCAACGTTCATCACCAGGGTTTAGGTTATCTTGCCATTGTTATTGTTGCCTTAAAAATGCTGGGCGCCAAGGAAGCTCACGTATTTTTAAATCAAAAGTTAGTTTTAAACACAGTGCCACCCCAAGTCAACCCCATTACCCCAGGTGCGGCTGCACCGGTCGCACCACTCTGAAGCTTAGCCGGCTGTGTGTGGTAGAGCCAGTGCGGACCAGTGCTGGTGCCAGACCACGAGTGTGCAAGCACCCGTGCTGCAGCGCACTGTGCAGAGCCAGACCACTGGAATGTCACTATGAATCTTTTTATTCCAACTCTTCTTTTCTTTTACGTTTCCCCAACTTGAGCCTTTTGCTGTCTGAGTCTGTTATTGCACATGCGACATGACATGCCCATGAATCACAGAGTTCAAACAAATGGTAATAGTTTAAGTACTTAAAACAATACACAATGAGTACCCTCTGTATTACTAGTATGAAAATACAAACTCTGGGTTCTTGTGCCATTTACACAGCAGTACAATTCCTTTGGTCTCCTAGTTTATTGTTATTTCCCCAGGGGCGTAGCCTCAGGGGGGTGTTTGAGATATCACACCCACCTAATAAATATATTATGTAATAGATAGTTGGGTACAAGTGCTTTCAGTCCATCGGCTATGCTAAGGTGTATTTTGGATTTCAGCTGGGGTTTTAAATAGTCAGACAAAAAACACACACACACACACACTCTCTCTCTCTCTCGTCTGTTTTGAGGCTCTTAGCATATGATTATTTTAGAAAAAATACTGTGTTTTACGTACCCCTCACAATACGCACTATTCCCTTTTCACTGACGCTTAAGCACCCCTCATGTGCTGCTTCCCATATAATGAGTAAGAAGCTCAGCGAGTTACTGCTTTCATTGCAGACATTCTTAAGTGAGATAGGTCTCAGGTTACCATCCTTGTAATATACCTGCCTAATGAATTATGATTTATGAACCATCTTTAACCCCTTCGACACTCATGACGAGCTGGGCTCGTCATGGTGTAGCCCGCTCGCACACTGATGACGAGCCCAGCTCGTCACGCAAAGTGCGATTTTGAAAAACCCAGCGCGCTAGCGGAATTCCGCTAGCGCGCATGCGGTTAAGGAATTGCATGCTAACTGCAAGGTATAAGTTTAGAAACAGTGCTTTTTGCTCAGTATTTCATTATTCAAATTTTTCACAAAAGTGTTCCCACCTTTAGTAATAAAGACGCATTAGTAATTGCTTTTATACATTGTTATTAGTTTTTAATTACTCGTGTAGATAATGCATCTGGCATTCAGACAGTGGATGTGAAGCTCTGGCTCTTACATTCAGGGATTGGAAAATTCTAAACCTGCCTTAGTTCCTAACTTCTTACAATCTTTTACCTCCGACTTTGTTGTATTAAAATTATCTTCTATGGCCTTTGTAAATATGGGAACTAAATTTACAAACATTACTAAGGATTCTGTATGGTCCCGTTATTTGCCATCTGTGTCCACTGGTGGACGCTGAATGGAGGAGGTCCATGCGGTAAGTCGTGAGGGGGTGACACCATGAGTTACCCGCACCGGGTGACACCAACCCTAGTGACGCCACTGGGGCACAGGGAAATTAGTGCGTGGGTCCTTTATAACCATTGTAACCACCAGATCCAATTTATTAGTCATAGCATTTAACAACTCCCCTTGAGTAGTAAGTTCAAAATCGAAACCATGCATACAAGGACAACCCATTTCAGAGAGGCAGGACGTTAGCGGCTCGCCACAGGGGTGTATGTTAAAGTCACCGGCAACCAAAAGGCTGTGTAAGCTTTGGCTCAAGGATTGATTCATAATATCTCCCAGGGCAGTTATATTAGTGGGTTCAGTCGGTGAAGAGATTGAGTTATAGAAATTAACAAAACCCTAGTTCATAGTCCCCTTACGAGCCATTAAGGCTAAAACTCCAGGGTGTATGAAGTTATATACATGTTTCATCGGGATCACTGACATAATATCGACGGACATAATATCAACTACAAATGATATCGGCGACAAAATATCGACAGACAAAATATCAAGTTTCTATCTACAAACAGGTAAGTACTGAAAATATCGAGTCAAAAATATTGTTAAAAAAATATAGTTTGTAAAAATATCGAATTTCTTAAAAACAATGTTAAATAAAAAAATATTAAAAATGAATAACTAAAATACACTTTAAAATACTTAAATTACATTAAACGTAATAAATAATTAATTAAAGTTATACATATATATATATATAGTAACATAAAATAAATAAATAATATGCAATATTATTACCGTAGGATAGCAGAAGTGTAAACATTACTATTGCCACTCCAGAGAGTGTAACAGTAGGGAAGGCGTTGGATAGCATAGAGGTAAAAATTACTGTTCCCACTCCAGAGAGTGCAACAGTAGGTAAGCGTTGGATAGCATAGGGGTAAAAAATACTATTCGCACTCCAGAGACTGCAACAGTAGGGAAAGTAAATACTTCATATATTATTTTTAAAAATAGATACATTAATATCTATAAAAAATTAATTTAAAGTAATTACCAATTTAATATATTATAATAATTAATCAATTAAAAATACAAAATAGAAATATCAATAAATAAATTTACATATTT
The DNA here is from genome assembly GCF_964263255.1 of Lissotriton vulgaris. Taxonomy (NCBI): domain Eukaryota; kingdom Metazoa; phylum Chordata; class Amphibia; order Caudata; family Salamandridae; genus Lissotriton; species Lissotriton vulgaris. Next base: position 1,212,791,673 of record NC_141695.1, on the reverse strand, counting down.
AATTAATTATAATTAAATTACTTCCCACCCTATTCCCCAATAAACCCACAACCTGCTACAGAAAATAAATTAGTAAAATTAACATAAATATCAATTAATCAATTAAATGAAATTAATTGACAATTAAAATGTAATTAATTACCAAATAAAATTAATTAACAATTAATTCAAAATAAATACCAATAAATAAATTTACATATTTAATTCATTATAATTAAATTACTTCCCATTCTATTCCCCTATAAATCCACAACCCGCTACAGAATTAAATTACGCAAAAATTAAATAACATAAAATTCATTAATTAAAATAAATTATAACATAATTACACACTTTTCACACATATAAGATAAAAAAACACTATAAAAAATTCGATATTATTAAAAATTCGATAATTTTAATAACCTATATTATATACATCGATATTTTGACTTTCTATATTTTTAAAATTCGATATTACATTACTTTCCTTAAAAACGATATTTTTGATGACTATATTCTGTCCATTCGATATTTTGTCCATTCTATATTTTAAAGTCGATATTTTGTCCATTCATTATTTTGAAATCGATATTTTGTCTGTTTACCGTTCCAGTGCATATGCCCATCCACTTTGCCACTGTTTACTGAATCAAGAGTAATAGGCCAACATATAAACCATTTTTATGCCCTTTCATCAAGTATTCCATCTCCTATGGCAGTAATACCTGGGTTTCAGCAAGACAGCAGGACATCATTATTGATAGGGGAAAAAATAACTTAGTCAATTTCCAGAACAAGAAGGGAAAGACTGTCGTTGCTTTTCGGAAACAAAACAAAGAGAGATGTTCTAAAGTGCAGTTTCAACCTTTTTCTTTTTACATTCTTTTTTAGCACCCAATCACAATAGTAAAAAAAACTAAATAGTTTGCTGTGTTTGCTTTAAGTGGTTTGTTAATGCACATCAATTTAGTATGATTTATATATATTGAATGTCTTAAATCATCTATCTCATGGATTTTCCTGGTGATTTCATGACCACTCAGAAGTTCCTGTTTAGACATTTCAATTTTCATAATTTTTCCGGACTCTACTATCACGCTATGCATCTGCTTTATTAATATTATAATTCTGTTGACACATTTATCAACCTGATTGTATTGTATTATTGCTGGTTTTGTGTCTGCCAATTCCATCATTGTTTCAAAATATAAAATAAGACTGATAATCAGATACTATGATAACCCATTTAACAGAACATATGTTAAAGAGGGACTTTGCTCCGGATATGCTAATTTGCAATAACAACTTTAGACAAAATCACTAGTGGGAAAGAGGTGGCCTTCAAATACTTGCTGTTTATGTTCCAGCCTCAAACAATCTGTGATAGGAAATTCATACTTTGTAATTTCAAAATGAAAACACAGGAAGGCTGTGCGAACCATCTCCAAAACTCAGGAACAGGCTTGTCATTTATTGTGTCAGCTAAAGCTTAGCATAGAACTTAAATGTAGCTGGACGGTGTTAGGACAGTATCACTCAACCCCTCCCACGCTTATGATGGAACCGCTCCGTCTTGGCCCTAGGGTGGGCTGTGCTGGTGACAACCTATAACCTCCCACAACCAGTTCCCCGAAGAAACTGGAACAAAATTACCACCGACCAGCTCTTCACATCGCTCCACCAAAACCCTACTGCCAAATCATTGGACCCAAACCAAGCTGCCACCAACCTCACACAATGGATCACCCACAGCGCCGACGAACTAGCACCCTTGAAAAACCATCAATTCAAGCAAGGTAGCAAAAAAGCCCCCCGGTTCAACGATGACCTTAAGAAATCCAAGAAGTTCTGTCGCACCCTCGAGAAAGCCTGGAGAAAAAACCCAACCACTGACAACCTGACCACCTTCAAGAACGCCACCCGCAAATACCACCAACTAATCCGATCCACCAAGAAATCAGCATTCAAGGATCGACTTGACAACAACGCCCACAACAGCAAGGAACTATTCAACATCGTCAAAGAATTTACCAACCCCACCGCAGGCACCAACTACATCACTCCCTCCCAAGACCTCTGCGACTCCCTAGCCTCATTCTTCCACAACAAAATCGCCAACATACATAACAGCTTTGAAAACCAGCCTGGAGACCAGTCCGCTCCACCCACCTCCGAACCTAAACCCCCCTCTAACAACCTTTGCGCTTGGAACCCAATCACCACTGAAGACACCATCCGCCTGATGAACTCCATCCACTCAGGATCGCCAACCGACCCACGTCCCCACCACATCTTCAACAAAGCAGACTCCATCATCGCACCCCATCTCCGAGACGTCATCAACTGCTCCCTCAACTCCGCCACCTTCCCTGAAAGCTGGAAATATGCCAAACTCAGCACCCTTCTGAAGAAACCCACAGCAGACCCCACTGAACTTAAGAACTACCGTCCCATCTCGCTCCTCCCATTCCCTGCCAAAGTCATTGAGAAAGCCGTCAACAGTCAGCTCGCCGCCTTCCTCAAATCCAACAAATCCCTCGACCCCTCATAGTCCTGCTTCAGAGCCAAACAAAGCACCGAAACTGCCATCATCGCAGCAACAGACGACATTCGAATACTACTGGACAACGGAGAAACAGTTGCCCTCATCCTACTTGACCTCTCCGCAGCCTTCGACACAGTCTGTCATAGCACCATCATACAACGCCTCAGCAACGTTGGAATACAAGGAAAAGCATTGGACTGGATCATCTCGTTCCTCGCCGGAAGAACCCAGAGAGTCCGCCTCCCCCTTTTAGATCAGAGGCCACTGAAGTCATCTGCGGCGTACCTCGAAGATCATCACTCAGTCCCACCCTCTTGAACGTATACATGAGTCCCCTCACATCCATCGCGCGCCAACACAACCTCAACATCATCTCCTACGCTGAGGACACCCAGCTGATCCTCTCCCTCACCAAAGACCCAGACCAAACACTGCCAAAACTAACTTACACGAAGGAATGAAAGATGTAGCCGAGTGGATGAAGAACAGCCGTTTAAAACTGAACGCGGACAAAACGGAAGTCCTCATCTTAGGCTCATCCCCCTCTGCTTGGGATGACTCATGGTGGCCACCGGCCCTGGGAACCGCACCCATACCAACGGACCACGCACGTAACCTGGGCTTCCTCATGGAATCCTTCCTCTCGATGACCAGACAAGTCAACGCCGTCTCATCATCATGCTTCAACATCCTACGCATGCTCAAAAAAATCTTCTGTTGGATCCCCACCGAAACAAGAAAAACGGTCACCCACGCACTGGTCACTAGCCGACTGGATTACGGAAACACCCTTTACGCCAGAACCACAGCTAAACTACAGAAAAAACTCCAACGCATCCAAAACGCCTCAGCCAGACTCATACTAGACACCCCCAGCCAAGATCACATTTCCGGTCACCTGAAAGACCTCCACTGGCTCCCCGTCAACAAGAGAATAAGGTTCCGTCTCCTCACCCACGCACAGAAAGCCCTGTACGACCTAGGACCCAAAGGCCTCAACACGCGCCTGTCCTTTGACAACCCCACCCGACAACTGCGATCGTCCAATCAAGCCCTTGCCGCAATTCCGCGCATCCATAGATCCACCATGGGAGGTAGATCCTTCTCCTTCTTAGCGGCCAAAACTTGGAAATCTCTCCCCACCCACCTCCGCCTTACACAGAACCACCTCTCCTTCAGAAAGAAACTAAAAACTTGGATATTCGATAAGTAAAATACCCCCCCTCCCTCAAGCGCCTTGAGACCCTCTGGGTGAGTAGTGCACTATACAAATTTTGAAACTTGAAACTTGATGGAAATACCACTACATGCAGGACAGGGCCGGACTGGCCATAGGGTGCACCGTGAGTTTCCCCGGTGGGCCGCCACGGTGGCAGACGTTTTTTGTTACCGGGGCCCGGCAATATCAGCCCCTGGTAACAAAATCATCTGAAACTGTCCCAGTCAAACAGCTTGGCCACACCACCACCTTCCCCCGCAGGGGGGCCGACCGAGCAGTTTGCCAGAGCAGCTTTGGTTCCTAGTTCAGCCCTGATGCTGGAGCTACTGCCAGGCCGGGACCTCAGCATCTAGTGTCAGTGTGAAAATGTCTCCTCCCTTTGCCCAGTGAAGATGTTGTTCTTTTATATGGAAAAAGTACCCTCAGGGGTTCTACCAAGATGTGAAATGGTACTGTGGGTCTGTCATACAAGGATGACGTTAGCGTCTGACTTTTTTACAGAGTTAATATACAGAACATGGAAACAGAGTTATTATACAGAACATGGTAACCCTGCTGTGCATGTCCTAGGCAGGGGAATCAAGATATAATACAAAGAATCCTCATGCATAATAAATAAGGCAAGTTTTCGAAGAAAACCGCCGACATTTATTCGGCACATAACTAGGTAAAATGTCCGAGCCAGAACTGTTATGTAGAGTAAGGTAGGACAAATGTAAGTAAAAGGTTGTGCAGCTACCTATGCCTATATTGGGGTACCTTGAGGCTCATAACAGTAACATTTGAGGGTAGTTTTGGTTTGGCCAGGGGATCAAATAAGATCTTTGATATATTCTAACATGCATCCTCGAGTCTGAGGAGCACAAATCTCTCTTTGTTTATTGTCCCTTAAATGATCACATACAACATTATATCTTGACTAATGGATTTGTTGCAACATAAGCAGTGGAGTGTAAACACATTTTGGAACATAATTCATATTTAGGAGGAAAATTCATTCAATGCAAAGTTGTTTTAAGTAAAACATTGTTTTTATTTGCTAAATCACCTCTCTGCAAAGTACCAACATTATGGTATCACATTCATGCGCAAACCCATATTTAGACAGAGAAACTCATAATCCTGCAAAACGCTTAGAGCAACATACGTCACAAAATGGACACGCTTTTAGTTGCGTAGGTCACATTTAGTAGGAAACGCATATTTGCAGAAAAGCAGCGGTCCTCAGCTTCAACCCGACCGACGTCACACTTAATTTTGTGCTTGTAAAATTCCTTAGGAATGTGGCAAAGAAGATCAAGGCCGCGAAATCAAAGAAGTAGCATGGAGCTTGGGGAACATATTCTGAATAATGCCAAAGACACTAAAAACCATTTATAAACTCCTTCCCACATGCACGGTCAATGTAAAGCTAAAGTTTGGAAAAACACTTTTTGCCCACACTTTTCTATGGTCTGATACAAATCAATGCCCATCAATGTACCTGGTCGGATTAAGACTTTTATTTATAAAAATCTGAATGTTAATGGTAAAAACTAGTTCAAATTATTATGGTTTTAATTAACAAAGCCTTGGGAAATCACCAAAAGGGTTGTGAAATATTTAGGTGCAAAAATCAAATTTAGGAGGTCCTCTATTTTCCTCTGTATTCAGTTTTTTTACATCCCCTTCATTTACTATAATTGTCAGTCAAGGGTGTTTGCAGCTGCAGAGTACACTTTAAAAAGTTTTCTTTTAATATTTACTGCTTAAAGTATGTACTTCGAAGGAAACAAATACCAATTTCAGGTGATGTTTTTTATTATTGTACCAGAAGGAACAGCAGAAATTAAACCGGCCAGGAGGCAACCCAAATGTGGCTGGGCTTATCAAACACTAGAAACTAAACATGGCGCATTGATGCACATGAAGCCAGGTTCAACTCGTGTAAAAGGGAAAGCTCCTGAAAGGAAATGACGTGGACCTCATTGCAAAACACCTAGCATAGTCTAGGGATAGTGAAAGGTAATATAAAAAGTGAAAGTTTAATTGTGCGGAGCAGCGCCATCTACTGGAACACATGTGTAAACATGACATCCTCGAGAAGGGTAGATTTTACAGGGTCATCTGCTTTGATTAAATGTGATATGGCGGTCATATTGCAGTCGCCAAAGCTCAAATTCCGTCGCAAAAGCTTCTTGTCCTCTTTAATTTAAGTGTGCAGTTTATTTCAATTCTGTCAATTTAGGGTACTGCTGTCATAATCATACCTGTTCACCAGCGGTCAATGAAGCACAATTACAGGCTACGTCATAAGGTATGCTTTATTACTTAGTTAAAACCATTACAAAAAAAAGCTTTTTCAATGCAACAGGTCTCCTCTTATTTACGCGAGTTTGAGCTACTGGCATTGTAAATGAAAATGCCTTTCATTTATGTGTTGGTTTTTGAAACATAAATAAAACGCATTGTCATTTACAATGCCAATAGCTTAACCTCATGTAAATGCCTGTGTTATATATTTCACACCACTCATGGATCAACTCCGATCAGTATATTTCACATCACTCTTGATCAGTTCCGAGTTCTGTACCCGAAAATAATGCTTTCCCCCTTTTAAAATGTTGCAGACATACATTTTTTCTGAAGCGTGAGTGCAAAAACAGTATTATTTAATTCAGACATTTGCAGCTTTCCTTCAGAAGAGATAAAAAAATATGGCCTTGATGGCAATATACAGCTATGTTGGGTGCATTTGATAACAAGTATTGTTGGAAATGGCCCTTTTTGCAGGGTTATCCCCAAACTTTTTTCTTCTTCTTCCTTCGTTTTTCCTGCCCTGTGGTTGTTGGCTTTAGGACTCAGGGCAGTTTACCACTGCTGATCAGTGCTAAAGTGCATGTGCTCTCTGTGTAAGTTGTTATTGTGATTGGTTATCCATGATTGGCATATTTATTTTACCAGTAGGCCCCTAGTAAAGTGAACTGATTGTGCCAGGGCTGGTAATTCAAATGCTACTAGTGGGCTTGCAGCACTGATTGTGCCACCTACACGAGTAGCGCTGAAAGGAGGTCTCAGGCCTGACACTGCAGTGCATGTGCGCAGTTTGTTAACTGCCATGTCGACCTGGCCAGTGCACCCACTTGCCAGCCCTTATCCTTCCCTTTTCTTACACATTGGACACACCTGTGGTAGGCCCAGGGTACCCCCCTGAGCAGGGTGCAATGTATGCCAAATTTAGGGAATGTGCTAGTGTGGGTAACATGGCCTGATAGTGAAATACTTCCAATTTTGTGTTTTACTATTGAAAGGCTATCTTGCCCATAGAACAGAATGGGGAATGCTGTATAACATGTTTATCTGCATATCTCCCCATAGTAGTAAGATAGAAATTTGGAATCTGGTATCCCTGAACTCAGAATTTAATAACACATCTTTGAGAGAAAGGATGGTTTTAAAATTCGGTGTTTGAAAATAGCACTTTTAGAAAGTGGCCATTTCCTGGTTCAACCTTTCTGTGTGCCTCTGCCTGTTTGTGGATCGACTGTGTGGTTTGAGAGTGACATGGGCTGGTGTGGCTCCAGGAGTCTGGGTGAGACAGCACTAGGCTGAATTGACCTATCTGCATTTGGAGTGGTGGAAGGAGTAGCACCTGGGCCTGAATAGGCCTGTGCCTGCCTTCCACAATGCTGGTTCCACCCCCTGTGGTGTGTCTGATGGCCCTAGCCCACACTCACAAAGTGAGAAGATGTGCACTGGCAGAGTGCCCCCAGAACTGGTTTGGACTGGGTCCTGGACTCCTCACACATAGAGAACAAAGAATTTTGAGGTATACATATAAGAGCTGAAACCCCTGAAATTTAGACTACTTTAGAATCAAAGAGGAACCTTTGCTGAGGAGAAATGCTGAAGACCTGAAGGAAAAGTACTGCCCAAGCGTGTCTAAGATTGGCTTGCATTTGTTATTTCTGCCAAAGGAAGGAGATGGACTTTGCTGTGTGCTGTGTCCCCCCCTGCCTGAAGAAAGGGTTTTGCTGTGTGCTGTGTCCTGAAAAAACAAGTCTCCAAGGGCATGGAAGAGCTGGCCTCCTGTTGTGGAAACACAGGGATATAAAGGTTTCCAAGACTACTTTGTGATCAAGTGGAACCTCTGCCAAAGAAGATCAGCTGAAGAGACTGATGAGAAGTACTGCCCTTGCTGTGTGTCTGGGGCTGACCTACAGTTTGCTGTTTTTACTGTCGAGAGGACCACAAACTACCTTGCTGGGAGGAAAGGAGGGCCTGTAAATGTGTGTGAGGCCTTGTTGCTGTTGGGAGCTGGAAGTGCAACACAACGAGAGAGAAGCGTGACGCCGCCGCAGCAGCCGCTGTTGCATCATCAAGGAAGCACGTGGCCACTGCTCGCCGTCACATCCCCGGAGAATTGTACCGCCGCCACAGAGAGTGTTGTCGCATCACCGGGGAAGCGTGTCGTAGGGCCTGTCGCTGCTCAGAAAACCACTGAGTTTGCTGCACTGCCGTCGGGAATGCACGCATCCCCTTCACGTTGTCGCATTGCAACAAAGACACCATTTTGTCGCAAGAAAGAGGCACAAGGGAGCAGAAAGAAGCAAGAAGTGCAGAAAGAAACAAGAGAAGAAAGAAGGAACTACGGTGCAGAAAGAGGCAACATCGTTGAGGAAAACGGGACGAGGGGTGGAGAAAGAGAAAAGGGGGTACAGAAAGAAGCAAGAGAGCTACAAAAAGAATAAAAGAAGTGCAGAAAGAAGGAACAGAGATGAAGGAAAAGGCAAGTGTGGTACAGAAAGAGGCAAAAGGGTACAGAAAGAAGTGAGAATTGCAGAGAGAAATAAAAGAAGTGCAGAAAGAAGGAATAGAGTTGCAGAAAGAGGCAAGAGGCATGCAGAAAGAAACAAAAGAAGTGAAGAAAGATATAACAGGTGCACAAAGAGGAAAGAGGAGTGCACATAGAGGGAGAAGAGGTGCAGAAAGAAGCACAATGGATGCAGAAAGAACCAAGAGAGGTCCACAAAGAAGCAAGAGAAGTGACTAAAGAAGCAGCAGAGAAACATAAAGGGGGAAGTAAGGTGGAGAAAGTAGGGTGGAGAAAGAAGGATACAGAAAGAAACAAGAGAGTTGCAGAAAGAAACAAAAGAAGTGCAGAAAGAAGAAACAGAGGTGCAGTAAGAGGGAAGAGGGCTGCAGAAAGAGGGAAGAGGGTGTCAAAGAGGCACAAGGGTGCAAAAAGAAGCAAATGAGGTGCAGAAAGAAAAAGAGAATTGGAGAAAAAAACTAAAGAAGTTCAGAAAGAAGGAACAGAGGTGCAGAAAGAAGCAAGGAGAGTGCAAAAAGAGAGCAGAAGGGTGTGAAAGAGGCAAGAATGATACATAAAGAAACAAAAGAGGTGCTTAAAGAAACAAAAGAAGTGTAGAAAGAACAAACAGAGGTTCAGAGAGAGACAATAGGGGTGCCGAAAGAGAGCAGGGGGTGTGAAAAGAAGAGATGAAGAAAGAAGCAGGAGAGGTGCAGACAGAATTCAAAAAGTACAGAATCAAGTAACAGAGGTGCCGAAAGAGGCAAGAGGAGTGCTAAAAGAAACAAGAAGGGTGCAGAAAGATGCACGAGGGGTGTAGAAAGATAAAACAGAGGTGCAGAAAGAACCAAGAGAAGTGCAGAAATAAGCAAAAGAGGTGCAGAAAGAGGATGAGAGGTGGAGAAATAGGCAAGAGAAGTGCAAAAAGAAGCAACAGAGATGCAAAAAGGGGTACCAGGGTTGGAGAAATTGACAAACGGGGTGCAGAAAAAAACAAGAGGAGTCCAGAAAGAAACAAAATAAGACCAGAAATAAGGAACAGAGGTGCAGATAGAAGGAAGATGGGTGCAGAAAGAAGCATATGTGGAGTAGAAAGAAGCAAGAGAGGTGCAGAAAAAAGCAAGGGTGGTGCAGAAAGAAGCAAGAGAAGTGACTAAAGAAGCAGCAGAGAAACATAAAGGGGGAAGTAAGGTGGAGAAAGTAGGGTGGAGAAAGAAGGATACAGAAAGAAACAAGAGAGTTGTAGAAAGAAACAAAAGAAGTGCAGAAAGAAGAAACAAAGGTGCAGTAAGAGGGAAGAGGGCTGCAGAAAGAGGGAAGAGGGTGTGAAAGAGGCACACGGGTGCAAAAAGAAGCAAATGAGGTGCAGAAAGAGAAAGAGAATTGGAGAAAAAAACTAAAGAATTTCAGAAAGAAGGAACAGAGGTGCAGAAAGAAGCAAGGAGAGTGCAAAAAGAGAGCAGAAGGGTGTGAAAGAGGCAAGAATGATACATAAAGAAACAAAAGAGGTGCTTAAAGAAACAAAAGAAGTGTAGAAAGAACAAACAGAGGTTCAGAGAGAGACAATAGGGGTGCCGAAAGAGAGCAGGGGGTGTGAAAAGAAGAGATGAAGAAAGAAGCAGGAGAGGTGCAGACAGAATTAAAAAAGTACAGACTCAAGTAACAGAGGTGCCGAAAGAGACAAGAGGAGTGCTAAAAGAAACAAGAGGGGTGCAGAAAGATGCACGAGGGGTGTAGAAAGATAAAACAGAGGTGCAGAAAGAACCAAGAGAAGTGCAGAAATAAGCAAAAGAGGTGCAGAAAGAGGATGAGAGGTGGAGAAATAGGCAAGAGAAGTGCAAAAAGAAGCAACAGAGATGCAAAAAGGGGTACCAGGGTTGGAGAAATTGACAAACGGGGTGCAAAAAAAAACAAGAGGAGTCCAGAAAGAAACGAAATAAGTCCAGAAATAAGGAACAGAGGTGCAGATAGAGGGAAGATGGGTGCAGAAAGAAGCATATGCAGAGTAGAAAGAAGCAAGAGAGGTGCAGAAAAAAGCAAGGGTGGTGCAGAAAGAAGCAACAGAGGTACAGAAAGAGGCAAGTGGGGTGCAAAAAGAGGGAAGAGGGGTGCAGAAAGACTCACAAGCAGACCAGAAAGAAGCAAAATATGTGAAAAAAGAAACAAATTAAGTTCTGAAAGAATAACAGAGGTGCAGAAAGAAGAAACAGGGGTGAGGAAAGAGGGGTGGAGAAAAAGACAAGGGGGTGCAGAAAGCAGCAATAGAGCTGCAGAAATAAACAAAAGAAGTACAGGAAGAAGGAACAGAGGTGCAGAAACAGTCAAGAGGGGTGCATAAAGAGAGCAGAGGGTGTGAAAAGAAGAGATGAAGAAAGAAGCAATAGAGGTGCAGACAGAATTAAAAAAGTACAGAATCAAGTAACAGAGGTGCCGAAAGAGGCAAGAGGAGTGCTAAAAGAGAGAAGAGGGGTGCAGAAAGATGCACAAGGGGTGTAGAAAGATAAAACAGAGGTGCAGAAAGAACCAAGAGAAGTGCAGAAAGAAGCAAAAGAGGTGCAGAATAAGCATGGGCGGAAAATCCGTTCCGCTCGCGGATTTTGCGGATTTTCGGGAAATCCGCAATCCGCGAGATTTGCGAATTTCCCGCAAAATCCGCAAATCCGCGAGCAGCGGATTTTGCTCGCACTGCTCGCACTGTTCGCGTGAGTTCGCGCCCCGCGAATAAGTGCAAAATTGCAGAAATACGATCTTAGCAAAACTGAAAGTAACTACTTACCAGGTTCAAAAGTTCAGGCTCATCATTAGTAGCCATTTCCTGTAGTGCTTCCTGAGGGGCCCCTCCAGAGTTCAGTTGCCAGTTGAAACTATTATGTGACCCTGCTCTGAACCTCAGAATAGTTACACATATGCCACAAAGGTCCTGAATTACAGCTAAGGGAGACAAGCAGGAGCCAGGCTGGAAGTTAAAATCCATTAATCAGCCCCTAATTCATTATTGTCAGTTGGGGCAGGGCAGGTGTTGTAACTAATTTTGCAACAATGAAAGCACTTAGCAAGTGCAAAAGATCACTAATCAGGGCGCACTAAGGAAGCAGGTGCCAGCTAAAAAAATATTCTGTGACACATTAATCAGCCCCAAATTAATTCAGGTCACTTGAGGCAGGGAAGGTGTGCTTTGCTTTGCCGAAAATAATGTACACTGGACAACCAGAGGGTGTGGTGATGAAACAGAGGGTGGCATGGGTGGGCCAGAGGGTGGCATGAGTAGTCAGAGAGTGGCAGTGGTGACAGAGAGTGGCAGTGATGAAGAAGAGTGTCCCAAACAGGCTGGACACGTAGAAACAACAAGTTCACGAAACTTGCGACCCGACAGGTAAGTTCGCAATTTGCGACATTGTACAAAACCGTTGCGAACTGGCAGAAACCAGCGCAAACACAAAAAAAAAAAAAATCCGCAAATTCGCGAGAATTCGCGGATTTTGCGGATTGCGAATCCGCAAATCCGCAAAATTCGCGAACGCGAGATCCGCAAAATTCGCTCATGCTTAGTGCAGAAAGAGGATGAGAGGTGGAGAAATAGGCAAGAGAAGTGCAAAAAGAAGCAACAGTGATGCAAAAAGGGGTACCAGGGTTGGAGAAATTGACAAACGGGGTGCAGAAAAAAACAAGAGGAGTCCAGAAAGAAACAAAATAAGACCAGAAATAAGGAACAGAGGTGCAGATAGAGGGAAGATGGGTGCAGAAAGAAGCATGAGTGGAATAGAAAGAAGCAAGAGAGGTGCAGAAAAAAGCAAGGGTGGTGCAGAAAGAAGCAACAGAGGTACAGAAAGAGGCAAGTGGGGTGCAAAAAGAGGGAAGATGGGTGCAGAAAGACTCACATGCAGGCCAGAAAGAAGCAAAATATGTGAAAAAAGAAACAAATGAAGTTCTGAAAGAATAACAGAGGTGCAGAAAGAAGAAACAGGGGTGAAGAAAGAGGGGTGGAGAAAAAGACAAGGGGTGCAGAAAGCAGCAATAGAGCTGCAGAAATAAACAAAAGAAGTACAGGAAGAAGGAACAGAGGTGCAGAAAGAGTCAAGAGGGGTGCATAAAGAGGGAAGAGATATTCAGGAAGAGACAAAAGGGGTGTAGAAAGAAGTTAGAGGTGCGGAAAGAAACCATAGAAGTGCACAAAGAAGAAATACAGGTGCAGAAAGAGGCAAGAGTGGTGTGGGAAGAGGGTTGTGAAAGAGGCACAAGAGGTAGAGAAATAAAAAAGAGAGGTGCAGAAAGAAACAACAGAGGTACAGAAAAAAGGAATAAGGGTGGACAAATAGACAAGAGAGGTGCAGAAAGAAGCAGCATCCCATACTATTAGCACGAGAGATGGCCTCTGTGGGGTCTGGCCTAATGCAACAGCAGTGGCCTGTATAATCGTGAGCCGAGGAAGCGCCGTGGTGATGCAGCCCCTGTCCCCGAGCCTCGGACACACTGCAGTGAGCGGCAGCACCTACCCGGCCCCAGGGAGCTGCCTGAAGGGGTGGAATGCCACAGACGGAGATCGCCGTAGATTAAGTCCAGATTGGTTTCCTGAGGCGGCGACTTAAAATGGCTTATCAAGACTATGACTCCACTTCAGATCCGGTGAGGCGTTTAATTTCTATTTCGTTGCTAGAGTCAAAACTATGGAGCTACAAAATACCAAGCCTGACTCAAAAATGGCAGAATGACACACTCGGCGAGAAGACGCCTTTGTTCCTAAATGCAGATAACTGATCGGAACGGAGATAGTAGCGAGACCAGGAGCGGAAGGAGGCTGTATTGGATGACACAATATTTACGTTTTAGGTACGATCTCGACCTTATTCCTCAGTGATTTTTCACCGGTGGTGCCTGCGTATTGGGAGCCTTTATTGATTAAGAAATGGTTTGTCTGTTTTCTCCCTTAGCAGCGAAGAGTCATGCATGGCGAGCGGGCAAGAATTGGAGTTCAGTCGTATTCAGTCGTAGTGAGTAGGGCTGTACAGATGCGAAGGGGAGAAAAGGTAATGAGAGGTGCATGTGCATGGACAGCAGCTGTGGGGATTGATCAATGTAGAGCTCAATCATGTTGCAAGTGATGGAAAGAACCATGCAAAGCTGATTGGAGAGAGCACTATCTTATATCTGGTTTGTTTCATGGAGGCGCCTCTTTGCAGTTTCCATTACTGCAATGTTGCTTAATGTCTGATATAGCCATGGTGCTTACACGAAAGAGAGATCAACATGTATGTGCTGCTTGATTTGACTTGCCAGCTGGAGTGTTTGATGCTTGAAGTTCCTTGATGGCGATGATGAGCTACAGATATCAACAGATATCAACAGATAGTGAGCTAGGAGGCGAACTGTGGTGCAGCCGGCGGTTGCGTTCATGTGGCTCTACCGAAGTTCTGCCCCATATAACAGATCACATTCTACGGGACCTGTGAGGCGGATGCTGTGATTGCCTTGCATGGAGGCCTTTAGAGGAGGTCTTGAAGCTCCCCCCAACGAGACGCTCAAACCAGCAGCGAAAACTCCTTCAACTCCTGAGTTAAAGGCAGAGAGGGTGAGCAGACTAGAATCAAAGACAAACTGCACAGAACCCCTGTACACTCTCTTAAGGCATCCTGGGGCACAAGTGACCCACGGGGATTCTGTGCTTGTGCATGGCTGTGCGAGCGAAGCTGTGGACATGTACTTTGGTGTTTTTTTACCAGAGCATGTGATTCTGTGTGTGCTTGTGTTATTGCGCGCAGATGTTTCTAAATGTGTGCTTATGTCTATGTGTGATGGTGTGTGAATGTACTTGAGTTTTTTTGTACTAGAGCATGGGATTGTATGTGTGCTTGTGCGTGTGGATGTTTCTGTATGCCTGCTTGTGTGCGCCCTCTGTTCACATATTAGAGTCTGTGTGCACATTTGTGTTTGCTTGTGCATGTCGATGGTGTGCGTGTGTTCATGTACCTGTGTGTACGTCCTTGGGTATATTTGTTCTGGAGCATGTGATTGTATGTGTTCTTGTGTTGTGTTTTTGGTTGCGTCTATATGTATGCTTGTGTGTGTGTGTGCGTCTGTGCGTGTATGAGAGTATGAGCGCATTTGTGTGTGCTTGTGCATGTCTGCATGTGATGGTGTTTGTGTGTGCATGTACTTGGGTGTCTTTGCACTAGAGCATAGGATTTTATGTGTGCTTGTGTTTTTGGATGTTTCTGTATATGTGCTTGTGTGTGTGCGTCTGTGCGCATAGGAGAGTGTGTGCTCACATTTGAATGTGCTTGTGCATGTCTGTGTGTGTGATGGTGTGTGCACGCTGGATTTGTTATTCTCTGGCAGCCACTGTCCTGGATCTTGACTCTAGCTGCCAGATGCCTGACCTTAAGATGGCCACCCGTGTACCAGTGTACAATACAGTCCCAGGCCTGACCCCAAGATGGCTTCCATAGTGGTCCCCTCCACGTTGTTTTACTTCCCAGGGACACAAATTGGACATTGACCAGACCTTGAACCTATCCCCTAACCTGCTTACACATCAGGACTTGGAACCTGTGGAACTTACCCCAGACTGTAGAGACCAATCGATTTGGCTGATGCCCGGTGAAGCTACCATATAGATAAAGAGGAGATGGTTTGTGGACTCCCCCCCTGCTATCACCTACCCAGCCGGACCTTGGGTAGATTTTCCCCTTGTCTCTATATGCTATCTTCCTCCTACACCTTTTCCCTATCCTCTTACCCTTCCTTGCACCATTCACCTTGTCCCCTATGTTCTTTAAATGCTTTTCTTGATACTATGTAACTTTTTACTGATGTTAATTTGCAACATTATTGTTCCTCATGTAAAGCGCTGTTTCCTTCGGGTCTAGTCAGCGCTATATATTAACTCATCAATGCTCCCATTTAGTACTCTTCCTCCCTTTGTTCTACTTCCCTAGCTCCGATCCTCTCTTCCCTGAATCTTTCACTTTGCCTGCTAGTCTGCCTAGCCCCCTGTCCTTTGTGCCCTTTGACTGAGCACTCTTTCTCCCCTTGTTGGGGAAAGATCCAATATTTATACTCTAGAGTCCACTGCGCCAAGGGAGCCACTCACTGCTGAGGTATGGTATGGCACCCCTTGCCAAAGCACTCCCTCTCTCCTTTTTGGGGAAGGATCCAGTATGTAGACCTTGGAATCTCAGCGACCCCTCTGAGAGAGTCCACTGCATAAAGGGAGCCTCCCACAACAGAGATAGAGATGTGATACCACTTCCCCTGGGATCACAGCTTACTGGACTTTGGATGTTGCTTTGACTCGTCTACCGGTGCGTGTGCCCGTCACCCTTCCCCTCCTCTATCCATGCTGTGTCCTTCACCCTCCCCTTCTCTTTTCCCGCCTTCAATACCTGTCTACTTCCCCAGTTCCTTCCCCCATCGCCTGAATCTTTCCCCTTGCCTGCTTTTCCCCTTTCGTATTTGTGCTTATTGTTTTATCACAACCATACAAGTAACTATGTTGCCATGCTTTAATAACTGTGTAAACTTTGTAACGATGTAACCTGTAACTACGATCTGATGCATGCTCATGTACAGCGCTCTGATACCTCCGGGTCTAGCCAGCGCTATATAAAAACCTTTAAAATAAAATAAATAAATAAAATAAGGAATAGGGATAGAGAAAGAGGCAAAAGGGGTGCGGAAAGAAGCAAGAGAGGTGCAGAAAAAAGGAACAGAGGTGCAGAAAGAGGCAAGATGAGTGCAGAAAGTGAAGAGGGGTGCAGAAAGAGGCACAAGGGATACAGAAAGAAGCAAGAAAGGTAGAGAAAGAGGCAAAAGAGGTGCAGAAAGTAGAAGAGATGTGCAGAAAGAGGCAAGAGAAGTGCAGAAAAAGAAAGAATAGTGCAGAAAGATGCAACAGGAATGTAGAAATAGGCAAGAGAGGTGCAGAAAGAAGCAAGAGTGGTTTGTACACAATTAGAAGCAATTTAATACCCACATTTAGCAATAAGAAACAGGCGAACATTCTAGGTTTACAAAGGGCCTTACACCATGCTGTAACACTTGTCACTGCATTTTTGGTAAAGTTTGAACCGTTTGAACTAGAAACAAGACTTTTAATGTTCAAATCTGCAGATTAGGCAGCAGATGATGGATTATGTGGCTAATGTGGAAAATGTATAATTATGCAAAAGTCGCAGCCAATCAGTCGCATAATTCCAGTGGCCCTGATCATACATCTGACTAAGTCCAGAAGTGCTCCTCAGTAAATCCTTTTTTTTTGTCTCATTGAGTTCATAGTTTAGCGTCTATGGACACGACAAAGACTAAATCTGAGGTTTCCATTCCACAACACAGACTACCATACCACATAAATACTCTCCAAAACACATAATCCCACTCTACTTAATTCCTATACACTAAATACCTCATACTTTCTATCCACATAATTTCACTGCACGATATATCAAATAATTCCACCTCCCTCTACGTACATCCATTCCATTCCAAAAAACATGTTACAGTTACAATGCCAATAGCTCTAACTCTTTGAAATTCGAAACCTATTACATTGCAATTGATTCTTTAACTAGTAGTCGCGTTTGCAGAGTGGTGGAGAAAGGATGCTGGGCCTCTGACCAGCACTCAGGAATTCCGCTGCGGAGGACTTACAGGAGGCACCATTAGGGCTTCTTGGTCCCCAAAGTCCCTCAGGAGTAAAGTGGACTTTATCCCCAAACCGGTGCATTTGCACAGTGGTGGAGAAAGGGGAGCGTGGCCTCTGAAGACCTCTTAGCATTCCCATTGTGCGGGACTTGCTGGAGGTAACAGGAGGGGTAGTCAGCACCCAAGGACATCTTTGGGGGTCAACTACCCCTCCTAATATCTCTAGCAAGTCCCACACAACAGGATTGCTATGTTATCATAGCAGGCCATGCCCCCTTTTCCCACCACTCTGCAAACGCTCCTCCTGGCATGCTCTTGGTTGGGGGTGGAAGTCTCCTTCTCTTGTGGGGGTCCTTAGGGGCCAACTAGCCTACCTGTTACCTCCAGTGAGCCCCACACAGTGGGATTGCTGAGAGGTGGACACAGGCCATGCCCCGATTCTCCACCACTCTGCAAACGCACCTCCTGGAGCAATCTTGGTCGGAAATGAAGTCCCCTTGTCTCCTGAGGGTCCCTGGGGTCAACAACACCCCCTGTTATCTCTGGTAAGCACCACAACAGCTAGATTGCTGAAAGCGATCTGAGGTCACACCCCCTTTGTACACCACTCTGAAAACACACTTCCTGACTCACTGCTGCTCAGGGAATGAAGCCAACTTTAGTCCTGAGGTCCTCAGGACACAAGAGGATCTCATTGCCCCATCAGAAGTGCGCCAAGAGGCGTGTTTGCAGAGTGGTGTAAAAAGGCGCATGGCCACAGACCACCTTTCAGCAATCCCACTGTGTGGGGATTACTTGAGGTACCTGATGGGCTAGTTGGCTCCAAAGGACCAGTAAGTATCTAGGGGGCTTCATTCCCCAACTTAAAATGCACCAGGAGGTGCATTTGCAGAGTGGTGCAGGGAGGGGATGGGCCACCAGCGAGATGCCGTCTTTTTGTTGTTGTTGATATTTTTAGAAGGGGGGTTGCTTGGCTCCCCATTTTAGTATTGTTTGGGCCCTGGCGACTCCATCCCCCAGGGACTGAGCCATTTTTAAAACTTTTTTTTTAAAGGGAATGGGGCCACACGGCCCCCCTCTTGAGGTGAATTTCGGTCCTGAACCTCATCCCTGAGGCATTTTAATTTTATTTATGTTATGACCTACCCATGTTCTATTTTTTTTTTTAAATTAGGTACAGGAGGGGACCCCATCACCCGGGGCCTGGCCAGCTTTAATATTTTGGGAGGGATGGTGGCTGCGTGGCCCTGCTCCCAAAGCCAATTATTGCCCCATTCCTTGGTGCCTGGCCTTACGCTGGGGACCGCAAGGAAGCCCCAATGCCCCTGTTGTCCAAGCTGGCTCCCCACCTCCTGTGGGAGATGAGTTTGCTTTTGGAAAAGGGGAGCCGCTAACATGCAGCTACCTTGTCTAAAAGCAATCTGCTTCACTTCGCTTGAATTTCTCAGGAACTGCTGAACAGATTTATACCATTTACCAAGAGCAGAGTTTTTGTAGCAAGACCTAGCTTTTTGCCATAATTGGTGTAATTCCTTTCAGCAGTTGAGGCTGTAGTTTTGTTAAAATTTTCCTATGAAAATTACCATGGAGAAAACCAGTTTTGGGACCCCCTTTTTGTCAGCCCCTGCTTGACGGATCTCCCCCAAACTTTCAAGACAGGAGCTGACCGGAGCGGGCCACTACTTTTAAAAATTCATCAACCGGTGCCAAAGTTATTGGGACAAAGAAGAAAATGCTTTTTGAAGAGAAACAAGGTCCTAACTATAACTACCTAGCAACTTGTCGGCTTGACGGTTGTATACAGACTGGTGCAGGGTGAACATCCTACTAGCAGACTTTAATACGTTTCTAAAAAAAGACTAATGCTGCACAGAAGAATTTTTTACACCAATTTCAGCTAGTGAATAAATTAAGGACAGAACAAACATCAGGAACAGGTTATCAAAGAGGAAGAGGAAAAGGCTCCATAGAAAAAAGAAGTGGTGGTAAGTAAAGAAATGTACAGAAAGCAGGAAACAAAGCTCACATCGGAATGACAACAAAGGCTAGTCTTGTGGCACCATGAATGTGGTACATTTATCTGATCATATTTTAATTGACATTGAGACAAAGCTATTATCAGATATTAGACAGGCACCACAAATGTGGTAAACTCATCCGATCATATTTTAACTGGCACTGAGACTAATTTATTATCTTTGGGCCTCTCTTTCTGCCCCTCCCCCAATTTTAATTATGCTCAAAGCGGAGTGGACTTGTTCTTTTTCTCCAGGAAGTTGAATTTCATTAATTGGTTTGACTCTAAACCCAAGAAGGTGAGGTGTAGAACCAAACTGCAACAAACAAGTGTATTTAGGATTGAAGATTATGAGACATTACACACACTCTCCACCCTAAGCAGCACTGATACACACAAGGAGGACCATTTCCTCAATTTCTGGGAGTGTGGGATGAAAATCAGCCTCAATGCTCCCAATGACTTCAAGCCCAAATCCACTTCTTGCCTGTGGTTTCCTATTAATTTGAGAAGTTGACATCAGGAACCTCAGTGATGCTACTTGAAGGTCATCAGTGATGTCACTGACCATGTCATGAGTGATGTAATATGTGAGGTCATAAGAAGTGCATTGCGGGGTCGTAAATTATAGTTAGTTCAGGTAACTATAAATGCTGAATTTCAATGGTTTTGTAAAAGTGGAATCTGTGCCTAACTATTTCCTCCCTGTAACGTTTGTTTCTTTCTGTGAATTTCTGAGGTTTTTAAATTCTATTTTCTAACATCCCTTTAAGCTTGTTTTAATGAGTGAATTTCTAAGTTTTTTAAAAAATGTTTTACATTTTATTTCCTAACTGTAACCAGTAACCTTTGACAGTGAGTGTGTGAGTGTCTCAGTAGGTCTGGGAATGAGCGTGTGAGTGTCTGGTTGGGTCTGTCAGTAGATGTTTGAGTGTCTGAGTGGATCTGTGAGGGCTGCATAACTGTCTCACTGGGTGTCTGAATGGGTGTGTGAGTGTCAGAGTGGGTCTGTGAGTAGGTGCATGAGTGTCTGTCTTAGTGGGTACATGAGTTTTCTGAGTGGGTGATGAGTGTCTAAGTGGGCTTGTCAGTAGGTGTCAGGGTGTCTGAGTGGGTTTGTGAGTGCTTCAATAATTTTGTGAGTCAGTCTGTGAGTGAGTGTACAAGAGTCTGAGTGGGTCTATAAGTGGGTGCATGAGTCTCTGAGTGGGTGTTTGAGTCTGTGAGTAAGTTCATGAGTCTGTGAGTGAGTGCATGAGTCTATGGGTCTTTGAGTGAGTTCATGAGTCTCTGGCTGGATTTTTGAGTTCATGAGTCTCTGAGTGGGTTTGTGAATGGGCGTGTGAGTTTTTGAGTGGGTGCACAAGTGTCTTAGTGGGTCTGTGAGTAGGAGCATGAGTCTCTGAGTGGGTTTATGAGTGAGTGTATGAGTGTCTAACTGGATCAGTTAGTGTGTGCATAATTATCTGAGTAGCTCTGTGAATGGGTGTGCAATGCTCTAAGTGGGTCTGTGAGTGGATGTATGCGTTTCTGAATGGGTCTGTGAATAGGTATGTAAGTCTCTGAGTGGATCTGTGAGTGGGTATCTGATTCTCTGAGTGGGTATGTGAGTGTCTAAGTGCTCTCTCTCAATCAATCAATCAATCAATACAGTTGTAAAGTGCGCTACTCACCCGCGAGGGTCTCAAGGCGCGGGGGGGGGAGGGCCGCTACTGCTCGAAAAGCCAGGTCTTGAGGTGTTTCCTGAATGTGAGGTGGTCCTGGGTCAGACGTAGGAGGGCGGGGAGCTTGGCCGCCAGGTAGGAGAATGACCTTCCTCCAGCGGTGGTTCTGCGGATCCATGAGACGGAGGCCAGGGCGAGGCTGGCAGAGCGGAGTTTACGTGTTGGAGTGTAGAATGTGAGGCGGTTGTTGAGGTATTCGGGGCCTATGTCGTGGAGCACTTTGTGTGCATGGGTGAGGTGCCTGAATGTGATTCTTTTGCTGACAGGGAGCCAGTGCAGGTCTCTCATGTGGGCAGATATGTGACTGTAGCATGGCATGTCGAGAATGAGTTGTGCGGATGCGTTCTGTATGCATTGGAGTCGTTTCTGAAGTTTGATTGAGGTTCCTGCGTAAAGGGCGTTCCCGTAGTCAAGTCGGCTGGTGACGAGGGCCTGGGTGACCGTCTTTCTAGTTCCGATAGGGATCCAGCTGAAGAACTTACAGAGCATGTGCAGGGTGTTGAAGCATGAGGATGAGATGGCGTTGACTTGCTTGCTCATCGTGAGAGAGGAGTCCAGGATGAATCTCAGGTTTCGTGCGTGGTCAGCGGGTGTCGGTGCAATGCCTAGTTCTGCGGGCCACCAGGAGTCGTCCCAGGTGGATGGGGATGGTCCGAGGATGAGGACCTCCGTCTGGTCTGAGTTCAGTTTCAGATGGCTGAGTTTCATCCATTCTGCGACGTTCTTCATTCCTTCCTAGAGGTTGAGTTTGGTGGCGGCTGGGACTTTGGTGAGGGAGAGTATCAGCTGGCTGTCGTCGGCGTATGAGATGATGTTGAGGTTATGTTTGCGTGCGATGGTGGCGAGGGGGCTCATGTAGATATTGAAAAGGGTTGGGCTGAGTGATGAGCCTTGTGGTACACTGCAGATGATCTTGGTAGCCGCGGAGCGGAAGGGAGGGAAGCGGACTCGCTGGGTATTGGGCTTTGTCTTGGATCCCGGCGTTGTGGAGGCGGGTTATTAGGGTGCGGTGGCAAACTGCATCAAAGGCGGCTGAGAGGTCTAGGAGAATGTGGGCGGTAGTTTCCCCGTTGTTGAGTAGGGTCCTGATGTAGTCGGTGGCTGCGATGAGGGTAGCCTCGGTGCTGTGGTTGGCTCGGAATCCGGACTGGGATGGGTCGAGTGACCCGTTGGCTTAGAGGAATGCGGTCAGCTGCTTATTGATGATCTTCTCTATCACCTTGGCGGGGAAGGGAAGAAGAGAGATCAGGCGGATTTTTTTAGGTCTTTGGGGTCCGCTGTGGGTTTCTTCAGTAGGGCGTTGATCTCTGCGTGCTTCCAGCTCTATGGGAAGGTGGCGGACGCAAGGGAGTTGTTTATGACATTCCATAGATGGGGAGCAATGATGGTGTTGGCTTTGTTGAAGATGTGGTGAGGGCATGGGTCGGAGGGAGAGCCGGAGTGGATGGTGTTCATAGCGTGGGCGGTGTGTTTGGTGCGGATGGGAGTCCAAGCGCTGAGGATGGTTGTAGGGGGCATTGGTTCGGTGGCGGGGGGAGTCTGGGCGCTGAATTTGTTGTGTATATTGTTGATCTTGTGGTGGAAGAACGTGACGAGGGAGTTGCAGAGGTCTTGTGACGGTATGATGTCGTTACTGTTGGCGTTGGGATTGGAGAGCACTTTTACGAATTCCTTGCTGTTGTGTGTGTTGTTGTCCAGTCGTTCTTTGAAAGATGTCTTTTGGTGGTGCGGATCAGCTGGTGGTGTTTGCGGGTGGCGTTCTTGAGGGCTGTCATGTTTTCTGTCGTCTGTTCGCGGTGCCAGGTTTTCTCGAGGGATCTTCAGGATTTCTTTGATTCTTTGAGGTCGTCGGTGAACCATGTTGTTTTCCTGTTGCCGGGCTTGCCTGGAGGGTTCTTCAGTGACGCAAGGGCGTCGGCGCAGTTGACTATCCACTGTGTGAGGTTGTGGGCTGCGTCGTCAGTGTTCGTGGTGGTGTTGGGTGGTTTCTGGCTCAGTATTGTGGTTAGCTGGTCTGCGGTGATTTTGCTCCAGCATCTGCCGGGGATCTGTTGCGGGCGGTGGTGGGATGTGGTCTTCTCAAAGGTGAAGTGGATGCAGCTGTGGTCGGTCCAGTGTAGTCCGGTGGAGTGGCTGAAGGCAACGTGGCTGCTGGCAGAGAAGACGGGGTCGAGTGTGTGGCTGGCCTGGTGGATAGGGGTGTTCACCAATTGCTTGAGTCCGAGG
Source organism: Lissotriton vulgaris (assembly GCF_964263255.1). Classification (NCBI taxonomy): domain Eukaryota; kingdom Metazoa; phylum Chordata; class Amphibia; order Caudata; family Salamandridae; genus Lissotriton; species Lissotriton vulgaris. The sequence goes on along the minus strand of NC_141695.1, from coordinate 1,212,768,531 downwards.
TTGGTGAGGTTTTTGAGCAGGGTGGTGGTGTTGCTGTCTTTGTTGTTCTCCAGGTGCAAGTTCAGGTCCCCTAGGAGGATGTAGTCTGATGAGGCGATGGCATGTGGGCTGATGAAGTCAGCGATGGCTTCACTGAATTGTGTGCATGGGCCTGGGAGTCTGTAGACGAGGGTTCCTATCTCTGCCCACTGTTTTACCTTTCTCTGCCCACTGTTTAACCTCTCCTGGCCATTTTTCTGCTTGTGTTGTACCTTTACTACTCCTTTTGCTGCCTTCTATTTTGTCCTCCTCTGCTCTTTTTTGCCTTTCCTGCTCATTTTTCTGTCTCCATGCTTTGCCTTTCCGGCTCTTATTTCTGCCTTCTGTTTTGTCCTTTCTGCTTTTTTCTGCCGTCCCTTTTCTGCTTGTTTATGTTCCCTCCTTTGCACAGGGGAGGAGGGCCATGCAGCCCCCTTACCAGGCTGATTTTAGCCATGGGGTACCCCATCCCCCAGGTCCGAGCCTTAGTTGAATAGGGAATGGGGACATGTGGCCCTCCTCTCCTGGCTGATTCGACCCCAGGGACCCGTCACCCAGGCTTAGCCTTCCAATAACAGGGGGGGGGGGGTTACATGGCTCTACTCCCCAGGCCAATTTTTGCTCCAGCGACCCCCATCCCCGGGGCCCAAGCCAAAATTAAATGGGGAGTGGGTCAGCCACCATTTTCAGTGAATGTAATTTTTTTTAAATGCGTTTTGCTCTGGCGCAGTCCTTCTGTGCCCCATGGCTAGATACAAGGGGCAGGGTTATTCCTACCCTGCCACTTTACATTTTTCACAGGTTTTTTTTGTACTCGGCTGAAGCCACCATGTCCCAAGATGGTTGCCATACTTCCTGATTGAAGTTCTGGCAGCCAATCAGATCTCAGCACAACATCAGGAGGGTTCACAGGGCCTTTTTACCCCTTGATATACAAATTAGTTTTTTCTTTATTATCTCCTAAACTCCTGAATGCATTTGCACCAAATAGCAGAAAACACTCTTTTTGGACTGAGCACTAGCCTTAAGCCGAATTTGGTGTAAGTCCTTCCAGCAGTTTGAGTGTAGTCGTGTTCAAACTCCCTACAGGAATTACCATAAGAAATTCCCTTTTTATGACCCCCTATTTTCTCTGCGTATGTGTGTATATATATATATAGCAGATTTTCCATGAGGGGGTATGGTAACACCTTACTCAAAAATACCCTCAAGAAAGTGAGGAAGATGAAAAGACCTGAACTCTTGGCAATTAACGACCCTGCTACGGGGAGGAACAGGAAGTCTAACAAGAAAGATGGCAAATTCAGACTCATCACTCGATACTCTAGGGGAGCTGGGGATCTGAAAGCCATGTTGAACAGAAATTGGCATATTTTGAAAACAGACAATGTACTTGCAGATGACCTACCCGCTCATCCATTAGTTACTTTCAGCAGGGCTAGGTCACTCAGTGACATGCTTGTCTCCAGTCACCTAGAGAGACAGACACCCAAAACCAATTCCCTGAGGCGGATGGCGGGCTTTTACCCTTGCGGACACTGCAAGGCCTGCAGTGGCAGCAAACGGGTATTATCCTTTGATATTCCAGAAACCGGTAAGAAAGTGCCTATCAAGCACTTCATTACGTGCAGCTCCCAGTTTGTGGTCTACTGTTTAGTCTGCCCGTGTGGCTTACGCTACATAGGCAGCACTATCAAGGAACTCAAACTGAGGATCCTGGAGCACCAATCGAGAAAGTAGACACCTCATATCCGATTGCCCGGCATTTTGCGGAAGAACACAGTAAAGACCGCAAACTACTCCGATTCTTTGGATTGGACATTGTTCCGCCCAATGTAAGAGGAGGAGACAGACTAAGGAGACTCCGCAGACTTGAGTCCAGATATATTATAGATCTTTCCACGAAACATCCGGGTGGACTCAATAGCGGGGAGGAATTAGCATGCCATCTGGGGAAGTGAAAGTGTAGGAGGTAGAGTATATTTCCCTCCCTTTGGGAAGTCCGGTACATTAGCTGACAGTCCAATTATAACAAATACATTTGTCTGACAGTATTTCAATTGTACTATTACCGTACTGAACGTATTGTCTGAATATGTCTTCCCAATATGTTCTCTATGACAATCTGCCACATTACTTAAATCCTGATCCTGTTCCCGACCGAGATCCTTGAATTTAGAAAGTCTGAATTTTAAAAAACTTGGAACTTTGAACTTTGACTCTCATCTGAAAATGTTGACTCTCATTTGCAGATGATGATAGGTTACCATAGGTGTGGAAAAATGTAAATATGTAGATAGCAATTTATGCATATATATGTATAGGAGTAGCCAACGCAAATCATGACATATTGTATGAGGCTTACTCTGACTAGTACGACCACCTAATTGCATACCCACCAGATGGTGCCACTTCTTTGCGTTTTGATTCCCTTTGATCCTTTTGATTTTTCTGTATGTATAGATTCCATGTACAGATTTTTTCCTTTGCTGACTCGTTAATCTGTAAGAGCACCCTTCTGTCTAGCATTCCATGGTACAATAGCTCTCATTTTTCACGCTGAATTTGAATAATGAATTATGAATGAGTTCTACATGAAGGGTACCAACACTCTTATAAGGTGTCTAATGACTTTTTGCTGAGTTTTGCACTGTTTGTTTGTAAGTTAATTTGTAAATAAGGCATTGTACTTAATAACATGGGACACTAGCCGATCCACGGCTCTATTTTCAAACGTGAAAGCAATCACGAATGTATTAGATAAACTCCCTACTTGGAAAGAACACCCTTCCAATATGGTGCCCACAGTGGCCACAATAGGGTGTAGTCCTATGTTTATGTTAATGTCTTAAAACTTTGTTTATTTCAATGGGTTGCATGATAGTGACCAGTGACACACTGACGAAGGCTCACGCCGAAACGCGTCTGTGCTTACCCGTTCCCCCTGATTAAAGTTTTCTTGCTTGACTCTTGGACTGCGAGTGCTGCATTCTTCCTGTGCAATTAGGAGGAGTTTTGAGCGTCAATATATATATATATATATATATATATTACCTACTGGCGTCTCGCCAGTAGGTATATATAGTTAGGATTTTTTCCCTATGGGATTTTTGAAAATTCTATGTCTAATAACTTTGGCGTTTGTGGACGGAATCGGCTGAAATTTTCAGGAAAATGGCACATTTTGTTTCTGAGCAGCCCCTGAAAATTTGGGGGGGTTTCCTCAAGGGGGTGCTGAGAAAAAAGGGGGGTCCCAAAACGCGTTTTCCCCATGTTAATTTCCATAGGGCGGTTGGCCTCACTTTTAGCTCGAACGGCTGAATGGATTTGCACGAAACTTGGCAAAATTGTAGGGACTGTTAGCCCGATGTGCCTTTGCTAGGTCTCAATATATGTGCTCCAGTGGATTTTGAGAAATTAACGTTCAAAACAAGATATATATCTGTAACAGCGCTCCGGGCTGCGCTCCGGTCCGCTTACTTTTCGCGAAACGGAACTTTGCGATGCGAAGCTGATTGGCTCCCCGGTGTCTGTCAACATTCTAAACAGTCCGGAGCGGCCGCCATCTTATCTCTCGGTAGGATCGAGAGATAAGAAGAGGTGAAAAACGAAGGGGGAATTTAATGAAAGGGGGCAAGGTATTCCCCTCTTGACCCCCTAGGAATGATGTTGGGGTTATTAAAGGGTCCCGTGGGGAAAAAAAAAATGATTTTTCACGGTAGAAGCGCTTCCCGGGCCGCAAACTGGTAGCGAAACGGGAATTCGCCATTTTGTGTTTTGTTTTAATTAAATTACTAGGTATAAGGGGGTGCGGGAGACGTATCCTGATCCCTTATGTTTTCTGAGGGTGGCTGAGGAGGCTCATATATGTTGATACATGTCTTCCAGCGGCTGTGCGTGAGCTTTTTTTTTTTTTTGCTGCGTGACGTCTGTTAACGTTCGATTCGATGGAAATCAGGAAGTGTTGACCGCCAATTTGTCAGTGCGATAAAATATTTTGTTATAAATGAATCCTTATTGATAAACATTGTCTGCGCCATCTTGCCTTTTTTCCAATGCCACAATTTTGTCGTGCACGGCAGCCATTTTAGATGCCAGGCCGGTCCCAGGCTATCACCTAGCCCTGCGGATGTAGTTTATGGCCCCAGCTGTAGAGAATCCAGACATGCAAACCCTAGCGATTCAGGCGTGAGACTACTGATTTCAGTGCTAGTCTCCCGCCTCCCGATTTCTGCAAGCAAAAACCCGGGGGCATATTACCAACAACTAGCGATAATTTTTGTCTCTTACTTGTTTAGAGACAAAAATTATCGCCGCACATCGGCGATTTTTATCGCAGATAAACCTTGCTATTAGCAAGGTTTATCGCAAATGCGATAAAAAACGGCCGCAATGCATGAATATCGCTGAAAAGTCAGCGATATTCATGCATTATCGAGCAAATGCTCTTAGCCATGTTATCCACCTCCCATTGGATAACATGGCTAAGAACTGCTCAGGGCAGGTGTTAGCTTTTGCAGATATTCGCGCTTACGCGAATATCTCCAAAAGTTGGTAATAGGAGATAGCGATGTTAGGGACTGTTTCCAGTCGCTAACATCTTGGCACGCCCACTTTGCATGTCATTAGTGATAAATATCACTGACATGCAAAGCGGGGCCCAAGATGGTCGCTATCTCCTTTTAGCTGTCACTAACTGGTGTTAGCGACAGCTTGGTAATAGGGAGATCATTTTATCTCCGCTTTCTTGGCTATTAAAGCCAAAAAAGCGGATATAAACCCCCTTGATAATATGCCCCACGATTCCTCGGGGGTTTCAGGTGACAGGGCTTGGTATTGTGTTACGTGGTAATTCTTCCAGGAAACGTCAGAGGGTCGATGCAGGGGTTCTAGAAGGGGTGATAAACCATTTAAGCCTCATGAACAAGCGCATGGTCTTTTAAAGATCTGTGAAGTACTCGGGGCGGCGGTGTGTGTGTGTCCTCTTTCAGGAGCGGGCGGGGGGGCACTGCCAGCAACTTGCCAGGCCAGGCAGTGTTCAACACTTGCATCACCCTTTCTCTGCCTGCTATTGCGCTCCATGCTTCGGAAAGGTAAGAAAAAGAACGTGCATTTGAGTTTGAAATGTCCGATCCTGTAGCAGTACACTTGCAAAGCCCACACATGACAATAACCTGATTCAAGGCCCCATTCACCCGATTTTTTAAAAATATATAGCACTCCAACAAAGTAGGATTATAAAACTTTATTAACTTTTAAATATAACGAACGCAACAAAAACTGTAAATACATTAAAACATTTTTTGACAAAAAAAAGCAACAATGGTCAGAAGCTGTCTTTTGTGCGAATAGTCCCAAGGCAGCACAACGTGCTGAGTTCTGGACGGCACCCAGGTGATGTCACCTGGGTGCCGCACTGGTTTTTGGTTTCCTACAATGCAGCTCAGAAAAACAGCGTGGGGCGTCCCGGGTGGTGGGGGGGGAGGCCTCGTCAGTAGCGGTCTGTTGTGCGAACAGTCCCAAGGCAGCAGAACGCGCTGAGATGTGGATGGCACCCAGGTGATGTCCAGTAAACTGCCGCACTGGTTTTGGTATCCTACAATGCTGCTCCGAAAATTGGCGTGGGGCGGCCCGGGGGGGGGCGTGGGGGAGGCGGCGTGAACGGGCCTCCCCAGGTGGCGGCCATCCAGCTGAGTTGCGCCCGCTCTTGCGGCTACAGCGTCTCGCTCACCATGTAGTTGACTTCCGCCCACTCTTGCAGTGCAGCGATAGGCGGCTGCCACAGGACTCTTAAAATGGCGGACGGCTCTTCGGTTTTGGGCCTGGTCCACTAAAATGGCCCTGGGACACCTTGGAACTCGGACGCTTGCCTGCTAGGGCTTGGGCTCCATTCTCGAAAGCGTCCCCTCAGCCGTGAAGATTCTACAAAAGTCTTGGGGGCCCTCGACTCCTGCAGGCTTCCGGTGGGGAGCGGCTGCCATGATTGCTCGCGGAATGACCACGACGGAGCCACGAGATGGTGGTGCTCTCATGCTGACGCCAGCTTCAGTCTGAAACATCCAGAAACAAGGTGGGGCTTTCATCGTTTGGGAAATAAAATGTTCTAAAACAATGAAAAGTGTTATTTTTAGGTCATATGACCAAGCCTTCCATCTTTAGGAAACCAAAAGTAAAATGAACCTATGAAAAGTTTTATAAACAAGTCACATGACCTGTTATGCGGCATAGGGATACAAAAAGCGTAGAAAATCCGTTGGCACGTGAGGCGTCAGTAGCGGACCGGTGTGCGAATAGGCCGAAGGCAGCACAACGCGCCGAGATCCGGATGGCACCGAGTTAGTGTCCAGCAAGTTGCTGCACTGGTGTGGCTATCCTACAATGCTGCGCCGAAAGTCGGCGTGGGGCGCCCCATTGGCCTGTGAGGTCACGTCAGTCAGTGGGGGCTGTGCGTCTCCCCCAAGATGGAGGCTCCTCGGCTGCAGTGGGGTGCCCTTTATCTTTTCACTCGCCTTCCAACTGAGTTGCGTCCGCACTTGCGGCTACAGTAGGCCGAAGGTAGCACAATGCGCCGAGATCCGGATGGCACCGAGGTGGTGTCCAGCAAGTTGCCGCACTGGTGTGGCCATCCTACAATGCTGCGCCGAAAGACGGCGTGTCCAGCTGAGTTGCGGTCACTCTTGCGGTACAGTGACTCGAACGCGCAGAGATCCGGATGGCACCGAGGTGGTGTCCAGCAAATTGCCGCACTGGTGTGGCCATCCTACAATGCTGCGCCGAAAGACGGCGTGTCCAGCTGAGTTTCTCCTGCTCTTGCGGTACAGTGACTCGAACGCGCCGAGATCCGGATGGCACCGAGGTGGTGTCCAGCAAGTTGCCGCACTGGTGTGGCCATCCTACAATGCTGCGCCGAAAGTCGGCGTAGGGTGCCCCGTTGGCTTATGAGGTGATGTCAGTAGTGGACCGATGTGTGAATAGGTCGGAACCAGCACAAGGCGCCAAGATCCGAATGGCAAGTCCTGGATGTTGAGTGCCATAGTTGAGAGTTCTGAGCAGTGCTTGTAAGACTGTCTGAAGCTTATTTGCACCTGCTGCAGCTTCACTATTGCCCTGGTGTGGCCAAAGATCGCACATGACATAGGCGGCCGGCTCCCGAGGTCCGGCGGAACTTTTTTCCTTTTCCTTTTTGCTTCTTGTCCCACAATCCGTTTCAACTGAAGACACGACCAGGTCCCTGAATGTGTGCAGGGGGACGTTATTGATTGAATCAAAATGGCGGCTTCACACAAAGCTGACTCAAGCGTTGCTGTTGATGCTATACAGAAAAAAATTGGTTTTCAGTTTGTACATTCTTCAGGATTTTTTTTTCCATCCAAGGCTGATTGAGAGTTTGTAGATAAATGGCTTCAGATTTTCCACATACTACTCTTCAACATTCTTCCTAAATGTAACAATGTGAGACTCACTAGGAGAACGGCTGTTTATCTTTCCTTTCAAAATGCTGCCAACAATATTTTCTGAATGGAAGACACCATCTTGTAGCATAAAGGGCCGAAATGGGTTCTGGTCTGGCCGATGGTTGGTGGAGACATTTTGACTATATCTTGGACCTGCCCGGCCTCGCCCAAAATGGCGCCGGTATAAATGGGACTCGTAACTCCTTGTTGTGTACTGGTTGAACAACTTTGATATCACGAGATATGAATGCAGTTTTGATGCTCATGGCGGGCGGGGACGAGAATTGATTGAATATTTTGACATCCCTATTGATATTAAGTTCTGATGTGCTATTGATTACTGTAGTACTGAAAGTTCGAATTAACGTCACCCATGGTACTTGCCCGCAAATGTATATCTAGATGATTTTTTTGTAAGTGGCCCTGTCGTAATTTAATTACAAAATGTACGTCCACCGATTCCGCAACTGTTAGACACCTTAGTTCTTGCAACCTAATGGCCCGCTCGTTACGTTCCTCTATAATGTAAATGTCTCCTCATCATATACGATTTCAGTTTGCTCCGTGGCCGGCCCACGTGGTTATAGGCCCGTATTTGTATACTGACATTTTCACAATAAAGGTTTTTAAAACAAAACATGGTAGTAGTATTTACATTGGTAAAGTTTTTACTTTTAGTCACTGTTTTCGAATCAGTAAAAGGCAAGTGAAATAAAGCAGTCCAATTACATGACGGATAAAAGGTATAATACGTAGGAACGCAGTAAAGATAAATGGTCAAGGGCAGTTGTGTTTTCCACTCCTGCAACATAAAGTGATCGATAAGAATCTGATAATCAGGCGTATCGGCGACTAAGACAGCAGGCCGAGTCTCTTTTACTCAACGGCTCCGTCATGGAACGAAGAAACGCCCTTTTTCTCGAAAAAGGAATATATTTTACTTGCAGGATAGTTGTAAATTTTCCGGGAAAGTACATTAGCCTGGAATATTATAATATATATGTTTAAAAAAAAAAAGTTCGAAATCAATAAAAAGCGTATTTTTTAGGTCATCTGACCAAGCTTTTCATTATTAAAATAACAAAAGTAAAATGAACCAATAAAAAGTTTTATTAACAAGTCACATGACCTGTTATGCTTACATTCCGCGCTGCGCGCCGCGCCCCGGACCACTTCCGGGTGCGCTAACGCGGCGTGTCATATAACGCATTACGCGACAACGTAGGTCAAGAATATAGTCAAAATGTCTCCACCAACCAGCGTTCGGAGCACAACCCCTTTCAGCAGTCCAAAAAGTTCTGTTAAATGACAACAGAGGGGACAGGCAACAAGAACCATCAGTCAAAGAGGGGAGGGCAAGTTCTTCTCTACCGGGTCATGTTGGGGATATACCGGAACTGATCGAATTGGTAGTCTACAGTGTTTCTGGATGTTTCAGACTAAAGCTGGCATCAGCATGAGAGCACTACCATCTCGTAGGTCCGTCGTGGCCATTCCACGAGCAAACATGGCAGCCGCTCCCCACCAGAAGCCTGCGGGAGTCGGGGGCCCCCAAGACTTTTGTAGAATCTTCACGGCTGAGGGGACGCTTTCGAGAATGGGACCCAAGCCCTATCAGGGAAGCGTCCGAGTTCCAAGGTGTCCCAAGGCCATTTTAGTGGACCACGCCCAAATCTGAAGAGCCGGCCGCCATTTTGAGAGTCCTGTGACAGTCGCTTATCGTTGCATCGCAAGAGCGGGAGCAACTCAACTACATGGTGAGCGAGACGCTGTAGTCGCAAGAGCGGGCGGTAAACAGCTGAATGGCGGAAGAGGCACAGTGTAGCAAAAGCGGGCGGAATGGCAACTAAAACGGTAAAGGGGCGCCCCACTACAGCGTGTCTTCAGGTCAAACGGATTGTGGGACAAGGTCCAGAATAGAAGAGTCATCAAAAGGCAAAAAGTTCCGCCGGACCCCGGGAGCCGGCCGCCTATGTCGGGGGCGATCTCAGGCTAAACCGGTGCTATAAAACTTGGGGAGGGGGTCGGAGCCAAGCGTCTTCTCCGAGTCCGTGCCATCACACCGCCCCTCGGGGGCCTCCGTCAAGCGGTTTAGGGAGGTACCATATCACATTGTTTTCAAATGCAGTCAGGTCCACAAACGACCCTCACTTACTTTGAGAATAGTGAAGCTGCAGTAGGTGGAAATAAGCTTCAGACAGTGTTACAAGCGCTGCTCAGAACTCAGAACTATGGCACCCAACATCCAGAACTTATGCCATTTGAGAATGGCAGTGACATCGAAGCAACTCAGGGACCAAAACCATTAACGTACTTTCACGTATGAAAATCTTACTTGGGGAGGGGGCAGGAGCGAACCGCCCCCTCCCAGTCCGCGCCACCACACTGTATGTTGAAAATCTGAAGCCTTCGTTCTACAAACTCAACCAACCTTGGATGGAAAAATCTAGAAAAATGTACAAACTGAAAACCAGTTTTGGTCTGCATAGCATCAGTAGCAACGCTTGCTATCAGAGTGCATGAGTTTCATGCTCGATCGATTGAGCTAGCCGGATCGGGCAATAAAAAGTATAAAATAGTTATGTAAATAGTTATTTAATAAAATGTTTTACCCTGTTTCTTTGCTGGTGTGTTGTATATATTTTTAATATTTGCATAGGGTTTGTCGTTATTTTGGGCGGGGTGGGTGACGGAGCCGAGCTGTCTTGCAGCCCTCATGGTGTGGAGCTCAGTTCATCTCACTATTTTCGTATTTCTCATGAAGGGTTGTTCCTAATATTTCTATTTTAGCGATGTCAAAAAGAGATCCAATTAGTGGCCTACTGATTTTGCTCGATTAATTTTATTTTTTTACACGATTTTTCACGATTTTTCACTATCTGCAAAGACTAAACAGAGTATTGCGACTTTGTGCTTGTTTGTAAATAGAGAATGAACCAAAGAGAATCAATTGTAAAACAGTAAATGCTTGGATAACAATCAATCAAATGGAGAGACAAGCAGGCACGACGGATTACAACGGGGGTAAAGGCCTGCGTTAACTACTCTTCACTATCTGCAAAGAGAGTGTACTACTAAGAGAAAAGAGGGGGGGGGCAGCGTTCAAAGCACATCAGCGTGCATAAACACGAAAAAGTTTTTACCTATCACGTACTTGACATTTGACAGCTTTTGATATTTGCTATTAAAAAACCATTGAAATTCACAGAAAAAACCATAGGTTTTAGGCCATATATAGATAGGAATTTGCATTTACAAAACCTTGAAAATTCACTGAAAAAACCATTGGTTATAGACCATATATAGTTAGGGATTAGCCTTTTCAAAACCTTATTTTACTCACACAAAACCATTGAAATTTCATATATAGTTAGTTGCACTAACTATATATCGCGCACCCGCAATCCACTGCTGATGATGTCACATATTACATCATTCATGACATGGTTAGTGACATCACTGATGACTTCACTGATGACATCTCAAATGACATCACTGATGACATCTCAAATGACATCACTGATGACATCTCAAATGACATCACTGATAAAATCACTGATAACATCTCATTTGACATGACTGATCACATCACTGATGATATCATTCATGTGATAATACCATGAACCTCTTCAGACTCTAATATAACCTTAGATACAATCAGTGTAAACAGACAGTCACAGACTGTCACTCATCCATGGAGTTACTCACACACCTAGTCAGTTATGTAAAAAATCAATCACACCTCCATTTTCTCAATTATACAGTTATACACACCTTACTTATTCAAACATATACTAACACATATTTACTCTCTTATACAATCCCTGATACATGTTCACAATGATCCATACAGCCACTCACACATTCACTGGCTCTTATGCACAGTTATTTATATATGTCAACTCTCACATGTACTGTGTTTTACATATGTACTTACTTTGACATGTAGCACTGAGATATCCATTCACTCACTAATACACTCATGCACAGTCAACCGCACATACAGCTGTTTCCACATGCACTTTTGAACCCATACATATAGTGAATCAACTTCTCACACATCTATGTACAGAGTCACACACCTCCCAGCCACCCATACACACACACTCAGTTTCCCATACAAATACTTGGACAACCAATGAATAACCCATACAGTTACTCATATAGCTACTGATCAACATATGCAGCAGTTTGTAGAACAACAGATATAATGATGCACAAATTAAAACAGTTTAGTCACTAACCCATGCACTCAGTGAGACACATTTAATCACTCACTCATACAGTCAGTCATGCACCTACTAAATCCTTCATCCAGACACTTATACATCCACTCATTCTTCAATATGTAAGACATATTTTAACTTTACAGAAACATACAGTCACTGGATGTTGTCATCAGTGATGTCATCAGTGATGTCATTTGAGATGTCATCAGTGATGTCATCAGTGATGTCACTAACCATGTCATGAATGGTGTAATATGTGACATCATCAGCAGTGGATTGCGGGTGCGCGATATATAGTTAGTGCAACTAACTATATATGAAATTTCAATGGTTTTGTGTGAGTAAAATAAGGTTTTGAAAAGGCTAATCCCTAACTATATATGGTCTGTAACCAATGGTTTTTTCAGTGAATTTTCAAGGTTTTGTAAATGCAAATTCCTAACTATATATGGCCTAAAACCTATGATTTTTTCTGTGAATATATTACCTACTGGCGTCTCGCCAGTAGGTATATATAGTTAGGATTTTTTCCCTATGGGATTTTTGAAAATTCTATGTCTAATAACTTTGGCGTTTGTGGACGGAATCGGCTGAAATTTTCAGGAAAATGGCACATTTTGTTTCTGAGCAGCCCCTAAAAATTTGGGGGGGTTTCCTCAAGGGGGGGCCGAGAAAAAAGGGGGGTCCCAAAACGCGTTTTCCCCATGTTAATTTCCATAGGGCGGTTGGCCTCACTTTTAGCTCGAACGGCTGAATGGATTTGCACGAAACTTGGCAAAATTGTAGGGACTGTTAGCCCGATGTGCCTTTGCTAGGTCTCAATATATGTGCTCCAGTGGATTTTGAGAAATTAACGTTCAAAACAAGATATATATCTGTAACAGCGCTCCGGGCTGCTCTCCGGTCCGCTTACTTTTCGCGAAACGGAACTTTGCGATGCGAAGCTGATTGGCTCCCCGGTGTCTGTCAACATTCTAAACAGTCCGGAGCGGCCGCCATCTTATCTCTCGGTAGGATCGAGAGAGAAGAAGAGGTGAAAAACGAAGGGGGAATTTAATGAAAGGGGGCAAGGTATACCCCTCTTGACCCCCTAGGAATGTTGTTGGGGTTATTAAAGGGTCCCGTGGGGAAAATAAAAAAATATATATTTTTCACGGTAGAAGCGCTTCCCGGGCCGCGAACTGGGCCGCAAACTGGTAGCGAAACGGGAATTCGCCATTTTGTGCTTCGTTTTGATTAAATTACTAGGTATAAGGGGGTGCGGGAGACGTATCCTAATCCCTTATGTTTTCTGAGGGTGGCTGAGGAGGCTCATATATGTTGATATATGTCTTCCAGCGGCTGTGCGTGCGCCATCTTGTCTCTCGGTAGGATCGAGAGAGAAGAAGAGGTGAAAAACGAAGGGGGAATTTAATGAAAGGGGGCAAGGTATTCCCCTCTTGACCCCCTAGGAATGATGTTGGGGTTATTAAAGGGTCCCGTGGGGAAAAAAAAATTGATTTTTCACGGTAGAAGCGCTTCCCAGGCCGCAAACTGGTAGCGAAACGGGAATTCGCCATTTTGTGTTTTGTTTTAATTAAATTACTAGGTATAAGGGGGTGCGGGAGACGTATCCTGATCCCTTATGTTTTCTGAGGGTGGCTGAGGAGGCTCATATATGTTGATACATGTCTTCCAGCGGCTGTGCGTGAGCTTTTTTTTTTTTTTGCTGCGTGACGTCTGTTAACGTTCGATTCGATGGAAATCAGGAAGTGTTGACCGCCAATTTGTCAGTGCGATAAAATATTTTGTTATAAATGAATCCTTATTGATAAACATTGTCTGCGCCATCTTGCCTTTTTTCCAATGCCACAATTTTGTCGTGCACGGCAGCCATTTTAGATGCCAGGCCGGTCCCAGGCTATCACCTAGCCCTGCGGATGTAGTTTATGGCCCCAGCTGTAGAGAATCCAGACATGCCAACCCTCCCGATTCAGGCGTGAGACTACTGATTTCAGTGCTAGTCTCCCGCCTCCCGATTTCTGCAAGCAAAAACCCGGGGGCATATTACCAACAACTAGCGATAATTTTTGTCTCTAACTTGTTTAGAGACAAAAATTATCGCCGCTCATCGGCGATTTTTATCGCATATAAACCTTGCTATTAGCAAGGTTTATCGCAAATGCGATAAAAAACGGCCGCAATGCATGAATATCACTGAAAAGTCAGCGATATTCATGCATTATCGAGCAAATGCTATTAGCCATGTTATCCACCTCCCATTGGATAACATGGCTAAGAACTGCTCAGGGCAGGTGTTAGCTTTTGGAGATATTCGCGCTTAGCGCGAATATCTCCAAAAGTTGGTAATAGGAGATAGCGATGTTAGGGACTGTTTCCAGTCGCTAACATCTTGGCACGCCCACTTTGCATGTCATTAGTGATAAATATCACTGACATGCAAAGCGGGGCCCAAGATGGTCGCTATCTCCTTTTAGCTGTCACTAACTGGTGTTAGCGACAGCTTGGTAATAGGGAGATAATTTTATCTCCGCTTTCTTGGCTTTTAAAGCCAAAAAAGCGGAGATAAACCCCCTTGATAATATGCCCCACGATTCCTCGGGGGTTTCAGGTGACAGGGCTTGGTATTGTGTTACGTGGTAATTCTTCCAGGAAACGTCAGAGGGTCGATGCAGGGGTTCTAGAAGGGGTGATAAACCATTTAAGCCTCATGAACAAGCGCATGGTCTTTTAAAGATCTGTGAAGTACTCGGGGCGGCGGTGTGTGTGTGTCCTCTTTCAGGAGCGGGCGGGGGGGGGCACTGCCAGCAACTTGCCAGGCCAGGCAGTGTTCAACACTTGCATCACACTTTCTCTGCTAGCTATTGCGCTCCATGCTTCGGAAAGGTAAGAAAAAGAACGTGCATTTGAGTTTGAAATGTCCGATCCTGTAGCAGTACACTTGCAAAGCCCACACATGACAATAACCCGATTCAAGGCCCCATCCACCCGATTTTTTAAAAATATATAGCACTCCAACAAAGTAGGATTATAAAACTTTATTAACTTTTAAATATAACGAACGCAACAAAAACTGTAAATACATTTAAACATTTTTTGACAAAAAAAAGCAACAATGGTCAGAAGCTGTCTTTTGTGCGAATAGTCCCAAGGCAGCACAACGTGCTGAGTTCTGGACGGCACCCAGGTGATGTCACCTGGGTGCCGCACTGGTTTTTGGTTTCCTACAATGCAGCTCAGAAAAACAGCGTGGGGCGTCCCGGGTGGTGCGGGGGGAGGCCTCGTCAGTAGCGGTCTGTTGTGCGAATAGTCCCAAGGCAGCAGAACGCGCTGAGATGTGGATGGCACCCAGGTGATGTCCAGTAAACTGCCGCACTGGTTTTGGTATCCTACAATGCTGCTCCGAAAATTGGCGTGGGGCGGCCCGGGGGGGGGGGCGTGGGGGAGGCGGCGTGAACGGGCCTCCCCAGGTGGCGGCCATCCAGCTGAGTTGCGCCCGCTCTTGCGGCTACAGCGTCTCGCTCACCATGTAGTTGACTTCCGCCCACTCTTGCAGTGCAGCGATAGGCGGCTGCCACAGGACTCTTAAAATGGCGGACGGCTCTTCGGTTTTGGGCCTGGTCCACTAAAATGGCCCTGGGACACCTTGGAACTCGGGCGCTTGCCTGCTAGGGCTTGGGCTCCATTCTCGAAAGCGTCCCCTCAGCCGTGAAGATTCTACAAAAGTCTTGGGGGCCCTCGACTCCTGCAGGCTTCCGGTGGGGAGCGGCTGCCATGATTGCTCGCGGAATGACCACGACGGAGCCACGAGATGGTGGTGCTCTCATGCTGACGCCAGCTTCAGTCTGAAACATCCAGAAACAAGGTGGGGCTTTCATCATTTGGGAAAAAAAATGTTCTAAACCAATGAAAAGTGTTATTTTTAGGTCATATGACCAAGCCTTCCATCTTTAGGAAACCAAAAGTAAAATGAACCAATGAAAAGTTTTATAAACAAGTCACATGACCTGTTATGCGGCATAGGGCTACAAAAAGCGTAGAAAATCCGTTGGCACGTGAGGCGGCGTCAGTAGCGGACCGATGTGCGAATAGGCCGAAGGCAGCACAACGCGCCGAGATCCGGATGGCACCAAGTTAGTGTCCAGCAAGTTGCTGCACTGGTGTGGCTATCCTACAATGCTGCGCCGAAAGTCGGCGTGGGGCGCCCCATTGGCCTGTGAGGTCGCGTCAGTCAGTGGGGGCTGTGCGTCTCCCCCAAGATGGAGGCTCCTCGGCTGCAGTGGGGCACCCTTTATCTTTTCACTCGCCGTCCAACTGAGTTGCGTCCGCACTTGCGGCTACAGTAGGCCAAAGGCAGCACAACGCGCCGAGATCCGGATGGCACCGAGGTGGTGTCCAGCAAGTTGCCGCACTGGTGTGGCCATCCTACAATGCTGCGCCGAAAGACGGCGTGTCCAGCTGAGTTGCGGTCACTCTTGCGGTACAGTGACTCGAACGTGCAGAGATCCGGATGGCACCGAGGTGGTGTCCAGCAAATTGCCGCACTGGTGTGGCCATCCTACAATGCTGCGCCGAAAGACGGCGTGTCCAGCTGAGTTTCTCCCGCTCTTGCGGTACAGTGACTCGAACGCGCCGAGATCCGGATGGCACCGAGGTGGTGTCCAGCAAGTTGCCGCACTGGTGTGGCCATCCTACAATGCTGCGCCGAAAGTCGGCGTGGGGTGCCCCGTTGGCTTATGAGGTGATGTCAGTAGTGGACCGATGTGTGAATAGGTCGGAACCAGCACAAGGCACCAAGATCCGAATGGCAAGTCCTGGATGTTAAGTGCCATAGTTGAGAGTTCTGAGCAGTGCTTGTAAGACTGTCTGAAGCTTATTTGCACCTGCTGCAGCTTCACTATTGCCCTGGTGTGGCCAAAGATCGCACATGACATAGGCGGCCGGCTCCCGAGGTCCGGCGGAACATTTTTCCTTTTCCTTTTTGCTTCTTGTCCCACAATCCGTTTCAACTGAAGACACGACCAGGTCCCTGAATGTGTGCAGGGGGACGTTATTGATTGAATCAAAATGGCGGCTTCACACAAAGCTGACTCAAGCGTTGCTGTTGATGCTATACAGACAAAAATTGGTTTTCAGTTTGTACATTCTTCAGGATTTTTTTTTCCATCCAAGGCTGATTGAGAGTTTGTAGATAAATGGCTTCAGATTTTCCACATACTACTCTTCAACATTCTTCCTAAATGTAACAATGTGAGACTCACTAGGAGAACGGCTGTTTATCTTTCCTTTCAAAATGCTGCCAACAATATTTTCTGAATGGAAGACACCATCTTGTAGCATAAAGGGCCGAAATGGGTTCTGGTCTGGCCGATGGTTGGTGGAGACATTTTGACTATATCTTGGACCTGCCCGGCCTCGCCCAAAATGGCGCCGGTATAAATGGGACTCGTAACTCCTTGTTGTGTACTGGTTGAACAACTTTGATATCACGAGATATGAATGCAGTTTTGATGCTCATGGCGGGCGGGGACGAGAATTGATTGAATATTTTGACATCCCTATTGATATTAAGTACTGATGTGTTAATGATTACTGTAGTATTGAAAGTTCGAATTAACGTCACCCATGGTACTTGCCCGCAAATGTATATCTAGATGATTTTTTTGTAAGTGGCCCTGTCGTAATTTAATTACAAAATGTACGTCCACCGATTCCGCAACTGTTAGACACCTTAGTTCTTGCAACCTAATGGCCCGCTCGTTACGTTCCTCTATAATGTAAATGTCTCCTCATCATATACGATTTCAGTTTGCTCCGTGGCCGGCCCACGTGGTTATAGGCCCGTATTTGTATACTGACATTTTCACAATAAAGGTTTTTAAAACAAAACATGGTAGTAGTATTTACATTGGTAAAGTTTTTACTTTTAGTCACTGTTTTCGAATCAGTAAAAGGCAAGTGAAATAAAGCAGTCCAATTACATGACGGATAAAAGGTATAATACGTAGGAACGCAGTAAAGATAAATGGTCAAGGGCAGTTGTGTTTTCCACTCCTGCAACATAAAGTGATCGATAAGAATCTGATAATCAGGCGTATCGGCGACTAAGACAGCAGGCCGAGTCTCTTTTACTCAACGGCTCCGTCATGAAACGAAGAAACGCCCTTTTTCTCGAAAAAGGAATATATTTTACTTGCAGGATAGTTGTAAATTTTCCGGGAAAGTACATTAGCCTGGAATATTATAATATATATGTTTAAAAAAAATAAGTTCGAAATCAATAAAAAGCGTATTTTTTAGGTCATCTGACCAAGCTTTTCATTATTAAAATAACAAAAGTAAAATGAACCAATAAAAAGTTTTATTAACAAGTCACATGACCTGTTATGCTTATGTTCCGCGCTGCGCGCCGCGCCCCGGACCACTTCCGGGTGCGCTAACGCGGCGTGACATATAACGCATTACGCGACAACGTAGGTCAAGAATATAGTCAAAATGTCTCCACCAACCAGCGTTCGGAACACAACCCCTTTCAGCAGTCCAAAAAGTTCTGTTAAATGACAACAGAGGGGACAGGCAACAAGAACCATCAGTCAAAGAGGGGAGGGCAAGTTCTTCTCTACCGGGTCATGTTGGGGCTATACCGGAACTGATCGAATTGGTAGTCTACAGTGTTTCTGGATGTTTCAGACTAAAGCTGGCGTCAGCATGAGAGCACTACCATCTCGTAGGTCCGTCGTGGCCATTCCACGAGCAAACATGGCAGCCGCTCCCCACCAGAAGCCTGAGGGAGTCGGGGGCCCCCAAGACTTTTGTAGAATCTTCACGGCTGAGGGGACGCTTTCGAGAATGGGACCCAAGCCCTATCAGGGAAGCGTCCGAGTTCCAAGGTGTCCCAGGGCCATTTTAGTGGACCACGCCCAAATCTGAACAGCCGGCCGCCATTTTGAAAGTCCTGTGGCAGTCGCTTATCGTTGCATCGCAAGAGCGGGAGCAACTCAACTACATGGTGAGCGAGACGCTGTAGTCGCAAGAGCGGGCTGTAAACAGCTGAATGGCGGAAGAGGCACAGTGTAGCAAAAGCGGGCGGAATGGCAACTAAAATGGTAAAGGGGCGCCCCACTACAGCGTGTCTTCAGGTCAAACGGATTGTGGGACAAGGTCCAGAATAGAAGAGTCATCAAAAGGCAAAAAGTTCCGCCGGACCCCGGGAGCCGGCCGCCTATGTCGGGGGCGATCTCAGGCTAAACCGGTGCTATAAGACTTGGGGAGGGGGTCGGAGCCAAGCGTCTTCTCCCAGTCCGTGCCATCACACCGCCCCTCGGGGGCCTCTGTCAAGCGGTTTAGGGAGGTACCATATCACATTGTTTTCAAATGCAGTCAGGTCCACAAACGACCCTCACTTACTTTGAGAATAGTGAAGCTGCAGTAGGTGGAAATAAGCTTCAGACAGTGTTACAAGCGCTGCTCAGAACTCTGAACTATGGCACCCAACATCCAGAACTTATGCCATTTGAGAATGGCAGTGACATCGAAGCAACTCAGGGACCAAAACCATTAATGTACTTTCACGTATGAAAATCTTACTTGGGGAGGGGGCAGGAGCGAACCGCCCCCTCCCAGTCCGCGCCACCACACCGTATGTTGAAAATCTGAAGCCATCGTTCTACAAACTCAACCAACCTTGGATGGAAAAATCTAGAAAAATGTACAAACTGAAAACCAGTTTTGGTCTGCATAGCATCAGTAGCAACGCTTGCTATCAGAGTGCATGAGTTTCATGCTCGATCGATTGAGCTAGCCGGATCGGGCAATAAAAAGTATAAAATAGTTATGTAAATAGTTATTTAATAAAATGTTTTACCCTGTTTCTTTGCTGGTGTGTTGTATATATTTTTAATATTTGCATAGGGTTTGTCGTTATTTTGGGCGGAGTGGGTGACGGAGCCGAGCTGTCTTGCAGCCCTCATGGTGTGGAGCTCAGTTCATCTCACTATTTTCGTATTTCTCATGAAGGGTTGTTCCTAATATTTCTATTTTAGCGAGGTCAAAAAGAGATCCAATTAGTGGCCTACTGATTTTGCTCGATTAATTTTATTTTTTTACACGATTTTTCACGATTTTTCTCTATCTGCAAAGACTAAACAGAGTATTGCGACTTTGTGCTTGTTTGTAAATAGAGAATGAACCAAAGAGAATCAATTGTAAAACAGTAAATGCTTGGATAACAATCAATCAAATGGAGAGACAAGCAGGCACGACGGATTACAACGGGGGTAAAGGCCTGCGTTAACTACTCTTCACTATCTGCAAAGAGAGAGTACTACTAAGAGAAAAGAGGGGGGGGGCAGCGTTCAAAGCACATCAGCGTGCATAAACACGAAAAAGTTTTTACCTATCACGTACTTGACATTTGACAGCTTTTGATATTTGCTATTAAAAAACCATTGAAATTCACAGAAAAAACCATAGGTTTTAGGCCATATATAGTTAGGAATTTGCATTTACAAAACCTTGAAAATTCACTGAAAAAACCATTGGTTATAGACCATATATAGTTAGGGATTAGCCTTTTCAAAACCTTATTTTACTCACACAAAACCATTGAAATTTCATATATAGTTAGTTGCACTAACTATATATCGCGCACCCGCAATCCACTGCTGATGATGTCACATATTACATCATTCATGACATGGTTAGTGACATCACTGATGACATCACTGATGACATCTCAAATGACATCACTGATGACATCTCAAATGACATCACTGATGACATCTCAAATGACATCACTGATAAAATCACTGATAACATCTCATTTGACATGACTGATCACATCACTGATGATATCATTCATGTGATAATACCATGAACCTCTTCAGACTCTAATATAACCTTAGATACAATCAGTGTAAACAGACAGTCACAGACTGTCACTCATCCATGGAGTTACTCACACACCTAGTCAGTTATGCAAAAAATCAATCACACCTCCATTTTCTCAATTATACAGTTATACACACCTTACTTATTCAAACATATACTAACACATATTTACTCTCTTATACAATCCCTGATACATGTTCACAATGATCCATACAGCCACTCACACATTCACTGGCTCTTATGCATAGTTATTTATATATGTCAACTCTCACATCTACTGTGTTTTACATATGTACTTACTTTGACATGTAGCACTGAGATATCCATTAACTCACTAATACACTCATGCACAGTCAACCGCACATACAGCTGTTTCCACATGCACTTTTGAACCCATACATATAGTGAATCAACTACTCACACATCTATGTCACACACCTCCCAGCCACCCATACACACACACTCAGTTTCCCATACAAATACTTGGACAACCAATGAATAACCCATACAGTTACTCATATAGCTACTGATCAACATATGCAGCAGTTTGTAGAACAACAGATATAATGATGCACAAATTAAAACAGTTTAGTCACTAACCCATGCACTCAGTGAGACACATTTAATCACTCACTCATACAGTCAGTCATGCACCTACTAAATCCTTCATCCAGACACTTATACATCCACTCATTCTTCAATATGTAAGACATGTTTTAACTTTACAGAAACATACAGTCACTGGATGTTGTCATCAGTGATGTCATCAGTGATGTCATTTGAGATGTCATCAGTGATGTCATCAGTGATGTCACTAACCATGTCATGAATGATGTAATATGTGACATCATCAGCAGTGGATTGCGGGTGCGCGATATATAGTTAGTGCAACTAACTATATATGAAATTTCAATGGTTTTGTGTGAGTAAAATAAGGTTTTGAAAAGGCTAATCCCTAACTATATATGGTCTATAACCAATGGTTTTTTCAGTGAATATATATATATATATATATATATATGTATATTACCTACTGGCGGTCGCCAGTAGGTATATATAGTTAGGATTTTTTCTCTATGGGATTTTTGAAAATTCTATGTCTAATATCTTTGGTGTTTGTGGACGGAATTGGCTGAAATTTTCAGGAAAATGGCACATTTTGTTTCTGAGCAGCCCCTGAAAATTTGGGGGGGGGGTCGTCAAGGGGGGGCCGAGAAAAAAAGGGGGTCCCAAAACGCCTTTTTCCCATGTTAATTTCCATAGGGCGGTTGGCCTCACTTTTAGCCCGAACGGCTGAATGGATTTGCACGAAACTTGGCAAAATTGTAGGGACTGTTAGCCCGATGTGCCTTTGCTAGGTCTCAATATATGTCCTCCAGTGGATTTTGATAAATTAACGTTCAAAAAAAGATATATATCTGTGACAGCGCTCCGGGCAGCGCTCCGGTTCGCGTACTTGACGCGTAACGGAACTTCGCGAAGCGAAGCTGATTGGCTCTCCGGTGTCTGTTAAAATTCTAAACAGTCCGGAGCGGCCGCCATCTTGTCTCTTGGTAGGATCGAGAGACAAGAGGAGGCCAAAACAAAGGGGGAAATGACCATAAGGGGGCAAGGTAGATCCTCCCTGACCCCCTAGGTTTGATGTGGAGGCTTTAAAAGGGCCCCGTGGGGCAAAAACAAAAAAATCATTTTTTTTTTTGCGTGGGAAGCTTCCGGTTCGCGAACCGAGAAGCGGCCCGGGGAGCGTGCAATGAGGAAAAAAGAATGATAGTCTTTTTAAATATTGTATGTAACCAGCAGCGTTACAGGAGTCCACCATTTTGTGTTTCAGTCGAATTAAGATACAAGATGGAGGGCAAATAGTGTTCTGAATGGGTAGAAGGGGGCACGGTAGACGTATCTTGACCCCCTAGGTTTTCTGAGGGTGGTTGAGGATGCTCATATGTGCGGGAAAAAAAACATTTTTTAAAGAAATTTTGCGTGGTTAGCTTCCGGTTCGCGTACCGGGTAGCTCTCCGGGGAGCGTAGTTTGTTGAAAATTAGTGAAAAAAGTTAGTGAAAAATAATAATTGTGAGTGATTAGCTGTAGGGTAGCTCTGAGAAGAGTTTTTGGGTTTATGGTACATTTATGTACTTATAAGTAGGTACCAATGCACAGTCTTAAATTCAAAATGAAAATTCTGTTGCCCTCATCTGAGAAGTGAACTCCATCTCCTCTGTAGATATCTTGCATGCAAAAACGCAAGTTATTGTTGTACATGGAGCCCATTCCATGGTCTCTCATATAAGCTGAAACAGATTTGTTTACATGCTTCCTCGACTTCTCAATTTGTGGACAAAATTGGTTCGACCACCTCCATTTCTGTCTTTGGCATATATTTGAATATACCAAGGCAGTTTGAGGAAAAAGTGCCATTAATTGCTCAAAGGTGTCCTTTAAAAGCATTTTCAGACCTACCCCAGTCAAAGTGCCCAAATCGTTACCTCCACAGTGCACAATTAACAGGTCTGGTTTTGGAAAATGCATAAAGGTTTTCACCAATGGTATCAATTGGTGACATTTTAATCCTCTGTGGCCAAACCACTTAATTTCCACATCTTGTAAATTGCGGTTAGGTAAATTTCTGTTCTCAGCATACCTTTGAGCCCAGTAGATGTAACTATGTCCAACAATCCAGACAGTAAACATGGTGAGAGAAGTTTCTGCTGCAGTCAGATGAAGTGTGGTAATGAAATGGCAGATGAAACAGTAGGAGTTTGTAAAGAAAAAAAACTGTGGAGTTTCAGTGCTAATGATTCACTAGCAGTGATTGGTGGATTTCCATTTCTGAAAACAGAAAGTTAGGGTGCATGGATGTGTTCTTTGAAAGATGTAATTTGAATGGTCAAGAAAAAATCATTTAATGAAAGATTGCACTGGATACGCAGGTGCACTGAGAGTTCAGAGTTCAATTGAAACATTGTTGTGTGAACTTGCAAACATCAGAGGTCTTTCAGGAGGTGGTTGCTATGCAAAAAAGGCAGAGAGGGCAGAGGGGGGAAGGGTTCTGATTTGAAAAAAGTGAGGGAAGAGTTTTGATTGGCTAACATGATAGATATGTGTGATGAATATCAGCATTTCTGTGCTTTCTATAGCTGCAGCCTCTGGAGTGCATACTCTTTGTTCTGCTGAAGACAATTTGGTGTATTTCTGAGACTGTTTTGAAACTCATAAAGAATTTGGTAAGGTGAGAAAAGATTTATTTAATTTAGATAGACTATAGTATGCTTTAAGGACAAAATTATGAAGAAAGCTGTGTTTTTAAAATGTTGCTTTGTCTAAAGTGTTTTACAAATAGATTTTGTTTCTTTGAGAAATTGTAATTGAAAATAATGTGAAATATTAGCACTGTCAGGGTGTTTTTGTACATAGGAGCTGTGCAGTGTTTTCAAATTATTACTTGAAAATCGTTTTTGAGGAAAAGGAATGCTTTTAAAATTTATCACAAGGAAAAAATGGTGTCTGTTTCTTTATAAGGCATTTGAGTATCTCTGATGTTATTTTTCCCATTTTAATTTAAGAGCTTTCGCCGTGGGGCTTGTTCCTTGTAAATATGCTCCCACCTGTGCATGGCAAATTTAGATTTTGATTCTCTGAGTTACATAGCCATGTTAAAAGTGTCCCAAAAAATGGTGCAAGGGCAATCAAAAACCCCTTTCATGTGTCTTAAGGACATTTTAAGTCATTTCCTCTTGAATGTAGGTATACAATTGATTTATATGTTGTGTTTAAAAACGTTTTTTTCAAATCAATTACATTTCTGGATATGTACTGCTAGAGCTTCATAGGTTGTTTGGGGCATATTTATAAGGCATTTAAGTGTCTCTGATGTTATTTTTCCCATTTTAATTTAAGACCTTTCCCCGTGGTGCACGTTCCTTGTAAATATGCTTCCATCTGTGCTTGGCAAATTTTGATTTTGATTATTTGACTTACATAGCCATGTTAAAAGTGATCCAAAAATGGTGCAAAGGCTTTAAAAAAACACGTTCATGTGTCTTAGGGCATTTTAAGTCACTGAGGAAACACAGGTGATGTGATTGTGCAATGAGGAAAAGAAACTCCACATTTTTCAATGACATCGCCTGTGTTTCCCAAGTTTATGAATAACATTGTGCAGATGAAGTTTAGGTCTGTCCACGGACATAAAAGAGGTCTGGCCTTTGTTCAAGAGTGAAATCTACATGACTTACTTCATTGGTAGGCCTTCACATGTATTATCTCCTCTGTACTCTGCAGCGGCGGTGCAAAAGATTTGCTATGTGGCGACATATTTTCAACTTGATGCATCTAGACAGATGTGTCATGCTGTAAAGTCCTGTGCCACATGAAACCTGCGTCAGGTTTCATATAGGTGTTTTGTTGCAGGGTGGGCATTCATTTGCATGAAAGCCCTGTAAAAGTAACACAGTGAAATTTAGAAGATTTCACTGAGTCAGCTTTATAGCATTCCTGAATCAAATCCTTATGGCTTTTTGAAACAGGCATAAGGAGTGAAGCACCATGCAATGTGTGGCTTCCTCCTGTGCATTGCAGTAGACATGTCGTGTTTACGACGTGACTTGTGCAATGTGTTGCTTTTGCGGCATCGATGTGTGACGCATCTGTGCTGTTTTTATTCAATGGTGCTCCACAATGTAAATGTGCCACACCATGGGTAGCAGAGCAGTGGTGCACGTTAACTGGTGCATCCCTGGGGATGTGCCAGTTAACATAAATCTGTCCCTATACATTTAAGTATGTGCAGGGGACACAGAGTTGGTGAGGCTTATCCTAGGTTAAGAAGAGATGAGTCTTGTTTACTGAAGACTTAGGCATAGGCCTCACCTCTTCAGCATCGCTGGACATGGCTAAATAATAGCTGCAAAATGATACTCTTGTTAAACAATTTTACTATTCTAGTCTCTGAGATTTGTGTCTTAGTCTGCAACATCTCATTGTTGTTCTCTTTTTTTAAAGATAATGACAACATCAAGCATGAGTGATAATGAGCAATCGGTTGATCTCGATCTTATCGTTGAACTTGTCATTGAAACGTCAGTGGAAGTAGATCCCTTAGATCATTTAAATCCTGAGGATGATGAAGAATATGATGAGAATGCTGATTTGTCAGAATTGTATGATATAGGGTGGGAAGCTGATCTGCTTGAGCCTATGTAGTAAAAATGTAAACCGTTTCATTTAAAATTAAACAAAAGTTCAAAAATAGTTTGTGTGTAGTGTCTTTATTAAAATAATCAAATATGCTCGTAAAATTAGTTCAGATTCACATATAAAACAACACAGGTAAAATGTAGAAGCATTTAATTTCTTTGCTACTATTTGTGATTTCTAAATTTGCCAATGCACTAAAAATTATTCTATGTTAAAATAACAAGCAGAGTGTTAAGTTTTGGATGACTCTTATTATTGATTTACTGTTTGGTAATAGTGATTAATAACATTTTTTATTATATTTTAGCACAGATTCAACTGCAGATTATTTCAAAATTTGAAAATGCCAACTAAGAATCGAATTAGAAAGGCTACAAGACGTCAAAGACAGCAGGTCCATCAATTACTGCAGCAGTCCTCTACAAAAAAAACTTGTCAAGTCACCAAGAAAGCACCGGGTAAGACCACGAAATCATTCATAAGAAAAATTTGTAGTAAAAAAAGTATTTCTACAGAAAATGTTTCAGTCCAGAAAAAGAGAAGCAATTTAAACGGAAAGGAAGGGCCAATCAAAAATGTTACTGCTAGAGCAAGAGATAACTCTGTGCATGATAGCAGAAGGAAAGAACAGTTTAGGGACATTCGTAAACGAATGTTCCGCAACAGGATAATTGGCAATTTGTTAAAAAATATTAACAAAGGTCAACAGAAAGTGTTTTTTTATAAGAGAAAGAAAAGTTGAGAAAGTTATTGATCAGGCATTTGAAATGAAATGAAAGTTATTTATTTTGATAATCAACAGAATTAGGAAGGTAAACAAGGTAATTTATGATTTCAAAACAAATAGTAGATGGAAGAGAATAATTAATCGTAGTAATTTTTGTGATGTTTTCTCAGGAGACTGGATGCAGAGTTCAAGTTCTGAGGCATTTTTTAATGAGGAGAGTTATTTCCAGGATAATGATTTGGTGCATGCAGTTGACACCAGTGGTCGAGCTTATGAAGTGAAAGATGGATGTCCAGTTGAAAAAGAAAAACTTGTGACAACAGAGACAGAAGAGGTGTTAGGTAATAAGGTTTTAGGAAGACGTCCTAAGGGTCCTGTGTACACCTGGAACTGTAGTAGTATTTGCAGTGTGCGACAGGATTCAATTGATTTGCTTTGTGATTTTGTACGGACATTTAATAAGAAAAGTTTGAAGCAGAAAATGAAGTTGTTGCAAGAATTAGATCCTTGCAGAGTGAGAGAAGTGACAGGTTTGCATGGTCATTCACTGGCTTGTCTTTCCAGGAGAGTGTTTTTCATCATTTTAGGATGCTAGCAGTGCATCATAATAAAGTGAGGAAATTAGTTAGAATGTTGTATTATGCTAAGAGTCCAGCAATTATGCTTAAACAATTATGTGCTGCTCGTTTCCATGGTTCTGAAATAGATGTGAAGAATATTTGTGAAGAAATTGAGTTTTGGTACTTTGGAAGTAAAGAGGAGAATGTTCAAATTGACCCAGAAGAAGAGGGTAATGTTGAAGATAATGTACAGGTTTCCAGTACAGATAATTTTCAGAAGGAAATTGCCACGTTTCAGGTGAAATCAAGTGAGAGGCCTAATTTCACTTGTGTGTGTTGTCAACGCACTTATTATAAGAATCAGACTTAGTTAGTGGATTTATATGCAAAAAGTGAAAGGGAAAATAATAGTGAATGGAAGGATTTCGCAACATACTTGATGGTAGAAAATTGTTTTGATTTGGGATCGGATCAACGTGTGTGTACTTATTGTTGTAACAAATTAAACCAAAACCAGATGCCTGCTAGGGTGGTTCATAATAATCTGGAATTGGTTGAGATTCCTTCTGAATTGAAGGATTTAAATACTTATGAATCTATTTTGATTCAAAGTATCCATCCCTTTCAGGCTATTGTAAGAATGGAGCCAAATACAGGGAAGTTGTCTCCATCAGATTTACAGAGAGGATTAAAGGGAAGAGTTGTTTATTTGCCTTTGAATTTGAAGAAAAACATTAACACAATTGGAGTAGAGAAAGTGAAAGAGGAACCTCTAGTTATCATAGTTAATGGTGTTCCGACAAAGAGTAAGAAAATATGGCAAGATTTAGTGGATGTTAGGAAACTCAAAAAGGCAACATTGTATTTAAAAAAAAAAAATAAGTACTATAAGAATGTATATGTTGCAGAAGAGGAAGTAAGTGAGGAAGAGGATAGCGATTTGTGTCCTGGTCAAATTGAAAAAGTAGAAGCCTCTAAAAAGGAAGAAATATATGAACATTATAGTGTTCATCCTTTGCATTCCAAGGAAGTTATGGGGAATGCTATTGAGTTGTTTCAAATGAAACAAGCCAAAGCGAGTCCCATTAGTGTTTGGGAGGAAAGTTTGGAAGCTCGGTGTTTCCCACAGCTTTTTCCCACAGGTCGAGGAGGACGATATGATGAGCGACCTGTTCAAATTCCTGCTTCAGAATACCGGACTTTACGATTGTATGCAGAAGATGCTAGGTTTCGACAATGCATTCCCTATTTGTTTCATTTCCTGTTTGAAAGCGATCTGTCAGGACTGTCATATGCAGTGAACCACATCTTGAAAAGTGGTATACAGATGCGAAACATCTCGGCAAGGGACTTTATGGATAAAGTCAATGTCCAAGACAGTATTTTGGATTCTCACTTAATTAATCTCATGGTGTGTCAGCGTGGTACTAATGAGTACTGGTATCGTCGTCATGGTGATTTAAAATGTATGCTGAGGAACTTAGGAACTCCGACATGGTTCCTCACTCTGAGCTGTGCCGAGTATAGCTGGGAAGACTTACTTGAATTTCTACGAGAGGCAAATGGAAACATTGAAAATACTGAATTCAAGACACCCGGAGAACTGTGCTCTTTGGATCCAGTGAATGTATGCAGGTACTTCAATCATAGATTTGAAGCTATGATGTCTTTCATCATGAATAAGAAGAATCCACCTCTTGGAGAGGTGTTGGATTTCTTCTGGAGAAAGGAGTACCAAGCAAGAGGTGCTCCTCATATACATATGCTGCTGTGGATCAAGGATGCACCTAAATTTGGAACAGATCCGGATGACTTAGTGATGAGTTTCATAGAACAGTATTCTACGTGTGCTGTTCCAAACGCAAAGGAGAAGAAAAGCGTAAGAGAACAAGTTCTACGTTTCCAAAGCCATTGTTGTGGAAAGTACTGTCGTCATAAATTCAGAAACAAGGACAAGTTCTACACCAAATGTTGTTTCAACTTTCCACGACCGGTGATTTCTAAAGGAAGAG
Organism: Lissotriton vulgaris; assembly: GCF_964263255.1. Lineage (NCBI taxonomy): Eukaryota > Metazoa > Chordata > Amphibia > Caudata > Salamandridae > Lissotriton > Lissotriton vulgaris. The sequence continues at coordinate 1,212,739,448 of NC_141695.1, read as the reverse complement.
TAAACAGTTTGATGTCTTCGCTGCGACATAATGTGACGAGGAAATCACCCAAAAACACATACAATTTGAAAAGAAACGAAGAGTCCACTACAACCCAGTGATTTTGTCCATGTGGAATGCTAACATGGATATACAGTTTGTGGCTGACAACTGTATGGCTGTGGCTCGGTATGTGACATCTTACATCACCAAAAAAGAAAAGACAGAATTGAAGGATATGTGGGAGGATATTTCCCATGAAAAGAGCCTCAGCAAGAAGTTGTACAGTTTCAGTCTGAAGATGTTGTCGCATCGAGAAATCGGAGCTTATGAATGTTCTGACCGGTTATCTTCAGCAAGTCTCTATGCCAAATCTAGGAGTATCATTTGGGCGAGTCTTGGTCTTGCTGCAACGTGAAATCGAGTTCTAAAACCTGTCCGGGAAATTGAGTATTTGGCGGAAAAGGAGCCAAACAGTACCGGCATTTTGAAGACCAACATGTTGGATACATATTATCCAAATCGAAGCAGTCACCTCGAGAATGTTTGTCTATATGAGGTTCTACAAAATTACATATTCAAGAGGAACATCAAAGAAGATATTGAGAAAGGAGTGTATGCTGTAATTGGAAGTGAGGGATATCTGGTTAAGCAAAGAAAATGTCACTTGGTAAACCATCGAAAATTGAGTGGCGAATCTCCAGAAAAAAAAGAGTTTTTCTATTTAGCACTCTTGCAACTTTTCAAGCCTTGGCGTGCAGAAGAGGAACTGCTTGGAGATTTTCTTTGTTACGAAGACTCTTTCAATGCTGCCAAGGAGACCATAGAATGTTCTGCTTTTCCCAAATATCTAGAAATGTTGACTTTGGAAATCGAGCAGGAAGCAACGATTGCAGCCGAGATTGCTAGAGACAGTTCTCAGGACAGTCAGAGTACTGTTTCATTGAGTCAGGATCCACTAGGAGGACCTGTTATCGAAAATGAAGCCGCCACTGCTATGAATGAAGTAGAAAGAGCCATGGCACATGCTCAGGAGGATGCGGTTAACTTAGAAGACTTGGAAAGACAACTCAACGTTGAGCAGAGGAAAATATATGACGAAGTTACCAAGCAAATTGAGCATGGATTAAGTCATGAGAAGAAAGAGTGCTCATGTACGTCATTGAAGCCTGTCCGATTGTACGTGAGTGGAGAAGCGGGAACTGGAAAAAGTTTCCTCATTAAAGCAATTTCTTGTTATTTGCAGGAAAGGACTGAGTCATTGCTATCTTGTGTTGTCACCGCTCCAACTGGACTGGCAGCACATAACATTAAAGGAATTACTTTGCATCGTCTACTGATGTTGCCAGTGGAGCATGACAACAAATTACAATACCACAAGTTATCTGGAGATGCTTGTTGTGAAGTTTCAAGAGTCTTGAGGAAAATGAAACTTCTTATCATTGACGAAGTAAGCATGGTTTCAAACCTCATGCTTGCCTTTGTGCATTTGAGAATGCAAGAAGTTCTTAAAACAGAGTATGATGTGTTATTTGGTGGCAAACACATCATTGTTTTCGGAGATCTTCTGCAGCTAACACCAGTGAAAGGACAACCTGTGTTCCAAATACTCACGCATGAAGATACCAGGAAGTGCCTAGGGAGCATTGGCAACGTCAATATATGGTTAAACTTCAATTATGCTGAACTGCATGAAAATATGCGTCAGGCGAAGGATGAAGATTACAAGAATATTTTACAAGATGTTAGAATTGGAAAAGTGACCGAGCATGCGAAAGAAGCTTTACATGCACGATTACTGTCAAATTTATATCCAGAACAAGACATTGTGCCTGAGAATATTTTTAAGAAAATTACTGAGAAGAAATCTGGAATATGTTTGATGCCAACTCTTGCAGAATGTGCCATCTTCAACAACAAAATGTTGAATTTAGAAAAACAAGAGATTGTGAAACTTGAAGCTATTGACAAAATAGAGCATATGGGAGCAACAATTATTTTGTCAGAGAATTTGAAATCTAAATTGGATTCATTAGAGAAGACTATATCTAAAACTGCGGGTTTTGAAAAGACTTTGAATGTGTGCTTAAATTGCCGAATCATTTTGAGAAGGAATTTACATGTTGAAAGAGGTCTGGTAAATGGATCAATGGGTAATGTTGTTGATCTTGAGAAATACAGAAATAGAGATGGAATTGAATTTTTAAAAATTAAATTTGATGGCATTGAGGAAGTACAGCTAATTGGTCGTTCTTCTGCTAGATTTTTGCTTGTAAAAGACTTATATGTGCGCCGTAAGCAGTTTCCTGTTTGCTTGGCATATGCGGTGACAATCCATAAATCGCAAGGTTTAAGTGTAGATAGTGCTTTGGTGAATATTGGCAGTTCTGTGTTCAAGGAGGGTATGGCATATGTGGCATTGTCACGAGTTAGAACTTTATCGGGATTGTACTTGATTGACTGTGATGTCACAAACATTTGTGCGGATCTAGATTGTGTTAAGGAATACAATAGGTTAAGAAGAGAGTATGCGCCACATTTGCCTCAATATCCTTTGTTTGAGAAACGTGTGGTAGGCCGGAAACGAAGAAATGTGACCAATAGTAGGGAGGTTATAGCAAAAAGACGAAAAGTTGATGAACCTGAAATTATAAGCAGAAAGAAAATGGATTCTGTTGAAGATGTTGTTGGTTTTAAATTTGAAAATAGTTCTGGTGTCAACTGCTATGCTAATGTAGTGGTTAATGTTCTCTTTTCACTAGAGACTTTCAAAGAACAGATTGTGATCAATTCGGAACAAAGTTTATGCTGTTTGTTGAATTCTGTGTTAGAGAAATGTAGTGCTGATAAAACGAGAGTAGAAAGTGTGTCTGAAATTCGTTTTCTGTTAGACGAATGTTCAGGTCAAACAGAATTCTCTGAAAATATTCAGCAGGATTGTCAGGAGTTTTTAATGTATATGCTTGATGTATTGCAAGATGAGGGTGTAGATGTAGATTATCTATTTGGCCTTTCTTATCAATGGCAGCATGACTGTGAGAATTGTAGGGTATCAAGTACTACTAGTGTAGATTCTGAAAGATTTATATATTTAACTTTGCCAGACAGTAAATCAGTGTCCTTTCATAAGCTAGTAAAAGCAGCTGATCATCACAACATGGAGTGTAGCCAATGTAAATCTGAAATGATGTCAACATTATTTTTACGAAGATATGGCCTGTATGCCATTTTAATGTTCCAACGATGTAGGCCTGATGGAACAAAATTGACAACTTTAATAAAAAATGTTGTTGCTTCGCAGTTGTCAATATCAGGAAGGACTTTTGTAACCGCAGCAATTATATATCATGACGGTCCTACAACAACATCAGGACATTACACAACTTATTTAAAGTCCAGAAACGGCTGGTCATTCTGCAACGATTCTGTTTTAACTTTCAAAAAGAAATTGCCTTTTGACCTTAAAAATTCTTACCTGGTGTTTTTAAAACCAAAATTTTAGGGACAGATTCTCGGGATTTGTTCTGAGCAATTTCAAGAGGTTCATGGAGTAGAGGGAATGTAAGTCTGCAATGCTGTCTAGATTATTTATCCAAACTTTTGATCATAATGTCATTTTAAAAATTCAAAAATATAAACCTGATGCAAGTAACTCTGCTTCATAGTAAGCAGTATCAGTGTCATAGGAAATGTAGAACATGAGTGAGCAACAAGGGTAAGATATTTGTAGTCCAGGATTGTGAAAGTAATCTTAAACGTTTTCTTTTTGAAAGTTGCGAAAATAGAAAATGACGGTATTTGCTTACAAGAATTCCAAGAGTTGTAAATGGCTCTAACATGATTTGGCCTTGTGGAAACATGTGGTAGAATGTGAGAAGTCTTTTATCGTATGTAACATATTTTTCAAAACGATAGAGGTTTTCTTTCAGAAAGTGGCGGGCTGAAAATATTAACAGCACAACAGAGTGTAAGCTGTTCATAGGACTTCCTTCGACGTCATGAAAAGTAAGTTAATTTTAAGGAGTTTTGAATTCTGATTTCTTATGTTGTATGGGTTTTTTAAACACAATCATTTTGATTGTGTTTTTTTTCCCCCGCTGTTACATGATGAATACCTTCAAGTCACTGATTTTAGTGAAATTTGATACATTCTGAGAACAGCAAAAATAAACCATTTAACATGTATAATTAATTCTCTACTTTTTGTACTTATGATATACATTTAGAAATGTGAGGTAGACATGGAGAAGCTGAGGCTTCTGTAAGTGTCAAAGTTAATGCATACAGTGCTGCACATCTGGGTACTGTTTTATTTTGAAACCTGAGTAGGCCTCACCTCAAACAAACCTCTGGATAGGACACATCTTATCTGCATCCTGAAACAATCATTTAAAATGTTAGGGACAATTTTATGATGGCTTTACATCTCTTTTGCGCTGCCATTGCATCACTGTTGTGAGACATCAGCAGTGCAAAAGATGCACCATGTTCCAAAATAGGCCTCACTTCATCAGCATCAAGATACTGTTAGTTTAAAATATATATATTTAGGACTGTGTAGGGGGCCTGGAGAAGCAGAGGCTTCTGTAAATGTCAAAGTTGTTGAAAAACTGTTTGTCCTTCCACGTTTTTCCTTGTCTTTTCTAATTTTTAAATACATGTTTTAATATTTTTCAAATGTTTGTTCTCTCTTTCACAGATTGAAAGTATGAAAAAAAAGTGAATAAATTAACAACAATTATAAGGTAAATGTTTTCTACTCTTTTCGTTACATTTCTATCACATTCACCTACTATAGGGCTTCAGACTATAGAGCTTTAAACAAAGTTTAACTAAATGTTGCAATTTGGAGCTGTGCCCGTGGCTTTTAGGTCAATGCGCTAGTGCATTGACCTAAAATGCGTGTGCACATTACCAAATCGCCGTCTGTTCTCTCAGCCGCACTCCTCCCACACCTTTGAAGTGAAGATTAGCTTCACTTCAAAGGCCCCGGCTGCTTTACACCCTCATTCTGCTCTCCCCGCTCCGTCCCCTCCCCTGTCCGCCGTGTGCATTTCTCCTCCCCACCTCCCCACAGTAACACCACTCACACACGCAACGCCACTCACACACGCAACGCCACTCACATACGCAATGCCACTCACACACGCAACGCCACTCACACACAACGCCACTCACACACACAACGCCACTCACACACGCAACTCATCCACGCAACGCCACTAATCCACGCAACGCCACTCATCCACGCAACGCCAATCATCCACGCAACGCCACTCATCCACGCAACGCCACTCATCCATTTGCAAAACCAAAAGGACAAACTCTTCTATTGTGAGACCTATTGCATTTTCAATGCTTGATTCTTTCACTTCCTTATCTATTTTGTTTTCCACAATTATATCCTCTTCCATCTTTTCTTCGGTAAATAAATCTATTAAACATCATCTCTGGTTTAGTCCCTATAGCTGTCTTTCTTTTAACATTACTCTCTGTTTACTTCCCTTGTACTTACTCCTTTTTAAAAAAAAATAAAATTTGGGGGTTAGCTCCCGGTTTGCGTACCGGCGAGCGAACCGGAAAGCGAACAAAAAAAAAAATACAGCTTGCCAGAGTGTTACACTTTCTAGCAATTTTTGTATAAAGGGGAGGTAGTTCTGAAAAGAACTTTTTTTATGTTTTTGTTGTTTTATATTTTTTTTTACTTTTTTGAACATTATTTGTTTTTTTTGTATTTTTTGAACAATTTTATGTTTTTTTTTGTTTTTTTGAAAGGGAAAGAACAAAAAACAGGCATTGAAAAGGGCTCAACAGGAGCAAAAAAAAGAAAATTATTTCTTGGGGCGTTTAGAGCATTTGTGTTTTTCAAATGCTAAATTAACTAACTTAATACTCATATTGGCACATGAAAATAAGGTGCCGCAATATAAACAAACAATCTTCATATGCACAAAAGTTTCCTGGATGTTTGGCACTGTTTCTCGTGCCTCTGGCCCTGACAGAGATATATCTGCTGATGTCCTGGCCACAGAAGTTGGAGGGTTGTGTTGCAGGTCACGCATCTCTGCCCGGCTATAATTTAGAGGATGCCACCTCTGCATGTGACGGTGCATAGTATGGTTCCCATAACTATACTTCTTTTCTGTGCCTCTGGATAAGTTCTGCTTGCATATTAGGCACGTCACATAGCGTGCATTAACTTTTTTCTCTCCTGCTGGAAATGAAAAAAACTGCCAAATAAAACTATTTTAATAATGAGATACCCGGGGCAACTCTTCTATAAATTGTGAAGCCTGTTCTTCCTCTTCATCTTCTTCATCCTCTTCTTCCTCCGGGTTTGCAAGGAACTGTGGAGGTGGTCCTCTCTTCCTATGAGGAGGTGGTGGTGGTGGGGGGGGGGTCCACCAGCTGAAGCTACTACTGAAGCCATTTCCCACTGTGCAAAATAGGTCTTCCTTTCTTGAAGTTGAAAGTCAGAGTGAGAAAAAAGGTGTGGGCTTTCATCATTTGGGAAAAAAAATAGTTCTAAACCAATGAAAAGTGTTATTGTAAGGTCACCTGACCTAGACTTACATCATTAGGAAACCAAAAGTGAAATGAACCAATGAAAAGTTTTATTTACATGTCACATGACCAGTTACGCTTATGTTACGCACTGCGCACCGCGCTCCGGATCGCTCCTGGGAAGCTGCGTTTCGCGCCTCAGTTCGCGGTCCGGAGCACTTCCGGGTGCGCTAACGCGGCGCGTCATAAGACGCATTATGCGGCAACGTGATATGTCGCGCTTCCGCGACTCGTCACGATGTTCATTTCTAACGCGGCAGTTGCGCAAACGGAACGTTTACCGGTTAGCGGACCGGGAGCGAAAAAAAAAATATTAAAAAAAATTTAACATAAACATATAAAATATATTTTTGGATTTAAAGAAAAATACATTTTACAGCTACAGATATTAGCTTTTAAAAAACCAATGAAATTCACTGAAAAAACCATAGGTTATAGACCATATATAGTTAGGAATTAGCATTTACAAAACCTTATTTTACTCACACAAAACTGATGACATCTCAAATGACATCACTGATGACATCACTGATGACATCACTGATGACATCACTGAAGACATCACTGATGACATCTCAAATGACATCACTGATGACATCACTGATGACATCTCATTTGACATTACTGATCACATCACTGATGACATCATTCATGTGATAATACGGTGAACCTCTTCAGACTCTAAAATAATCTTAGATACACTCAGAGTAAACAGACACTCACAGACTGTCACTCATCCATGGAGTTACTCACACACCTAGTCAGTCATGCAAAGAATCAATCACACTTCCATTTCCTCAACTATACAGTTATACACACCTTACTTATTCAAACATATACTAACACATATTTACTCTCTTATACAATCCCTGATACAAGTTCACAATGATCCATACAGCCACTCACACATTCACTGGCTCTTATGCACAGTTATTTATATATGTCAACTCTCACATGTACTGTGTTTTACATATGTACTTACTTTGTCATGTAGCACTGAGATATCCATTCACTCACTAATACACTAATGCACACAGTCAACCGCCCATACAGCTGTTTCCACATGCACTTTTGAACCCATACATCTAGTGAATCAACTGCTCACACATCTATGCACATAGTCACACACCTCACAGCCACCCACACACACACTCACTCTCCCATACAAATACTTGGGCAACCAATCAATAACCCATATACTTAATCATAAAGCTACTGATCAACACATGCAGCAGTTTACAGAACAACAGATATAATGATGCACAAATTAAGACAGTTTAGTCACTAACCCATGCACTCAGTGAGACACATTTAATCACTCACTCATACAGTCAGTCATGCACCTACTAAATCCTTCATCCAGACACTTATACATCCACTCATTCTTCAATATGTAAGACATATTTTGACTTTTCAGAAACATACAGTCACTGGATGTTGTCATCAGGGATGTCATCAGTGATGTCATTTGAGATGTCATCAGTTATGTCATCAGTGATGTCATTTGAGATGTCATCAATGATGTCATCAGTGATGTCATCAGTGATGTCACTGACCATGTCATGAATGATGTAATATGTGACATGATCAGCAGTAGATTGCGGGTGCGCGATATATAGTTAGTGCATCTAACTATATATGAAATTTCAATGGTTTTGTGTGAGTAAAATAAGGTTTTGTAAATGCTAGTTCCTAACTATATATGGTCTATAACCTATGGTTTTTGCAGTGAATGTATATATATATATATATATATATATATATATATATATATATATATATATATATATATATATATATATATATATATATATATATATATATATATATATATATATATATATATATATATATATATATTACCTACTGGCAGTCGCCAGTAGGTAGTTATAGTTAGGATCTACTTTCCATAGGAAATCCGCAACATTCTAATGGGAATAACTTTGGCGCCGGTGGACGAATCTTCGCGAATTTCTCCAAGAAAATGGCCCGCTCCACTCCTTCCCTGAAAGTTTGAGGGGGATTCGTCAAGCGGGGCCGAGATAAAAGGGGGGTCCCAAAACATGTTTTCCCCATGTTCATTTCCATAGGGCGGTCAACTTCACTTTTAGCCCAAACGGCTGAATGGATTTCCACCAAACTTAGCAAAATTGTAGGGACGGGTAGCCCGATGTGCCTTTGCTATGTCTCAAGATATATGCTCCAGTGGATTTTGAGTCATTTAGGTTCAAAAAAATATATATATATCTATGGCAGCGCCCCGGTACGCGCACCGGGGAGCGTACAGGGCGCGTTACGCGACTTGCGCACGGAAAGCTGATTGGCTCTCGGGTGTCTGTAAACATTTGAAACAGTCCGGAGGGCCGCCATCTTGTGTCTCGGTAGAATCGAGACACAAGAGGTGGCCAAAACAAAGGGGGAAATGACCATAAGGGGCAGGGTAGACCCCCCTGACCCCCTAGGTTTGATGTGGGGGCTATAAAAGGGCCCCGCGGGGCAAAAAATATTATTTTTTTTTCCTATTTGCGCGGGGGGAGCGCCCGGTACGCGCACTGGGGAGCGGACCGGGGAGCGTACCATGAGGAAAAAAGAATGACAAAGTTTTTTAAAAATTAAGCCTTTTTTATAACTTGGAGGTAGTCCTAAAAAGAACTGTTTTTTTCTTCTTTTTGTTGTTTTATATTTTTTTTTAATGTTTTTTGAACATTTTGTACTTTTTTTGGATTTTCAAAACAGTTTTATATTTTTTTGTATTTTTTTAGGGGGAGAAACAAAAAAAGGGAATTGAAACTGGCTCAACTGGAGCAAAAAACAAAAAACGGAAAAAATTACTTCTTTTTGGGGCACTTGTGATTGTCACCAGCAAGCACGATGAGCTTTACGCTCTTTTCACCACAGGCGATAAGCTTGCCACATTCAGTACAAGTGATTTTAAAATCAGCAAATCGTTGCTGAATACAAGGCATCCTCTCTGATGTTTCTGGTCCCGATGAAGTGGGTTTGTTTCTTTGGGAGGTGGTCCTTGAAGACTGGGGAAGGTTACTGGCCTGTTCCCTGAGCTCTGCACGAGAATAGTTGTTAGGGTGCTTACGGATCATATGTCGAATCATGGTATTGTTACCAAAGGAATACTTTTTGTATGGGTTGCCCTTTGAGAGTTGTTCCTTACAGATTAGGCAAGTTACCTTGGCCGCATTCACTTTTTTCTTGCCCTCTGGGAGTGAAAAAAACTCCCATACAATGTGTGACTTGGGCTTGTATGGGGTATTTTGTTCAGGCAGCCATCTTCTCCCATCCTCCTCTTCCTCCTCCTCCTCTTCTTGACCACCAATGTACTGTTGTGGTGGTCCTCTTGGTGGTTGTGGTGGTGGTGGTGGTGCAGATGCTCCAGCTGGTGCAGGTACAGTAGCCATTAGAAAGTACAAAATAGTTCTTTCTCTATTATTGAAACAGGTCTTCCTCAGTCAAAGGACAAAGTCAGAATAAGGAAAAAAGGTGGGGTCTTTCATCATTTGGAAAAAAAAAGGCCTGAAACAATGAGAAGTGTTATTTTCAGGTCACAAGACCAGGGATTTCATCATTATGAAAGTAAAACTGTTCTGCACCAATTAAAAGTGTTATTTTCAGGTCACATGACCGACGCGCTTACGCGACACGCCCACGGGGGCGCCCGGGGGTGCGCCCCGGGTCGCGTCTCGTAAGCGGGTCGGAAGTTTACGTTGCGGGATCGTATTCGCTCGATTGCTTCCGGGTGCGCTTACGCCGTGCGTATCACGAGGAAGCGGCTATGCGATACGTCACGATCATGTTTTCGTTCGCGACATTGGCGCTAACGGGACGCTTCCCGGTTTGCGCACCGGGGCGCTTCAAGCGACTACGCTCTCCGGGGCGCTCCAGGGTAAAAAAAAAAAAATGTGCTTAAAATACAAATAAAATATAGGATTCATTCATTTTCAAAAATATTACATTTCATAGCTAAAGACATTTGCTATTAACCAAAGTTTGAACTTCAAAGAAAAAAACATAGGTTTGGGGCCTTATATATAGTTAGGAATTAGCATTTAAAAAACCAATGAAATTCACTGAAAAAAACATAGGTTTCACACCAGTTATAGTTAGGAGTTAGCATATAAAAAACCAATTAAATTCACTGAAAAACCCATAGGTTTCACACCAGTTATAGTTAGCTGCAAATTTTACTGACATAAAACCATTGAAATTCCCACGTTATAGTTCGTTGGACTCACTATAACTTGTGCGTGTAATGCTCTGCTGATGACATCACATATTACATCACTCACCCCGCATTTGATTCTAAATATCTTCGTTATTTGGTTGTTCGTGCCCCATCTCACTTGGGCTACATTTGATAAATGCAGTCTGATTAGCATGTCTAAGAGGTTGTGAGGTAAACCCATTACTTCAAAACTCTCCAGAGGGTTCCTTGTGGAACTAGATCAAATGTGGATCATAGCTCAACAAAGGCCACATATAATTTACCACCTTTGATAGTCACTTCCTTCCAATATAAATAGACGAAACAAGAAGCCTGTTTGACCATGCTGATATTTGCCTGGAACACAGCTTAGTAGCTGCTTTGGATACTGAGCTGTTTGATCCAATCCTGGATTTTTGCTAGGACCTGCTTGCAAAATTACCTTCTGGAGAGAGTCAATGAGGGTTATGGTCCTATAGCTAGCAGGGTTCGCTTGATCACCCTATTTCAGCTAGTTTCCACAATGCTGGAATTTCCATGCCCAATGTAATGGCGTCAGCATGTTAATTTACAAACCCCCGACTGTTTGGTACTCCCTGTACAGGTCCGAGGTCGAGCGCCCTAGCAGTTAGCCGCTAGACTAATGTTTCTTCCTGAGAGAAGACTAGTGCATCATTTGCTCCTGAAGAGCCCCCAACCCTTCTGTAAGAACATCTGTCTCTAAATAGTCCACTGCATAGAGGCGTTCAAAGTGGGACACCGATTCATCAGGCTGAACAGTGAACTCCATTGTAGTCCTATTGCCGTTGAGCCATTGAGCCATTGGGCCCCCTTTTTCCAAAAGGTCTTGGCATCTCTATCTGTTAATGCCTATTTATTTATTTTTTGGGGGGGTTTTATGCAGGGCAATCTTGACCGAAAGGTATCGGGTATCAGAGTTCTTTATATAGCACCAGTTGCATTACATAAGGACACATTCATTTTTGTTAGGCACGGGGTGATTAAGTAATTTGCCCCGAATCACAGGATGTTCAGCGTCATTGCCAAGGCTCTAACCTGGTTTCCCCGATTCAAGGTCAACCGCCCTAGCCGTTAGGCCAACTCCTCTCCCCAAGTGAAGTGAGGACTGTAGGGAGACTTTCAAGTTACTCTTGGCTAGCTTAATAGCTTGTCTATATCTAGCTCTACAGGCAACTACCTCAGGGCGCATATTAGACTTAACGGCCCGTACCAAGTCCCCCTTAGTTTTCCAGCATTCTTGATTATACCATATTGCATGAGCATCACTGTTCGGCTGTTTCTTTTTTTATTCGATTTATGATCAGAGCACAATTTGTCTAGCAGATCTCTAACCTCGTACAGAAGTTCGTGTTGAGGGCCCAGTTCCCTCGAGGCAACGTCTTTGGGTTTTTGGGCCAGATCTTCAACCATCAAGCACACCTTGCCTTTAGCTGTTTCCAGTGTCCTTAGATTGGCCTCTACCCAGTGCCATCTAATTGTCCTCTGGTTGCTAAAGATAGATAGGGCACACAGATTAGGCCTGCTCTTGACACCAAGTTCTTGATCGCCCTGAATTTTAAAAGTAAGAATAAGGACATTATATCACTATCTGTTCTATTGACTGCCAACATGTCATAGGCAGTAGGCCAAAGTTCAATATCCGCCAAACAATAATCGATTCTACTGGCATGGCCAGGTCTATTAAAGGTGGGTTCTCCCATTGGGTCAGATTTCTTTGTTCCATTAGTGGCTCTCAAATTATGCTGGAAGGTGAGGGCCTGCACCCAGCCACCTCTCTTTGTTTATCTCACCATGGGAAGATCGAACTGAGGGATTTGCCACTTACAATCCCACTCCTCAGTCGCATCTTTTGGGGCAAAGGATAGTGGCTCAAATGTACAGGTAAAATCACTGGCTCCTATAGCTGGTATGTTAGCAGGTAGTTCAGTTAGGGCAAGATCTAGGGTACAAATCGCACTGGTTTCCTCCGAACAATAAGCAACTGTACTATATACATTAAAGATCCTGGATTTCCAGCCACAATGGAGAGCCAAATCTATTGCTAGAATGTCTTGGGAATCTATGTGTGCCTGATTGACTCTCGAATCAAGAGCGTTTTTAACCCAGATAGCCTTACCTGCTGAGGGCCTCCCTGTTGCTTTCTTGTGGCACTTAAATGACATGAGGAAAACCTGTTCCTATGGGGAGTATGTAAGGTCCAGGTTTCTTGGAATAGGATCACATCAAGAAGATCCACAATGAGACACCAGTCGGGATCTACCAACAATTTGGCAATCCCAGCCACATTCCATACCAGAACCTTCAAAAATCTATGAAGAGTAATGTTGTTACCCCAGCAGTATCAGTGAAACTCAGGCCTTCACCTGCCTCACTCCCGGGTAGGTTGACCATCCCTTCCCTCCATGTGTCAGCATTTGGAGGTCCGCATATTACCTTTGAAGATAAAACCTGCCTTGAAGACAGGCATACGCCTAACTGGTCTAAGAACTTGTTTTGCCTAGCAACCCCTGTGGCATCGGCTAATTGTAACAATTCACCTAACTGGGGTAGTCATCCTTGCCCTGCGACAAGGCCTTTGTTTGTTTAGGGCCCCATTTGTAATGTACCCAGGGCAGGGGGAGTAACCGTCCCCTCTGGTGGTCTATATCTGATGGCAATTGAGATATTAACAGTAGGGAGTATGCGAGTGTCAATTGTCATATGCCGTTGATTATTGCAATATGGCTTAAGGAATCTTTAATCACATCCTTTTGCTTACCCGGAAATCAAAGTCTTTCAACAAACTTGATGTCTTCTCTTATAATTGTCTGGCAATGTTAGGTGGTCCTGAACCAGTAGATTACTTTGTGCTTAGGGGAGTCAGGATCTTCAGACCCCCTCCTTTCAGATGTTGGTACCTCCACTAGGTACATTTCTGCACCTACCTTGTCGATTAACTCTATTGTAGATACCATCCCTCACTATCCCATTTCCAGAAAACCCCCCTAGGCCATGCACACTTTTACACCTCTCAGTCAAAGTCGCTTCTCATTACTCTCTCATGACCCCCCCCCCCAACCTGCTGGAGATTACTTGGAAGTGCAAGGCTAAAGGCATGGACATAAGGCATGACACAACCACTTAGCAGAGGTGGGGTGATGGGGAGTGGGTGCAGATCAGGGGCACAATATATTGATGTAACGTCAGCATTGATGGATGTACCTATACACATGACATCAGCTCTCTTGGATATACTAGTCAGGAATTCTACACTAGTCTCTGTTTGAATGCCTTTGTCACACTTTGACCTCTCTTTAGGTTGGCAACCTCTAGCCACAGTGAAACCACCTCCTCCCTCAGTGACTCGATGATTATTTTTAAGACCTGAAGATCAAGAGTTTAGAGATTACTGCTTTCACAAAGGCAGCAGACCCCTCCTCTAGGACCCGGGTCTACTCTACTGCAAAGACCTTGAATCTATTATGGCATTCTACTTGTATAAAATGTGCTTTGGCTTGGGGCCCTGCGTATCACTATCAGGAGAACAGAAATCTGCTTCAATTTTGGGGGCATTGCACCCACTGCTGCAGCCTTTTTCCCTAGACTTGATAGAGTTCTTAAAAAGGGAATGTGTTTGGCTGATTTTTTAGCCAGGGTTGGAACAGGCGACGGATCACTTGTGACCCCAAAGTTGCATGGTGGGCTAGAGGGACATCTATTTTGGGGGGTGGGGTTCCCCTTGGGAGGATATATCATGGCATTCAATAATTAGAGAATCATCCTGACCATAGTTTATTGACAGACAACACCCATAGCCTTCTTTTTGAGGTAGGGGGCCCTGGACTTTGTCCAGTCCCTTTCTCTTACCCATAGTTGTATACATCTATTACAGGCCCTCCAAGAGCACCTTTAAAGAAGGCTAAATTTGGCTTTGGGAAAGGAAATAGCAATTCTTAGTACATCAATATGCCTGTAGAGTAGAATATAATAACAAATTAATGAAACGACTCAGGCCGGAGGCTGGAGCACAGAAATCAAACAGAGGACACAATACAAATGCCTCACTCCGACCCCCCCAAAACCAAACCACACAGTTTAAAGTCTTTTCCCTGATGGAGGGGTACCTGAGTGCACAGACAGGTTTAGGGTGGAAAACTCTTGCTGTCAGCCACCGTTAGCAGTGACGAGTCAATACCTTGCAAGCTAGGGGGACACTAATACTCCAACAAGCAAGCTGACCCAGGTCTGACAACCTCTTCCTGTCACTAACAGTACAGAGGGGCCCGCCCTTGGCCCAGGCACGGACCAAGCACCCCTGCATGCATCCTGTATTTCGGGAACCCATGGTATCCTTTATGCGCCTCCTGGTGCAGGAAAAAATGCGTTGCCACCTTGTGGTGCAGAGGCAGTTGGGGGATTATAGTCCCCAGAAGAATGTGCAGCATGCTGGTTACAATGAAGGGCTCCCATGCTGTAGGAGCCCAAATCAGCCTTTATGCACCTCTTGGTGCAGGGAAAACTCATTGTCGCCTCCTGGCGCAGAGACAGTTTGGGGATGGAGTCCCCAGGAGAAAGTGCGGAGTGCTGGTTACAATGAAGGGCTCCATTGAACTGGGACTTCAACAATCTGTGAGCCAATTTCTGCTGGAACTAGGTTCAAAGTTTGTACACCGTGCGGTGGAGGGTGGGTAGGCTGTGGACCAGAACAGAAGTTTTCTGCACCGAAAGATTACTTTACCACCACTTCAACTTTTCTAGTCTTCTGATCGTGTAAAGAAATATCCTCAGAAAATGCGGAGGTATGTAAGTGGGCTAGGATTACAAGATGCTGTGGACATGGGCCTCCTTTTCCATAGCAATTAGTAGTCACATTTGCACAGTGGTGGAGAAAGGGGGCTGGGCCTCCAACCAACTTTCAGTAAACTCACAGTGTAGGACTTAAAGGAGGTACCAGGAGGGCTTCCTGGCCCCCAAGGTCCCTCAGGAGTAAATCAGACTTCATTCCCCAACCAGGAGTAGACCACGAGCCGCGTTTGCAGAGTTGTGGTGAAATGGAGGCATAGTCTTTGAAAACCTCTTAGTGATCCCATTGTGGGACTTATTGGAGATAACAGGAGATTAGTTGTCCCCCCAAGAATGTTCTTTGAGGGGAAAACTGCCCCTCCAATGACCTCCAGTAAGTCCCACAGAGAAGGATTGCTGAGACCTGATAGGAGGTCATGCCCCTTTTCTCCACCACTCTGCTAATGTGCCTCCCGGTGCACTACTAGTTGGGGGATGAAGTCCCCTTGGTGCTTAAGGCTCCTTGTGGGTCAACTGCCGCTCCTGTTACATTCAGTAAGTCCCACACAGCTAGATTACTGGGAGGTTGTTGGGGGCCATGCCCTCTTTCTCCACCACTCTGCAAAGGCCCCTCTTAGCGCACTACTGACTGGGGAAATAAGTACACTTTAGTCCAGAGAATTTTCAGGAGTAAAGTGAAATTCATTCCCCAACCAGCAGCATGCTAGGAGGTGCATTTGGAGAGTGGTGAAGTAAGGGGCCATAGCCTCAAAGTCCACTCAGCAATCCCACTGTCTGGTATGTATAGGAGGTAACAGGAGGGTTTGTTGGCTCCTAAAGAACCTCAGTTTTCAAGGGGACTTCATTTGTCAAAAACACCACTGTGCAAGGAGGAATATTTGCAGAGTGGTGAAGAAAGGGGGATGGGCCTCCGGTGAATTGCCGCTTAAATTTTATGTATTAGTGCCACATGCTCCCCTTCCCTGGGCCATTTGGGCCCGCCATCCCATCCCCATGGCTGGCCTTTGCCATTTTTATTTAAAAAAAATATTAAGCAGAGGGGGCTTGGTGGCCGATTTCGTCCAAGGGGACCCCTTGCCCTGGGGACTGGCGTTTTCTTTTTCTTTCTTTCAAAAAATGGATGGGGCAATGCGGCCCCCAGGACAATCTCAGCCCAGGAGAACTCATCCCCAGGGGCCCGGGGTCCGTTGTAGGTGCACTGGTCCCAACCAGGGCACATATTCACCACAGATAGGGATGGCAGGAAGAGCCTGCGGGCCCCTGTGGTCCCACCTTTCTCCTTTTGTCCTAAAGTAGCCAAGTGTTGCCTTTGGACAAAGGGCGCTCCTACATCCAACATGCAGCTCCCTTTGTCCGAAAGCAATTCTGCTTCAGCAAGTAAGAGTATTTTTAATGATCTTGCTTGCTGAAAGCGGAGCAGTGTTTGATATGGCTTGGCCGGAGTGGTGCTCCTGTCAAGCCATAGCAAGCTGCAATTTCCTGGGGGTGGACACCCTGAGTCACTGCTGTAGCCGGCCCTGTGGGGTGGTGGTCCCCAGGGCCATGTATGGCTAGACTAAGAGGAACAAGCATCCCCCCTCTTTCAAGTAGTTAGCCCTGGGGAGGTGGTGTCCCTGGAGCTGTGGGGGAGTCCATAGGGCCTCCCCTGCATTCCTTTAAAAGAAATGTGTGCACCGGGGAGGCTACAGTCCCAAGGGCAGCAGGGAAATGACATGAATCCCCTACCAGTAATTTGCAGATTTTGCCCAGTGGAGGTGGCAGTCCCCACGTATTTGAATAGCCATAGTAGGGGTGCCCCCTTCTATGTTTACACAATGCCCTTTGGGCCTGGCCCACCCAGGGGCTTATAACAAGTAAATGCATTTGTTGATCCTGCCAAAAATACAAAACAAATGCCTTTTCTTGCCATGCTGTGTCCCCCCAGGAGGCCTAGGTTGTCAAGGCGTTCCTACCCTGCGCCATTTTATTTTTTATTTTTACATGTTTTGTGGGACTCAGTTCAACTGAGTCCCAAGATGGCTGTCAACACTTCCTAATTGACGTGTTGATGGACACTTACATTTCAGTAGGATTTCAGAAGGGTGTTGGGCTCATGGATATCCATATTTTTTTAAACTGAAATATCTCTGAAACTACTAAACAGATTTACACTAAATCATGAAAAGCATGCTTTCTGGACCAACATCTAGCTTTTTGCCAAATTTTGTGTAAATGCGTTCAGATGTTCGGGCTTGATCCAGGGAGTTTACCAGCTTGGGTTACTAAAACTCTACCATACTCACCTGGCCCCATAAACATTCACACATAAGCCAATAATAACTGCTGGGATTTCGATATTCATGTGTGATGAATTTATCTTACCAATTCTTTCCAACTCTATCACCTTGGGTCTTAATTTCCTCTAGCCATTAGATCAGGTTTTAAGCAGAATAGGTAGAAATGTCATTAACTTCAATTATCAAATAAGCGCGTCGGTGATGGGTCTGTGACATCTAACTGACTAAGCCTACCTTAATTATACTATTCTATGTGTATGTACCACCCCCAATGTTTCAATGTTTGTGAAAACCCCAACTTCTGATTACACAAGGAGATGGGGAGGGTCATAACACCATACTAATGTAATGCTTTTTCTTTAGTTCATTGTTTCAATATTCCCGCCCTTTACTTGCCCAAGCTTTATTCCCACCCACATTTCACATTAGGATCAATACATTGTATACAAATTTTGAATTTATTCCTTCCCCTCTTCGGGTCGGGAGGTGAGGTTCCCAAGCGCTTCTTGCTAGAGCGACCTTGGCTGAGTTTCAACTTGTCTCATCATGGTTCCGGACGGGTTTTGAATGCGCTTGTGCACAAGTCAGGTGAGATAGGGATTTCAATCACCCTCCAGGCCCAAATATGAACTAATAATAAAGTTAAAGAAAGAAGTACTAGAAAACAAAAATAAATGAACGCACTGTATACCACTTATTTCTACTCTAATCCTATTACCTTATTTAATCTTTGCATTACCAGTTTAATAAAATGCGCAAGGTTTAGTTTAAGCATAGCATGTGCATTGGGCCATGGTCTGGAGCTCTGCAAGATGGATGCACTGTAGTGCTGCTCTGCCGGCCGCTAGACAATATCCTGCAAGTATCCTGACCCCATTGAGCCATCTGCAGGTGAAAGTGGTGGAAATACGATGTCAACTTAGCGAGCCATATGTACAGTGGTTTTCCTGGTCAAAAACGACAGAGAGGCGGCTGACCACGCGAAAGGAGCCCGGGCCGGGTGAGAGTGGCGGCGGTGTGACTGGGCGAGATCGTCTGGGCCGGGCTTCTCTGTCACCTTGAGCCCGGCTGCCGCGATCCCTGGGGCACTGTGGTACGGAGCTAGCTGCGTGAAGAAGCGGCCCGTGTCTGCAGTGGCAGTCTGCGCCCAGAACCAACACTGCGGCGAGGGCGGAGGTGAGTGACGCGGCGACACGGGGCGTGGTACCCATTAGAGCACCTGTCTCCAAACTGTGTTGCGGGCCACGAGAAGGCCTAGTAATCCAACCTCGCGCTGCCACTGCCTGTCCGCGCTGAGGCAGCTCGAGACTCTCTGCGCACCACCCGCCCACACGAAGAGACACAACAACAAGCTCACAGTGAGTCCCGTCGCTGCCGAACACTGCCTGCTGGATACTGACGTTTGGTGCTTGGGGCCCTAGGGTGCTACACTGTACAGACAGCCGTGGCCTGCTGAGCGCTGCAACACTGGGATCGGCTAACTCTCGGCTGCGAGGGATAAGTTCACATTGCTGGGGACACTGCATGCCGCTTGGCTCGAGGCGGCGACCTGTTTTAGCAGTAATTGGATGCCTTGGAGGGATTTATAAATTAATAAGGTATTGTCTGCACCTGTGCCTCACCCCGCGTTTGATTCTAAATATCTTCGTTATTTGGTTGTTCGTGCCCCATCTCACTTCACCTGCATTTGATAAATGCAGTCTGATTAAGATGTCTAAGAGGTTGTGAGGTAAACCCATTTCTTTCAAAACTCTCCAGAGGGGTCCTTGGGGAACTAGATCAAATGTGGATCATAGCTCAACAAAGGCCACATATAATTAACCACCTTTGATAGTCACTTCCTTCCAATATAAATAGACGAAACGAGAAGCCTGTTCCACCATGCTGATATTTGCCTGGAACACAGCATGATAGCTGCTTTGTATACTTAGCTGCTTGATCCAATCCTGGATTTTTGCTAGGACCTGCTTGCAAAATTACCTTCTGGAGAGAGTCAATGAGGGTTATGGGCCTATAGCTAGCAGGGTTTGCTTGATCACCCTTCTTATAAATTGGCAATATTTCAGCTAGTTTCCACAATGTTGGAATCTCCATGCCCAATGTAATGGCCTTAGCATGTTAATTTACAAACCCCAGACTGTTTGGTACTCCCTGTACAGATCATTCGTTTTTTTTTTGTAGGCCGAGAGCTCTAGCAGGGACACATGAGTGAATTTATTTTTCTTCTTTGCAGAGTTTTATATAGCCTAAACTTGACCCGTATCGGGTATCGGAGCACTTTACATAGCACCAGTTACGTTACATGAGGACACACAATCATTTTTTTGATAGGGCCGGGGAGATTAAGTGATTTGCCAAGAGTCACAGGATGTTTAGCGTTGTTACCGAGACTCTAACCCAGATCCCCAGGTCCGAGGTCATGCGCCCTAGCAGTTAGCCGCTAGACTAATGTTTCTTCCAGAGAGAAGACTAGTGCATCATTTGCTCCTGAAGTGCCCCCACCCCTTCTGTAAGAACATCTGTCTCTAAATAGTCAACTGCATAGAGGCGTTCAAAGTGGGACACCGATTCATCAGGCTGAACAGTGAACTCTATTGTAGTCTTATTGCCGTTGAGCCATTGAGCTTTTTCCAAAATTTCTTGGCATCTCTATCTGTTAATGCCCATTTATTTATTTCTGATGGGGTTTTATGTAGCGCAATCTTGACCCGAAGGTATCGGGTATCAGAGTTCTTTACATAGCACCAGTTGCATTACATAAGGACACGGGGTGATTAAGTAATTTGCGCAGAATCACAGGATGTTCAGCGTCATTGCCAAGACTCTAACCTGGTTTCCCCGATTCAAGGTCAACCGCCCTAGCCGTTAGGCCAACTCCTCTCCCCAAGTGAAGTGAGGACTGTATGGAGACTTTCAAGTTTCTCTTGGCTAGCTTAATAGCTTGTCTATATCTAGCTCTACAGGCAACTACCTCAGGGCTTATATTAGACTTAACAGCCCGTACCAAATCCCCCTTCGTTTTCCTGCATTCCTTATTATACCATATTGCATGAGCATCACTGTTCGGCTGTTGCTTTTTTTGTTATCCAATTTATGATCAGAACACTATTTGTCTAGCAGCTCTCTAATCTCGTACAGAAGTTCGTATTGAGTGCCCAGTTCCCTCGAGGCAACGTCTTTGGGTTTTTGGGCCAGATCTTCAACCATCAAACACACCTTGCCTTTAGCTGTTTCCAGTGTCCTTAGATTGGCCTCTACCCAGTGCCATCTAATTGTCCTCTGGTTGCTAAAGATAGATAGGGCACACATATCAGGCCTGCTCTTGACACCAAGTTCTTGATCGCCCTGAATTTTAAAGGTAAGAATAAGGGCATTATATCATATCTGTTCTATTGACTACCAACATGTCATAGGCAGTAGGCCAAAGTTCATTATCCGCCAAACAATAATCGATTCTACAGGCATGGCAAGTCTATTAAAGGTGGGCTCACCCATTAGGTCAGATTTCTTTGTTCCATTAGTGGCTCTCAAATTATTCTGGAAGGTAAGGGCCTGCACCCAGCCACCTCTCTTTGTTTATCTCACTATGGGAAGATTGAACTGAGGGATTTGCCACTTACAATCCCACTCCTCAGTCGCATCTTTTGAGGCAAAGGATAGTGGCTCAAATGTACAGGTAAAATCACTGGCTCCTATAGCTGGTATGTTAGCAGGTAATTCAGTTAGGGCAATATCTAGGGTACAAATCGCACTGGTTTCCTCCGAACAATAAGCAACTGTGCTATATACATTAAAGATCCTGGATTTCCAGCCACAATGGAGAGCCAAATCTACTGCTTGAATGTCTTGGGAATCTATGTGTGCCTGCTTGTCTCTTGAATCCAGAGCGTTTTTAACCCAGATAGACTTACCTGCTGAGGGCCTCCCCGTTGCTTTCTTGTGGCACTTAAATGACATGAGGAAAACCTGTTCCTATGGGGAGTATGTAAGGTCCAGGTTTCTTGGAATAAGATCACATCAAGAAGATCCACAATGAGACACCAGTCGGGATTTACCAACAATTTGGCAATCCCAGCCACATTCCATACCAGTACCTTCAAAAATCTATGAAGAGTAATGTTGTTACCCCAGCAGTATCAGTGAAACTCAAGCCTCCACCTGCCTCACTCCTGGGTAGGTTGACCATCCCTTCCCTCCATGTGTCGGCATTTGGAGGTTCGCATATTACCTTTGAAGATAAAACCTGCCTTGAAGACAGGCGTACGCCTGACTGGTATGAGAACTTGTTTTACCAAGCAACCCCTGTGGTATCGGCTAATTGTAACAATTCACCTAACTGGGGTAGTCATCCTTGCCCTGCGACATGGCCTTTGTTTGTTGAGGGCCCCATTTGTAATGTACCCGGGGCAGGGGGAGTAACCGTCCCCTCTGGTGGTCTATATCTGATGGCAATTGAGATATTAACAGTGGGGAGTATGCAAGAGTCTATTGTCATAAGGCCGTTGATTATTGCAATATGGGAGAAGGAATCTTTAATCACATCCTTTTGCTTACCCGGAAATCAAAGTCTTTTAACAAACTTGATGTCTTCTCTTTAAATTGCCTGGCAATGTTAGGTGGTCCTGAACCAGTAGATTACTTTGTGCTTAGGGGAGTCAAGATCTTCAGACCCCCTCCTTTCAGATGTTGGTACCTCCACTAGGTACATTTCTGCACCTCCCTTGTCGATGAACTCTATTCTAGATACCATCCCTCACAATCCCATTTCCAGAAAACCCCCCTAGGCCATGCACACTTTTACACCTCTCAGTCAAAGTCGCTTCTCCCATCACTCTCTCATGACCTCCCCCCCACCTGCTAGAGATTACTTGTAAGTGCAAGGTTAAATGCATGGACATTAGGCATGACACAACCACTTGGTAGAGGTGGGGTGATGGGGAGTGGGTGCAGATCAGGGGCACAATATATTGATCGAACGTCAGCATTGATAGATGTACCTATGTAAATGTAAATGTATAGGCATTTATATAGCGCACTACTTACCCGTTGGGTCCCAAGGCGCTTCGACCGCTGCGAAACCCTTCCTGGCTTCCCTGAGAGATGGTCCCTTAATGGGTATCTCCAGGGTGAGACCAGGCATCCCCGGCGGTCTGGTGGGGCCGTTAGTGAAGATGAGGCAAGCTAATGCCCAGAGTTGCCGAGTGTGATCGCTGATCAGAGTGGGCACCGAGGCGAGAGAATTATCGAGTCCGCTGACCCTGGTCCAAAAACCTGCCGCGCCGGGAATCGAACCCTGGTCCCGGGCCGTCCTATGCTCTCGGGTCTGCCGCCTCTAACCAGTGAGCCACACTACTTCACTATACACATGACATCAGCTCTCTTCGATATACTAGTCAGGATTTCTACACTACTCTCTGTTTGAATGCCTTTTTTCACAGTTTGACCTCTCTTTAGGTTGGCAACCACTAGCCACAGTGAAACCACCTCCTCCCTCAGTGACTCGATGATTATTTTTAAGACCTGAAGATCAACAGTTTAGAGATTACTGCTTTAACAAAGGCAGCAGACCCCTACTCTACTGCAAAGACCTTGAAGCTATTATGGCATTCTACTTGTATAAAGTGTGCTTTGGCTTGGGGCCTTGTGTCTCACTATCAGGAGAACAGAAATCTGCTTCAATTTTGGGGGCATTGCACCCACTGCTGCAGCCTTTTTCCCTAGACTTGATAGAGTTCTTAAAAATGAAGGGAATGTGTTTGGCTGATTTTTTAGCCAGGGATGGAACAGGCGACGATCACTTGCGACCCCAAAGTTGCATGGTGGGCTAGAGGGACATGTATTTAGGGGGCCGGAGTTCCTCTTGGGAGGCTATATCATGGCATTCAATAATTAGAGAATCAATCCTGTCCATAGTTTATTGACAGACAACACCCATAGCCTTCTTTTTATGGTAGGGGGCCCTGGACTTTGTCCAGTCCCTTTCTCTTACCCATAGTTGTTTACGTCTATTACAGGCCCTCCAAGAGCACCTGTAAATAAGGCTAAACTTGGCTTTGGAACAGGAAATAGCAATTCTTAGTACATCAATATGCCTGTAGAGTAGAATATAATAACAAATTAATGAAACAACTCAGGCTGGAGGCTGGAGCACAGAAATCAAACAGAGGACACAATACAAATGCCACACTCCACCCCCCCCCCCAAAACCAAACCACACAGTTTAAAGTCTTTTCCCTGGTGGAGGGGTACCTGAGTGCACAGACAGGTTTAGGGTGGAAAACTCTTGCTGTCAGCCACTGTTAGCAGTGACAAGTCAATACCTGGCGAGCTAGGGGCACGCTAATACTCCAACAAGCAAGCTGACCCAGGTCTGACGACCTCTTCCTGTCACTAACAGTGCAGAGGGGCCCGCCCTTGGCCCAGGCACGGACCAAGTACCCCTGCATGCATCCTGTATTTCGGGAACCCATAGTATCCTTTATGCGCCTCCTGGTGCAGGAAAAAATGCGTTGCCACCTCGCGGTTCAGAGGCAGTTGGGGGATTATAGTCCCCAGAAGAATGTGCAGCATGCTGGTTACAATGAAGATCTCCCGTGCTGTAGGAGCTCAAAGCTGTCTTTATGCACCTCTTGGCGCAGGGAAAACTCTTTGGCGCCTCCTGGTGCAGAGACAGTTGGGGGATGGAGTCCCCAGAAGAAAGTGCAGAGTGCTGGTTGTAATGAAAGGCTCCAGGTGCCTTTATGTGCCTCCTGGTGCAGGAAAAACATGTTGGCACCTCCTGGTGCAGAGACACTTGGGGATGGAGTCCCAAGAAGAAAGTGCGGAGTGCTTGTTGCAATGAAGAGCTTGCACTGTGGGAGCTCTGGGTTTTGTTTATGCGCCTCCTGGCACAGGGAAAATACATTGGCACCTCCTGGTGCAGAGACAGTTGGGGGATGGAGTCCCCAGGAGAAAGTGTGGAGTGCTGGTTACAATGAAGGGTTCCATTGAACTGGGACTTCAACAATCTGTGAACCAATTTCTGCTGGAACTAGGTTCAAAGTTTGTACACAGTGCGGTGGAGGGTGGGTAGGCTGAGGACCAGAACAGAAGTCTTCTGCAGCAAAAGATTACTTTACCACCACTTGAACTTTTCTAGTCTTCTGATCGTGTAAAGAAATATCCTCAGAACATGCAGAGGTATGTCAGAAGGCTGGGATTACAAGATGCTGTGGACATGGGCCTCCTTTTCCATAGCAATTAGTAGTCGCATTTGCAGAGTGGTGGAGAAAGGGGGCTGTGCCTCCAACCAACTTTCAGTAAACTCACAGTGTAGGACTTAAAGGAGGTACCAGGAGGGCTTCCTGGCCTCCAAGGTCCCTCACGAGTAAATCAGACTTCATTTCCCAACCAGGAGTAGAGCACGAGCCGCGTTTGCAGAGTTGTGGAGAAATGGGGGCATAGTTTTTGAAAACCTCTTAGTGATCCCATTGTGGGACTTATTGGAGATAACAGGAGATTAGTTGGCCCCCAAGAATGTTCTTTGAGGGGAAAATTGCCCCTCCTATGACCTCCAGTAAGTCCCACAGAGAAGGATTGCTGAGACCTGATAGGAGGTCATGCCCCTTTTCTCCACCACTCTGCTAATGTGCCTCCTGGTGCACTACTAGTTGGGGGATGAATTCCCCTTGGTGCTTAAGGCTCCTTGTGGGTCAACTGCCCCTCCTGTTACATTCAGTAAGTCCCACACAGCTGGATTACTGGGAGATTGTTGGGGGCTATGCCCCCTTTCTCCACCACTCTGCGAAGGCCCCTCCTAGCGCACTACTGACTGGGGAAATAAGTACACTTTAGTCCAGAGAATTCTCAGGAGTAAAGTGAAATTCATTCCCCAACCAGCAGCATGCTAGGAGGTGCATTTGGAGAGTGGTGAAGTAAGGGGGCATGGCCTCCAAGTCCACTCAGCAATCCCACTGTCTGGTATGTATAGGAGGTAACAGGAGGGTTTGTTGGCTCCCAAAAACCTCAGTTTTCAAGGGGACTTTATTTGTCAAACACCACTGTGCAAGGAGGAATGTTTGCAGAGTGGTGAAGAAAAGGGGATGGGCCTCCGGTGAATTGCCGCTTAAATTTTATGTATTAGTGCCACATGCTCCCCTTCCCTGGGCCATTTGGGCCCGCCATCCCATCCCCATGGCTGGCCTTTGCCAGTTTTATTTTTAATACTAAGCAGAGGGGGCTGGGTGGCCGACTTTGTCCAAGGGGACCCCTTCCCCTGGGGACAGGCATTTTCTTTTTCTTTCTTTCAAAAAATGGATGGGGCAATGCGGCCCCCCAGGACAATTTCAGCCCAGGAGACCTCATCCCCAGGGGCCCGGGGTCCGTTGTAGGTGCACTGGTCCCAACCAGGGCACATATTCACCACAGATAGGGTTGGCAGGGAGAGCCTGCGGGCCCCTGTGGTCCCACCTTTCTCCTTTTGGCCTAAGGGAGCCAAGTGTTGCCTTTGGACAAAGGGCACTCCTACATCCAACATGCAGCTCCCTTTGTCCAAAAGCAATTCTGCTCCGCGTTCACCAAGTAAGAGTATTTTTAATGATCTTTCTTGCTGATAGCGGAGCAGTGTTTGATATGGCTTGGCCGGAGTGGTGCTCCTGTCAAGCCATAGCAAGCTGCAATTTCCTGGGGGTGGACACCATGGGTCACTGCTGTAGCCGGCCCTGTGGGGTGGTGGTCCCCAGGGCCATGTATGGCTAGACTAAGGGGAACAAGCATCCCCCCTCTTTCAAGTAGTTAGCCCTGGGGAGGTGATGTCCCTGGAGCTGTGGGGGAGTCCATAGGGCCTCCCCTGCATTCCTTTAAAAGAAATGTGTGCACCGGGGAGGCTACAGTCCCCAGGGCAGCAGGGAAACAACATGACTCCCCTACCAGTAATTTGCAGATTTTGCCCTGGGGAGGTGGCAGTCCCCACAGATTTGAATAGCCAGAGTTGGGGTGCCCCCTTGTATGTTTACACAATGCCCTTTGGACCTGGCCCACCCAGGAGCTTATAATAAGTAAATGCATTTGTTGATCCTGCCAAAAATACAAAACGAATGCCTTTTCTTGCCATGCTGTGTCCCCCCAGGAGGCCTAGGGTGTCAGGGTGTTCCTACCCTGCGCCCTTTTATTTTTTATTTTTACATGTTTTGTGGGACTCAGTTCAACTGAGTCCCAAGATGGCTGTCAGTGCTTCCGAGTGGACGTGTTGATGGACAATTACATTTCAGTAGGATTTCAGCAGGGTGTTGAGCTCATGGATATCCATAATTTTTTTAACTGAAATATCTCTGAAACTACTAAACAGATTTACACTGAATCATGGCGCACCCTCGAGGCGAAGCAAGCCCGGCCCCTGCCTTCTCCCCAGCGCCGGTGCCCTGAAGCTGAGCCTGCACCGCGCTGGGACGAGGGCAGCCACGAGAGGGTTGGAACCCCCTTTCCTCTGCTGAACTCGACGCAAGGGCCCTGGAGGGCCGAAGAAATGAGGTAACCCCCTGGGGAGGAGGGCGGTAGGCAGGGAGAGGCCCGAGGTCGCCCCTCCCCCGGGGTGCTCTGAGACTGGGCCCTGTTGGCCCCTTTCCCCCTGCAACTGTGCCTCAAGAGACCATATTTACAAGCCTGAAGTGTTTAGCGTGCACCGTATCTACAAGCCTGAAGTGTTTAGTGTGCACCGTATATACAAGTCTGAAGTGTTTAGTGAACACCGTATTTACAAGCCTGAAGTGTTTAGTGAACATCGTATTTACAAGCCTGAAGTGTTTAGTGTACACCGTATTTACAAGCCTGGAATGCTATAAGTGCACTGTATCCACAAGCCTGATTTGCTCCTAGTGCACCCTATGTACAAGCCGGAAATGAGAGGGAGATTCACTTCACTGTACTGAGTTTTCTTGCAGAGGTGGGCTTCCATAGTATTCTGAGGATCTGATCGAGGTCACAAGCCGACCCAAATTTACAAGAAGAAAGGCTTGTTACAAATAAGTAAAGGTTGTGTTCTTTGGAGTTTCTTGTTGAACTGATAATTACTTGCCGATATTTTGTATTACCTGTAAGGAAAAGCGTCCATGAGAGGTTCTTTTTTTTTTTTTTATTTTTTTTTTTATTAAACAAGCCGTAGGAAAAACATTGGTACATTAAATACTTCATAATTAGATAAAGATTTCCAGACAATATACAAGAGACAAAACTACACAAACTGCAATAGCGTACGACTAAGCGTTTTTCCTTTCATAAAGTGCTAGAACAAAGACGTAGTCAGATGGGAAATATAAAAACTATTGGTATGGAACAAGCATCAAGATTGCAATATGGTTTATAAAGTACTAGTGCTATGAGGTATGAGAGCTGCTAATTTAAAACAGCAAGAGTATTATTGTAATTTTTTAAGGGCTAGTGCAGTAACGTGTAAAATTGGCATATATAAAGTGACTAGTGCATTAAAGTGCGTGGACCGAAAATATATACCAGGAGGAGTATTATCATATTTCTTTAAAGTACAAATGCAGAATCGCGTAACATTGACAAATAAATAAATATAAGCACTCCGAGCAGCTAATTACAAACGTATGTCCTTTTTTTCTCGTTGGCTGCTATACTATACCCCTGAGGCTTTGCAGAGAATATTCCCTGAATGCGAGAATAAATATTTCAGATGTAAAACTAGGGGTCGGGGTGGTTGGTATCATATTTTTTTCTCCTGTCCAAAGTTATAATCCTTCTGGAAGGAGATTTTTGCAGACTTGGAGATGGCAATTGGGAAAATTCTACTACCAGAGGCAGAGGTAGCCCTTTTCGGTGTCTGTAAAGAAAGGAATAGGTTTAACAAATCAGAAGAAGTCTTTATTTTTTATCTCTACGGCGGTAGCACGGTCTTTGATCCTACAAAATTGGAAATCTATGATAGCCCCATGTCAATTAAAATGGATTAATAAAATGAGAAGAACATGTAACTTTGAGAGAGCTTATGCAGGTAGAGTGGGAGCGATTGCAAGATTTGAAAGGAACTGGAAATATTTTTAGATGTTTGAATCGATAAAAGGAAGTTGATTGTTTTATTTAAGTCAAATTTTTGGATGGTATTGCTTCTACATTTTAAAGAACTGCAACTATATATTTAATCTGCTATATTATATCAGCTGTCATGAGAGGTTCTGATGTGATATTTAAATGCATTACTATAGTCGCTTCTTGTAGGATCCTCCAGGTTAATACAGTTACCCCGTTGCCTGTCAGAGAGTTTGATACGACAGGCGGGGTCAGTTAGTGTTTCACTGCTAGATGATCTGGTTAGTAATCTAATGAAATGTTCACCCATTAATAGGAAATGTAACAGAAACGTGATTCATGAAATGTCTCAATGTAATGTTGATGAATTAATGTAATGTAATGTAAGAGACATTTCTATAGCGCATCTTTCACTCCAAGGAGTGAATGAATTAATAATGCAACGCCCTATTTGAAAGCTTATATAAAAGATCTTGATTCTTTCAAATACAATTTCTGGTGTGGTCTCCATTATTGCGCCACTGTGTCTTACATTGGATGTGTGCGTTAAGTAGCTGCTTTACACACAAGCCCCTGGCGGCCTTGCTGCTCGCGCCATGCTACCCCCTTGAGGGCTGGTAACCCCAGGTCTCACAGCATGCTTTCTGGACCAACATCTAGCTTTCTGCCAAATTTTGTGTAAATGCGTTCAGAGGTTCGGGCTGGATCCAGCAAGTTTGCCAGCTTGGGTTACAAAAACTCTACCATACTCACCTGGGCCCATAAACATTCACACATAAGCCAATAATAACTGCTGGGATCAATTTCGATATTCCTATGTGATGAATTTATCTTACCAATTCTTTCCAACTCTATCACCTTGGGTCTTAGTTTCCTCTGGTCATTAGATCAGGTTTTAAGCAGAATAGGTAGAAATGTCATTAACTTCAATTATCAAATAACTGCGTCGGTGATGGGTCTGTGACATCTAACTGACTAAGCCTACCTTAATTACACTATTCTATGTGTATGTACCACCCCCAATGTTTCAATGTTTGTGAAAACCCCTACTTCTGATTGGACAAGGAGATGGGGAGGGTCATAACACCATACTAATATAATGCTTGTTCTTTAGTTCATTGTTTCAATATTCCCGCCCTTTACTTGCCCAAGCTTTATTCCCACCCGCATTTCACATTAGGATCAATACATTGTATACAAATTTTGAATTCATTCCTTCACCTCTCCAGGTCGAGAGGTGAGGTTCCCAAGCGCTTCTTGCTAGAGCGACCTTGGCTGAGTTTCAACTTGTCTCATCATGGTTCCGGACGGGTTTTGAATGCGCTTGCGCACAAGTCAGGTGAGATAGGGATTTCAGTCACCCTTCAGGCCCAAATATGAACTAATAATAAAGTTAGAGAAAGAAATGCTAGAAAACAAAAATAAATGAATGCACTGTATACCACTTATTTCCACTCTAATCCCATTACCTTATTTATTTTTTGCATTTACCAGTTTAATAAAACGCGCAAGGTTTAGTTTAAGCATAGCATGTGCATTGGGCCATGGTCTGGAGCTTGGCAAAATGGCTGCACTGTAGTGCTGCTCTGCCGGCCGCCAGACAATATCCTACAAGTATCCTGACCCCATTGAGCCATCTGCAGGCGAAAGTGGTGGAAATACGATGTCAACTTAGCGAGCCATATGTACAGTGGTTTTCCTGGTCAAAAACGACAGAGAGGCGGCTGACCACGCGAGAGGAGCCCGGGCCGGGTGAGAGTGGCGGCGGTGTGACTGGGCGAGATCGTCTGGGCCGGGCTTCTCTGTCACCTTGAGCCCGGCTGCCGCGATCCCTGGGGCACTGTGGTACGGAGCTAGCTGCGTGAAGAAGCGGCCCGTGTCTGCCGTGGCAGTCTGCGCCCGGAACCAACACTGCCGCGAGGGTGGAGGTGAGCGACGCGGCGACACGGGGCGTGGTACCTATTAGAGCACCCAGCTCCAAACTGGGTTGCGGGCCACGAGAAGGCCTAGTAATCCAGCCTCACGCTGCCACTGCCTGTCCGCGCTAAGGTGGATCGAGACTCTCTGTGCACCACCCGCCCACATGAAGAGAGACAACAACAAGTTCACAGTGAGTCCCGTCGCTGCCGAACACTGGCAGCTGGATACTGACGTTTGGTGCTTGGGGCCCCAGGGTGCTACACTGTACAGACAGCCGAGGCCTGCTGAGCGCTGTAACACTGGGAGCGGCTAACTCTCGGCTGCGAGGGATAAGTTCACATTGCTGGGGACACTGCATGCCGCTTGGCTCGATCCGGCGACCTGTTGGAGGAGAGCCACTGTGGGGGGAGCGGGCCTGTAATAGGGGGGCGCAGAGAGATGGTTTGAGGGCCCCCTCCTTGCTCCGGCTCCAGAGGACTCCACTGATTGGGAACAGTACAGTGGCTAGTTGCTTTGTGGGGCTATTTTTTTATACCAGTATTTGCGTGGCGTGCCCACACCGCAGGAGCTTCTTATACATACAAAGGGCCCCTGAGCATGACTCACACGTGTGTGTGGTGGCGGACATTTTGTGGGTACTGATTTGACACTGGTCTCACTGACAGGCTGGGCCCAAATATTGCTCAACATAAGGACTGTAGTGCTGACACATCACAACATTGTCCAACCACACCTTGTCTAGTACAAATACACTCTGCGGAGGGTGCGCGCTACTAACTGCCTGTGAGCTACATGAGGTCATAATGGGGAAGCCGGAAAAGAATCAGCCGCGTTTGAATTTCGAGCAGTGTAAAGGTGGCAAATCGTCGCAATCTGCGGCCTCGGATTCTGAACTGGAGGCGGCGTCTCAGGGGCCCACAGCATTGGAGAAATCCCTGGCACCCATTCAATCTAGCCTACAGGCCATAGATGGGAAGATAGAAGCTCTGAATGGCAGGATGGACCAATTCTCAGCGAAGCTTGACAAGCAGGCCACAAACCTTGACGAGGCAGAACAAAGCATCTCGGACGCAGAGGATGGCCTACAGCAAGTGACGTCCAAGACAGAGGATATTACAATAATACTCACTGTAAAACAAGCCAAGAACAAGGACATCGAAGCGCACTCGAGGCGTAACAATATTCGCGTTTTGAGCCTGCCTGAGTCGAAAAATGTGTGGCGTCTGGAAGAATGCATGGAGACAATGCTTCAAAACATTTGTGGTAACGAAGGACTATCGTCTTTTTTTGCAGTCGAACGTGCACACCGATCCTTGGCAGCCCGACCACCGCCCAGCACTCCGCACTGACCTATTATTGCGAGACTCTTTAACTTTCTGGACTGGGACACTATCCTACATGTCACACGCCAGAGAGGCATCATCACCTATCAAATGAATGTATTGTTGTTTTACCAGGATTTCACGGCAACTGTTCAAGCAGCCAGAAAGGAGTTCCAAAATGTTAAAAAAAAGCCTTGATAAAGGAGCAGAATCCATATGCAATGCTCTATCCTGCGCAGCTGCACACAGGCGATGCCGAGGGCGGCAAAATGTTTACAACACCCAAGCAGGCGATGGATCATGTGAAATCTTTGCAACGACGCAGGAAGCCGCAAGGCCACTCATCGGATGTTAATGATTGAACAATAGTGAGAACATGAACTCCTGTCCTGTCTTTGGGTGAGCCCCAGTTGTGGTGAGTAACTATGTGCCGAAAATTTGTTCCGCTCGCGGAATTTGCGGAAAAATCCGTGAATCCGCGAGCGGATTGAATTTCTTCCAGGAAGCACTTACAGGGTTACAGCAGGTGCCCAACTTGAAGCTAATTTCTTTGTAATCATTTACAAAATGGTTACAAAGAAATTAACTTCAACTTGGGCACCTGCTGTAACCCTGTAAGTGCTTCCTGAGCGGCGCCTCCTTGCCTACTTGCAAATATTCTCTGACCCTGCTCTGACCCTCGAAGCAGGGTCAGAGAATAGTTACAAGTATGGCACGAGGCTCCTGTCCCAAAAATTAAACCTCAACAGGAAGCACTTACAGATATAAAACAGGTGGTCGAGTTGAAGCTCAAATTCAGTGGCGTTTTAATCAGCCCAAAACATTAGTGAGCACGGTCGAGGCTGGGCAAGTGTGCTTTAACCCCATCCCTGCCGTCGAAAATTACAGTAATACTTCAGGGAGTTCTTGCATCTATGAGTTTCTCGAGCGCCATCCCCGTGTAGTTCTTGTGACCAGGAGGCTCCTTTTTCCTCTTATGATGCCCTGCTCGCCCTCTGACCCTTTATACACAAGAGGCATGTGAACATGCATAGGCCCGCCCGTTTGGCCCTGCACACCACACACTACCGGTATGAAACGTCTTCCCGCCCTTTCTCCACTATGATGGACAGCTCACTAAAGGGACCTCTGCGCTTTTTGGCGCAGCACCAAAGTTACAGGCCCACATGGTCACTGGGGACAAATCATCTAGCCCTTTTACTGTAATACTTCGGGGAGGTCTTTGCATCCATGAGTTTCTCGAGCGCCATCCCTGTGTAGTTCCTGTGACCAGGAGACTGCTTTCTCCTCTTATGATGCCCTGCTCGCCCAAGAGGCATGTGAACACGCATAGGCCCCGCCCGTTTTGCACCACACACTAACGGTATGATACGTCTTCCCGCCCTTTCCCCACTATGACGGACAGCTCACTCAAGGGACCTCAGCGCCTTTTGGCGCGGTGGCAAAGTTACAGGCACACATGGTCACTG
Source organism: Lissotriton vulgaris (assembly GCF_964263255.1). Lineage (NCBI taxonomy): Eukaryota > Metazoa > Chordata > Amphibia > Caudata > Salamandridae > Lissotriton > Lissotriton vulgaris. The sequence continues at coordinate 1,212,705,874 of NC_141695.1, read as the reverse complement.
GGGACAAATCATCTGGCCCTTTACGCAGCTGCAGGTTATGAAAAGCACTATACATTTGCCCAATGAGGTATCACTTACTGATTAGCCAGCAGTAAGTACTCCAGTTAAGTATGGTGCAAATCACAAAAAAGCTGCGATTTCGTGGGAAAATCCACTAATTCGCAGATTTTTTTGCGATTTCTCACGAATTCGCAGACCGCAGATCCACAAAATTCGCCCATACTTAGTGGTGAGCAGTGGAAAGTATACGATGTGACTGGGGGATCCCACGGATGGGACAGCCTTTGATATATTTCATTATTCTGTGCAATAATATAACTCCAACCACCACTACTCATTTTTGCGGACTGGTTTTTCTGCCCTTTCTGGAGGGGTGGTAGGGGTAAACCAAGTTAGCCGGCAGGTATGGGATATATTCCACTTTTCTTATACTTGTGTTGTGTGTTCGCTGCTTTTCGTTTAACGCATGCAAGGGGTCAGATGGCTCTACTGGTGGGGTGGGGTCTAATTCCTGGCGGCCTCCTCCCTAATCGATCTGGGAGCAGATTCTGGCACTACGTTCCCCCATGGGAATTCCCCATCAGTTGTATTTTCCTGTTTTGTTTGGTTGGAAGGGGCAATGTTTTGGGGTCTGGTCTTTGGCACTGTTGGGCTGCCGAAGTGGGTGGGGGGAGGGTGGGGTTGGTTTTCCGCTTCAGACACAGGTACTAAAAAAGCTGGGGTGCTAATGTAACAAAATGGAATGCAAGAATGTTGTCACACACTGATTTGGTGGCTTGGTTCATCTATACTATACCTGTTAAAACGTGAAGGGGGCACTGTATAAATGCATAATGTGGAATGTCCCCGGACTAAACTGTCGTTTTCTTGTAGCAGCATCCAAGCTATGGAATGCACTTCCTCTTCACATTAAGACGAGTTCCTCTCTCCTCCAGTTCAGGAAACAAGCAAAGACATGGCTATTTAATCAGTGAAATTATCTGCACAATATGGAAACAAACTGAACGGTCTAGCGCCGAGACGCCTTAGGGTATTCGTCGCGCTCAATAAATGTCATAAATAAAATAAAATAAAAATAAACTCTCCAAAAAAGATGAGGCAGGTGCTGGCACAGTTAGACCGTCATGGGGTACAGATTGCCCTACTCCAAGAGACACATCTGACTAAATTCACAGAGGGTAATGTGGCGCGTAGGTGGTCAGTGTTTCGGTTGGCCTCTTCCTATTCCACCTATGCCAGGGGGGTCCTCATTCTTATTAAGAGGGGGATCTCTTTCCAGCCCATTGAGTCAAGTGTGGATGCAGAAGGGAGATGGGCCATGGTACATGGTAAGCTGGGACTCACAAAGGTCACATTAGTAAATATCTACGGCCCGGTGGTGGATGACCCCACACCTTTCCTACAAGTGTTTAATGTACTGCGCACTTGGCCTGAGGCTGAGATCATCTGCAGAGGTGATTTAAATGCACACCTCGGTCCCCTATTTGACAATCCAATCCTGCTGGTGCACGCATGGTCAAGGTGGCGCAGTGTATACAAGACTTCGTGCTGGAGATGGGGCTAAAAGATGTCTGGAGGTCTCATAATGTCGATGTTCTGGAAGGCACACATGTCACACCTGCTTTTAATAGTTGGTCTAGACTTGACTACTGGCTCCTGAGTAGAGAGGCAAATGGGTGAGTTGAGAAAGTGCATACACTCCCGCGCACCTTGTCCGAACATAACCCAGTGGTCCTAGACCTGCCACTCCCTGCTAACCCGCGTCACCCATTCACATGGCGCTTTCGGGCGGCCGCTTTGACAGACCGGATCTACACTGAGACGATTCGCACTGCCATCTGTCAATACTTTGAGCTGAATGTGGGTTCGGTTGATAGTCAGTCAACTCTATGGGAGGCTTTTAAGGTTACGATCAGGGGGGTGTGCATCAGCACATCATCAGGAATCCTCCAGGACCTTAGGGGACAACTGAGCAAGCTTGAAGGGCAGATAAGAGACTTGGAAAGTCAATACGACAGGGCGCCATCACTTGCCCTGCTTGCTAGCATACGGGAGCACGTGACGGAATACAACTCCGTGGCGGCCTCCAAGGTCAAATACTTGTCTTGCAGATATATGTCTAAGGCGTATTGGGAGGGTGGCCGGGCAGGGTGCTTGCCAAAAAACGTAGGGACATAGCTGATAATCCCCCGATACAGCAGATAACTGACGACTCAGGAACGAGTCATCACACTCAGCATGATATTGCGGAACAGTTCCGTACCTTCTATGAAACGCTGTAACTGTCACGGGGGGAAATGCCGGAGGCACTCATGAGCAAATACCTGGAAGATATAGCCTGTGCGTGGTTATCGGATGTACACAGGAAATACCTAGATTTGCCTATAACAAAATAAGATATCAAGGAGGCCATCCTTTCTCTCCCGAACAACAAAGCTCCGGGCCCAGATGGCCTGATGGCGGAGTTTTATAAAGCGTTTGTGGATATTCTGATACCGCATATTCTGGAAATGTATGCAGAGGCACATGATACAGGTAGTCTTCCCCCGTCGTTGCGCCAAGCGCTGATCATCTCCCTACTAAAGAAGGACAAAGCCCCTTCTAGGTGTGATTCCTATCGCCCTTTATTGTTGATTAATCTGGATGCGAAAATATTGCGAACATTTTAGCCACTAAGCTGCAGCCCTTAATGCCACTGCTCGTGCTCCTGGATCAGTCCGGCTTTATTCCGGAGCGCTCTACCTCCCTTAATCTCTGCACGATATTTGCAATGCTTCATGTGCTATTATTTATGTGGGCAGGCCCAATATGCCCATTTCTGGTTCCACTCTCACAACTTTATCCCTCATGGAGGAGGGTGATGCGCACCCAGTTCCGCTGCACCGTCTTCTCACACATACCAGTAGACACATTCCAAGATCAGAAATCAGCCCTGTAGATGTTACTATACAGGCATGGCAAGAAATCGGGAAAAGGGCACTCAAGATTCCTATATATGCACCGGCTCTACCTATTGAGGGACATGCAGCGCTGTCAGTGGTGGTCGAACCGGGCTCTGTCAAAGCTCTTAAAGAAACTGGCCTACTACTCATGGGAGACGTATACCAGAGGGGAAGTACATTTCCAAGGAGGAGTTAAACTACAAACAAAATACCACGCCACTCTTTCTATTCACCTGCCACAGGCTCCAACGGGCTGTGAGGGATCACTATCTTAGTTTTCTGAGGAGCCGGAGACCTTGCGATCGCTTCAAATGCTTCTCGTCTCTCCATAGAGGAAGAAGCTGCAAACAAGGTTATAATAGGCGGTACAGGAGGAAACGGTGCATTGGGTGAGTGACAGCAGAGATTGCTGGAATGCGGTCCTAGACACACAGATCACAGATGATATGTGGGAACAAATCTGCATGCTGACGGGTAGACTGACTTCTAACAGCAACTTGCGAATTATCCATCTAAAGTACTTACACCAGGTCTATCACACACCAGTTAAGTTAAAGAAAATGGGATTGAGGGAGTCCGATAGATGCTGGCAGTGTGGTCACAATGGGGCAGATTTCCTCCACCTCGCATGGAACTGTCCGATGGTTGCACAATATTGGGTGGAGGTAGTAAACGGACTTCAACTCATGACGGGCCGGACGATCACCTGTACGCCTTTAGAATGCTTATTGGGGTGTGTACCGAGGTTAAAAACTGCAATGGGTCGATTTGTAAAAGTGGCTCTGCTACTGGCGAAGCGGCGACTATTGTTTACATGGGATGGCAAGTTGCACCCTAAACCTGATTTGTGGGTCAAGGGCATGGTATATTGCAGGGAACAACTGGTACTTTATGGGGAGGAACTCCGGGTATCCTCCCGTCCGAGGGATATCTGGGCTCCCCTATGGGAATATTTACTTGCCACCATTGAACAATCAGACAAATAAAGCGGTGGTAGATTGGGGCAGACTACATTGCCATAAATGAACGTTGTTATTATGAGATATGACATTACTGTACATTGCTAATGCATTCCACCGTCATGATTGCAGCCTACCTATGTTCACTCTCAGTATTAGTCCTGTGTCTTAAGTAGTCATGGATGTTTTCTCTTTGTTTACCTTTATTTTCATTGCTCAAACTATGATGCTGCTTGGCAGACTCCAAAATGCTGATGGTTAATGTAGATTGTCATTCTGTCATTCTGGAATTGTGTATGTTATGTGATTTGAAATGCTTAATAATAAAAAATAAAAAAAGCATAGCATGATCATTAATATGTGAGTTTCAAGCTGCCATTTTTCTAGCTATTGCGCAGCTGCAAAGTTTTCCCACCAAAGCAAATGATGACATACTACGTAGATGCAGTAGACGCATGCGCAGAAATTTCCCACGTTTTCGGAAGCCATTTTAAGTCACTCGGGTTACTTCTTAGAAATACACATAGGCAAGCTTCCCCGAGATTCAGTAAAAAGATTGTAATGCAATATTAATATTTACAAACATGTCGATTACAGTATTACACAATATTTGAGAGGATTGCTTCCGAGCAAGTCTCTTTCATTACAAAACCTTGCTCCATCACTCCCACATTTTATGGCATCACTAATTTCAATCACTAAATCAAATGCAATTTTCCATTTCAATTTCTTCTTCAACTCTTTAAATTTTTCCCTTTTCTTTCTTACATTGTAAACCTTTCATTCTTTTGTAAATATCTTCTCTTATCTCTTCAGGCTGAATTTCATCATATTTTCTTTTCTTCCCTTTCTCATTCACTTCATACTGATTATTCCGATAATTGGCATTATTATTTGACCTATAATACTTTTACCTAGGTTTGAAAACCAACTATCTATGGTGGAAATACTATTTGTTAGTTTCTTCCACACACTGTCAACCTCCAGTGGATTCAAATTCTCCTCCAATTTTGTGATATTTTTGATATAGCCTCCAATTTCAACGCTTTTGTCTGGAATATAAGTGCAACAATGTTGCACTTTCAACATTTTACCTACTACGCCCTCTTTAGCCAATAATATATCAAGAGCAAGTCGATTTTGCAAAACCATAGATCTGACCACAGCCAATTCAGTATTTATCATCAGAAACCCTCCAGCAGTGTCAGTCGATAACAGATCAACCACTGGAGATAATTTATAAATTCTTTGTGTATTCAGTATTACTACACTGAAGGTATCAATGCAATGAATATGTCTCCTAAAATTTATGAAAAACTAGCCCTTTTGTTGCGTGTTAGTCTGTTATTAACTTCATTGCTTCCAGTGATTCTTTTTATATTATATACTTTAGGGAATACTATTCCAAAATAGCAACTCCCGTACCAATGGTCAGGCAGCTTAAAATAAGCTTTCTTTCCACACACATAATAAATGTGAATTGTGAGTCTCTAGTACTAATGACTCAGTTTGTGCTTTTTCGCAGAGGAACTTCAGAAAAAATCACATCTATGTTAGAATAATAATATTGTCATTTTTCAGTTCATTAAAATAAACTAGCTAAAACACTATGTGATATTTAATAGGTCAATGGTAAATGATTATATGTTACACCTTCTGCTACCGATGTGGGCAATTTCATACAATCGCTAACTTCCATAGTTTCTACATAATGTACTAATATGTTTGCAAAAACATTTAAATCAATATAATTTTTATTCTAAGTATGATGTAAATCTGCCTCATCTGGTACTTCTAAATATACTCTATCTTGTTTAATGTTAGCCTCTCTTTCACTTGTATTAGTGTTGTTCTGTTGGTTCATAACCAATAAATAGGGGACAACTATTGTTAATACTAACCATATTGTAAGTACTAAAAATATGCTACTTATACATATTCTACAACATTTCTTTACACAGTTTTGTTTCAGTTTTCCAGCAGCTCCATTGTCAGCCAGTTTATGTTAAGAAGATTCCTCCCCTTTTTATTAATTTTCGACAAAATACAACTTGGGAAGTTATCTTTTCTTCAAGTTGGTCTCACTTCTTCGTCAATTTGTTTAGTATTTAATTCTTCCTCACTTTCTCCACCTATTTCGAGATTCTCAAAGTCTTCAAGAATTACATATTTCCATTCAGGACCCTTGAATTTTTTATTCAGTCTTTTCAATAAGTGTGGGCCTAAAATTCCTTTCGCTCGTGGAATTTGTGATTTTTCTGCAATTTCGCAATCCGCGAATCTCGCGAAATTGCTGAAAATCCACAAATCCGTGAGCGGGACGAATTTTACATGAAGCAGCACTTACCGGGTTACAGCAGGTGCCCAAGTTGAAGCTAATTTCTTTGTAAACATTTACAAAATGGTTACAAAGAAATTAACTTCAACTTAGGCACCTGCTGTAACCCTGTAAGTGCTTCCTGAGCAGGGCCTCGTTGCCTACTTGCAACTTTTCTCTGACCCTGCTCTGACCCTCGAAGCAGGGTTAGGGAATAGTTACAAGTATAGCACAAGGCTCCTGTCACAACAATTAAACCTCAACAGGAAGCACTTACAGATATAAATAAAGCAGATGCCCGAGTTGAAGCTCAAATTCAGTAACGTTTTAATGAGCCCAAAACATTAGTGAGCACGGTTGAGGCTGGGCAAGTGTGCTTAACCCTGTCTCTGCTGTCGTAAATTAGCTGTAATACTTCGGGGAGGTCTTTGCATCCATGAGTTTCTGATCCCTGTGCGGCTGTGCTGTGATCAGGAGGCTGCTTTCTCCTCATATGATGCCCTGCTCGCTCTCTGACCCATACACAAGAGGCACGTAAACACGCATAGAAGACCCGTTGTTTAGCCCCGCACACCACACACTAGCGGTATGAAATGGCTTCCCGCCCTTTCCCCACTATGATGGGCAGCTCACTCAAGGGACCTCGGCGCCTTTGGCGCGGCAGCAATGTTACAGGCACACATGGTCACTTGGGACAAATCATCTGGCCCTTTACGCAGCTGCAGTGTAGGAAAAGCACTATACATTTACACAACAAGGTAGCACGTACTGATTAGCCTGTAGAAAGTACTCCAGTTGAGTAGAGGTATTGCACAAAACGGTGGTATCTTCGTGGATAAATATGCAAGGCAGGATTCCTTCTGGCATGAGGCTCCTGTCACAAAAAATAAACCTCAACAGGAAGCAATTACAGATATAAATAAAGCAGGTGCCCGAGTTGAAGTTCAAATTCAATAATGTTTTAATCAGCCCAAAACATTGGTGAGCACGGTCGAGGCTGGGCAAGTGTGCTTTATCCCCATCTCTGCCGTCGAAAATTAGCTGTAATACTTCGGGGAGGTCTTTGCATTCATGAGTTTCTCGAGCGTGATCCTCGTGTGGCTGTGACCAAGAGGCTGATTTTTCCTCATGTGATGCCCTGCTCCCTCTCTGACCCATACACAAGAGGCATGTGAACACGCATAGAAGCCCCGCCAGTTTGGCCCCACACACCACACACTAGCTGTATGAAACGTCTTCCCACCCTTTCCCTACTATGATGGACAGCTCACTCAAGGGACCTTGGCGCCTTTTGGTGTGGCGGCAAAGTTACAGGCACACATGGTCACCGGGGACAAATCATCTGACCCTTTATGCAGATGCAGTGTAGGAAAAGCACTACACATTTACCCAACGAGGTAGCACTTACTGAGTAGCCAGTAGAAAGTACTCCAGTTGAGTATGGTGCAATCACGCAAAATGGCAAAAATATCACAGATTTTTTTGCGATTTCTCATGAATTCGTGGAACGCAGATCCGCAAATTTCACCCATACTTACTTTTCAATAGTGGACTTCCTCTTCTTGGCTTTTCAGTGGACTGTCCAGCTTGGCTAGATACTTCATTTACTTGGTCAGGTTCTTTATTTATACTTTTAAGGCAGTATTTCAGTCTATTAATAATACAAGGCCAATTATCACCTTTTCTGACCCTTTTAGCATGCACTGTGCTTTCAGCTCCTTCAAGAGTTCTTTTATTTTCATTGATTGTGGTACAACTTGATTATTACAGTTTTCAGAATTCCTCTCTATCTGACATTGTCCTGGGCTTATCACCTCAGCTGTTTCTGCCTGGATGCGTTCTTCTTCCCTAATCTGACCCTGTCCAGGATTCATTTTGATTTTGTTTTCTTCTTTTTCCTGAACTTGTTTTTCTTTTCCTAACTGATCTTGCTTAAGTCTTTTAGTTTCTTGATTTTCTTTTGCCTGGGTGTGTTCAATAAGATCTATCTGTCCCTTCTCAGACTTGGTGGATGGGGAGTTTATTCTCTTCTGTCTGAGTAGATTGTTATTTCCTTATCTGGTCCTGCTCAGGTTCTTTTACAACTGTATTTTCTCTTATCTGAGCATGTTCTTCTATTCCTAACTTGTCCTCACTCTCGTCCTTTCTTTCTAATCTTTTTGATTTCTTGTTCTCACAACAACTTCAGGTATGTCTACTACTGGGATCCAGTCATCCTGACTAGTGCTAGGCTGTTCTTTTTTTTGTAATTTTTTTTATTAGAATTAAACACAGAATCATCATTACAAAATCACATAGCAGTCAAATGTATATGTGCCATAATACCTCAGCATACATAGGCTACAGGTATTTAAATATTGGAAGGTCACAGTTATGACTTCCTTTCATTGCTGTGCCCTCTGGTAGAGAGGTACGATTTCTCCTTAGGGTCATTGCAACATATAAGAATTACAAATGATTAAAGATCTGGCAGGTCACTTTTTCAGCTTTTCTCCTCACTGTATCATCTGATGGAAAGGTACAGACCTCCTCTTAAATGCATTTCAATATACATTAATTCCAAATAGTTCGAGGTCTGGCAGGACACTGTTTTGGTTTCTCCTCATCACCATATCTTCTGTCGGAGAGGTACAGATCTCCCCCTGAATGCATTCCAGCCTCCCCATGTCCTATCCCACTTCTTTGGGCAGCCCCGCTGTTTGTAGACCTCCTTTTCTGCAATCATGCATCTGTCCGTCTCTGCCAGCCATCCCACCGTTAATGGCCGCGCGTTGGACCCCCAGTGCATTGCGATAGCTCACTTCACCAGTTAGTATCACAGTGCCACCCATTGTTGCTCTAAGTCCGTCAGGTCGGTGGCCTCCCATATCTCCAGAATCCCCATTCTCAGGGATAATTGAAGGTGTTTACCCAGTTTGTCTCTCATTTTGTTAGTTGGGGTGTCCCACAGGGGATGTATGATGGCACAATCCCACAGGATGTGGTAAAAGGTACTGTTCAGCGTCCTATTTTGGCCAGGAGCACCCCCGAGAGATAAGACCTGTGAAGTATTTTCAGTTGTATGAGGCGAAAGCGGTGATTTATTGCAGTTTCCCGGGAGGACATTAGGGTAGTTTGCCAATCTTCATCGTTTATTGGCCCTATGTCTGTTTGCCAGTGTTCTCGAAGAGCCTGAAAAGAATCCGGTAAGTTATTTCAGAGTTTACGGTATGTGCAGGAGACAGCCCCCTTGAAGAGCGTGAGCAGGCGGTCCCCCAAAGGGGAGGACTCCAGCAGGGAGGACGGGTCTGGAACGCTTATGAGAAGAACGTGCCTGATCTGCAAATATCGGAAAACCTCACCTGGTGCAAGATCAAATTTTGTCTGTAATTTATTAAAAGATTAAAAGCTTTCCTTTACCGATCAAGTTTCCTATGGTGGTTATGCCAATGGTGTCCCATCTATCAAACTCTGTATGTTGGAAAAGCAATCCCAACCATTGAGAGGTCCATAGCGAAGTAGCTTTTGTAAATGTATTTGCCCATGATAGGCGCTAAGTGGCCTTATGCCAGATGGCCACAGTTTGTGACATGGGTCCCAAATACCGACCTTTTCTAAACTTACTGTAAAGAGCCCCCAGATATCCTTCCCGCCCTGTTTGGTATTGTTCTAAGTGGAAAGATTGGTTCCACAGGGAGCCATAAATCCTGTGAATGACGGCCATCAGTTGCGAGGCTCGATAATAGAGGCGTAGGTCCGGTAGGGCAATCCCCCCCATCGTACCATCGCATTGTTAGCTTCCGTAGGGTGATGCGAGGTGTTTCCCATTCCATAGTAGGGTACGGAGTTCACCTACAATGGTAGTAAAATAAGTATTCTCAAGTGGGAATGGGCAGTTTTGGAGTACATATAAAAATGTAGGGAGTGCTAACATTTTAAATAGGGCCGCCCTCCCCAAGAGAGATAAGGGCAGCGACCTCCAATGTTTGACATCCTCTTGTTGTCGCTTGAGGGGGCCTTGAAGGTTGCGAATATAAAGCATTTTGGAGCCTTGTGTAATAAAAACTGCCCAGGTACTTAAAACCCTCAGTAGCCAGCTCGATTGTATAGCGGCAAGGTTGTCTGGGCGAGGGACCGTGTAAGACATATAAGACAGATTCGGACCAGTTGATATTATATCCTGCAAATTTTCCAAAGTTGGTAATAACGTTAAATAAACTACTAAGAGAAGCACGAGGGGATACTGAGTAAATTAACTTAACGTCGGCGAATAACAATATGTTGTCCTCTTTATCTTCGCTCCACCTCAATCTCCCTATTGAGATATCTCGCCGTACCCAGGGTGCCAATGACTCCAGGGTCAGTGCAAACAGTAGGGGGACAGGGGGCATCTCTGCCTGGTCCCCCACCGTAAGGCAAATATACATGATGTATGGTTGTTAACTCTGACTTGACCCAACAGTCCGGTATAGAGCAATTTCACCCATTGTTAAAATCGCTGGCCAAAACCAAATTTTGCCAAGACTCCAAAAAGGTAAGGCCACTCTATTGAATCAAACGCCATAGTGGCGTCTAGCGATAATATAACCACATCTTCTTGCAAGTACGGCTGTCTGCCGAGGACGTTATGGACGCAGTGAATATTTAAGATGGTGTTACTGCCTGGTACAAACCCTGATTGGTCTTCGTGGACCAGAGATGGGTGGACTGTGATAAGCCGAGACGTAAGGAGTTTAGCTAATACCTTGGCTTCTGAACTGATTAGAGAAGTGAGTCTACACGAACTACAGTGAGACGCCGGTTTACCTGTTTTCTGTATGACTACTATGGAAGCCAGCCATTGATATATGGGAAGAATTCCTCGCTCTAGACTTTTGTCATACATATTTTCTTTAGGTGAGGTGCCACTTTAAGGGCCATCCCCTGGAGAACTCAATCGGAATACCGTTGGGCCCCATTGCCTTCCCAGAATTAATAGCAAAGAAAGCCGTGCAGATCTCTTCTGTTGTTAGGTCTGCGTCTAGGGCATCTTTCTCACTGTCTGAGAGTGTAGGTAGGTTCATTTCCTCCAAAAGTTGTTGTGAGTCCTCTCGTAGGAGATGGTCATTTTGGAGGTGTATACTGCCTCAAGGTGATCCGCAAACACTTCCGCTACTTCCTGGGGGGTCTGCTACCCAACTTCCATCCTCAAGCAGGATCTCGGGGACCCATTGTACCACCTGATCCCGTCTCTCCAGCCATGCTAACATCTTGTCTGCTCGTTCACCAAGTTCATAAACTCGATGGCGTGTATAAAGAAGTCTCGCCCAAGTTTTTTCGTGTGCTAAGACCTTGTATTCTAGCTGTTTGTTTCAGAGTTTTTGGGCTGTGGCCTCAGTGGGAGAGGCAATGTGTTCCATCTCTAAGAGAAGTAAGTCGCTTACCAGTTGGGTCAATTGTTCATTTTGGTTTCAGATGTAACCTAATTTCAGTGCCAGAGCTTGTCCCTTAATTACCGGTGCTAGGCTGTTCTTGATCAGCGTCTTCCCCAACCTGGTGAGAAATAGAACGCACTTGGTCAGCCAACTCTTTGCAATACTCCAGTAGCAAATCATCAGATATATTCAACAGCTTGTGTCCTGGTATGCATGCTTGCCTCATTGCCCTTCCCATGAGTACATCATGGGAACTTAAGCCAGTATTTGCGTCTGGGATGCTTCTGAAACCCATCAGGACAAGAGGTAAAGCATCAGGCCATTCCAGTGAGGTGGATACACACACCTTTCTCAATCTTGACTTGATTGTGCCATTCTCTTGTTCTACCACTCCAGTAGCCTCTGAGTGGTATGCACAGTGCAGGTTTTTGTTAAATTTTAAATGCTTCACAAATTAATCAAATATTTCATTATTAAAATGAGACCTTCTATCTGATTCAATAGTTACTGGAAAACCAAATAGAGGAATGAGTTCCCTCAATAGGAGTTTGACCACTGTTAAGCTGTCATTCCACCTGATCGGGTATGCTTCCACCCATTTTGAAAATAAACAAACTATGACAAGTACATATTTCAGTCCTCGACAAACAGTTAACTGAATGAAATCAATTTGAAGTCTTACAAATGAACCTTCTTCCTTTCCAATTCTTCCTGTGCTGACTACTGTTTTCCTGTCTGGATTCATTTGTTGACAGTTTAAGCGTCTCTGGCAAAGACTCTCTGGACATTCCTGAACCTTACATTGAACAAATCTTGCCAGAAAAGTCTGATCATAGCATCTCTGCCTATATGGGTATCTCCATGATACATTCTAGCCATGGGTGCAAGCATACTGTCTGGCATCACTGGCCTTCCATCTAAATAGACCGACACACCATATTCAGCTCTTCTCTGACAGCCTATTTTCTCCCATTTAATCTTTTTCTCTTATGTCTGCTTCATCTTGTAGGTCTTTTACTTCTTCCCATGTTCTTATACCCTCAAGTAGCATAAGTTGGCAGCTGATTCCACATGTTTCAATTTTCTTGTTTAATGCTATTTTATATTTAGCACAGTGTTGGGTAACCTGGTCAGCATATCAATTACCGGCTGTCACATGGTCATTTCCTGACTGGTGTGCAGCACATTCGACCCCTGCCACTTCTTTTGTTAATTGTATTGATTCAATCAATTCTTTTACAAAATTTCAATTTTTAATGGGAAGTCCTGAAGAAGTCATGAAATCCCTCTGCATCAAGAGCTGGCCAAAGTTGTGCACAACCCTGTAACCATAGTGACTATCAGTGTGAATGGTTACTTTCCAATTTCTCCCAATTTTACAAGCTTTAATTAAAGCTATAATTTTGGCTACTTGTGCAGACTTGACTCCTGGTAAATACGATGCTTCGACAATTCCAGCCAATGTACACACAGCGTAAGCAGCACTCAATCCTCATTCTTCCTGGTGCATACACATGCCATCTACAAAGAGCTCATGTTCTGCATTTTCAAGGGTTCTTCCTGTATGTCTGGACGGGGTTTGGTACTGAGTTCAGTAACGTTGCAAGATTCATGTTCTACTTCATCTTTCACCTCTTCCTGGTATAGCTCTGGTAAAAGGGTAGCTGGGTTTAGGACAGTACACCTAACTATGGTCACGTTCTCAGTCCCTAATATATTTCGCTCATATTTTGTCAATCAACTAGGAGTAAGATACTGAGTTTGTGTTCTTGTTAACAGAATTTTAACTGAATGTGGAACATACACTTTTACAGGGTGTCCCATTACAATTCATTCGCATTGTTCCAGACTCATACACATTGCAGCTACAGCTTTTAGACAACCTGACAGTGCAGATGCCACAGGGTCCAAAGTAGCATAAAAATACGCCAAAGGACTGCGCATTAGGCCATGCCTCTGAGTTAGAACTCAGAGTGAACAATGATCTCTCTCGTAGCAGAATTATAAAAATTCTTTTGAATAATCTGGCATATCAAAGGCAGGGGCTTCTCACAAACAGTTTCGTAACTTTGAGAAAGCTGTCATGCTTTCATCATCCCACTCCACTGGATCTCTTGCTCGTTTCTTGGTCATTTGTATTCAAGGTTTGGCCAGTAATGAAAATCCCACAATTTCACTGCCTGCAATAACCCACGACTCCAAGAAATGTCCTTATTTCTTTTTGGGTTTGTGGTAATCACATTAGTCTTATTATTTTTATCCTTTCTGTGGTCACTTGCCAAACTCCTCTTTCTATTTGGTGTCCCAAATATTTGACAGAATTTCTGCAAAACTGTAATTTCTCGGATGACACTTTATATCTACCTTTAGCCAGATGATTTAGCAACTCAATTGAATCAGTAGCTCAGTCACTTCTGGTTTTAGACGCGACCAATAGGTCATCAATATATTGCACCAAGACTGATTATCAGGGTAACACCAGAGATTTCAGACATCTTTTCAAAATTTGGTTGAAAATTTATAGACTTTCAGTGTACCCTTGAGGAACATGATTCCAAACGTAAACATGCTCCTCAAATTTGAAAGAAAATTAAAATTGACTATCGGGATGCAATGGAATGGAGAAAAAAGCATGGCATAGATCAATTACGGTAAACCATCCTGCTGTCCATGGCAACTGATATAAAATTACTGTTGGATTTGGCACTTCAGAGCAACATGGTATGACAATCTTATTAATCTTTCTCAGATCTTGAACTACCCTATATTTCCCGTTAAGGTTTCTTTATACCACTTATGGGTGAGTTGCAAGGACTATTCATTACTTCTTTCAGAATGCCTTGCTCAACCAATCAACTAATTTCTGCTGTAACACCAGCTTTAATTTCCGGACTCATTTGATATTGTCGGGTATTTGGATAAACTGCACCTTCTTTCATGGTTACCTTTACTGGATCTACATTTGCCATTAATCCTACTTCTTTTCCTGTAAAATCCCACACATCAGGATTTACATTAGTTTTGACCTCCTCTGGTAGCTCGCCTTTTGTCATTATGGAAAACATTTCATTCACCTCTGTTCCTTACTTGGCTAACATGATTTTGTAGACTCTGTCTTCATTGGAGGTCTGAATTGCAACACAATCCGGTGTGCAGAATATTGTTCAAATCATTTTGTCACACAACACAAACTTGTGCATCTTTTTAAAATTGCCAATACGTACCTCCATGTGTTTTGTAATTGGGGTCATTATTTGCTTATTAGAAATGCCCACTACTTGGATCGCTTCTCCCGAGAGGGGTAGGCTTGGAATGTTTCCTGTTCTCACAGTAGAAAGGATAGCACCAGTATCCAGCAGGAAGGTGATGTCATTCCCTTCAACCATACCATCTATATTTGGACCTGACTGGTCTCACCGGCAAGAATGCAACAAGTACGTACTCCTCTTCCTCCCCTCTCAGGCACCGTCATTGTATATCATCGTCGAAATAGGAATCCTGAAAAAGAAACTGTGGTGATACAAACATTTTTTTTACCACTTCCTTTCTGGAATCCGGTGTCCACCCTATACTTGGCTAGACTCACAAAATTTGGCATAGGGGCAGGTGGCAAATGACACTGTAGATTGACAACCTGCTGTAGTTGTCTCATTAACACCTCATTCTGCGTCTGTGTATTTAAATTTTAATTTTCGGTGTTATTATTCTGATTAAGTTTACACTCGTTTTTCCAATGCCCCAATTTTCCGCACCGGTGACAGGAAAACTTTTTCTTTGCCTCATCTCTGCTCAATCACCCTCTCGGTTTCCCCCGCCATTTCCGCCTTGGCCTTGCCCTTTTTCTTGATTACCAGCCTGATTATTTAATGGAGATCTTGCTGTTCTGCTAATTTAACTCCAGCCCACATTACCTTTTCTTCTAAATTCTTTCATCTGTTATCTATCTCATCTCCACAATATTTTGCATACTTGAGGATTTCATATATGGGCTTCGCTTGTCAGCATAAAATATACTGCTTAATCATTTGCGATATGTCCTGTCTTAAGCCAGACACAAACCAATACACAAAAAGTGCCATGTATTTGTCCCTGATATTCTCAAACCCACTGTACTGCTTGAGCACTTATAAAAGGTGTTCATAATAGGCATGTACTGACTCATCCATTTCTTGGGTTGTTCTGTCTATTTTTATCCAATCAGTTTCCTTTGGGGGAATCTTCCCTTTCAGGAATGTAATTACCTGGTGATATTTTTTCATTACTTCTTCTGACGAGGCTCCCGTCTTTTCATCCCTTGGGTTCTCATCATTGGGCCAGTCTATTGTAATTTTACATTCTGTCCTCAAATCAGCAGGTACAACTATATCGAACAAACCATCCAAGTCCATCAACACAACTTTTAAAACCTTCACAACCATTTCAACTTGCCTGTACCATTTTACTGTTTTTTTGCTCAGCTTTGGGAAATCATTAATAAAAGATAAAATATCCTGTTGGGTCCATGGGACATGTACACATCCTCCACCTGGAACTTCTCTCATTAGGCATGGACTTTCAACCTTTTCTGTTTCTTTTATTAAGTACTCAGATGTTGCTCTATTTGCCTGTGCTTTTTCCTTTTTCTTTGTCCACTTAGTTTTCCATCCATCTAAATCTCCCCATTTTTGTAACAGTTTTAATAGTTCTTTTATCTATAATTTCCTTCCTGACACATTCATGTTTTCTAAATCCTTATCGGAAAATGTATGCAATACTTTGGATTTCCCTATATCAATTCCCATTTCTGAGGTTAAATTTGTCAATTTCTCATGAAATATTTTCATATTTCGGATGATGCTTCTGCATATGAATAGCAACTCCTCCTTACTTAAGGTGTTTAATCTATCCATTCATATATTCCCAGCTATCATTTCTTCCAATTCCACTCTTAATTTAAATATATCTAATATCCTTGGTTGGAGTTTTGGTCTATCTATTTCTCATGTCCACCTTTCTCTAACTTAGGAGGTACACTGGTGTATCGGCCTCTGGGTAATGTTGGGAATTTTATTGGGGCATTGGAGGAGGTTATAGTGCCGCGTTCCTTAAGATTTTTAAGGTTTCTCCTTTTGGGGGATTTCAACATTCACGTTGATGTTTTGGACTCTACTGAGGCCATCCGCCTAGGTGAATCCTTAACTATGGCCCACCTCAAACAATGGGTCGATGCTCCAACCCATGTGGGTGGCCACCTTTTAGATCTGGTCTGTTCCAATTTTGATATTGTCATGACCTGCCCTGAGAGCGTGATATGGTCGGACCATGAGTTGATCAGGTTCTCCTGGTCCTTGGATAGAGCTATGGTGGTTGGGAGTATTCCCCCACTTGCACATTCACAGAGGATCAACTTAGTCATCCTGAATGAATCTCTATCCCAAAACCGTCCGATATTGACCTCGGAGATTGATGTGGCGGTTAGTGCTTTCAACACATGGGTGGAACAGGGGTCTGCTGCCTCCATTAACAAGGAATGTATTCGTAGGATGCGGTCTACCCCCTCCAAACCATGGTTTTCCCACACCCTACGGGAATTGAAACTTGGATGTAAGAAACTCGAACGGGTGTGGAGACAAGCCTACCTACCTGAGGCAAAGAGCAATCTGCGCGTGGCTCAAAAGGACTACTATGCAGCCATTAGAACTGCTAAGAGTAGCTATTATGCAGGGAGAATTGAAAAAGCAAACAATAACAGGAAGGACATTTTTTCAATTGTTCAGAGCTTTTTATCGCCATGTGCTGCGCAACTTTTGCTGCCTTCATCCGATCACTGGTGCGAAGAGCTCTCTTCTTTCTTCGTCGACAAAATTGCCAAGATTCTAGAGGACTTGCAAGTCGTCTGCGACGGTTTCAAGTCCTCTCCAGCACTACCCCCTTTCTCTGTGCCTAAGTCAGTTGAGCAGTTAGTTGTCTTCTCTCATTCCACCGAGTCCGACATCCTAGCAGTACTTGAGGCCTTGAAGTCGGGGTCCCCCTCTGACCCATGTCCAGCAAGGGTTCTTGGGGGGGGGGTGGCTGATACAGTATGTAAAGAGGCTACCCAGATTGTTAATCTTTCTTTCTCCTCTGCAACTGTCCCGTTATGCTGGAAGCAAGCCAAAATGTTGCCTCTTTTGAAAAAGGCAGGGTTGGATCGGCTGCTCCTTCCAACTACCGGCCTATTTCATTGTTGCCAGCCTTGGCGAAAGTCTGTGAGGAGATCGCTTTTAGGCAGTTAGACAACTTTATTGATTCATCTCAGGCTTTGCACCCGGCTCAATCAGGGTTCCGGGCTGCTTATAGCACTGAAACGGCGCTGGTTGAGATGTCTGAGGCGATTCGGGAGTGCCTTGATGGAGGTGGCAGAGCGATTCTGATTTTACTAGACCTCTCTTCCGCCTTCGATATGATGCCCCATGCCCTACTTCTTACCAGGCTAGCTGCCGTTAGCATCTTCGGATTAGCACTTGACTGGCTGACGTCATTTTTGGATAATAGGACGCTACATGTCTGGATGCCACCACATGCCTACTTACCTAAGAAACTCACTACAGGAGTTCCACAGGGGTCTACTTTGAGCCCCCTGCTTTTTAATGTTTATCTGACTCCTTTGATTTATTTGGCAGAACAGTTGAGGGCAAAAATAATGGCCTACGCCGATGATACCCAACTTTTGTTCACCTGGTCAAAGGATAATTTGGATACGTTGGCGGTCCGACTTTGCCTATCATCTGTCTTTCGCTGGTTAGCACTTGCCCAGCTCAAGTGTAATGAAGATAAGTCCGAGGTTCTTTTCTATGGTTCCTTTCCCGATAATTTCAGAGACCTCCTATGGCCACAAGACCTGCCCTGCCCCAATTCCATGGGTGGCGCAGCTAAGAATCTGGGGGTCTGGTTTGGGAATGATCTTAAGTTTGAGGACCATATTAAAAAACTTACGGGAGTGTGTTTTGCCACTCTCAAAGCCTTACGCAGGTTTTTCCCACTCCTTCCGAGAGAGGCCAAAGAGATGGTGTCACGTGCTCTAATACTTTCCAGGATTGATTATGCGAATGGCCTGTTTAGCGGCTTACCTGCCTATCTGATCCAATGGCTTCAGGTTATCCAAAATGCAGTCATGCGACTTTTGTTCAAGTTGCCCAGGGGATCTAGCGTCTGCTCTCACCTACGTAGCCTCCATTGGCTTCCGGTTGCCCACCGGATTATGTTTAAAACACTGGTTCTCTCTTTCCGTGCGACCCATCAGCTCGGACCTGTGTACTTGAGGAAAAGGTTTGCCTTGTATGTTCAGAATCGCTGCCTCCGCTCGGCTGATCAGTGCCAAATGATTGTGCCTAGATTTAAGTACTCCAGACTAGTAAGTAAGTAAATAAAATCTTTATTCGGTTTCATTTTTACAAAGAGAACCATAAAAGTGTACAAACATTTTATAAAATTTAACAATACAGATTAAAATTCAGTTTGGTAAGAGATCATCATTGACTTATCAAATAATTTTAGAGGTTGTTATTTTCAAGGTTTAGCCTATGCTTAAAAATGCATTTTAAGAAGGTGCTAACAACTTTACACACGTAAGCCGAATTTAAGAATTGTAGCCATAACATAGCAGGGCGACATCTTCTGAAATGTAAAGATCGAAGCAGAGGAATTAACCAAAGTTTGCGATGAACACAATAGAATTTACAAAACAAAACAGTGTGCATTGTTGACTGTTCTGATAGTTCGTCGCAAGGGCAAAGAGTTAAACATTAATCCCAGCTGTTTCTTTTAGGGAATGCTACCACCCTGTGGAAAATGTTCAACCTAAATCTCGTTAATAAGAAACGTTCAAACTGCGAGTTTACGTATGTTAGATAGGGTTCCATTTCCAGGGTGTACATAACTGCTATGGAATGCTGTACTGATTGTTTCCTGATCTCCACAGTGATGCGAAGCTCTTCGAAATAGCTCAGTGCTTTTACCTTTAGTTCTTTTTTTGTTATTTCGGCGATAGTTTCAGGATTGTAATAGTACTCCGGCATTCCCAGGTCTGCAAAAAGTTTCTTTACATATGTAAGCCAGGCTATTTTTATCGGCCCTGTCTAGAGTCATACAGTCCATGATTATAGCTTTGGTAAGTGTGTTTTTTGTTGAGACCCATATTCTGCGCCAAAGAAGTACTGGTTCAACTTTAGCCAGATCTTCAATGTGTGGGAGTCCCAGTTCTGCATGACAAGCATAGGTGGAGGCTCTTTTTGGGACCGCGAGCAAGAATCTCAGAAAAATGTTTTCTGCTACCTGCAGGGCGTTTATATTTTTGTGACCCCATAAGCCCGCCCCGTATGAAGCGATGGAATGGCACTTTGCTCTATATATCTTAAGTAGTTCTACCGGAGGTCTTTTCCCCAGTTTTTGGGCAAATTTCATTAGGGCAGCGATAGAGCGCAGTAGTTGGTGTTTGCGCGCTTCTATGGCTGCTCTCCAGATGAGCCTCTCATCTATCATAATCCCTAAATAAGGGTACTGGGAGGTGGTTTCCAGCTTTTCACTATTTAGGAATATAGCTTTTCCCTGTTTCCTGGCTTGTCCCGCCACCATCACATAAGTTTTTTTTATATTTATGTGGAGGTCTAGGTCGCTCATAAATTTAGCGTAGGTGTTCAGGGATTTTTGGAGCTCTCGTGGGGTGCGTGCTAAAAGCACCGCGTCATCCGCGTACAGGAGCGCGGGCACCAGTCTCTTGTTCACTCGGGGCAGGTCCAAAACCCCCTCAACATTTCCGCCTCGAGACCATTTGTGTAGAGGGAGAAGAGGAAGGGGGCGAGGACGCACCCCTGCCTTACCCCACGCTCCACAGAAAATGGTTCCGACAATTCGCCCCTTGCTCCGAAACGCTTCCTGGAGGAGGCGTTCGAGTAGAGTTCCCTAAGAAAAGTCACCAAGGCCTCGTCTATTCCCATATCGGACAGCAACACCCACAGTTTTGCATGGGATACGCAGTCGAAAGCCGCGGAAAGGTCGACATAAACCATCTAGACCTTCCCGCGCTTTGCCGACACATATTTTCCCAGCAAAAGGGCCAGGTTCAGGGCTTGTTCCGTTGTTCCAAGTCCCTCTCGGAAGCCATACTGGACATCCGAGGGGGCCCCCGGTATCCTCTGCCCACTCCTGCAGACGCTGGAGTATTACTCTTCCCAGTACTTTCCCCAGTGAGTCGAGAAGGGAAATAGGCCGATAACAAGTCACCTCCTCTCTATTGCCCTTTTTAAAGATGGGTACTAGTATAGATTGTGTCCAAGAGTTAAGTAAACCTTGATGCATTGTTGCATTGAAGACCCTAGTTATGATGGGCGCCCACAGGTCTATTTTGAATTTAAAGAAATCGACCGGGACCCCATCAGGGCCTGGCGCTTTTCCACTCTTGCTAGCGTTAACTGCCATGATAACTTCATATAATAGGATTTCCAATGGGATTGGGTATACTTCATCCTGATTTAGGGAGTGTCTTCTATCTATAGGGACTACAGGCTGGGTTTGTCCAAAGATCTTAGCAAAGTGATTGACCCAGGTTTGTCCCTCAATGGCCACATCTATGCTAGGATGGTCGTCTGTGTCGTTCAGGAACGGTGCTTTTACCACCTTCCAAAACAGATCACTGTCTCTATTGAGTGAACTTTCGTGCAGCTGATCCCATAGGGCCTTTTTTAGTTCCTCTTTACGCGCTCTACACGCTAGCCTGTATTGTTTCCTCAGGATCCTAATCTCCTCCTGGTTTCTTGTTGTTTTTGACAGGGCTCTCTTTAATTGTTTATGGGCAGCCGTACAACCTGGACTAAACCAACCCTTTTTCTTTATTTGCTTAGACCCTTTCTGTTCCTTGGTAAGGCATTCATTTACTTTAGCTAATATTTTTTTAAAGTGGAATATTACATTCTCATCACTAGCCTCGAGGTCTAAGCAATTAAATATAGCAAATTCTGCTTCGGTTACCACTTTATGTGTCAGCTCAATTGGGTCAATCTTTCCCCACCCCAGGGTGTAGCCGTTTGTTTTTGTGAGCTGTAAATTATTTTGGGCGAGGGTAGACATTATAGTCTGGACTATTGGCTGAGCTTGGTCTAAGGTTAGATCAAAAACTAAGGCAGAGTGGTCACTCAGGGTGTTAATTTTAGTTTTAAAATTTGCAGTCCTATTTACTAGGGATGCTGTCGTAAGAATGTAGTCGACAGTTGTTTCGTGGCCCCTGCCAAGGTAGGTGGGATCCAGTTTCCCGGTTAAGGGGTCAATTTGATTTAGTATAAGTAGATCCAGCCTCGACAGTGTTTCATTTAATAGATCACCCACCACTGAATGACTAAAGTGGATTATCTGGCCTTCTGAGTCACCTCCCATCCCGCAGACATCGTAATTTGACAACGTACACGGATGGTGATTAAAGTCACCTCCCCATACGATGCTTACGGGTTCCAGCCCTGGTCTTAGTCTCGCGCCACTAGATAATTTCTTGCAAAGGGCCCCCAGCATTTTTAGCCTGTCATTTTCCCCTGTATTATCATATAGATTAACAAGAATTACTGTCCTCTTTGTCTTGAAAACCAGCTTTAAAATTTGGAAGTTGGGTTCTGAGCTAAGTACAGTCGCTTCCAAGCCTGGTATAGTATTAGATATGTAAATTGCTAGCCCTCCTTTGGCTCTTCCATGCGTTCCTGCAATCCCTGCCGAGGAATAGGTTTTGTATCCTACAAGGTGCATTTCTTTCGTAAGCCATGTTTCCTGAAGGGCCACTACTTGACAGTCTTTGACAAAATCTAATAAAGTTCCATCCACCTTTTTTTCACGGAGGCACGCAACATTCCAGAACATTATCTGGATATTTTCTATTCTCCTGGTGAGGAACTGTCCTTTATTTAGTCCATCTTCTGTTTGTCTTGTGACCGTATCTGGCTCTGGAATAGGTTCCCCATTTGTTCTGATGGGCCTCGCATTTGTTTCGGTCTGTATGCTAGAGTCTTTCTGCTCCCTCGGACTTGTTCCATGCAATTGGGTAGGTTGAGGTTGGCTTACGTTACTACAGGTTTCAATTGGAATGTTTAGAACTGTAACAACCAGGGGGATATTCTCTTTTGTCATGAAGGGTTCTGCGGGTGAAGATTGGTTGCTGGCAAATCAATCTATTCCGTCTAAGCCGCTCAGGGCTGAGAAGGGGTTGAATGTAGGTATGTTATAGCATGAGGGGATCAGATGGTAATTGTTGTTAAACAGGTTATTTTGGTAGGGATGGTGATAAGGTGGGTGTTGTTGTTGATTTAGAAACTGATTCTGGGTGAATTGATAGCCTAGTTCTCTACACTCAGGGCGCTGCCTACTAATGCGATGGTGAGGTGGCTTATTAATTAATTCCCGTGGGTAGAAGTAGCTAACGTAGTGTGTTGTGATGTTGTTCCCTCCTGTAATCTCATACCAATCACCTATAGTTCTCACTGCCCTGTGATCCTTGAAATTGATGATTATGACGTCCCCTCTTTTGTCTTTCGGCCTGGACCCCACCCAAACAGCCCGCCTGACCGACAGAATTATCCCATTAACGTGAGCAGGGAGGGGTCTATTCTGCTTCAACCAATAGATGGTTTTATTTTTTAGCGCGTGGTATGATTCTCTATCCCCTTCTGCTAGTCTCGGAACTCCTGCCATTACGATTGTGTAAGGTGCAGATTCAGGAGGTAAATCAACTATCCTACGTCTAGGTCTACTCCAGACTAGGAGGCCAGTCTATCTCTGTCAGGGCATCCAGGGCATCTTAGGGCTGCCCCGACCATCACTGCCTTTAAGAAAGGGCTGAAAAGTCATCTGTTTAATACAATCCTATAAGTGTCAGCTCTTCTCCGCTATCTGTGCAACCTCACTTTTCGTGCCAGGATACTTGCTAGTAATAGAGCGCGTTATAAAAGTTTTTATAACAGAACATATAACATATTTCTTCTGGGGTTACCAGGTTTTCGTTCCTGTAGGTGTCTCAATTCGCACTGCTTTCGAACAACGAGGTGTGGCTTTTCTGAGTGAATCATTTATTGACTCTCCTATTGGCAAATCCATTAAGGAAATTACCGGTTCACACTCTCTGGCCTGATCATCAATTATTATATTTTCTTTTCTGGGTTGCATGATCGGCGTAGTCGTGATAGGTGTTTTAGGACAATTTTCTTATCCCCATATAAGGGAACAACAGAACCTATAGTTACGGGTATCGTTAGTGCATCAGGATTAGTGTTCAGCTGGGTTATTTTCTGAATTAATTCACTTCTATTTTTATTTATTGCTTCTTTTTATTTTTCTTGAAGTACCCTTTCCATTTTATTCTCGTATACAACGTGTGTAACTAAAGGTGTTTTCAGAATCGAGGCACTATGAGTAGTTCTATTTGACTCTTCTTGGTAAAGTGGGGGATTTTTCATTAAAATATCTTCAAAATAACCATCTTCTGAATCTCCACTACCTGTCATTAAATGTTTTGTTTTCTCTGTACTTTTACTTCCTATCTGTTCTTCTGTCGTCAGTACATGATTTTATCTTTCCACCACCATGGCTAGTCTCCATTGTTTCATCTGACTAGCTCGAGTTTCACGTGGAAATGGGATAACATTTACTCAGGTTCCTGTTACTTCGTGATCTATCATACTCAAATGCCTCAGTTTCAATTCTTCTACAGCTTCGTATTGGGTCAATCTAATTCTTGATTCTAACTTATTCATGCAAGTTTGTAAATTATGTAAAATGCTTCCATTAAATGTTCCAAACTCAGGAAATTGTAATATTCCATCATCCTTTGTATATTCTATCCAATTTTCTAGCCAAACAGAGGTATGACAGCCTCTCTCAATCATCTTGTAAGATGCAGGCATTTTCAGGGGAGGGATACAAATTCCTTCTCTAGTTTAATGGGTTTATCTTTTTTAAAATATTTTTTAAGTTTTCTGCATAAGTGACATTTTTCTCTTTTCTCCATACATTTTATGTGAATTTCCTTTAATGTACTGTTCGTGGGCAAACCCTATAAATCTTCTATCTGGACGAGTCCCTATTATGGTCGGATCGGGTCTCCACATACAAATCCCACTGTATATTATTATCGGAACTTCTATTTTGATGCCTAATCAGATGTTCGCTGTTACTCTAATGCGTCTCCAATACAGAGCGTCTTTTATTCTAATGACCAATCAAATTTTGTTTTGCTTATTTGCTTAACCAATGCTTGCGCGGTTTTCAGTGACGTCAGTTTCATTCCTTTCTACTGACCCCCTCCTTTACAATTTTCACATCAACTATATGCCGGCTGTCTCGACCAACTCTCAGTGACGTCAGTGCAGCTCTCGCAACTGACCCCTCTTTTCACAAGCTAATGCAAAACTTAATTTCTTACAATTTTCATACACTTTTCATTAATAACCAACGTAGAAACATTTGCTACTGTGCCTGATTTACTAAATTCAAAGAAAAGCCAAATTCTTCTGCTGCGAGTAAAACTTTTCTGCTTACCCTTCATACACTACAAGTAAAACCTCTTCCACTTACTCTTCACTGAAGCATCAAATAATCTGCTACTCCTTCAGTATTACCCTTTCTAGGTGATATAAGACCAACGTTTTACCAGCGAACTCTTTTGCTACCAATCACTCCCACTTTTATACAAAGAAAATAATCCCTAAATCAGTGATTCAAGTTCTGCATAACTTTTCACACTTTCTTCATCATGGCAAGTAACCTCACTGCAGTGTGGCTTCCATTTGCCACCCCCGGGAATTTCCAGACCACATAAAACAATACACACAGGTTTTGGTTAATACATAAATGAATAATTCAATACACAATTTTTCTACCTAACTAACTAAAACCTAACCATAACTCTGCTACCAAGTAAACCTGATCCAGTGAGTTTACCAGCTTGGGTTACTAATACTCTACCATACTCACCTGGGCTCATAAACATTCACACATAAGCCAGTAATAGCTGCTGGGATCAATTTTGATATTACTGTGTGATTAATTTATCTTACCAATTAAATTCGAACCCTTACACCTTGGGTCTTAATTTCTTCTGTTCAATAGATCAGGTTGTTAGCAGAATAGGTAGAAATGTCATTAACTTTAATTATCAAACAAGCACAGACTGGAGAGAGTTTGATCTAATCAATAAGTTTGTGAGTCAAATACCAATACATGTCTTACACAGTTTTCTTGAGGGAAATTAATCAAAATTAGAACAAATAGGTCTCAGTTAGTATCTCATGATGATGGAACCTGGAATGGGTGGAAACAAAGAGAAGTACTAGGAAATACTACACAGAATTATATTTACCTAGAATGGTGTGAGGACCAACCCTTGGCCAAGGAGCTGAATAGAGACCCCTCAGTCAGTCAGGAACCAAAGGACAGGTTGAGGACAGGATAGGTGACCTCTTCTATATGCAATGCCATTGTCGCACCCCTCTCTGGCACTACTCTCTTCGATTCTTCCCCTTCCTTGGATGTGCCTCCTCAATCTTCTTCCGCGTTCCCCTTCTAGTTGACCAGATTCTTTTCTGGCAGTATCTTCATCTTTTCTCTCTCGGGTCTTCTATCAGAATGCTCGGACAGCGTCTCTGACCTCTATGGCATCCGCTGTCATCTGCGTCGGTGATGGGTTTGTGACATCTAACTGACTAAGCTTTCCTTAATTATACTATTCTAAGTGTATGTACCACCCCCAATGTTTCAATATTTGTGAATAACCTTGCTTCTGATTCGACAAGAAGATGGGGAGAGGTCATCACACCATACTAATGTAATGCTTTTTCTTAAGTTCATTGTTTCAATATTCCTCCATTTACTTTATTTTCCGAATCTTTATTCCCACCCGCATTTCACGTTATGATCAATACACTGTATACAACTTTTAACTTCTTGCTTTCCCCTCTTCGGGTCGAGAGGTGAGGTTCCTAATTGCTTCTTCCTAGAGCGACCTTGGCTGAGTTTCAACTTGTCTCATCATGGTTCGGGACGGGTTTTGAATGCGCTTGCGCACAAGTCAGGTGGGATAGGGATTTCAGTCACTCTCTAGGCCTACATAAGAACTAATAATAAAGATAGAGAAAGACATGTTAGAATACAGAAATAAATGAATACACTGTGAGGCGATCAGAGGAAACCTGACATTAGATGCGGAGAGCGAGTGCATTAAGAGGCGTTGTGAACACTTTCCAGTCCGAAGAGGCAAGTTCCATCTGTCCACCTAGCCGCACCCGCTTCGCGGGTGCCGCGTCGCACGTGAGTGCGAGGAGCATCTTTTACCGGCAATAGGAGGAGAAAGGCGGAGGCAAGGGTGAGTGGCTCGGCGGGGCTGCGAGCGTGCGGGGACTCCAGTGACCAGGAGTCCCTGCGAGACCACGGACATAGCATCCGGTCCGCTCTCCCCGCTGGCCCGCCCCCGCCTCCCTTGAGAGTCATAAGGTGACTCCTACAAGCACCTGTGGGGCGATTTCTTCACTTACCAGAGGCGTTGTGAACACTTTCCAGTCCGAAGAGGCAAGTTCCTTCTGTCCACCTAGCCGCACCCGCTTCGCGGGTGCCGCGTCGCACGGGAGTGCGAGGAGCATCTTTTACCGGCAATAGGAGGAGAAAGGCGGAGGCAAGGGTGAGTGGCTCGGTGGGGCTGCGAGCGTGCGGGGACTCCAGTGACCAGGAGTCCCTGCGAGACCACGGACATAGCATCCGGTCCGCTCTCCCCGCTGGCCCGCCCCCGCCTCCCTTGAGAGTCATAAGGCGACTCCTACAAGCACCTGTGGGGCGATTTCTTCACTTACCAGAGGCGTTGTGAACACTTTCCAGTCCGAAGAGGCAAGTTCCATCTGTCCACCTAGCCGCACCCGCTTCGCGGGTGCCGCGTCGCACGGGAGTGCGAGGAGCATCTTTTACCGGCAATAGGAGGAGAAAGGCGGAGGCAAGGGTGAGTGGCTCGGCGGGGCTGCGAGCGTGCGGGGACTCCAGTGACCAGGAGTCCCTGCGAGACCACGGACATAGCATCCGGTCCGCTCTCCCCGCTGGCCCGCCCCCCGCCTCCCTTGAGAGTCATAAGGCGACTCCTACAAGCACCTGTGGGGCGATTTCTTCACTTACCAGAGGCGTTGTGAACACTTTCCAGTCCGAAGAGGCAAGTTCCATCTGTCCACCTAGCCGCACCCGCTTCGCGGGTGCCGCGTCGCACGGGAGTGCGAGGAGCATCTTTTACCGGCAATAGGAGGAGAAAGGCGGAGGCAAGGGTGAGTGGCTCGGCGGGGCTGCGAGCGTGCGGGGACTCCAGTGACCAGGAGTCCCTGCGAGACCACGGACATAGCATCTGGTCCGCTCTCCCCGCTGGCCCGCCCCCGGCCTATCACGTCCCCTATATAACATCACTTAACTCCCGCAGCGCGGGACGCAGCACGGGGCGAAGACCGGGCTAAGAGCGGGCCGTTTGAGGCCGTTCGAGGACTGAGCGGACTGGACTGGCCCACCCTCTTTCGCCATTTTACATGCTCCCTCTATTAAGTACGCATCTGTTAAACAGTTCTTAATATTATCCCACTCAGGCTGTTTGATAGGCGATTACACCCTGTCCCATAAGACATGAGTACTAGGGTAACACGGAGTAAGGCCTCCAAAGCTGGCCCGCAAATCAGCGGCCCCATGGATGACTTTATTACCCGTACTAATATAGCTATCGATCACGAAATATCCAAACTTCAAACTCGGGTCTCCTTAGAATTGGTAGCCGCTAGAAGACTGTCCCAAGTTATAGCGCTTTCAAAAAAAATCCTCACTAGGCCACATAGCTGCTTCGGTTACCCTGGAGCGCCCTACCATCCCCCAATGTGTAGTTACGCAGGCTGATGTCCATCGGACTTCGATTTGCTCTATCCCCGCTTCACCGGTAGAGCTCCACTCTAAGGTAGACGAGGTTAATCTATCGGTTGCTTCCTGCGCTCAGAATCCAATTCCTAACACCCAGGCACCCCGACCATCATTAGTGGCAAACTACCCAAAAGAAAGCGCCGCTCACGTTCTGCCTATTCCCGCAAAAAGGCAAAAATTGCGGTTCCACAACATCTACCCTACACAAGAGTATCGCCACCTATCTCTAAATTAGAGCAAAACCCAAAGTTGCAGCCCCCTAGTGAGGGAGGGACTGTGGAGTTAGATGCCACGTCCTCTACCACCACTCAAAAGGATGAGGGCTCCCAGGGTGAAGGGTTGGGTAAGAATGAAAGGGAATTTATAGATCTGGTCTGGGAAACCTTAAAAAAACTTCTTTCCCCTCTTGATCTCAGACTCTCAAGAATAGAAAACAATTTACTCGAGATGGAAAAGAGCATTATTGCCCTGGCCACTCTCGGATTGAGAAGTCTTGAAAATCAGGGTTATCCTGCAGCAGACCCAATTCCACTAACTCCTCCCACCCAAGCCCAGATGGTTCCGTCCTCAGTCCCAGCCACTATACGGCCAATCCCTAAGCCGAGGACTGTGGCCGTGGACCAAATTGCCACTACAACCAAACCTAAGCCTCCCCAATGGGCTCTCAAGCCCCAAACAGGAAAGCCTAAACCTGGCGCGAACCCTAAACCCATCCCGAGTGAAGTACAGGACCCCTCCATAAAGGACAACTTTAGAGGAGGGTATATTGACCTTCCCCCAGAAGCCAAAGACTATGTGGTAGTTTTAACGGGTGTCCCCCAGATTGGCGCAGGCCAATACGAGAACCATTGGTCGCTTAAAAATAAGATAATGTATTGGCTTAATGTAAATAGACCCATCCCTAATGGCCGGAGAAGCAGAGTCCTGATGGTTCGAAGAACTCCCTGGGTGGGCCCATCAAAGAAAACCAGTCCTGGGGACTGTATAGTGGTGACCTTTGAGGATCCTCATACGGCACAGTTCATCTGCTCCTGGCCTGGTAGTGAAGGGTCCCCAATTATACCCAGGACTCTGTCCTTTTTCTATCCACCGCGCCCCCGACACACTCTGGCGAACGATTGGACTTTGGTGCAGCATCAACTATGGAAGAGCCACTCTAATACCCACAATCATACTCTTCCACACTGGAATGGCCTCCTAACCTCAAATAGATATGGTGGCCTGGAAGAGGTTGATTGACTCGCTAGCCAGCATGCCCAATACCAACTGGGAAAACCTATATCACCACTTACGCCAGGGCTATCCGAACACTTACCCTCTGACCCATTAGCAGGTTCAGTAGGGTGCGCAAACAGTTTAGCTATTGATGAAGAGATGATGGTTCCAAACACTCCAGACCCCCAAGGTTTGGAAGGCCGGCTGGATCCACCCAGCATGACTCCTCGGCCGTTAACCCAAATGGTCCCAGCAGAGAGGAAGTTGACTATCACAACCACGGCTCCCAATCATGGGCAGTCTGAACCCCGTGTAAGGATCTTCAGAGGGGCTGTGTCTAATTCTCCCTTACCTACTTTACCACCTTCTCACCTTACCCCGGGTCCGCCGCTGATAAAGATCTTAAGCTGGAATGTGGCTGGGCTTGCACGCAACTTTGATAGCCCTGAATGGATTGCCTTCCTAGAACCCTACAGCATCTGCCTCCTACAGGAAACCTGGTGCCAAGCTCCCAGACACAGAGTAGGTTTCTCAACCTACTTTGTTCCAGCCGTTCAACAACCCGGCTCTAAAGGTCGCCCGTCCGGGGGTCTTTTGATTTGGGTCAGCATCACTTTAAGGTTAAGTGTTACTCAAAGGTCCACTAAATCTCCTGACCTTCAATGGATAACTATACAACGTAAAGGAGGGAGGAAGCTGGAAGTCTTTAACATTTATCTGAGGGGTTCTAGTGGCGGCTCATCATGTTTAACCTCAACAGGCCTAAGCAGCGATTTAGCTTCCGTTAACATTGACTCCTATGTCCTTCTTGCTGGCGATTTTAACTGCTGCTTTGGGCCATTGGCCAGGGAAGATATTCTGGATACCTTTGAAGAGGACTCAAGGAGAGGTATCCCTATCCTAACCCTTGACCCGATCCCCAAATGGTCACAAAGCGCGATAGACATTAACGCCCTTTGCCTTGAACACAATCTGAGACCAGCCAATGGCCGCTCTAAATCGGACCTTATGGGAGCCCATACATACAACAGGACGGGGCGATCTTCCAGAATCGATTTCATTATGCTCAATTACAATCTTTGGTCCTTCCACCAAGATATGGAGATCATCGTGTCTTGTGACAGTGATCATAACCCACTCTCCCTATGTATTACATTTCCTTGGCAGGGTGGGACCCAAGACACTTCAGACCATAAGTGGAAATCATCGCATGAAATCATTCCCTCAAACTGCGGCAGGCGCCTGAAGTGGGCAAGAGTCTCGGCGGATGAAGCAAAGATGGCACAAGCCGGGTCCATCCTGTTAGAGATGGATTCGAGGCTTGATGCCTTAAGCCCCACGAGTAAAAAAACCTTACCACTATTTACAGAGACTATAGCGGCTTTGAGTGATTTGTTTATTATTTCCCAATCCAGTACCAGGGTGGGTCTGAAAGGTGTCTCCAGGGCTAGAGACAAGTGGTACTCCTCTAAATGTCGAGCAGCGAAGGGGGCACTAATCTCTGCAGTAAAGAACAAAGAACCAATCAGAATAAGAGCTGCGAGGAAACTCTACAAAAAAGCTGTGGCAGATGCAAAAGAGGCTCATGATCTAAACTTCTGGTGGGACTTAGCAGAAGCAAGCACAAGGAAAAATGCCAAGGAGTTTTGGGATCTACTAAGAGCAAGGGACAAGCCTATGGACCAGCAGCTAACTTGTAATATCCCCGGTGACGTATGGTTGGATCACTTCGCAAAGCTGTATTCTGCTCCACTGGGGGCATCTCACCATACTCTGGCTTCTTTACCTTGCCCCACAGCTGATCTTACAAATAGCGATGGTTTATTCTCCAGCCAGGAGGTAGAAAGGGCAATTAAGGGTATCGTACCAAACAAGGCTGCAGGCCCTGATGGGATTCCGGGCGATTTGTTAAAGTCCTATCCAGCATGGTGGAGCAGACTAATTGCTTCTCTCCTTAATGAGGTCCTGTTGGGAGGCTCTTTCACTGATTCTTGGAGGGGTGCGGAAGTGGTCCCTATCTTTAAGAAAGGTTCCAGGGACGATCCGGCAAACTATCGTCCCATTACTTTGCTGGATTCAACCCAAAAGGTCGCGGGCAAAGTAGTACTGACTAGGATTTTGCAGTGGGCAGAAGAAAACCAGATTTTGTCTGATTTTCAAGCAGGCTTTAGAACGGGGACTGGCACCATTGAGCAGACATTTCGCCTTCTAATGATTTATTGGAAAGTAGTGGTGCTAGGAGGGGGCAGTTTGTACTTGGTCTTTATAGACCTACGTACAGCCTTCGACCTGGTCCCACAAGAATTGCTGTGGAATGTCCTCAATGGGTTAGGCTTACCGCCTTATTTGCTGGCCTTACTCATAAAATTTCACGATAGCAATTTTGCCCAAATTAGATGGGGTTCCCAGGGGGAAAAAACACCTCGTATCCCGGTAAATAGGGGCGTCCGCCAGGGTTGTGTGCTTGCCCCCACTCTGTTTTCTCTTTATGTCAACGGAGTGGTGGAGCATCCCCTTCAACATCCATCTGATGCACCCTCCCTGGCGGGGAAGAAAATCCCGACGCTCCTATTTGCGGACGATACCCTTCTAATTTCAAAGTCACCAGCGGGCATCCAAAAATTGCTCTCTAGCTTCAAGACTTTTTGTGACGACAAAGGTCTGGCTATAAATATAGGTAAGACCAAGTTTTTTGTCCTCAACCCCCCCAAGAAATCCGTTGCTCCCCCCGTTCTAGACTCCATCTCTTTGGAGAGAGTCAAGGAATTCGATTACTTGGGCATACGACTTTCCGACTCTATGAGCTGGAAGGCACACCACCAGAAGGTGTTTCTTGCTCATAAGAGGGTGGCAGGAGCCCTGCTCAAAGAACAGCGTGCCTCACCATTAAAACCTATTGGGGCACTTCTAGATATTTATAGGGCAAGGGTTGTAAGCGCAGCACTATACGGTGCAGAACTGTGGGGCACTCAGAGAGTTGACACCTTGGCCTCCCTCGATAACAATTTTCATAAAGACCTTATGAGGCTACCCCACAGTACTCCCACAATCCCCCTTTTGCTAGACGCGGGCTCCCGCCCAATATGTGACCAAGCAAAATTACGTCCCCTTTTATTATGGTCCAGAATATGGAATGTCCCTGAACTCCGCAGTTACGCAGATGCTCTAGAAGATCTCCTGTCCCTTCCGGGCTGCTATAAGATTACCTGGCTTAGGGAAGTCAAGTGCCTCCTTTATAAACTGGGTCTAGGAGATGCTTGGGTCAACAAATCAGCTCCCTCAAAACAACTGTTAAAAAAGGTGTACTGGTCCTGGGTGGACAACGAAAGGATGTGCAATCCAAATCACTGCAAATCTGTTGCCCAGTTTTTGTTAATCAAAGAGCTCCCTTTCAGAGAACCCTATTTGGATTTAATCCACAATTCAGGCGACAGATCTTTGTACATCAAATTCAGGGTGGGGGTACTCCCTCTGGGTCAGTTTACCTCGACCTGGAAACCACCCTTACAAACTGTACCATTTTGTCCCTTTTGTGATACGAGGGTTGAGTCCGTTGCGCACCTGTTGTTCGAGTGCAACACCTACGCTTTACCAAGAAGGTTGTGGTTGAAGCCCTTATGTAGGAGCCTGGGAACGAGATCCCATTTGGAAGCCCTGCGCATACTACGCACAGATGCAAGACCTTTCTTCGCCTGCTGTATGGCAAAATTCCTAGGCTGGGCTTGGCGTATAAGATCTGCAAAAAAACTGTTGATCCAGTAACATCTCCTTTCCCTTTTGGCCTCTCTTAAAATTTTTAACTGATCGCTTTTTAATATTCAATGTTGACTTTGTTGGTCATTGTTTTGACTGTGTTAAAAATGTCTTTTAATTGCTGTGATGTGTTGCTTTTATGATATGCTTTTATATCGAAATAAAGCCTAACTACTACTACTGTATACCACTTATTTCTACTCTAATCAAATTAAAGTATTTAATCTTTGCATTAGCAGTTTAATAAAACATGCAAGGTTTCAGTTTAGGCATAGCTTGTGCATTAACATGTGAGTTTCAAGCGGCCATTTTTCTAGCTATTACGCAGCTGCAAAGTTTTCCCACCAAAGTAAAGGACGTCATACTACGTAGATGCGGTAGACGCGTTTTCGGCAGACATTTTAAGTCACTCGAGTTACTTATTAGAAATACACATTGGGAAGCTTCCCCTAGAGTTACTAAAAAGATTGTAATGCAATATAAGTATTCACGAACATGTTGATTACAGTATAACACATTATTTGAGAGGATTGCTTCTGAGCAAATCTCTTTCATTACGAAAGTTTGCTCCATCAGGCTGTAGGAGTTTTTTCTTGGCCCCTGTTTGATGGATCCTCCTGAAACTTTAAACATAGCAGCTGTACCAAAAAGGGGAATTTTTTTGTATATTTTGGGAAGATTCATCAAGGAGCGCCAAGGTTATTGGCAACACAAAAAATGCTTTTCCCATGGAAACTCTGGTCCTAACTATAACTACCTACTGGCCTGCACGGTGTGCCTGGTGTTGAGCGCTCAGTCTTTTTTCTCAAATTCCTTTATTTCCTTGGTTGCTTGCGCTTTTATTGTGGCAACGTTGGTGGCTGTAGTGCATCCTATGGTCTGCTTTATTCTACTCTCCTCTGAGCCAGCCGCCTTTAAGCTGGGTTCTCTACTTGCAGCTACGCCTAACTCCATCTACGATGCTCATTGCGTCTTACTGTGTTCTTTCCTTCTGGACATGCCAAACTCCTTTAGCGCTGTCAGCTAGCATCCTCCCCTTACTCATCGACTCCTTCCACATGCTCCTCTGACTAAACCACTCTCCCTCATCATTTTTTCCAAATGAACCAGTTAGTTGCGGTTTTCCATTGTGCATCAGGTTCTTACCCTGTTTTAAATTATACCCTGCATTTCTTTTTCATTACAATTATTCATTATGTCTGAGGAGGAAGGCTCACAGCGATTTAAGGATAATTTAAAATCCTTTATTAAAGATTCTGTGCAACAAGCTGTTGCTGTTTCCAAGTTGGATGTGTCAAAGTCCTTAAAAACCTGCCTGTCAAAAATGCTTTCTTTTTCAGAAGCATCTCCAAAAAAAAGGTAAAAAACGTGCAGACACCTGGTGTCAATCAAAAAGGTGTTTCTCTTATTACCTGTCCTACCACCCAAGAGGTATCTTTTCCAGGATCCCTTCAACTCCCTTATTTGTTACCCACATCAAAAATACTGTTGATGATGAAGATGATGCCCTCAAGGATACTATAGATAGATTTTCTGATCCTTTATCATATGGGCCTCTGGAGAAATGGAGAAAAATGTCTCCTTCTGACGGTGGTGTTGCTCACTCAGTGTCTGATTATTTGGTTGATAATCTTGGTAAACCCATGTTTTACTCCTCCCTCTCTCACCATTCCAACTCTACTGAGTGGTTTCCCTAGGAGCATGTGTCTGATTATGCTTCCTAATACCTTTGCCACCTTCTTGATAAGTCTTCTTGAAATAAATTATAATCTGCATGCCCCTGACATTCCCTTCCCAATAATGTCCCTTCCACTCCTGTTATTGACCCCAATATTGGGCCTAAATCGAGAAGTAATTAACGACGTTAAGGCCCTTGACAACGTAAAAAGTATCAAATGGCTTGAGTATGTGAGGAAAGTTTTAATGGACATTGAAAGGCCAGAATGGTACTACAAACCTGAACTAATTGGGAAAATCCCAAAGAAAGCCCTAAAAAACTATGTATGGAGCATTTTAACATTCTAAGGCTTGGGAGTGAAGTCAGCAAAAGATCTGTGCTCGAACATCAGTCGTTGCTGACTACTTACAAAATACAACCATACTTAACCATCGTGACTTTGGGGTTTGAACGCTTTGTCCTGACCAGATTCAGGTTCAATATTTTTCACCACTTAGTTTCATACCCAGCTAAAAATGACTGGAATAGAACTCTGGCTCCCTGCCCATGTGACAATGCATCCGCCCAGACCACCTTCCATCTAGTACTGTTATGCAAATTGTATAAGAAAGAGCATGCTAGATAGTTAAAACAATACCTGAGAGGTGGGGCTTGGCGGCAATGTAGGCCAGCTTATCTGAATTTGCAACAACTAGAAAACCCTCTGTGCATAAGGACTATGACGATGTTTTTAAAAAGTGTTTTTAAACAACGGAACTCACTATGAATTAATGATCATTCGATTAATCACTCCAACTGATTTAATACTTTTTTAACCTATACATTATGTGTACTTGTAAAGATATATTGTTTGTATTAATTGCTTTTATGATTTTTAATAGGTGAAAATCGAATAAAGCTTTAAATTGATTAATTGATTGACCCCAATATGTTAATGTTTTTCACTTTATATCTCAAAGACCCTAAGAAGAGTGTTGATAAGGTCTCGTCCAATTGTCAAGATAATGTTTTGGATTTGATGGGTCCTCTCACCAGGATTTTGGACTTAGCCTAAGAAGAAGAAAAGATTGAGGGAAAGCAAGTGGATTCACAAGCTTTATCCAACTAGGCTCAAAGAGCTATATGTATTCTCAGCAATGCCAGTGCCTGCATTTCACACAAGTGAAGGAAAAGCCTTCTTCTAGAGATTGATGCCAAACTCAGAAGTATGACCACCAAGGAAGAATATCTTCTGGCTAATGAGCTTCTCTTCAGAGAATCCTTTATAAAAAAGAACTTGGAAAATATGTTTCCAGTTTTGCCAGAATGTACAAAGCCCAACTTTCATTAAAGGAAATGTTCTCTCCTCAGGTTTTCACAAGGGGCGGCAAAAGCAGGAGCCGCTTTATTGACCATTACACCACAAGAGGTCACTCCCTGGGCGATTCAGTTGGTGCAAGGTTATTTTATAGAGCTCTGTCAACTCCTGATCAAATCCCATCTTCAACTTTTCTTTCCCCAACAACAATCGATCCTAATTAGGGAAGAGATCACTTATCTGTTAACCAAGCAGGCCATAGAACAAACAGATATCAATTTGTACGGTTTTCGCAGCACCATCTTTTTAGTATAAAAGAAAAACTAAAGATTTTGCCTCATTTTAAACTTAGAAGTCTTCATGAATTTAGTTGTCTATCATCACTTCAACATAGAGACCATTCTCCATCTCAGAGACATCCTTCTTCAGGAAGATTGGAGGGTCATACCAGATCTTCAGGACACCTACCTTACTCTTCAGATTCATCCTTCTCACAGGATGTTTCTTCAATTCCAATGGGGAACTTTGTTCTTCCACTTCAAAGCTCTCTTCTTTGGTCTTTCTTCATTCTCTTGATATTTCACCAAGATCCTCAAACCAGTAATAGCCTTTCTCAGAAGGCAAGAGATCAGACTCATTGTCTACCTCAATGACTTCTTGATCTTGGCTCGAGACAGGGAAATATTGATAACTCACTTACAGTTTTGTCAGGACTTGCTTCTTTAAACTGCTTTCTTATCAAAGTTCCAAAGTCAGAATTGACTCATTCTCGTGAACTCAAATTTCTAGGTTTTCTAATAGTTACCTCTCACTCTATTCTGCAATTGCCACTCCAAAAGGTGACTCGTATCAAAAAGGAGATTTCTCATGCTCTCTTTCTTACATTTCTCTCTCAAATCATTAGCCCGTTTAATAGGCCTTATAGCTGCCGCAATTTAAGCAATATTTCAGGGTCCTCTTCATTATCAGGACCTTCAGAGATTTCAGATCCGTAATCTTCACAAGGGTCTTACCTCTTCAGACCCCATTTCTTTAGATCCAGAGTCCAAAGAAGAACTCTTCTGGTGGCTGACACACTTAGATGCTTGGAACGGGAGAACACGTTCCTCTGCCTGCCTCAGATCTTGTCTTAGCTTCTGATGCAAGTTGGATGAGGTGGGGAGCAAGATGCAGTCATTTCTCAAATGGAGGTACATGGTCTCCTCTGGAGTCATTCTTGGATATCTACAGTTTAAAGAAGTTTACAGGCTCCTTTGCCATCCAGTCCTTTACAAAAGACAAGGCATTTTTTTCGCATGGACTATCTGGCAGAGGTACGATACATCTCAGTAGGAAAAAAGTCCAAGATTTTAGTGTATCATTTCAAAAGTCTTTGGGAATATTGTCTTTAACATCAAATATCAGGCAGAGCTATCAATCTCCCAGGCAATTTGAATGTTGTGGCAGATTGATATACCAGACATCTGCACGACCAAAGGGATTGGCAACTGGATCCTTTCATCTTCAGCACCATGTCAATAGATCTTTTTGCTTCCTGTCTCAACTCCCAACTACCTGTCTTTTGCAGTTGGAGACCAGATCCCCAAGCTCTTGCAATAGGCGCCTTTCTTCAGTTGTGGCCCCATTCTCTACTTTATGCATTTCCCCCTTCCTTCTAATTGCCCAAGTTCTGGCTCAAGCTTACAGACAACATTCTTCTCAGGTTCTAATAACTCAGTGGCCAATATTGATACTGACTCCTTTGGTGTTCATTCAGTGAGAGGGGCTATGGCCCCTCGAGCCTCTTGGGTGCATTCAAGTTTGCATGACATCCGTAAATCGGCGGATTGATCAAATGTTAATATGTTCAAAACCTTTTATTGTAAACCTATTGCACATATATCCAATTCTGTTATTTCAATGCTTTGAACAAGCATAATATGAACCCCCAGTCTTGTAATAAAATGAAGCTATCCATAGCCTCGGTATCAGAAGGGCTAGATTTTATTAAATACACAAAGGCAAGTATTTTCCCACCACTTCCTTTAACCCACCCTGTTTTGTTTTTCTGCAGTTCCATTGCCCTCTACTTGTGCTTCCTCCTTCACATGATTTATCTGGACATTCATCTTCAATGGATTTGGGATCAGTTCCACATGGATCTTTCATCTCCTTCCATGGGACCTTTCCTCAATTGAGGTTCTTTTTTCTTTTAGTTCAGTGTTATTCTTTATTTCCTTACACTCACTTGGACTAAGTCGCTTCAAGAAAAGAGAAGTTACTGTTCTCAGTCAGGATAAATATTAGGCAAACTTGATGTCCTATTGATGTTTCTATTGTGAAGTAATCTTTGTAGTTCTTTACTCAGATGTTCGGGTAATGCAGTTGTTTTTTGAGCAGCTGCTATTGATTAAACAGCAGGAAAAAACAACATAATACTCACCTCCTTGTCTTTAATAAAATGTAGCCATTCTGACACCAAGGCTAGGAATTGCCAGTTAACTTCCTGTTGATCAGCAGCTTTACTATAGTGTCTAAGGAGCAACTAGAGTGCTAACATTCTGAATTTATGCCCAAAAGTGTGGTACATCTAAACATCATCTTGATAGAATGGAAGTATAACACTGAAAGCATTCTCTACTGGGGATACTGCAGTAAATGAGGAAATTAGGGAGCTACATAACAGATTTTTGTCCCAGGATGTACACTAGAGAAAAAAGAGCCAAATATTGCATATATATAGCTCAAATGTAGTCCAAGTATAGTTTCAGAAGTCAGCCAAACATTGATTATTTGTTTTTGTTTTACAGTATTACATAGCACATACTTGACCTTGAAGTATTAGAGTGCATTCCCTGAGCATCATTACTCAAGAACAGATTAACTTTGATTTAAGGCATGGGGAGATTGAGTGATTTGTCCTGGATCACAGGATGTTGAGTTGATGCTGAAACTCGAACCAGGTTACCCAGTTGCAAAGTCTGCAGCTCTGGCCATACAGCCCATCCTCTCCCTTAAGTGTAACAAATAATCAAGTGATCAACTATATTTAAAAACCCATAAAGATAGCAAATTATTAAAAAGTGCTTTGACGCTATTTGAGAACTCAGAAAATATGTCCTCATTTTAGTTGTTTAGAGCACTAACTATAATTTCTCTGGAAATGAGACACTCTCATGGAAGAGGGTTTAGAGGCGAGGGGCGCTAGGTGGCACAGTTGCAAATGGCCGCCTTTGTGTGTGGCTCTCGCCGCCTGGCGACTTTTATCCTGCTTTTCTCCTAATAATTGACACACCTGGGAGCAATTAAGGATATCATGTGATGTAATTTCCCCTCCAACGCACATAGGTCGAATATCTGCCCGATCGGCCGAGAACTGACCCCAAGAAACACTGGTGCAACATCACCGTGAGGGGCCTGCGGAGACTGACTTGCTCGAGTGTCGGCTGAGGTGGCTGCGCCGGTCCGCAGCTTTTCACATGGATACAGGCTGCGGACGAAAGGAGGCCCCAGAACAGAGACCTCACCGGTCAGGGAGAATCTGAGTGTGCACCGCGGCGGCCAAGACGACATCTGTGCCCCCCTGTGTATGGGGGTAGACGATTGCAGCAGACAACCGGGTTGGCGGTAAGCGGGGCGGCTCGCCTGCTCCACGTGTATTCTGGGCTTGGTTGGAGCACGCCTAACTTTGGGAGGCTCCAGGCTCTTGCGCGATTCTCCCCCCACACCCACCCGCCTCCTTCTTTGGCCGACCG
This sequence comes from Lissotriton vulgaris, assembly GCF_964263255.1. Lineage (NCBI taxonomy): Eukaryota > Metazoa > Chordata > Amphibia > Caudata > Salamandridae > Lissotriton > Lissotriton vulgaris. Next base: position 1,212,665,669 of record NC_141695.1, on the reverse strand, counting down.
CGGTGCTCCACAGTGCTATGAGAGGCGCCTGGCAGAATACATAATCTGTACCAGCCGGCAGGCAGCTGGGGACCACAGACACCATTGCACAGAGTGGCCTACATCAGGTGAGAAACTTGCAGGACTGCCTCAGTGTTGACTGCTCGACTGCCTAGCTACCTAACACGCAAGGCATTTCTCTACTGCAGCCACTAATACAGGCTTGGGTTGTGGAGTGCGTCACTAAACGGGACCGCTGCTGTCTGCCATAGCCTAGACCCGGGTGCACCAGCATCACATCTGGGGCCTACGAGAAGCTCACATTTTAAGGAGGTGTATTGTGAATTGCGATTACCGTGCGGGACCCTGTGGTGGATTATTGATAGCCGCGCAGAGGGGTTGCACCCAGTGGCCCTGAGGTATTGTTAACCATGGAGCACACTATAGGTTAGCTCTCAATTTATCGTCAACCACCATTTTCGGAGGCACTATTGTCCTTAGCATATCAGAGCTCAATACTAGGACCACCGTGTCCAGATAACAACCCAGGTTGCGACTGCATCAATAGGTCCGCAACTAACATGGGCAAGACAGATGCTAGACAACCGAAAATCTCTTTTGAAACTGCTAAGAGAAATACCCGCACTGGGCAGGACCCACAATACCAGGCAGGCAGCGCTGGATCATCTGGTGCAACAACTTAGCCATCCACAGAGATGCAGGACATTCTTCGAGAGGTTCGCCAGGGATTTGCCACAAAAGCGGACAAAGTGGACAGGATGTCATCGCGACTGGACGCCATGGTCCACAAAATGGATGTACATGAGGAACGGATTACAGAAGCAGAACGGCGTATATCGGACTCGGACGACACGACAGCCAGACACACCTCACAGCTCTCCTGAATGGATACCCTGTTGCGAATTATCGCAGCCAAGAATGAGGATTTAGAAGCGAGAAGTAGGCGCAACAATATTCGCATTTCAGGCATTCCAGAGATGACCAACACCGGCAGAATGGAGGACTATGTTGAAAAATTGTTGCTGGCGGCGATTGGATAGGAAGCCTTTTTTCACCAATTTATTGTCGAACGGGGCCCAAGGCATTTCTAGACTCCTAAACTACAGGAACCAGGATGTAGCTCTGAGAACTGCACGTAGCAAGCAATTGTTATCATATGATGGTAACTCCTTTACTATATACCCTGATTTCATGCCTATGGTCCAGGAGGAGCGACGGAAGTTTCTTGATGTCAAGGCGAAACTGTACAAATTACAAATTGATCATGCCCTCCTCTACCCGGCGCGCTTAAGAGTTACGCATCAGGGACGGCAAAAATTCTTCACCAAACCGCAACAAGTGGACGACTTCCTTAAGCATAATAAACACTCGAACAGGCCTGGCGATGAAGAGGAGGAGGCTCAACAATCTCCGTTGGTGGGAGCGGATGGTGGGGACCAGTGAACATAACTCTGACTGTTGTAGATTTCGAAACAGACTATTGCACTTGTGAGTAGTATCACACATGCTGGGGGGGCAATGCCAATAAAGTGTATGCAATCATGATCGATATGCCCCTGGGTGCTCCACGAATGTTTTGCTGGGCCCCCTTATGCTCGAAGGAACTGCAGCCTTGGCTGCGACTGTTCTGAGGGTGAGGGGTTGTTGTGTGGCCACCTAGATATGGCCCTGAGGGAATTACCCTAGGCCGTATTACCACGCACTTTTGGACGGGGCTATAATTTGTCCCTGGGTGAGTGACTGTTCAGGGTGGGTGTGGTGGGTGTCTAATACTGGCATGTTGGGGTTGCTACAGTGGAAGGGGTTGGGGGGACGAACGTGTGTTAGATGAGTTGACTACAGTAGGTGCACACAGCCTTGTGATCAGAGGATGTTCATTGCCGTTGAGAGTTATTGGGACACTGACTATACTGCAACTGATATTGTATTACGACTGTTCTATGATGATATGGCACTGCACAACATGGCTAAAGACAGGGGGACGCAACTGAATATTATCACATGGAACTTCAGGGGGCTGGGAGACCCTCGGAAGAAGCGACAGGTACTGGCATACCTAGATAGACACAACACGCATATTGCTATGCTGCAGGAAACTCATTTTTCACCTCAAGGCTAATACATTTGCATCTAGATGGGCCATGCACAGTGTTTTCTCCTCCTATTCCAGCTATGCTAGGGGTACAGCCATATTGATCAAGAAACAAGTGCCCTTTCATTTGGTTGGGTCGTCCAATGATGAACAGAGAAGATACTGCATGGCCTGGGGACGCCTCGGTCTGGAAGCGGTTACATTGGTGTGCCATTATGGTCCCAATATAGACGACCCAGACTTCTTCTTCACCTTATGGGAAGCAGTGAGAGACATTGGGTCAAATCACATTATCTGGGGTGGAGACTTTAATATTACTTATGCTCAGGCCCTGGACAGATCACATCCCTCCCCGCACCATCACACTAAAGCAAGCAATTTACTCAAAGATATCATTGCAGATAATCAATTGCTAGATGCACGGAGACATATACATCCCTTGACACTAGAGGGATTGCATTTTATGGCATATGCAGCTACCTGGGCATGATTAGATTATTGGTTTGTATCCCGGGGCTTGGCCCTGCAATCTGTACGGTGCAGCATTTAGCTCGGACGTACTCTGATCATGCACCTGTCAGACCTGCACTCTCTTTGGCAGACTTCAGCCCACCGCATAGCGCTTGGTGGCTTAACTCACGCATGCTGCTAGACACAGTCTTCCAAGAAGAACTGCGCGAGGAAATACAAGATTTCATCGCACGCAACAAGGGGTCGGTGCAGAGCACGAGACCATTTGGGAAGCATTTAATGTTACACTGAGGGGTTTCTGCATCTCCAAGGGTTCGGGCGTACTCAGGGACATCACCAATATGCTTTATAAACTAGAGCGTGAACTGAAGGCACTGGAAGAGACACTGACGCATACACCAGATCCGAACACACAGGAGAAAATCAGGACCAAGCTTACAGAATACACAGAAGAGGCGCAGAGAGAAACGCAATTTAAGGGTAAACATTGGCAGGCCCACCACTATGGGGAGGGGGAACGCCCTGGCAAAACCTTGGCAGACACCATCCGACAACCACGCTACTCAAACTACGTGGTGGAGTTGGAAAGGACGGATGGAACACGCTGCTGTGATACAGCCAATATACTTGAGGACTTTACTAGCCATTATGAAACCCTGTATACCACCTCGGGTGCCCAAGAGTTAGATTTAGACTCTTATTTGGAGGATGTGGCCCTTGGCTGGCTAAGTGATGTGCATCGTGAATTCCTATGTGCACCGTTTGAATTGGATGAAGTTCGAGAGGCCACAATGGGCCTACAATCCGGGAAGGCCACCGGAATGGATGGCATTCCTGTGGTATTTTATAAAACTTATATAGATCTAATGGCACCAATCCTTTGTGAAGTCTATGAAGAGTCCTTGGAGGTCGGTTCTCTTCCCCCGTCTATGAGAGAAGCCCTTATTATATTTTTATTGAAACCGGACAAGCCGGACCACCTATGCGGATCATACCGACCCCTCTCCTTGATTAACTGCAACGCAAAATAATTTGCGAAGCTCATTGCTAATCGTCTGAGCCTTCTGTTAGAACACTTGATCCTCCTGGACCAATCTGGGTTTGTCCCTGGCAGAGCCACCTCCCATAATTTGAGGACTCTCTTCACAATAATGAATAATATTGCCCCCGAATTATCTATGGCAGCGATATTCCTTGGCGCCACTAAGGCCTTCGATTCTATCGAATGGAACTACATATTTGCGATAATGCGCTGAATGGGGTTCCCACCGCTTTTTTTGTCTTGGATCCGCCTTCTGTATTATCAACGGGTAGCCAAACTGCTTATCAACTGACAATTGTCCCTGAGGTTTTTGATTACTAGGGGTACATGACAGGGGTGCCCTTTATCCCCACTATTATTTGCCCTGGCCACGGAACCCCTGGCGGCGCGGTTGCGACAGCACCACAATGCCATGGCCCGACAATGCAACAAGAGACAAATTCTGATCTCTATGTATGCTGATGACATCACCCTTTATGTGCGAGATCTGCAAAATAACCTGAATACACTTCTACGAGAATTCATTGTCTTTGGTCGTCTATCAGGTGTCCAGATAAACTCGGGGAAATCTTATCTCTTCCCCTTGACTGACGCAGTTGTGTACTTTCCTTTGGACTACCCTTTAGAATGGTGTGAGGATGAGCTACGATACTTAGGGATCGGCATCACCAGGAATAAGGAAGAACTTATGAGGCTCAACTATGGGGTGGCACTCAGCCGGATAACTGAAAAGGTGAACCGCTGGATTAAACTCCAACTCTCTATGGCAGGTAGGGCATCACTGATCAAGATGGCGATCTTAGCTCAGCTGCTCTATTTGTTTTTGAATATTCCTTTTTTTCCGGGACAGCATTTTTTTAAGTCCCTCAGATCTGAGCTGATTCGATTAGTATGGGGAGGCAAACAGTTCAGACTGAAATGGGCTGTTTTAACAAGACCATATGCGGAAGGTGGCTTTGGCATACCAGACATTGAACTCTATTTCATCAGTGCTCAGGCACACAATTTATATTTTTGGATTCGGCAGCCTAAATATATGCCACAACTGGCAGCTGAACATTTTCTTGTACATCCCATAACGATAGAGGGCGCCTTATATATGACTTTGAATACCCGAGAGAGCACGCAGACCACTGTCAATACCATGATTTCTGCATGGCAACGTATTGCACACCATTTTGAGACCCCCATACCTTATTCGCCGCTGCTTCCACTGGTGTATCATCCAGACATGCCTCTTTTGCAGGAAACACTTTTTCACAGATTACAGGACCGTACATCCATCAAAACCTGGGGGGACTTATATGAGAATGGGAAGTTTCGTACTTCCGATAGTATGTTTCAGGGAACACAATGCACTCCTCTAGACGCCTTCTTATACATCCATCTCAAACAAGGAGTTAGATCCTTAAATGCGGCTTTTCCGGATGCACCTCCGCTGCTTGCACCACTACAGACCCTCTTGCAACAGCCCTCGCCAAGACGACTTGTATCCCTGATTTATCGCACCATACACACTCAGCACACTGTTGAGCCTACACCGTCTCGCTCTAAATGGGGTGAAGAGTTAGAAGTGGATATAACAGAAGAACAATGGAAATACTGCTGCGCGCACACTGAGCGTATATCGGCCAGCAGCAGGCTACGGATTATACACTAAAAATGTCTCCAGAGATTATACCACACTCCGGTTAGTATGCACAGACAGCACCTCCGAGATACAGATAGGTGTGATAGGTGTCAAGCGCCACAAGCTGATTTTTTACACCTATCCTGGAACTGCCCGGCAATACACGAATATTGGGGACATGTCTTCACAGCACTGGGCCAAATGACCAATGCACACATGGACGCCACACCATTGCTTGCTTTGTTGAGCTATGTCAAACATGTCCCATTGGCATACCGCCAAAACACAGCCCTTGCACATTAATGGCTAAGAGACGGGTGGCCTGCAGATGGAGCAGGGGGAGGGTGCCCAAATTTAAAGATTGGCTTAATGATATGATATACTGTCAAGAACAATCTGCCCTTTATGCTGAGCTATTGCCTGTCACATCAAGGTCCAGAGACATATGGTCGCCACTAGCATCCTACTTACTGTCGAGAACCCAGGAAAAGGATCATTAGCAAGCCTACATGTCAATTACTGTGTATGCCTATTATCTGTTAACGTCCACAGGTATATGATACTGGTGACCCTGATTCCATGATATTGCTCTCTGAAAATGTGCAACTGTCAGTGGAGCTGAGAGTCCCAAATATGCTCTGTTACGTTCCTTACTTGCAGCCAGGTCTAGTTGAGGTAGTGCATGCCATGTTGTGCCGCTGGTATAGGGTGCATTGTTGAAAAATGAGCCAGAATAGAGTGCCCCGAATTTGTGACTTTCCGCTGCCTCTGCTGACTTTAAATATTGATGTTTCCTGTCACCCAATACAGATAATCGCCATGTAGATGATCATTACAACGCAGCCGGCCCAAAGTGGTTGTAGGCGACTTGCTGTGTTACAATGCATAAGAAATGCGGATAATTTGTTTCATGCTTGTGGGAACTATTGCGGTGCTGCCGGCCAGGAATTGGTTGTAGGCACAGAGCTGTGTTAATATTTACACCTACTAATAAAGGTTTTTGAAAATAAAAAAAAGAGGGTTTAGAGGCAATAAGTTGACCAAGCCAGGCAGGCAAGATGGCTAGTGGCAGCACAACGGGCCATGGAGGGCAGATGAAAGGGGGACCAGGGCAGCAAGCTAACCATGCAGTATAGGCAAAAGAGGTTGTGGCAACATGAAAGACCATTGAGGGCAGAAGGAAGAGCAGGTGTACAACCATGCACGCTAACTAACGACCCGATTCAGGCAGGAGACTGGTGATGTTTTCAAGCAAAAAAGAGCTTTGTGTTATCTGTTTTCTGCCTAACAGCTCCTCTTTTTCAATGTCAGTCAATGGGAAAAATACATTTGCCTGGTTTTATTTTTCAAATTCTCTGTCTTACCAAGTTCAAAATGTTGGCTAATATGGTACATTGGACCACAGAGGGCAGGAAGAATCGTTTAAGGACTTTGACTTGGATAAGAGAGGAAAGGAGGAAAATGGGTAGGGGCACCACGCTGACCTTACAAAGCAGGCATCAGGGTTTCTAGCAGCACAATACACCACACAGGGCATGTGGGATGGCATTTCAGCATAATTGACCATGGAAAGCAATTGGGAGGGGACAGGGCCATGCACACTGACAACAGAGAGCAGAGGGGAAAAAGGCAAGGGCAGCAAGCAGACCATACCCGACAAACAGGAGGGAAAGGTGCCGCATAGAGGACCATAAAGGGCAGGAGGGAGGGGGAAGGAGATAGAGATTTGCACATAGAAAATGTAGGGTGGGGAGGGGGCATGACAGGAATAGCAAGCTGATCATGGAGGACAGGAGGGAAGGCAATGGAAGCACAGCATCCAATGGAGCAACAGTGAGACTATAATGACATAAACACAGACATTGGAGGAAATTTGGGAGGGGGTCAGGGGCAGGCAGCTGACTACACAGGACAGGTGGGAGTGGATGAGGCAGCACAGAAGACCATGCATGGCAAGCAGGAGGTTTAATGACAGCATAAGGGCCATGTTGGGCAAGAAGGAGGGGACAGGTATATGCACAAAGGAACATGGAGGACAGAAGGGAGCGGTAGGGTCTGTATACACACACAAGGTGGCAGGGTATGGTACTTCACAAAGGACAGGCAGGCAGGAGGAGCAGTTGTAGCAAAACAAAGCATTGAAGGCAGAAGTGAGTAGCAGCAGAAGGACAATGGAGGACAAGAGAGAGAGGATGGGGCATGGAATGGAACTTGGACAGGCATGGCGGAGAGGGCTGAGATAATCAGCAACCATCTGACCATACCAGGCAGGTGGCAGGGGCAGTGGTATCTCAACAGAACACTCAGAGTAGACAGGAGTGTGGCAGGTCCATGGCATAAAGTAAGCTTGGGTAGAATTTGCGTAGCAGGGCTATGCGTTACACAGAGAAAAAGTAAAAAAAGTCAGCCATGCTACGTGGAGTTCTGGAAACAGGAAGAGTTACTTGTTCTGCCCGTTCATATGATGCTTCTGCCATACGGCAATGCAGATTGCATGTTCGGGGGAAAATAGCATGTGAACTGCACCACAAAGTTGTGCATGTTGTGGCAATCTTGTTTTCTTTTCTTTGTCATGGTGCTGGGGCCTACTTCAATCCTGCCATAATATTTTCAATCCTTCTTTCTTAAAAAAACTTTTTTCCAGATCTTTTTTATTTATTATCTTTCTCTGTGTTTTCTTAAGTTCACATCATGTGTTGTTTTTTACTTTTGCATGGCTTTTACTGTGTTTTGTTCTGTTTTTCTATATTACTTTCTATAAAAAATGTTAACTTCCTTTCTTCTTCTCCCTTACTTTTTTCACTTTCTATATTTTTTTTCAGCCAGCCCCCCAGCATCATGTCAGAGAGTGCGACCCAGACAAAGAGGATCCACCTTCCTTGCAGAAGGCCCGGAAGGGGTGCAGCCCTGGACCTTGTTTTCAGAGGTGAGCAATATTGTCGATCTGTCTTATGTTTTGTCTTCTGAGATTAATGTTTCCTATTCAAATATTCTGAAGATATCTGTTTTCCTTGCTATTGTTTTTATGGTCCGTTGTTTTTGCCTTCTTATCGCTCGTTAGCCTTTTCAGAGGTTATTTCATTTTGTGGATTTTCCTTGTCTTTTTCCACAGATGTTTCTTTCCTGTGTTGACTTACTTCCCAGATGCCTCCTTCCACCTTGCCCTCTTGTTACATTCCCAATGTTCATGTCCATCCCTCACGTCTGGTAAGTGTTGAGCATTCTATTGGTTATCATGGCAGTATGTTGTTCCCCTGTTTGTTGTTTATTGTTTTTCTTATTTTTGTTTGATGTGAAGTTGGTCTTTCTAGATTTGTTATACTGTATTAAGCCCCTTCTTGCCTATTTATTTTTCTACCTAGTGGTTTCAGTTGATCTCCAATGTCTTTGCTGGGTTGGCTGTATGTCTTCTTCTCTGGCTTCCAGCTTCCCCATGTTACTTTTTCTATTCTGGATACTTATTCTGTCTTTTTTGACTGAAGTCTCTCAGCTTCTAATCAACTGTTCTTTCTCTATCACTCACTTCTTCTACTTTTTCTTTTTCCCCTCTCTCCTCTTCCTGCCTTTTTCATTTTTCACCCTCCCCTTCGTATCTTTTGTATTTGCTTTTCCATTTTCGCTTGTTTCTTTTTTATCTCCCATTCTCTTCCTCTTCGTAATCCTGATTTTTCCCTTTTTCATCTTCTTTTTTATGCTTATCTTTTTTCACTTCAATGCATTAATCTTACTGTCTTTGGTTGTTGGTATGACTGTATAATTTTATTTAATTTTTCAAGGCTCATGGTGTTGTTTAATGTTTTTTCTTTTTTGCAATGACTAATAATATTCACATTATTTCATAAAATGTAAAAGGATTATGTAACCCTGTTAAAAAACAATGCGTACTTACCCATCTTTCTAAACTACAATGTAAAATTGCAATGCTACAAGAAACGCATCTTAATGACAATGATGTTAATTCCCTTAAAAACCAATGGGTAGGAACCGTCTATAGTTCCTCATCTAAAGACAGGAAAAATGGGGTGGTGATACTTTTTCGTAAGTCCTTCTCCATTGGAGTGCACAAAGAGGAAAAATATGAGGATGGACGTTGGCTTCTCCTTCATACTCTTTTAATGTATCTCACATATCTCTGCTTAACCTTTATGGGCCACCGGCATTGACTCACAATTCTGGCACTCCATGTCACGCATTCTTCACTCATGCTCTGACTCTAATCTTATAGTGGGTGGTGACTGCAATCTGGTCACGGACCCGTTCACAGATAGGAAATCCTCTTCCAAATACATTCCTAATAAAATGCAAAAGACTTTTGCTAATACTATCCTTTCGAGGGACCTGGTTGAAGCTTGGAGAATATACAATCCTGATAGTTTGGAATTTACTTTTTATTCCCCCACCGATACCTCTACCTCTTAAATCAATTATATTTTTCTGAGCCCACATCTTATTTCCAATCTATTACATGCAGAGATTGGTTCCATTCTTATTTCTGATCATGCACCTGTTCTGATTAATTTAGATCTCCCGTCCTTATCATTTAAATCTTGTAGTTGGCACTTTAATAATTACCTTCTTAAAGATCCTTCCTTTCTTGAACGCTTTAAGGATTTTGTGTCTGAATTCTTTCTCCTCAATGCTAGCCCAGACATGCCCATTCATACAGTATGGGATGCATTCAAAGCAACCGCCAGAGGCTTCATTATTGATTATATAGCTACTAAAAGGAAACAACATCGTAAGGAATCTGCTGATATGCTATCTTCTATTAAGAAATTGGAACATGCATATTTTCCTTCCAACAAGGCCGATACTCTCAAGACTCTGGTTCAAGCAAAACTTGATTCTAATAGGAAATCTACAGAAGCCTCCGGGACTTTATTGAAAATGAATTCCAAAATTCTTTGGTGGATGCAATCGGTAAACTACTGGCGAACTACCTGAAAATTAAGTCCAAAAGATCAAGAATAGTCAAAATTATCGATGACTGTGGTGTTCCCCACTCAAAAGACGAGGAGATATTGAATTGTTTTATAGCTTTTTATAAAACCCTATACACTCCTTAAACTTCTTCTTCGGACGCGAACTTGGACTAAGCATGGGCGGAAAATCCGTTTCGCTCGCGGATTTTGCGGATTTTCGGTAAATTCGCAATCCGCGAGATTCGCGAATCTCCCGCAAAATCCGCAAATCCGCGAGCAGCGGATTTTATGGCTTGCTCGCACTGTTCGCGTGAGTTCGCGGCTTCCCAGTACAACTTCGCGCCCCGCGAATAAGCGCAAAATTGCAGAAATACGATCTTAGCAAAACTGAAACTACTTACCAGGTTCAAAAGTTCAGGCTCATCATTAGTAGCCATTTCCTGTAGTGCTTCCTGAGGGGCCCCTCCAGAGTTCAGTTGCCAGTTGCAACTATTATGTGACCCTGCTCTGAACCTCAGAATAGTTACACATATGCCACAAAGGTCCTGAATTACAGCTAAGGGAGACAAGCAGGAGCCAGGCTGGAAGTTCAAATCCATTAATCAGCCCCTAATTCATTATTGTCAGTTGGGGCAGGGCAGGTGTTGTAACTAATTTTGCAACAATGAAAGCACTTAGCAAGTGCAAAAGATCACTAATCAGGAAGCACTAAGGAAGCAGGTGCCAGCTAAAAAAATATTCTGTGACACATTAATCAGCCCCAAATTAATTCAGGTCACTTGAGGCAGGGAAGGTGTGCTTGCTTTGCCACAATAATGTACCCTGACTGGACAACCAGAGGGTGCTGTGATGAAACAGAGGGTGGCATGGGTGGGCCAGAGGGTGGCATGAGTAGTCAGAGAGTGGCAGTGGTGACAGAGAGTGGCAGTGATGAAGAAGAGTGTCCCAAACAGGCTGGACACGTAGAAACAACAAGTTCGCGAAACTTGCGACCCGACAGGTAAGTTCACGTTTTGCGAAATTGTACAAAACCCTCGCAAACTGGCAGAAACCCGCGCGAACACACAAAAAAAAAAATCCGCAAATTCGCGAGAATTCGCGGATTTTGCGGATTACGAGTTCGCAAATCCGCAAAATTTGCGAACGCGAGATTCGCAAAATTCACCCATGCTTAACTTGGACTCTTTCTTTGATTCATTACCCCCCGCCCTTCTCTTCCACCTGATTTTTCTATTTTGAATAAAGAAATATATATATTTGAGATTACATCTGCTTTGTCCTTGCAACCTAAGGATAAGGCTCCTAGCCCGTATGGTCTTATTGCTGAGATCAATTCTTGCTTTTCCCATATCCTTCTGCCCCATCTTTTGTCTCTCTCTCAGCATTTTGTTTCCTATGGCGAGGGTTGAGGATCTTTTCTTGAGTCTATGATTTGCCTAATTCCTACAAAAGATAAAGATACTTCCCTGTTTGCTAACTATTGCCCCATATATTTGATCAATATTGATTGTAAAATGTTTGCAAAGGTATTAGCCCTTTGTATTAATCAGGTACTTCCAGATCTGTTTGATCCAGAGAAGACGGGGTTTGTTCATGGAAGGACCATTGCGGATAATTCCAGAACTTTTCTTAACATTATACATCTTGCAGCTACGAGTCTGTCTCCTCTTGCTGCCATAACACTTGACGCAGAGAAAGCCTTTAATCGTGTCCATTGGCTTTTCATGATGTGCGCCCTTAAATGGCATGGTTTTGGCATTTGGCATTCTGTCTCTTATTAATTTGTTACATTCTTCTTCAACCACTTCAGTTTTTGTTAATGGCTCCCAATCCTCTTATTTCCCTTTACAAAGAGGTACTCGTCAGGGATGTCCTCTTTCCCCCTTACTGTTTATCCTCTCCCTTGAGCCCTTTCTTCATTCTCTGTGACACTCTTCCTCCTTCCGTGGCTTTATGCACAAGGCAATTGAAATTAAATGTACTGCTTATGCAGATGATATTATGTTATATGTTTCAGATCCCTCTACCTCTTTGCCTGTTTTCACAGAACTTCTTTCCTCATATGCTGCCTTGCGCCACTACAAGTTAAATTTCTCTAAATCTGGAGTGCATCCTTTCAATAAATGTTGTTTAAGGAGTATGTTTGAAGGTGTTGATTTTAAATGGAATACTAATTATATCACTTGTTTGGGGATTAAATATTCATCTTCTATTGCAAAAACGATTCAGATCAACTTGGAAGAGGTTCTTTCAAAAGTACGCAACATGACAGGCAGATGGTCCCCACTTGTCTTGACATGGTGGGGTAGATTGAACACAATTAAAATGATGTTGCTCCCCATTATTAACTTTTATTTGTCTATGTTACCGGTTAAACTTCCGTTGAAGTTTTTTAAGACCCTTAATAGAGTTTTGATTAACTTTCTTTGGAATGGTTGGAAAGCCTGTATTTCATTTACCTTTCTGGCTGCTCCTAAGGATCGGGGGGGGTGTTCATTTCCCCAACTTCCAACAATATCACTCCTCCTTTCTAATTAGCAGGTGTTCCTGTATTTATCTTCTTCTGAAGGAAATCCCATGTCTATCTGGCACAGTTTGGAGGAATCTCTGATTTCCCTATTTTTTAGGTCGAGGACCGTAGGCTGCACTTGCGCATTCTCTGTCAGAGATTTAATGTTTACCAGTATGGGGGATTGAACCCGCCCTCTTCTCCATTGGCTGGCTTCCTAAATGGAGGCGAGCCATTGGAGGAGAGTGGCATCACTCCGTTCAAGCCGGGTCTTTTTCCGATTCGGGGGCGTCTTTTTTCGCTTCTTTCTTGTTTTCTTTCTTTACTCTTCCCATTGGCTGGAATTTTACCTTCCAGCCAATGGGAAGAGGAGAGAAAGAAAACCACGCCCCCGAATCAGAAAAGGTCTGGGCTTTTCGGAAGCCATTTGTGTTTACAGAACACAGCGCATGCTTTTCTGTCCCTCGGGGCCCGGCATCAGTGAGCTGTATCAGTAATATGCTAATTTTATTGTATATTTAATCCAGGAATTTTTACTCCTTTCCATGGTGTCATCTCGAGTGGTGCCACCCGAGGCCAGAAGAACTGCATGTCACTTCCTGTCTTGTAACCAGGATCGTGTGAGGTTTTCGGATTCTCTCTACCCGTAAAATGAAATGGCTCTTCTGTGGCTGTGAGGAGGGAGACGGGCACACAGTGACTTAATTCAGCGGAAAATCCCTGAAGCCGACGAAGACACGCGAGTGCAAACTACTCTGCCACTGAAGGAAGGGCTGATTCGGGTGAAGTAAAAGGGGATAGAGAAAGTGTCACAGATGATAAGTAAGGACAGATGTCACCACCCTCTCCTTGCTCAATTAAAGCATCCCCATAAGCTGAAGGGAAACAGAATCCAGCACAAAGTCTGTGTGGAACCCACATTTAGGCGAACCTCGATGTATTTTCACGCTCTCTATTATGAAGTACAGTATATACACAGATTCAAGTTTCCATCACATTCAATAGATGAAACTTTGCTGAGTGCAGTGCTAAATATTATCAAAATCAAGGTTCAATTTCTCTCTCTGTGTCCCGGCTCCCATTTCTGTTTTCCCCTTTGTCTCTGTTCTCTTTCGCCCCCTTTTTTTCACTCTCCCAGCTTGTATTACTCACTCACGTTCTTTCTCCCTTTTGCTCTCTTCATCTCTCTCGTTTTTTCTCGCTCTCTGCCTCCTACTTTTCCTCTTTTCTCTTATCGTCGTCTTTCTTTCCGTCTCCATAGCCCTCTTTCTCTTCTTATTTTGTTTCTAGTTTACAGTGTCTCCTTTCTGACTCATTGTTGTCTCTCGTCCTTCTATGTCTCCCGACTCCCTTCTCTACCTATTTCTTCTCTCACCTTCATTTCTCTCATTCTCCATACCTCTCTCCTCCTCAACCCCATTCCCTCTCTCTGTTTTATTCATTCTCCCTCTCTTACATGCACACACGTGTGCAGAAGCCCTACTCCGTTTTATTTTACACTTAATCTGTCGAGTAATAATTCAGTTCGCTTAAATCCCTGTTTCTCACTCCACAGCGAGAAAAGGCGCAGTTTGGGTCTGTTACAGCTCAGGCCGTTTCATTCAGCATGGCCACGGGATGCCCTTTTGAGTACGTGCGCAGCAATAGTTTGTCTTACAGATTCATTGCTGTCCACTAAACACCCAGACCCCCTGCTGTGAAAGACCCTACAGCTGATGCGAGTTATTATCGCTTCTGTGCCAAAGTCGGTGTGCACGCGTCTGAATAAACACACAAGCCAGCCGATATCTTTCGCACCAGCCAAGGAGGACTTTGAATGGCAAATGGAGCTTTGTGACAGACAGGAAGGAACTGTTCACACCGTCTGTTTTTCAGCTTTATCTCCCAAATTATTCATCCCTATCATCCCTATTAAGGACTCAAGGTGGATGCAGAGAGATGTAAACCTTCCACTCTCTGACATAAAGCGTCCCTTGTAGCTTATACCATATCTTGCCACCCCTAGAATCGTGCAACGGAAGTAGGGTGCATTCTGGTATTCACGAGCATGCAGGCTAGTCGTAGCTGAGCAGCACCTAACGGGGTTCTTCAACTGAAGATGGGGGTCTGAAAGGCAATGAGATGCAAGCAGGGCAAATGTGTGTTTTATGCTTGTTGTCACGAGATACGGTTCACAATAGACTGTGGTAGCATTTTTTTTCTTTCTTTTCTTTGCATTCTTAGATATCTCGAACTCGGCCAGAAGGTATTGATTGGAGCATTTACATGAGCACCAGTACATTTCACAAGAACACATTCATTTTTTAGAGGCATGGGAGTTCATTTGATTTGCCAAGAATCACAGGTTTGTTAGGCCGAGACTCGAACCCCGTTCCCCACTTCCAAAGTCTGGAGCTCTGTTCCTTACACCACAGGTAGTTATAAATCTTTATTTAGATACTCCATACCGCACCGTTGAAGGTCCAAGGATGATTCTGAGACTCATATCCACTGCAGCCGGCACAGGGAGGCAGAAACACGGTACAACACACACTTATTTTGCATCTGCAGGTTTTCAGAGAAAACCCTCCTTGAAATGAAGGTCGCTGCCTACTCTTTCTGCTCCATCCACTCTCAGCCCCCTCCTTCTTGAACCCTTCCCCCACCGGTTCCCAGGAGACAGCAGCATTATTTACACTCGCCCACTAATCCCATCTCTCTCTGGAGGCCCCTGATGCCTTGCAGACCCGGCCTGACGACTGACACAGTTGCAGAGTCCAGTTGCAGAGTCCTTTTCCTATCTGCTAATATCGAATTTCACCCAGTTAAAGTGATCTGGAAAGAATGTGACTTCCACAGCTGTAAATCATCAGCAGAACGAAACAGCACAACCTCTGAGGCGGCACTAAGGAGCAAGGCGGAGATACCCCCTTCTGTCAGCCAACTGCTTCAAAACACCCATAAAACAATTGTTCGTTTTTTGTGCTTCTTTTCCCTGCTTCTGATCGTTCCCTGCTTGTAATCGTTTCTTTCTTGCCTCTGTTCCCTTGGGCGTTACTGGGCAGAGATGGGTGTGTGGCTGACCTAGACTGACGGATGTCTGTGTGTGTGTGGCTCTGTGTGTGTGTGGGGCTGTGTGTGTGTGGGGGGCTCTGTGTGTGTGGGGGGCTGTGTGTGTGTGTGTGGGGCTCTGTGTGTGTGTGGCTCTGTGTGTGTGTGTGGCTCTCTGTGTGTGTGGCTCGCTGTGTGTGTGTGGGGGGGCTCTGTGTGTGTGTGTGGGGCTCTCTATGTGTGGGGGGGCTCTGTGTGTGTGTGGGACTCTGTGTGTGTGTGGGGGGGCTCTGTGTGTGTGGGGGGGCTCTGTGTGTGTGTGTGGCTCTCTGTGTGTGTGTGGCTCTGTGTGTGTGGGGGGATCTGTGTGTGTGTGGCTCTGTGTGTGTGTGTGGCTCACTGTGTGTGTGTGTGGGGGGGGCTCTGTGTGTGTGGGGGGCTCTGTGTGTGTGTGTTTGGCTCTGTGTGTGTGTGTGGCTCTGTATCCGCTAATACTCTCTACTACTCTCTAATGCTCACCTATATCCATTGTAAATGACAATACCATTTATTTATGTTTAAAAAAAATATGAAAAAAATGCCAATAGCTCTAACTTTAACAAAGCCGAGGCCATTGCATTGTAAATGTTTGTTTTCCCTGTTAGCCAGTTTTACTCATCCTGCTCTTACTTTTAATTATCCGATGATTTCAAAATGTAATTCAACCTTTCATCCTGTTAAGTGTAAACCTCACAGCCCATTACAAATATTTATAGACTTACCTCTGTGGCATAACAAGTTCATTAAGCAGTCACCCACACTATTTATTGGAACAAAATGGGCCACCAAAGTGTATGCAACTCAATCTCCTCCATCTGCTCCATTAAATTTCCTTTTAATATTTACTCCATATTCCTGGGAAGAAATTGTACAAATTGGTTTGAATCTCGCAAGGTGGGCATTTTTGTGGATTAGTTAATTGTTATTGCTTTTCAGGTAATTACATCTAATTGGGAAGACGCTACTAAGGTCTCTTTCTCTGCCTGGTGGAACCTTCTTTGCTATCATCATAGACTAGATACAGCTTATGAAAACAAAATCCCGCGCACACAGATTAGGTACAAGCAAATAGAGTGCTACTATATATGTTTCACAGTAACAAATGTCCAACATAGGTTTCTTTGATGTATATTTTCCTTTAATTAGATCGTCACACCATTGGAATTTCACAGCCAGCCAACACGTGTTTCGCTGTAGGTCTATACAGTTTTAGACACTAAAGCTCTTCAGGGCTCAATGGCTGGATTCTTATCTGAAAGGGCCCTAGTCCGGTGATAATTCCAACCCGGCAGGGTGACCTATAAGTAGGAAGATGACGACGTGGTAGTTCCGATAAGTCACTTCAAAACACACTGTATAATGGAGACGCCAACTTCAGCATATCTGTGCAAGCAAAAAATCCATGGTTCCAATCGTGGAGTTAAAAGAGATTCTTGAACGGGCACCACATGGGTACGTGTGGTGTCCGAGTTCTAAAAGTAAGGCAAAAACAATCTATTAGTAGATCAATCCCAGTACTCAAAGTTACTAATGTTATTCAAGCAATATCTCAATAGATACAGCTTATGCCAATACTTCCCAACAACTTGTTTGAAAGAAAGCCTTCGGGTCTCCACTCTTCAATTATTTAATCTTTATCCTCATCTGTGCTATTTTGGATCTGACTGCGTGATCGGGCGATACTTTTCGACCGCAAGTACGTCATGGAGTCCCGTCATCTTGCACTGCGAGAGTTTGAGAACGCGAATACATCATAAGGGCCCGCAATCACGCATCGCAAGAGTAAGCAATAGCTAATACGTAGATGCAACACTCAGCTGACATCCATCGGGAGATTTGAACAGCTCGCTTTCCCGAAGTCTCAAAAATTGCAATTCTGCACAAAAAATCTATCGATGGCAGTATAAACCTTCTGGAAATAATGATTTAGATCAGAATAACTCCTCAGATTTGACATTTGGACGCACTTTTTTGTGCAAGGAGTCCATTTTTGGGGGTGGGAGGAAGGAAGTGCCCCAGAGTCTCCCACTTCCTGTTCCTGTGCAGCAGGCTCCTCCCAGTGCTTTGTACATGCCCTGGTCACTTTTCATTTGGATCTGGAGCTGGAAGGATTACTCTTTGTGGCTGCTGCTGGATATTTGTATTTGAGGACTTTTTGTTTGGTTCTCTTTTGGATTTAATATTTTACAAGTAAGTTGGTGTTGTTTGTTTGGGGCATTGCAGTTGCTGCAACTACAATTTAAAAACTTTTTCACAACTTTAAAAAAAATATATTGTGGGTAGCCACAGTATCCAGTAGGCCCAGGGTTAGTCATGGGTGCATGATACAACTGTTTCTGCGATTTTTGTTGAACTTAAATATAATTTACGGCATGGAGGGAATGGAATTGAATAGCCCACTGTTATATGTGGATTTCTGTTTAAATTGTGGGGTGCGTGTTAAAGCCACACTAGCCAGTAGGCCCAGGGGTAGTCAGTGGTGCATGGACAAAGTCTTTCTGTGGGGTTTCTTGAATTTAAACATCATTTAGGGCATGGATTGCATTGGATTGAGGCGATTTTTGTGTGTATTTTGTTTTTTATGGGTGTTGTTGGGGCCTGGTCTGGGGCTTGGCCATGTGGGTGGGGGTCATTTTGAGCCCTGGTCCAGGGCCTGTCCATGTGGGTAGGGGTCTAGGGGCCATTTTGAAACCAGGCAGTGTGCTTTGTGCCATAGGCCGGCACCCAGTCTGCCTTTCTTTCATCTATTATGCCAAGGGGTAGTCAGTGGTGCATGGACCAAGTCTTTCTGTGGGGTCTCTTGAATTTAAACATCATTTGGGGCAATGGATGGCATTCGATTGGGTGATTTATGTGTGTATTTTGATTTTTGGGGTGTTGTTGTGGGCTGGTCCAGGGCCTGGCCATGTGAGTGGGGGCCATTTTGAGGCCTGGTCCAAGTCCTGCCCATGTGGTTGGGGGTCTAGGGGCCATTTTGAAGCCAGGCAGTGTGCTTTGTGCCAATCGGCCTACACCCAGTCTGCCTTGCTTTCATCCATTATGCCCAGGGGTAGTCAGTGGGGCGTGGACAAAAGTCTTTCTGTGGGGTCTCTTGAACTTAAACATCATTTATGGCATGGATGGCATTGGATTGGGGTGATTTGTGTGTATTTAGATTTTTTGGGTGTTGTTGTGGCCTGGTCCAGGACCTGGCCATGTGGGTGGGGGCCATTTTGAGGCCTGGTCCAGGGCCTATCCATGTGGGTGGGGGTCTAGGGGCCATTTTGAAGCCAGGCAGTGTGCTTTGTGCCATAGGCCTACACCCAGTCTGCCTTGCATCCATCCATTATGAACAGGGGTAGTCAGTGGTGCATGGACCAAGTCTTTCTGTGGCATCTCTTAAATTTAAACATCATTTAGGGCAATAGATAGCATTGGATTGGGGTGATTTTTGTGTTTGTTCCGATTTCTTGGGTGTTGTTGGGGCCTGGTGCAGGGCCTGACCATGTGGGTGGGGGTCTAGGGGCTATTTTGTAGCCAGGCAGTGTGCTTTGTGCCATAGGCCTGTACCCAGTCTGCCTTGCTTTCATCCATTATGCCCAGGGTTAGTCAGTGGTGCATGGACCGAGTCTTTCTGTGGCGTCTCTTGAATTTAAACATCATTCAGGGCATGGATGACATTGGATTGGGGTGATTTTTGTGTGTATTTTGACTTTTTGGGTGTTTATTTATTTATTTATTTATAAAAGCATTTGTAAAGCGCGAACGAAGGCCCTTGGGCATCTCGGCGCTAAAGTTGCTGCAGTGTTTAACCCTCAGGAGGGCAGAGGTTCATTGGTTGAAAAGCCAGGTTTTAAGTTGCTTGCGGAACATCCAGAGGGAGGTGCTGATTTTGATCGGTTGTGGTAATGTGTTCCACAGTTTCGGTGCGGCTACCATGAATCTTCTGTCTCCCCATGTGACAGATTTGGTTCGAGGTACCACCAACTCGTGCAGACTGGACGAGCGTAGCTTTCTTGAAGGACAGTAAGGGATAAGGTTTTGGGTAAAGAATGCAGGTCCAGCATTGTGTAGAGCCTTGTATACCAGGCAAAGAGACTTAAACATAATTCTCTTTCTCACTGGTAGCCAGTGGAGCTGTCTTATGGTGAGTGCGGCCGATTGATGTTTAGGAATGCGCCCTAAGAGCCTGGCGGCAGCATTCTGAATGGCCTGCATTTTCCATAGCACTCTCTCCTGGGCACCTAGAAACAAAGCATTGCAATAATCTAGGGTCGACAAGACGAGGGAGCTCACCAGCGTTTTTCCGGCAGTCTCCGGTAAGAAAGGCAGGATTTTCTTAATGAGCCTCAGTTTATGGAAAGCTGAGGAAGAGATCTGGTTGGCGTGTGGAAGAAAGTTTAGGTGGTTGTCAAAAATGACTCCCAAATTCCTCACCTTGTTGGTCGGGTCCGGAGGCTGGCCCATAGATGTTGGCCACCAGAGGGGGGGCCACGCCGGGGATAAGTTGCCAAAAATTAGAACCTCCGACTTATCAGAGTTCAGCTTTAGGCAATTCTGAGCCATCCAACTTCCAATAGCCAGCATGCCTTGGTTAAAGTTGTTGGCTATTTTGAGACCGTCATTCTTGACGGCCAGGACCAATTGAGTGTCGTCTGCATAGGAGGTAAGGCTCATCCCGTATGCCCTGATGACTTTGGCAAGGTCCGACACGTAAATGTTGAATAGTGTCGGACTTAGGGATGAGCCTTGAGGAACTCCACATGGCAGTGACAGGGGGGAAGATTCAAAAGGTCCGACAGTAACGACCTGGGACCTATTTGCCAGGAAGGAGGCAAGAAGACTCTTGGCATTGCCTCGAATTCCTATGCTCTCGACACGGTCGACCAGGGTGATATGGTCGACCGTGTCGAAGGCTGCCGATAAGTCCAACAGGATGAGAACAGCTGTGCCTCCGGCATCCCGGATGGATCTTATATCGTCCGCCGCTTTGATCAATGCAGTCTCCGTTCCGTGAAATTGACGGAACCCAAACTGTGATTCGTCCAAAAGTTTGTGTTCCTCAATAAAGGAAGAGAGTTGGAGGTTCATGATTTTCTCCACTATTTTTGCCATCAGTGGGAGACTGGCAATAGGACGATAATTTTTCAGTTCTTCCTTATCGAGGTTGGGTTTCTTAAGGAGAGGTTTTATAAAGGTCTTTTTCAGTGTCTCTGGGAAGATGCCAGTGCTAAACATAGAGTTGCAGATTGCAGTCATGGCAGGAATAACTGTTTCCATAATTGGTCGTAATACCTTCAAGGGGCATGGGTCTAGAGCTGAACCAGATTTGATGGATGACACTGTGTTCTGTGCCTGTGAACAGGTGACCTCGTTGAACTGAGAAAATGTGTGACCCTGGTGGTGAGTTGAAGGCATCGAGGGGGTAGTGGTATTATTGGTGAAGACCCTATAAATGTTGTTGTGGTTGTTGTGGCCTGGTCCAGGGCCTGGCCATGTGGGTGGGGGCCATTTTGAGGCCTGGACCGAGGCCTGGCTATGTGGGTGGGGGTTTATGGCCCATTTTAAAACCAGGCAGTGTGCTTTGTGCCATAGGCCTGCACCCAGTCTGCCTTGCTTTTATCCATTATGCCCAGGGGTAGTCAGTGGTGCATGGACCAAGTCTTTCTGTGGGGTCTCTTGAATTTAAACATCATTTGGGGGAATGGATGGCATTAGATTGGGGTGATTTTTGTGTGTATTTAGATTTTTTGGGTAATGGTGGGGCCTAGTCCAAGGCCTGGCCATGTGGGTGGGGGCCATTGTGATGCCTGGTCCAGGGCCTGGCCATGTGGGTGGGGGTCTAGGGGCCATTTTGAAGCCAGGCAGTGTGCTTTGTGCCCAGCCCCTAGGCCTGCACCCAGTCTCCCTTGCTTTCATCCATTATGCCCAGGGGTAGTCAGTGGTGCATGGACCGAGTCTTTCTGTGGCGTCTCTTGAATTTAAACATCATTTAGGGCAATAGATGCCATTGGATCAGGGTGATTTTTGTGTGTATTTCGATTTCTTAGGTGTTGTTGGGGCCTGGTCCAGGGCCTGGCCATGTGCCTGGGGGCCATTTTGAGGTCTGGTCCAGAGCCTGGCCATGTGGGTGGGGGTCTAGGGGCCATTTTGAAGCCAGGCAGTGTGCTTTGTGCCATAGGCCTGCACCCAGTCTGCCTTGCTTTCATCCATTATGCCCAGGGGTAGTCAGTGGTGCATGGACCAAGTCTTTCTGTGGCATCTCTTGAATTTAAACATCATTTAGGGCAATAGATAGCATTGGATTGGGGTGATTTTTGTGTTTGTTCCGATTTCTTGGGTGTTGTTGGGGCCTGGTGCAGGGCCTGACCATGTGGGTGGGGGTCTAGGGGCTATTTTGTAGCCAGGCAGTGTGCTTTGTGCCATAGGCCTGTACCCAGTCTGCCTTGCTTTCATCCATTATGCCCAGGGTTAGTCAGTGGTGCATGGACCGAGTCTTTCTGTGGCGTCTCTTGAATTTAAACATCATTCAGGGCATTGGATTGGGGTGATTTTTGTGTGTATTTTGATTTTTTGGGTGTTGTTGTGGCCTGATCCAGGGCCTGGCCATGTGGGTGAGGGCCATTTTGAGGCCTGGACCAATGCCTGGCTATGTTGGTGGGGGTTTATGGCCCATTTTAAAACCAGGCAGTGTGCTTTGTGCCATAGGCCTGCACCCAGTCTACCTTGCTTTCATCCATTATGTCCAGGGGTAGTCAGTGGTGCACGGACCAAGTCTTTCTGAGGGGTCTCTTGAATTTAAACATCATTTGGGGGAATGGATGGCATTGGATTGGGGTGATTTTTGTGTGTATTTTGATTTTTTGGGTGTTGGTGGGGCCTGGTCCAAGGCCTGGCCATGTGGGTGGGGGCCATTGTGATGCCTGGTCCAGGGCCTGGCCATGTGGGTGGGGGTCAAGGGGCCATTTTGAAGCCAGGCAGTGTGCTTTGTGCCCTAGGCCTGCACCCAGTCTCCCTTGCTTTCATCCATTATGCCCAGGGGTAGTTAGTGGTGCATGGACCAAGTCTTTCTGTGGCGTATCTTGAACTTAAACATCATTTAGGGCAATAGATGCCATTGGATCGGTGTGATTTTTGTGTGTATTTCGATTTCTTAGGTGTTGTTGGGGCCTGGTCCAGGGCCTGGCCATGTGCCTGGGGGCCATTTTAAGGTCTGGTCCAGAGCCTGGCCATGTGGGTGGGGGTCTAGTGGCCATTTTGAAGCCAGGCAGTGTGCTTTGTGACATAGGCCTGCACCCAGTCTGCCTTGCTTTTATCCATTATGCCCAGGGGTAGTCAGTGGTGCATGGACCAAGTCTTTCTGTGGCATCTCTTGAATTTAAACATCATTTAGGGCAATAGATAGCATTGGATTGGGGTGATTTTTGTGTGTGTTCCGATTTCTTGGGTGTTGTTGGGGCCTGGTCCAGGGCCTGACCATGTGGGTGGGGGCCATTTTGAGTCCTGGTCCAGGGCCTGGAAATGTGGGTGGGGGTCTAGGGGCTATTTTGTAGCCAGGCAGTGTGCTTTGTGCCATAGGCCTGTACCCAGTCTGCCTTGCTTTCATCCATTATGCCCAGGGGTAGTCAGTGGTGCATGGACCGAGTCTTTCTGTGGCGTCTCTTGAATTTAAACATCATTTAGGGCATGGTTGGCATTGGATTGAGGTGATTTTTGTGTGTATTTAGTTTTTTTGGGTGTTGTTGGGGCTTGGTCCAGGGCCTGGCCATGTGGGTGGGGGCAATTTTGAGGCCTGGACCAAGGCGTGGCTATGTGGGTGGGGGTCTTTGGCCCATTTTAAAACCAGGCAGTGTGCTTTGGGCCATAGTCCTGCACCCAGACTGCCTTGCTTTCATCCATTATTCCCAGGGGTAGTCAGTGGTGCATGGACCAAGTCTTTCTGTGGGGTCTCTTGAATTTAAACATCATTTCGGGGAATGGATGGCATTGGATTGGGGTGATTTTTGTGTGTCTTTTGATTTTTTGGGTGTTGTTGGGGCCTGGTCCAAGGCCTGGCCATTTGGGTGGAGGCCATTTTGATGCCTGGTCCAGGGCCTGGCCATGTGGGTGCGGGTCTAGGGGCCATTTTGAAGCCAGGCAGTGTGCTTTGTGCCGTAAGCCTGCACCCAGTCTCCCTTACTTTCATCCATTATGCACAGGGGTAGTCAGTGGTGCATGGACCGAGTCTTTCTGTGGTGCCTCTTGAATTTAAACATCATTTAGGGCAATAGATGGCATTGGATTGGGGTGATGTTTGTGTGTATTTTGATGTCTTGGGTGCTGTTGGTGCCTGGTCCAGGGCCTGGCCATGTGGATGGAGGCCATTTAGAGGCCTGGCCCATGGCCTGGCCTTGTGGATGGGAGTCTAGGGGCCATTTTGTAGGCAGGCAGTGTGCTTTGTGCCATAGGCCTGTACCCAGTCTGCCTTGCTTTCATCCATTAGGCCAAGGGGTAGTCAGTGGTGCATGGACCAAATCTTTCTGTGGTGTCTCTTGAATTTAAACATCTTTTTTGGCTAGGATGGCATTGGATTGGGTTGATTTTTTTGTGTATTATGAATTTGTGGGTGTTGTTGGGGCCTGGTCCAGGGCCTGGCCATGTGGGTGGGGGGGGCATATTGAGTCCAGGCATTTTTTTATCCATAGTGCCTAGTTGCAATAGTTTTAATTGAAGCACGGCATATGCAACATTTATTTAACTGATGTTCCTCTGGCTTCTTTGCTTTTAGGTGCACAAAGACTGAAAATCAGGAATCAATCACCCTCATTATCATCACTAGTTGTAGTGCCAGGAAGAAGTCCTGCTGCGGTGTGTGAACAACGTCATGTGACGTCACGTGTGGCCACATACAACTCTGCAACTTGCGCAACTGCGTCCTACTGTTCTGACATCTGTAGAAGATGGGCCCAAAGAAAGGTAGCCGTAGCTTCTCTTCCAAGAAAGTTGCCAGTGCCACTGCCAGTAAGAAGGAGCAGATGAAGCAAGTGGCGCCACTTACCAAGGAGACTGGTGTGCCGACTGCCACTTTTTTGGGGGAAAAAAACTATGCCTGCAGCAGCGGTGTCCGCCGGGGACCAAGCTGGGAGCAGCACCTCCGCTTCATTGGTCTCAGTGCCACCACGCCAAGTTAGGCCCAAGTCCATGAGTGCCGCAGAGGCAGCCACTTTAATTGCTCTTTCACCATCGACCAGTGATGTTGGCGTTGACTCATCGCAAAGTATCATCCAATCAATGCAGGGTGTAACTCATCTGACAAGTGTTCAACCACAGCTTCAACGACAACCACAGGTGCAACAAGGAGAGGCGCAAGGATATGTGCAAGTAGAGGTGTTGTATTTTGACAGCGATTGGCTTAGCATTTGCTTCAGCTACACGAGTTTTCCCCTGTTAACTTGACCATATTCCGGAGGCCATTTTGTATCCCTAACCTCCATTTTAACTGAATGGACTGCCTCGTGGTCAGCATGCCCTTTCGTCCTTTCTCTCTCCCGATGACCACTTGGTCTGCCCGGCAACAGGCTACCTTTTAGTGTTGGTCAAGCCCGCACATGAGCACTCAGGCCCCTGAGGTTAACGATCGGTCACTGCTCAGGAATGCTCCTAAAGTTGGCTGTGCTTCAAAAATGCCCTTATATGTACCTGAAATTGTTCAAATGTGTGTACCGCCTATTTTTCAAACCTCTGTATCTGTATAAAAGAGCCACTTGCTTGATATTCGGGGTGCTACTTCTTGCATTGCCAAAGGGTATTGTTTGAATGTACCACTACCCCATGGGGTATTAATAAACTTGTCTTTTGTATTCCAGTGTCCGTGCCAACTTTGGTTTTAAGGTGTCATAAAGTTTGCAAAGCATGTAGACCTGCTAGAACCGAATACCACAAAATTGGCGCTCAAATAGGGACTCATCGGCGACTCGGATGCCTGAAGGGTTGGTCGTGACGAAGGACTGGAAACTTGCCCTTGACGCGATTGCTGCCATTGAGTGACCCGAGTCTTGGCACCCGTGGCGTTTTCCCTTTTCTTCCGATCTGACCTTCCAGGTGGCGCCGGTCCTCGACTGAGATCCTGATCGTTGGGTTGCCTTGAAGTGATCGTTTGATCAATTTGAGAACTTGGCAGTTGGAACCTGGACATTTGAAATATTTTGGTAAGCTTTTGATTGGTAAGGTGGACTACTGACACTTACTGTGGCTTTTTTGATTTGTTTGAGTTAGCTGACATTTGGACCTATGATTTGTACTATATGTGGAGTGCACCTCAAATAGGCAGGTAATGTAGAGATATTTCTCTGTCTTTGTGTTTGTTTGAATGGCACACCGTGTGTAAAATACTTTAAGTGCCATTTTGCGTAAAGTATCACGTTTCGTGATATTCCTGACATGCCTGTTTTTAGCACGCTCCGAGGGATGTGCTGTCTTGGAACACCTAACCGAGAAATGTATATAAAATTTGGCCTTCCCCCTATAATGTATAGTTCATTGTGGCACCGATATACAAAGAGCAACTCTGAATTGCAATGGCCACTACATGGGTCGTTTGATTTACGAAAGGTTCAGTACGTGGATCAGTGTTTGTTTCAGTGCAGGTCTAGACAGGATATGTTTGATTGTGTGCGTATGTGGGAGAAAGCGGTACGTGAACGAATGAAGCGTGAACAAGCCTTGGAGGATAAAGAACGGCGAAAAGCTGCTCATGTTAAGGTTTTACAGCTACAAGATAAGGAAGTACAGGAACAGAGAGAGAGGGAGACTAGAGAACGTAATTTGCAAGTTAATGGTCAGTTTCCTATTCAACGTCCTCTCTATCCTGTCCTTAATAATGCATCTGACGATTTTTCTCTATTAGATCGCTCTCCGCCTCCATATGTCCTACCTACGGCTCTGGACGGCGATTCTGATCCTCCCGACAACAGAGATGAAAAGAGGGACACTCGTTCCATGATTTCTGCTTCTCGAACTGTGACTTACTTTCTATGGCTTCCAAACTTAATGTTGCTTCTATTCCTGTTACTGATGTTACTAGTTCTATAAAATCTTGGCCGGAAAAAGAGCAGTTGTATTTTTTGGAGCATTTTGCTCAGGAAGTTATTGAATGCTACAGAAGACATTTGCCTGCTTTAGAACTTAAGGATATCAGTGTTGACTTTGCTAATTTGCGAAATAGTGTTTTTATTCTTGCAGATGCAGATGACTTCTTTCAGCGTTTACTTAAATTGCGGGACGAGGCTACTCGATTACGGGAGCTGAAAAAGAAAGAGGCTTCACCTGTGCCTGGAGCGGCGGTTGAGAAGAGGGAGTGTCCTATCTTCGGATCAGATAAGATTAATGCGGTCCATGTTATGCCTATGCGGGAAGCCACACCTTTGTATGTGCCTCCTAAGGGTAGTGGTACAGATGATGATAAAACATCTGTAGATGCAAAGGGTTATTTTATATATAACTGGGTTTACACTCCCTGGAATAGGGTGGATGTTATGGCTCTTAAGACCGCTTTGCCTGACCCGCGTAAAAATTTGGCGGCTTTTTATGAGGAACTTGATGGGGCTATTAGCTCGTGTGTTATGACTTTAGTTGATATTGACCTTTTCTTTGGTTTAATATTACCTCCTGATATGTGGAGGGCAATTCGTAAGGTAGATGATCGAGTGATTTTAGGGGCAGATTGGAAGCGCATAGAACAAGAGGATTTAGAAAGAGAGCCCGCGTGTAAGCCATGCCAATTGATTTTAGATCTCCCTGTGGCTATTTTGAATAAATTAAAATTGCTCATTCCCCCTAAAAAGATTGATTGGACGGTGTTAGCGGCTTGTAAGCAGAAGTCAGAGGAGTCGGTTTCCAATTTCTTTACACGCTTCGAGGAGGCTTTTCATGATTATAGTGGGCAATCATTAACAGAAGACACAGGTAGGCATTTGTTTGTTGATAAGTATGTGGCTAATCTCCTACCGGAGATTGCGAAACGTTTGAAGGCTAGTGAAAGTTCATGGACCACTGCAACTCCTGCTTCCCTCCTCACAATGGCTCAGTACTATGAACGGCAGGAGATAGAAAGCTATGATGATAAAAAGATGGAAGACTTAAAGACGAAGGTGATGCTAGCGCAGGTTTATGGGTCGCAGCAGAGAGGGAATGATAGAGGAAGACGGGGATCGTATGGTTCGCCTTCTGCCCGCGCTGATATTTCTGCAGATCAGTGTGCTTATTGTAAGCAGTTTGGGCATTGGCTTGCAGATTGTCCCGCGCTTCGAGAACAGCGTAATCAGCGTTGTCGAGGAAATAACAGGTTTCGGAATGGTTATTCAGGTCCTAGAGGTGGAGCGAATGATTGTGGTAGGTTTGAAGCTAGGGGTCGTGGTCAGACTGACTATAATACTTTTGATCGACAAAATCAGTACCAGATAGCCGAGGGTGAGTCTCCTGAGTTGCAGGATGCTACTTATGCGTAGGATTGCGTAGAATGGGGTATGGAAACGGTTGAAGTATTAGTAGATCAAAGGGGTCCATATATTTCAGAGCATGTTTTGGGCTCTACTGATCAGTTTCTGGTCGATACAGGAGCTACACGTAGTGCTCTGTCCAATCAATTGGTTCCAAGGGATCCCCTGTCTGGCGAAATGATTACATCGATAGGGTTTGATGGAACACCTTCCCTTAGCCCATTGTCTCAGCCTCTTCCATTCCATATTGACAAATTTACTGCCCCATTCGCATTTCTATTGTCCCCAAATACACCAGATAACATTGTGGGCCTTGAGATGCTCGAACATTTTTGAGCGACAATACGCTGCGCTCCCGAAGGGGTACGGGTTACTCTGAATGAGAATTACCCAGAGTTCGAGAGATCGTGCGTCCTTTAGGAGGCCGATGCGCTAGCCTCCCTTCCAAGTGCTTTGTGGGCCACTTCTGATACCGATGTCGGACAAATGATTATCCCCCTGTACATATCACGGTTAAGGAGGGAGTGCTTCTGCCACGTGTACCACAGCACAAAATATCTAGAGAAGGTGAAGTTGCTTTGACCCACATTATAAATGACTTGATTACTGTAGGAGTAGTGGAAGAAGTTCCCTATAATGTTTGCAACAGCCCTATTCTTCCGATCCTGAAGATGCAGATACTAGGATTTACCGTTTCATCACTGATCTGAGAGAGGTCAACAAAATTGTAGTGCCCCAATATCCAGTGGTCTCAGACATCACTACTTTACTTACTTTGGTTCCCCCCAAGCCCAACCACCTTCTCAATTATCGATTTGAAGAATGCCTTCGACTCGATTCCCATTCACCCTGTTAGCCGATACCTCTTCAGCTTTACTTTGAATAATAGATCATATAGATTTTGTAGAGTTCCTCAAGGCTATACAGAGAGAGTCCCAGTATTTACAGTCAGGCTTTGAAAAGACAGCTTGATTCCTTTAAGTTACTGCCTGGAGTCACTCTTATTCAATATGTTGATGATATTTTGTTAGTGGCAGATACACCAGAGCAATGCGAGGATAGCACTCTCTCCCTGCTTTCTTTCCTTGCCAAGAATAATCACAAAGTGTCACAAAAGAAATTACAATATTGTAGACCAAAGGTGACCTACCTCAGTCATCTTCTGTCTAAGGAGGGGCGTGCGCTGACATCAGATCGAATTCAAGCAATCCTAAATACACCAGTTCCCTCCACTCAGAAAGATGTTCGTGCTTTTATAGGGTTGTCGTCCTTTTGCAGACAGTGGATATTGGGATTTTCACACATTATAAAACCTTTGTTAGCTTTGTTGTCCAAAAATACACTGATTCCCCTTGAATGGACAGATGAATGTCAGAATGCTTTTGAACATCTGAGACGGGCTCTTTGCTCTGCACCAGTGTTAGGTACGCCAGATTATACAAAGATTTTTACACTGTATGTACACGAGAAGGATGGATGTGCATTGTCAGTTTTAGTGCAGACACATGGAGATAAACAGCAACCCTGTGCGTACTTCTCAGCAGTACTTGATCCTGTAGCATGAGGATTACCTGGGTGTTTTCGAGCGGTTGCAGCAACAGCAGTGTCTATACGACAGAGTGAGGGAATACGAGTAAATTCTTTATTGCTTGGTTAGTTAAAACCGTTACAATATATAACATTCTACGACGTTTAAAACAACTTTTAAGAAATAGGGAAGGAATAGTAAGTAGCAACAGGGAAGGGGAGGAGAATTTTAAAAAATGAGGATAAAACTATGTTACAAAAAGGCCGCCACTGATTTCAGTGGGCTTTGCTAGAGCACGAGTTGTTATTCAAACAGTGTTCTTAGCTCTCGACGAAGGTCGGTTCGATGGCTGTGGGCCTCGTTTTTTTTCACAAAGCTGTCCAGAAATTTTACTGATCGGCAGATCAGTTGTGGGTCCGCTGAACATAGAATCTGGACAATCGCAGATCGACAGGTGCGGACTCCTTGCTCGTTGAGTTTGTCTTTCAGCCAGTGCCTTCGATCTTGATACATTGCAGGACAGATACAGACTATGTGCATAATGTCTTGTTTACGACAGAGTGAGGGAATAGTTTTGTCACACAAATTATTGGTGTTAGTGCCCCATGCTGTAGACGCCTTATTGAACCAAACGAAAACACAGCATCTGACTAGCTCTCGTTTAACGGGATACAAGTTAACGCTGTTGGCGCCACATGTTACACTGAAAAGGTGCACCACTTTGAACCCTGCTACTTTACTGCCATATCCTGTTTCTGAGTCTCAGAAGGAAGAACAACATGATTGTGCTTTTCTAACTGAAGAACAGACAAAGGGCCATATTGACTTACAGGATACGCCACTTTCAGATGTAGATGGGGAACTGTGGGTTGATGGGTCATGTTTGAAGTTGCCAGATGGTACGACTCCTGCAGCGTATGCAATAACGATACTTAAGACAGTGGTGGAAACAGCCCGCATCCCTTATAAGTCGGCCCAAGCAGCTGAACTGATAGCTCTAACGAAAGCATGTGAGCTAAGTGCTGAATCATGTGTGAACATTTACACCGACAGTCGCTATGCTTTTGGAGTAGTGCACGATTTTGGCCTACTCTGGAAGGAGCGAGGATTTTTGACTTCACACGGGTTGCAAATCATGCATGGAGAGTTAGTACGCGATCTCCTGAATGCATTGATATGTCCAAAGCAATTAGCAATAGTTAAATGCAGTGCACATAAAAAGGTGACAGACAAAATAGGCAAAAGAAATGCTTTTGCAGATTACACAGCCAGAGAGACCGCAATGTTAAAGAATGTCTCTCCCATGTATGTGGTAAAATCGCAGGCTGAGAGATGGCACGATGTCAGAGAGGGAATACTGGACATACAGAAATCAGCCTCTGAAGCAGAACTTAAAAGCTGGGCTACAGAGGGAGTGTTGGATGATGAGGGCTGTTGGCATAGCAAGAATATGGAGAGATGGGAATTGCCTGCTGCCTATTTGCAAGCAATGGTTCAAATGACACATGAGCTGGCACATGTTGGCGCTCTTGCTGTTAAGGGTTAATGTGTATATAGGTCTTTTCATGGTGCCTTTTTGATATGATATTCTTCAATCAGAAAAGTATTGTTTAAACCACTCTCTCCAGTTGGTGTTTTCATGATATCATAGCTATATGCATCTTAATACAATCCTAATTGAATTGCTGCATTTACCAATGCTTGTTGGGTTTTCCTCTACAAGCCAGCGTTTACCGATAGACGGTTCCATAATTGAACACGTTGCTCAACCGCACGTGTAAACCGTCTTTTAACCCCCACGTGTGCAGCATGTGGATGCAGGGAAGCAGCAAGGTATAAAAGGCTGCTAGAAACATGCGATGACTCTTCGCTTCACCTGAGCGTCATCGTGAGTGCAGCTGAGTGTTTCCTCCTCCCACCCTTCCTGCTGAGTCCCGCCCTCGGAAGCTTCTTCTCCTAGAGACTCTAGGGACCGAGCTGATTTCCCGACTTACCTGGGCATCTTCGATTCCTCCGGACACTTCTTCGGTCTTCTCTGCACATCGGAGCAGTTCCTGGTGTTTCCCTTTCGACGGCACATCATCTCCGGTTAAGGAGTACAGTAAGATTCTGTTAACCTCTTCCCTCCTGTGAAAACAAGAACATTGAGACATTTTTTAGTCCTGAAAAAACGATCGTTTGAGACTTAAATGTACTGCGAATAAGAACCTTGACCAAAAGCATTGGAGCCTTGATGTTAAGTATTCAAAGAAAACAAACAATCATTGACTCAACCTAATCGAGCAAACAAGCATTGGCTCCTCTAAATTGAACAAGAGTGTTAGACTGATTTAAGTCTGATGTTCAGTAATGTATGTTCTAATGTATTGTAATTAGTGCTTATTGAATATAACCAGTGCTGTGAAGCAGGCAGCAAGCATTGGTGTGACACAAAGTATTGATCAGAGGTTTTCTGAAATAGGGTGCTTGGTATTTTCTTGTTTTGTCTTTCTTTATGTACCTTGCAGATCAGAACTCCATAATCCTCGACAAGACAACAATTAATCAGGTATGCTGGAGTTGTCTAGTATAATCCAAACCCCTACTGATAACACTGACTCAGTTAACGACAATATTTATGTAATTTGTTCATGATTCATTATTGTGTACTTTTATTTAAGGCCTTCACTAAACACGAAGAGTTTGATAATTGTAGAAGTGTAAGCCAGGGCCGAAATCTAAGAAGTATGTTCATTGTATTTATGTAGAATAATTTATCAAGGATTTCGAATATTTGCCGTGAGTAAGTGATTATTATTTATAACACAAAAGAAATCAATGCAGAAGGCCCGGCACACTTATCCAGAGAAACATTGTTGGACCAGACAAGAACCAGTGTTTTGTCTTTTGTTTCTCACTCCACTTCCCCTTTCCCTTGCGGAAAAATCAGAGTAGTCAAGAGTAAAGGCCTTGCTACCTGATTGGTCCAAAAGGGGGTTGGGAGCTTGCAGCTACAAAAAGAAACAAACTCAGCAGCCTCGTGGTGGAAGCTCAACAGAAAGCGAAGCCACTATAATTGTTTCTCTTTGTTGCTGCAAACTAAGAAAGTTATCTAGGATGGATGTTACTCAACTTACTCAGTTGGTACAGAAATTGAATGAAGAAATGCAGGAATTGCGTTCAGAGAATCAGTCATTACGACAGGAACTTGATAGAACCAGAACTGGTTTTACAACTTGGTGGGGACCCTCTGAGGAAGGTCGTCCTATTTTGTCACCTCCTAAGTTTGGTGTATCAGCTTTTGGCTCGCCAATTTTTGCACCCAGTCATCTTCTGTTACAGAACAACCAGTACAATTAACTGTGGTAACTCCCACACCAGTTCCTTTGGCAAACCAAGAAAGGTTTACTGGGGATTCCAATAGATTTACTACTTTTATGAGCCAGTATCAGTTGCATTTTTTATGTAAAACACAAATCTTTACTACAGATACAGCTAAAGTGTCTTTCATAATTTCATATTTGAGTGGGGTGGCAGCGGATTGGGCTATGCCTTTGGTAGATGCTAACGATCCTCTTTTGCATAATCTAAACTTTTTTAAAACAGCCATGACTAGTTTATTTGCTAAACACGTTTTCCTTCAAGCTTCAGATAACAAATTATTGAATTTAAGACAGGGTTCTAAAGATGTAATCACCTATATTACAACTTTCAACAGTGTCACTCTTCGATCAAGAAATGAGATTAAGGACTCTTTAGCCCATATAGTCGAATTGCCTAATGATTTTGCTGGATTTCAAGAATTAGTTGTTGAGCTCGATCATCGTCTAGGAGAAGGTAAGGGAAAAAGACCCAAAAGTGATTTTAAAAATCTACACTTTAAGTCAGAGAAAAAAAAATGACATCAAACCCTCTTCTGTAGAACCTATGCAGATAGGAGGCATAAAGGGACCTTTATCAAACAACGAAAAAGAAAGAGGTAGAAAAGGTAATCTATATTTATATTGTGGAAAGGCCGGTCACTTTGCTAAGAACTGTCCTGTAAGACCAGTTAAAAAGAATGTTCTAGCTATTAGTACCGATAGGGAGTCGGAAAACCAATCATCTCAGGGAATGTAGAGACCGATTCTTTGAGTGGAATGTCTAATCAGGTCTCAAGATATGCACCTTGTGTATTGAATCAAGTGCCCAAACACTTTACGGTGAGATTACTTCTCATTTTGACTACTCAGAAGAGACATAGTATTCCTGTGCTCATATATTCAGGGGCCAAGAGTAATTTCTTCAATCTAACCCTAGCCAAACAGTTACAGTTAAACCAAGTACCCAAAAAAGAACCAGAACCTGTAAGGGCTGTTGATGGATCAGCCCTATCCTCTGGTCTGATAAGGTTTAATACTACACCACTGTTGTTTGTTGCTGAAAATGGCCATTCTGAATATGTAGTCTTTGATTTAATAGACAGGCCATCATTTTGGGTCATTCTTGGCATCCCTTGGTTGGAGTATCATAATCCCAAGATTGATTTGGTCAAACGTACTGTGACTCTTGATTCTGCTCACTGCAGATTGTTACCAAGATATAAGAGATCCTATTATGCCACTTTGTTGTGCTGCATTAAACCCCACTCACTCAGAATTACCTATTGAATATTAGGACTTTAGTGAGGTGTTCGATCCAGTTAAGGCAACTACTCTTCCGCCTCATAGAATCTACGATTGTAGAATTGATCTCATTCCAGGGGCTAAGTTACCTTGTAGCAGAATATACGCCTTAACGGAACCAGAAAATCAGTATTTACAAACCTACTTAGACGAACTGTTAGAACTAGGTTTCATTCGTCATTCCACCTCACCTGTATCCTCGCCTCTTTTTTTTGTAGCGAAGCAGACAGGAGATTTGCACGCTTGCATAGATTATCGCGCGGTTAACAAGGCAATCATTAAGAACAGGTACCCTTTACCTTTGATCTCCATTCTCCTTAACCAAGTAAAAGGTTCCAGTGTATACACCAAATTGGACCTGCGTGGAGCCTACTACTTAATTTGCGTAAAAGAAGGTGACGAGTGGAAAACGGCTTTTAGTACCAAGTTTGGTCTTTTTGAATATACTGTGATGCCTTTTGGTCTATGCAACGCTCCTGCAGCGTTTCAATACTTCATAAATGAAGTATTGCATGATTTGCTGGACATCAGCGTCATAGTATATATGGACGATATTTTAATCTACTCAAAGAATCAAGAAGAACATACTAAACATGTGCGTTTAGTCCTTAATAAACTCAGAGACAACACTTTGTTTGTTAAATTGGAAAAATGTGTCTTTAATTCCTATAAAGTGGAATTTTTAGGGTATTGGTTGTCCCCAGAAGGAATCACTATGAATCCTAAAAAAGTGGACGCTATCCTTAATTGGCCTTCACCAAAATCTGTAAAAGATGTTCAGCGCCTTCTTGGATTCGCGAATTTTTACAGGCGCTTCATAGCAAGATTTTCAGAAATTGTTGTGCCAATCACTACATTGCTAAAAAAAGATAAGACATTCCTTTGGACTCCAGAAGCCGAAGAAGCTTTCTTGATCTTAAAAAAGGCTTTTACTTCGGCTCCTATTCTTGCACATCCAGATCCGGATATGCCTTTCTTTGTAGAGGCTGACGCCTCTCAGACTGCAATAGGAGGAGTCCTAATGCAGAAAGACAATAGAACAGGTCATTTACATGCAATTGCCTTTTTTCAGAGGAAATTGTTGCCAGCTGAGCAAAATTATACGATAGCTGAACGTGAGTTGTTTGCTATTAAAGCTGTCTTTCAGGAGTGGAGACATCTTCTCCTAGGTGCTAAACATACTGTGACTATTTATTCAGACCATAAGAATTTGCAGTTTTATTCGACAGTGAAAGCCTTCACTCCAAGACAGATGCGATGGCTACAATTTTTCAGTGAATTTGATTTTTTAATTACATACCGTCCTGGGGAGAAACAGTTAGTCTCAGACACTCTCTCTAGGTTAGTGTGTGAAAAGCAAAGAGATCAAGTCAAGAACTCTCAGAGCATAATTCCATCTGAAAAAGTGTGTGCTGAGATCTCTTCAAATACCTTCTTTGATCTAGTTAAAGAAAAGGTTAGATTACTTGATCAAGAAGATTGGTTATCTCAAAATCACAATTCAATTAAGAATGATTTTTTCTTTCACAAAGAGAAATTGTTTATTCCAGATGAAGAGTTATGTCAGCAAATAATAAAATGGAATCCAGATTTGGGCACAGCAGCACACCCGGGAATCAATAAAACTTTAGAGTTATGTCAACAACATTTTAGGTGGAAGGGTATGTTTCCGGATGTTCAGCAATTTATCAGCACTTTTCCGGTGTGTACTCGTCAGAAATCTGTGCACACAGCCCCTAGAGGTTATTTGCAGCTAATGACCATACCTCCACATCCATGGCATACAATTAGTCTAGATTTTATCACAGACCTACCAAACTCTAAAGGCTTTACCACAATCTTGGTGGTGGTAGATTTGTTGTCTAATATGGGACATTTCATTCCATTAACTAAATTACCGTCAGCAGATGAATTCAGGCAAGTATTTTTACAACACATAGTAAAACTACATGGATTACCAAGAAAAATTATTTCAGACAGGGGCCCCCAGTTCGTGTCCAAATTTTGGAAAACATTCAGTGACAAATTAGGAATAGAATTAGGTTAATCATCTGCCGTCCACCCTCAAACAGACGGGCAAACCAAAAGATTAAATCAGAGTGTCAAGCAAAGTTTACGTTGTTCATTAAATACAGTATCATCAAATTGGGATGAAACATTGCCTTTAGCTGAGTTTTTTTATAATAATACTATTCATTCTGCATTAGGATGTTCGCCATTCTATTTCATGACCGGTCTGCATCCTCGTTCATTGCCAGAAACAATTCCTGAATTAGATCAAGACATGCCAGCTGTAGCTGAAAGATTAGCTAAATTACAATCTATTCAGGAACACGCTAAGAAAGCCTTGGCTAGGATTAAAACAAGATGAAAGAGAACGCAGACACGCACAGATTACCAAGTCCTGCCTATAAGAAAGGAGACCTGGTTTGGTTGTCAACAAAAAATATCCAAATAGAAGGGGCCAGAAAACTGAAATTGACCATTTCCAATAGATAAAATTCTAAGTCCGGTTTCCGTAAAATTGCAACTTCCTGATGAATATTCAATCCATCCAGTCTTCCATGTATCCCTCCTCAAACCCTTTGTCCCTTCTACTAGATCAAACAACCCCCCTCCACCAGTTGTAATTGGGGATCACCTAGAGTATGAAGTGTATAAGATAATTGACGCCAAAAGATTCCATGGTGAAATCTATTACTTGATTGACTGAAAAGAGTATGATTCTAGTGAAAGATCCTGGGAACCGGAAGCTAATGTTCATGCTCCCCGTTTGATTAAAAGATTTCATGCTCTTTACCCAGAAAAACCCCGACCCATTAGACGACTTTTCGGGGGGAGAACAGTTTAGGGTTAATGTGTATATAGGTCTTTTTATGGTGCCTTTTTGATATGATATTCTTCAATCATAAAAGTATTGTTTAAACCACTCTCTCCAGTTGGTCTTTTCATGATATCATAGCTATATGCATCATAATACAATCCTAATTGAATTGCTGCATTTACCAATGCTTGTTGGGTTTTCCTCTACAATGCCAGCGTTTACCGATAGACGGTTCCATAATTGAACACGTTGCTCAACCGCACGTGTAAACCGTCTTTTAACCCCCAAGTGTGCAGCATGTGGATGCAGGGAAGCAGCGAAATATAAAAGGCTGCTAGAAAAACGCGATGACGCTTCGCTTCACCTGAGCGTCATCGCAAGTGCAGCTGAGTGTTTCCTCTTCCCGCCCTTCCTGCTGAGTCTGGCCCTCGGAAGCTTCTTCTCCTAGAGACTCTAGAGACCGAGCTGATTTCCCCAAGTACCTGGGCATCTTCGATTCCTCCGGACACTTCTTCGGTCTTCTCTGCACATCGGAGCAGTTCCTGGTGTTTCCCTTTCGACGGCACGTCATCTCCAGTTAAGGAGTACAGTAAGATTCTGTTAACCTCTTCCCTCCTGTGAAAACAAGAACATCGAGACATTTTTTAGTCCTGAAAAAACGATTGTTTGAGACTTAAATTTACAGCGAAAACAAACCTTGATCAAAGCATTGGAGCCTTGATGTTAAGTATTCAAAGAAAACAAACAATCATTGACGCAACCTAATCGAGCAAACAAGCATTGGCTCCTCTAAATTGAACAAGAGTGTTAGACTGATTTAAGTCTGATGTTAAGTAATGTATGTTGTAATGTATTGTAATTAGTGCTTATTGCATATAACCAGTGCTGTGAAGTAGGAAACAAGCATTGGTGTGACACAAAGTATTGATCAGAGGTTTTCCCAAATAGGGTGCTTGGTATTTTCTTGTTTTGTCTTTCATTTTGAACCTTGCAGATCAGAACTCCATAATCCTTGACAAGACAACAATTAATCAGGTACGCTGGAGTTGTCTAGTATAATCCAAACCCCTACTAATAACACTAACTCAGTTAACGACATTATTTATGTAATTGGTTCATGATTCATTATTGTGTACTTTTATTTAAGGCCTTCACTAAACACGAAGAGTTTGAGAATTGTAGAAGTGTAAGCCAGGGCCGAAATCTAAGAAGTATGTTCATTGTATTTATGTAGAATAATTTATCAAGGATTTTGAATAATTGCCGTGAGTAAGTGATTATTATTTATAACACAGAAGAAATTAATGCAGAAGGCCCGGCACACTTATCCAGAGAAACATTGTTGGACCAGACAAGAGCCAGTGTTTTGTCTTTTGTTTCTCACTCCACTTCCCCTTTCCCTTGCGGAAAAATCAGAGTACTCAAGAGTAAAGGCCTTGCTACCTGATTGGTCCAAAAGGAGATTGGGAGCTTGCAACTACAAAAAGAAACAAACTCAGCAGCCTTGTGATGGAAGCTCAACACTTGCAATTACCAAATTGCTTACACGAGTTTGGGAGCATCCTGAGATTGCCAGCACGGCTAAAAGAGTGGTGCAAACCTGCTTGATATGCTTACAGTATAATCCTGCAAAAGGGACTTATACTCCTAAAGGAAGGTTTGCTCCACTGACTGCACCATTCTAAGTAGTACAGATGGATTACATCCAGTCTGAGTGCTGGAATAACCTGCAGTACATCCTGGTGGTGGTGTGTGCCTTCAGTAAATGGATAGAAGCCTACCCCACGAAGGACAATACAGCGCTGACAACAGCTAAGGTGTTGCTCAATGAGAACTTCCCAAGATATGGTGTTTGTTAATTTTTGTGGAGCGACAATGTGCCCCATTTTGTGGGGAAAATTGTGGAGTATGTCCTGAAAGGATTGGGGATAAAACAAAAATTCCATGCTGTGTTTCACCCGCAGTCAGCAGGTTTGGTGGAAAGATACAACGCTACTTTAAAGCTGAAGCTAGCAAAGATCGTGGCATCCACGTCTTTGAAATGGCCAGACGCCTTGCCCTTAGCATTGCTATCTATCAGATCAGTGCCACTCTCCTGATCTGGCCTCACACCATATGAGGTGGTGTTTGGAAGGCCAATGAATATCTGGGGAGTCCCTAAACCCCGCCCAGTGCATGATGTCCCATGTATAATGATGAACGATTATTTGGCACGATTAACAAATGATTTGCTTTCCATTCACCAACAGGTTCGAGAGGCTCTTCCGGACAAATATATGGGTGAGGCTCACAATCTCCGACCTAGGGGACCATGTAATGGTCCGATCGTTTGAGAGATCCAGCAGTCTAGAGCCGAGGTGGCGTGGACTAGAGCAGGTGTTGTTAGCGACCCGAACAGCAGTACGAGTCACGAACAAGGAGCGGTAGGTGCATTCCTCGCACTGCCGCCGCGTTTCTCCGGACCTGGTGAAACCTGCTGTGTTGTCTGATCATCAAGACATCTTGAATGCGGAGAAGAGTCCAGCCACCACGCCCAGCGAATCTGAGGAAGCCCTCCCAGACCACACAGTTTCTGGTGCAGCGAAGTACAATCTGCAACCGAGAAAAGCAGCTGTTTTGTGCGAGACTGGTTGAGTTACCACCTTGAGGTTTGGGAAAACGGATCCTGAGAATATCAAGGGGGGGATCAGTTCTGTCTAGTGTAGAGACACCCGTCTTGAATCTCGGAGAAGATACCAACGGCTACCTTGGGGTCAGCACTCATTTTCGTCTTGGCGTTATTTTAGTTATTTTGTTTCGAGACTATGGCATCTAATATGGCAAGAAATAAGAAAATTCTTGGTGCTGTAATTTTTCTTTCAACAATTGTGGTAATAGCAATAATAGCTTGGGTTGTAGAGAGAATGGCCCGGCAAGAGAGTATTTGCTTCCTACCACTCCAGCTCCATCCAAATATTTCCATTTTACTTTACCCTATCATGAAGAGAGACATAGACAGACTTACCTGAACAACACTTTCATTCAAATTCTCCATCACACCCACAATATGACCAACACTTCGAACTGTTGGGTGTGTGGTATGTTGCCTGGACATCAAAAGAAAGGAGGAACTCCTCTTATTCCTCTTCCGTTTTCTCATGATGGTTCCTGCAATGCCTGGTATACCCTTTTGTTCACTTTGCGATGGCCAACAAAAGAAGGATTACTTTTTCGACTTAATAAAGTTTGCCACAATGATAAAGATGGTCACCCCCAAGCAGAAGGGACTAAAATTAAGTAGGAAGAATACCGACCGGACAATATATCTTCATCTCGTATTTTTATTAATTTGAGAACTGTGAATATGTCCAACCTATTCGTAATTACGGTCATTAAAGTAAGAGCCGAGCTTTGTGTTAGAATTAAAGGTACTATCCCAGTTGGCAAGAGCGAATGCGTTACCACACTAGCATTTGATACACCAAATAATGTTGCCTTTGTAACGTTATGTAACACCTGTTTCATTTGTGGGGATAAGGGCTACCACCGTCTTCCCGTTGGGTGGTCAGGAACATGTTATATATCTTTTTTTTTGCCCCCTGTTTTTATTGCCTACCCATGTACCACAATGATTTTGTATTATACCATGATTTTTTACTGAATAGAGAAAAAAGGGAATTAGATTTTGACGATATTGATCAGACAGATACCGCCTTACAGCAATATGTTGATTTTAATGTGGGCTTATTTTCATTTGTAGGAGCAGCACTAAATAGTAGGAAAATAAGGCGGCTGACACATGTTGTGGAAGCTGTCACCAACCAAACTACCTCTGCTCTAGGGAACGTGACTGAGGAGCTTCAAATTACTAGAATTGTGACGCTTCAGAATCGAATGGTTCTTGAAGTCATGTTGGCCGATCGTGGGGGTGCATGTCGCATTATCGGGAGTAGTTGCTGTGTATACGTTCCCGACAACTCACCTTCTGTATATGATGCTATTTCCAAATTACATTAGATTGCAACAGAAATTCACCCCGAAAATGGTACAGGGACCTTCTCAAATTGGTTCTGGATTTTGCTTAGTACCTGGGGTTGGAAATTATTGACTATCCTCTGTATTATTGTTGGAATATTCTTTATGATCTGCCTATGTATCCAAGTGGCCCTACGCTTGTTAGGGGTGTTACAGGTCGTCTAGCTTAATTCAGGTTTTCTAGGTTCAGTTGTGTATAGTGAAACAGCAAATCTAATTTAATTTTTTAATAAGTCACAGAATTTGTTATTGAATGTTATTTCTAAACTTCAGTCATTGTAAATAGAAGGTTTGAAGTTTGCTTTTAACAATGCTTGTTGATTTCTTGTCTATGGGTAAAGCTTATTTATTTTCACTGCTTAGATTGTGCGCTCCTTGTGAGAGAGGCTCGCGCTGGTTTTCGTGGCTGGAATCCTCTTGAATGGGAGCTCGCGCTGGCTCTCGTGACAGAGCTCAGTCTATAAATACATGTTCCTGTCAACGGTCGGCGCTTCGTCTCATGTTGGTATCCTGCCGAGCGCTTCTGACCAAATGTTGCTGGATCGAGTTTACGATTGCTTTCCCCTCTCGGAATCCACTCCTGAGGTCCCTAAATTCAAACCATTTATTTCCCTGCCCCAGTCGTGTCTTTCAAGTTGACGGCTTCCAGCTGATGAGAGG
The DNA here is from genome assembly GCF_964263255.1 of Lissotriton vulgaris. Taxonomy (NCBI): domain Eukaryota; kingdom Metazoa; phylum Chordata; class Amphibia; order Caudata; family Salamandridae; genus Lissotriton; species Lissotriton vulgaris. Next base: position 1,212,623,810 of record NC_141695.1, on the reverse strand, counting down.
CTTTGCTGAAAACCAAAGCTCCGTGTCTCTCTCGTCAGTCAGCTGGGATATCGAGTTTCATTTCCTTCGCGCCTGAAGGCGGTTCGAGTCTCCAGTCGTCGTGTCAAGTTAGAAGGGACAGTAAGATTTATTATTTTCTGCTGTAAAGAACTGAAGAGTTTAGCGCTTCTCCAGAGCAGACGTTCATAAATAGAATTTGAAGACCTTCGCTGTTTAAATGTTAAGAGAATATTTTTTGTAAACAGTCAGGAAAAAACAAACCTTGGCAAGTCAAAAGGTTAATCCAGTGAAACAATCTGAAGAGTCTATTTTGGAGTCTACAGGGTACTTTTAAAGCTAAAGACTAAACTCCAGTTTAGAAGCAAGCCTTGGCAAATGCAAGGAAACAATTGTTAAACAGGTTGAGTCTGTATTCATGTGTAAATAGGAAACTGTTAAGACTCAGGGAGGAAGAGTTTATTTTTCAAGTAGCTTGCTGGTTTTTCCAACTAGATAAACAGCTGTTTAGGAGTAGGTTATTGTATTCTTCTTCTATCATCCAACTGCAGATATTCCATAGAATTGATGAATTGCAGAAGTCTCCAGGTATGATTCTTGCATGAGTTAAACCAGTTTAGTTCACTAACCTAATATGGGCCGGGATGCCCGCCACCCCTCCCAACACCAGTTTCCCCATGGGAGGAGACAGACACAGGTTTGAACTTTTGGAAGGCGTGGGGGCCTCACTACCCCCCCGGCCGTATTTATTAAAATATGAAACAAAATGTAAAACTTTAGATTAAAAACGTTTCATGAATCATGTACAAATTCAACTTCAATTACATTTTTTAATGAAGACAGGTTTTTCCGGCTAACCTTAACAAATCTCTAATACAAAGGTTTCCTAGCCGAGTCTAGCATCCTGATAAAATGCATTACATTTTTGAATTTGTACAACCTAGCATTAAGGGCCAACGGCAAGGTCTTAAACGGGGTCAGATCCCTATCACCAACTTCCCGCCCTCACGGTGTGAGTGGCGCATGCGCAGAGGACTTTACCCTCGCAGCCAACTGTAACTTCCCTTGTCGTGGGGGCCCCCTTTCACTCGACGCCATCTTAAGGTCGTCTGAGTTTGTGTGCGAGGTATCCGTGAGAAGGACAGCGTGGACTCCCCCCCTTCCCCACACTCTCTTCCGCCAGAGCGGATATCCGGCCCCCTGGAAATTCGTGGGAGGGGCATATAGCCGTCTCCCCCTGGGAGGAGCCGATGGCCGTCTCCCCCTGGGTGACCCATTCGTTGTGGGTGCCGCCCCTCCGTGGGAGGGGCCAATGGCCGCCTCCCCCGGGCGCTCCCATCCATAATGGGTGGCGCCCCCCTAGGGACCTTGGAATCACTGCTCACTGATCATGACCTTACCGCCCGACCAAAAAATAAATACAACAGTTGTTTTACCCACTAAGAAAAGAAAACTATGCCTAAATCTGCAACAGTTTGATAATTCACCGACGTCAACTTTACTACAAAGGGAAAAAAGTCCTAAAGCAAAAAAAAAAACACAATCTTTATTGAATCCATTCCTTTACGTCTCTACAAAGGGAAAAAAGGCCTACAAGCAAGTATTCGATTATATGCATACTCCGTCATACATTCATGATGCAAGAAATGACTGTCATACCTTTTATTACATAAAAATAAACACCAAGCACATTTCTTTATTTCACAAAAAATCTGCAATAAGGGGCTGGTGGGTGGGTCAAAAAAGTGCAGCTTTTTCCCTTGAGGGCTCACGAGCGACGAGTGGTGCAGCCTTCAGAGCACAGGAACAAGAAGAAGCTTTGTTGTATTCCCGCACTATTTATCCAGCTGCGGGAGGGCGGGGGCCCGCCTCCAGCACGCCCATACGGGCACTGACTTCCGGCGGGTGTTTCAGGACAACCTCTTCTGGGCGGGAGGGGCGTGCTCCGAATACGCCGCTTCGGGCATACCAGCCGGGTCATGCCCCCCGCCCACAATGGCTTCCCGGGGGATCGGGGCACCCATCCATACGTTTGGGGGGACCGAGTGGTCTCCCCTTTCCATTAACAACGAAAGCATTATTAGGAGGAGTTTTTTTTCTGAATTATAACTTTCATTTTTAAGGAGTCTTGAGATTGAGGCAGAGCAATTCAGATTCAAATTGAGTGAGAACTAAGGCCACAAGAATCTATGGTCAGTAAAATGTGTGTTTAAACAATTTCTGAGTTTAGATGTTGGCTAAGAAGAATATTTACTGTAAACCTTTAACTACAGAACTGCGTGGAACCAGTAGCGCATTCTAAAGAAAAAGTCAACGGCCTGGAACACTATCAAGAGAAACAACAGCAGAAGCCAATGTTTCTTTATATGTTGTTAGTTTCTCTGTCCACTTCCCCTTTCCCTTAGGGAAAAGTTGATTCAGTCAGAGTTGAAGTCCTGATTGTGTTGATTGATCCTTGAGGGAGTTGGGAGTTTGCAGCTTAAAAGGAAACGTCGGAAGTGACTCCCAGGACTTTCTCAACAACGCTATGTTCCATATGTATCACAGCTTGTATTCCGTCTAGACGAGCTATTGCCAGAAATGAACAACTAACTAGCAAAGAAATAACGAAAATAATGCTAATAAATATCGATGATGAATATCCAGATTGCTTTAGATATGACGTAGCTTCAGCAAAATGCTAAAAGGGCCGTCTGTCATATTTTGACAGCGATTGGGTTAGCATTTGCTTCAGCTACACGAGTTTTCCCCTGTTAACTTGACAATATACCGGAGGCCATTTTGTATTCCTAACCTCCATTTTAACTGAATGAACTGCCTCGTGGTCAGCATGCCCTTTCGTCCTTTCTCTCTTCCAATGACCACTTGATCTGCCCGGCAACAGGCTACCTTTTAGTGTTGGTCAAGCCTGCACATGCGCACTCAGGCCCCTGAGGTTAACGATCAGTTACTGCTCAGGAACGCTCCTAAAACTGACCAGTAGTACTAAGCTCCTCCCACAAGTTGGCTGTGCTCCAAAAATGCCCTGATATGTACCTGAAATTGTTCATATGTGTGTACCGCCTATTTTTCAAACCTCTGTATCTGTATAAAAGAGCCACTTGCTCGATATTCGGGGTGCTACTTCTTGCATTGCCGAAGGGTATTGTTAGAATGTACCACCACCCCATGGGGTATTATTAAACTGGTCTTTTGTATTTCAGTGTCCGTGCCAACTTCTGTTTTAAGTTGTCGTAAAGTTTGCAGAGCATGTAGACCTGCTAGAACCGAATACCACAGAGGCGCAAGTAGAGGTGCAAGGAGATGCGCAAGTAGAGGCGCAAGGAGAGGCGCAAGTAGAGGTGCAAGTAGAGGCGCAAGGAGAGGCGCAAGTAGAGGCACAAGGAGAGGCACAAGTCGAGGTGCAAGTCGAGGCGCAAGGAGAGGCGGAGTAGAGTTGCATGAAGAGGCGCATGGAGCGGCACAAGGAGAGCCACAACTGCCCACAATACTTGTACCTCCAGAAGTAGTGGCACATCAGGAAATCGAGATTCATGCAGAGGTTTCAGCCGAGTAAGCCACTCCTGATGATCCATTGTCTTCCATATCCCCAGCAAGGAAAAGGAGGGCTAGTACAACTTCTTCTTCAATCCCCCTTCCTTCTGATGATCTAGATCTTGATTGGCAGCCACCACCAATTCAGTCTGAGAGGTAGGCACGCCATGAGCTGACAAAGCAAGGTAAAAGGAAGGTTTCCGCAAGGCTTTCACTTATGGGTGATGAAGAAGAAGAGGTAGAAGTGGTGTATTCTGCAGATGAAGAAGAGTCTGACGATGACAAGCCAGTCATGACAGTCATCAATCCAGCCCCAGTGGGCATACAGCAGACAGACATTTTTACCCTATCCCGAAATGCTGCAGGGGATGTGGGCGGTATGGCACTGTTACCACCACCAACACAGGTAACTACTACACCAACATGACCCACAGCTTCCATATTTTCTCTTCAGAAGGGCTGGCATGGATCTCCATCCAGCTCGACCTCCATTACCTCAGGTAGTGGTGCTGTAAGTGCACAACCAAGTCAAATTCCGCCACGCCAATCCTCAACTTCATTTGGCATTGAAAGTAGGACCTCCACCACCACCAAAAATCGCAACTCCCCAGTTTGGGACTTCTTTAGTATTAGCAAAAAAGCAGAAAATCTAGTTATTTGTTCGATTTGTAAAGGAGTAGTTAGTCAGGGTAAGCTTGGTACCAACTATGGCACCGGAGGCCTGAGAGGTCATCTCCAAAAACACCACATCATCCAGTCGGAGGCGCACCTAAGTAACACCTTGAAAGCCAAAAGACCGGAAATGTAATTGTTAGATATTGAGCTGGAGTGAGTGTTTTATATTTGGATATAACCATACAGGCGTGTTTTCTTGCACTAAAATGGTTTTGTCAGCTAGCAGTGAGTGGAATTTTGCTGACTTATTTATAGCTTGCTTAAAGGCTGGGTCGGGCTGATTGGTTTCCTAGAGGTTTCTTGTACAGGTATCTGTTAAAGCTTTGTTTAGAAATTGATTGCGTCCGTTTTTATTTCATCCCACAAGGCCTTGTGCAATTCTGAAGCTGCTGTATTCTGTTTCAGACTATACCAATGCTTGATCGTTGCATACATCCTTCCAATTGTTTCATTTAGTACTCCAAATTTTAATCTGATCTACACTGGTGAAACACCCTGGTTGATTTGGAAGGTTGATTTGTAGATGGCCGTCTGTTCTTTATTCAGCAGGTCTGCATCTTTCCCGTGGAGGGCTACGCCGCTGTATGTCAGCGTCGAAAGCACCTTGGCTTTTATTGTTGCCAGTAAGGGTTTGTATGATGGCCCCTTGAGCTTTTTTGTTAGGGACCTAAATGAAAATGATAGAGCGTTTGCTCTCTGGACAATGTAGGCTTTTTGCCGCTGGTGATTGTGTCGATTATCAAAGTAAAGGCCCAAGTATTTGTAATTAGGCACTGCTTCTATCTGTTTTCCCTCTATTTGGGTATGTTGATTGACTGTCCGTCGTATGGTGATGAGCATTGTTTTTGTTTTTTGTGGTGTTTATCTCCAAGTTGTTATTGGTTATAAATTCTGCCAGTCCCCCCTCAAGTGACCCTTAAAGGCCGATCTTAGGTAGACTCATCAGTACGACGTCGTCCGCGTAGGATAAATGGGTTAGAGGTAAAGAGCCTACTTTGGGTGGATGGTATCAAATCTTGTTAAGACTTGGCGCTAGGTCTGCCATAAAAAGATTGAAAAGACGAGGGGCTAGAACGCAGCCTTGCTTAAGCCCTTTGCTGATTTTTATTTTTCTTGATAGCCGCGCTCCGTCCCCCAATTTTACTTCCATCCATGTGTTGGGATAAAGGAGCAGGATTCCTCTAAGTGTTTTGTCTGGAATATTTCAACTGCGCAGTTTCCCCCATAAGATATTTTGATCTACGCTGTCGAAGGCCACCCTTAGGTCAATGAAACAGAGATGCAGCTGCTGTTTCCTTCGTAAATATTTGTCGGCTAGCAGTGAGAGTGATAGGATGTGTGTCATTGTCCAGCTCCTATTCCTGAAGCCTATTTGATTTGGCGGGATTCTCTTTATGCTGTCAGCCCAGCTGATCAGATCTTCAACGAGTAATGATGCATAATACTTTGCATCTACATCCAGGAGAGCGATCAGTCTGTACTTTGCTGGGGATGTTCTGTCTCCTCCTTTGAAGATAGGTTGGTTGGTTGATTGCTTTATTTCGATATGCATATATCATACAAGCAGTACAAAAGATAAAAACAGCATGTCGAAAAAGTATGACTGTACATTAGATAAAAGAGTAAAACACATTTGATCAGCATAAATTAGTTAAAAAAAGGATTAAATTGATATGGACAGTCTTCTAAGTCTAATCAACCAAGCCCATTTTAAAAACTTGGCAACGGCACAAACAATAGGAGGGGCTGTATTGGTTAAAAGAATCCGAAGGGCGACAGAGAACTGGCGGGTACCCAATTCTCTGCAGATAGGTCCAAGCCAACGTGATCTGGGGCGACCATAGTCCGGGCATTCGAAAAGAAAGTGTGGCACCGTCTATGGTTTATTGGGACAAAGAGCACAATAGCGTGATGAGGGCTGGGATTTATTCCACCTGGAACAGAGGTCGGCCAAGGGTAGAGTTCCTAGCCGGAATTTGATGTACAGGGACCGGTCCATGGCGATTGTTATTATGTCCATGTACGGCTCGTAGGCGACGACATCTTTTATCAACAGAAAAGCTGCGGTGGTTTTGCAGTGCTGCTGATTACTGATGCGCTTCACTCGGACCCACTCCCAAAAAAGATTTTTTAAGGTCTCCTTCGGGGGAGCGGAGTGGCTATGCCAGCAGGAGTCCAGGCCTAGGTCCCCTAAAAGATGTTTAATGTCCTTCAGCCATTTAATGCTGTGCCAACCGTCGGAGTGCATCACCTCAGCTAGGCCATCGGCATAAGGTTTTAGCTCCGGTACCCTCCACAGGCGAGCCCAGAGCAAGAGGGGTCGAAGACGGGCCTGTTCCCCTATTGCTTTACAGCCAGCATCCATGAGCACTGGGATAGTCGGACTACTCGATGGGATGGCAAGGAGATCTTTAATGAATTTGTTTTCAGCCTTGCTCAGTAAATCCACTTTGGCCAGGCCCAACAGTTCGGCTCCATAAAGTGACGCAGGGACTGCACGTGCTTTATATATATCCAGTAGAGGGGCAACACAATGTTTTGTTTGAAGATGGGTGAAATTATTGAGCCTTGCCAGCTTGATGGAATTTGGTTTTCACTTTCTACCTCATCAAATAGTTTTTTTAATCTTCCACTCCAGAAATCCAGGTCAGATTTAAAAACCATTGGGGGGGTGCCGTTCGGGCCTGGAGCTCCACTGTTCCTAAGTATTCTTCTTATGTCTTCCTCGCAGAAACCTGGATGTCCGAACGTGTCTGCTGTCCCATTGCTCTCCAATGATTGTGCATCTTCTTGATAGGACAGTGATGACCGTTGACCAATATCTGGGGGTTGAGTTGCACTGCATTCTTCATTCGGGTATGCTACGTTTGTACAAGGAGTTATATGTTGGCCATTGGTTTTGAAGCTCATTTTTCTTTGTAAGGCCTTTTTGTTGTTGATTTGCTCTTTATTAATAGTGCAACCCAGTCCACTTCTTGGACATTTGAAGTTGTTGAGTTTGCAGGATGGTTTAGTCCATTAATGGTTTTCCAGAATCACTTGAGTTGGTGTTCTTTGCTGTGCAGAGTAATTTTGCCCAAAAGTCATCCTTCAGAGTTCTTTTATATTCCCACATTACCTTTTTGTATTTTTTCTTGAGATTCTGTCTTTGGGCCCAGTCCTTTGATGACGTAATTGTCTTTTTTAGTGCTCTTGCACTTCTCCTTATTTCTAGTTTGAGCTTAACCAGACTTTTTGGAAGTGCAATATTGTGGGTTGGGGCCCGTATTTTTTTCTGAGAAGTGGACATAATTGTTGTTTACTCTTCTGTGAAGCTCTCCCATTGTTGTATCTGGTTACCTATGGTTGTCTCACTTCCCATTTTTATTCCCTGAACTATTACCTGAAGATCTACAATGTTAGCCGTTGTCCAATTCAATCGTTTCAGGTTGGTAGAGGAGGAACTTTGTACAAATGTCATAGTGTTACGATGTTTGGTGAGCTTTAAATTGAAATAAGTATCCTGGTATGAATGGTCGCTTTTTGATGTAAATTCAATTGAAAATTGCTGAACAAAGGCAATAATGGAAGTGAGACTGCTGTATAGTCAAATATAGATATGGTCGAGCCTCCCAGATGGGTTTAATGTGGCGGATTATCACCCGGAGTTTTCCCATTAAGGAACCGGAGGCCAAGATATCCGAGGGTTGTTACCAGCTGGATCATGACCCTCTGTTTTGAGATGGTTTTGTGGCGTCACGTCCCAGAATTCGTTGTCTGCAGATAGCTTTTCGTCCTCATCGGTGTATGGATTAAATTTGAGTTGAAGTCACCTGTTAAGATGACTTCCCAGGTGTGATTGTTGTTTCGAATTTTACTGATTGTAGTTACTAGCTGGTTTAACTGGACTTGTTTCTCTTTCAAATAAGGAGGTACATAGGAGTTCACTAGTAATACAGGGGTCGCTTGGCCTGGGTGAGACAGTTTTATTAATTGCATGTTTGGCCCGCACAGGGCTATTTGCTCTGATCTGATGTCTGTTGCAATGTAAATGACAAGCCCCCCTTTTGGGCGGCCATATTTGCTGTTTTTTTCTGCTGGAGAGCTAAAGTGTGTGTATCCAATGAGTGGTAGCCCCTCTAATGCCCATGTTTATTGAAGGGCAATGATGTCACATGATGGCCAATTATAGAGGGGCAAACCGTCTTCCAGCCATTTTCTGGCACCGGCTTTGTTCCATGATAATAGATGGAAAGTGTCTTGGCTATTATCCTTTGATGGTTTTTGGCAGGGTCAATTGTCTTTCTCTTGATTCAGTGTTCTAGTTAGCCAACGCCAGTAATCAACATCTTCTTTGGTTTTTTCTTGTTTTCCTAAGATGTTTTGCCGGTGGTGGACTGTTCCCTCTTCCGTTCTGTAGTACTGAGTGAACCTGCTCTTTTTTGTCTGGTGTGCGTTTCGTTTTGCCCTTCATCACCAGTGGTTCCCTGAATGGACCTGGATAACGTGGTTTTGCCGGTCTTGAGAGCCTTATGCCACATGTATCGAATATTTTCCTTGAGAACAATATTAACTGTGTAATCTCCTCTGTTCGCCAGGTTGTAAGTGTTTGTTCCAGTGTGTTATTATTTTCTTGTTTGCAGAATTTTACTGAAAGTAAATCCCCTGTGGTTAGGTGTTGTAGCCCTTAAATGTTGGCATAGAGTTAAAATATATTGCCCCTCTTGAGAATGTCATGCATCCCCTGTATTTCATATTCTGGAGTAAAAGTCAGATGTTTAAGATGTTGGTCATCCTTACTAGTCCAACTTCCGGCACTTATTTCTGGTTCAGGTCTGCAGTCCGTTCTAATTCCGCAATGAGGACCCGTTGAGGAAGATGTTTGTGATACGTGCATACCACTTGCCTGTTTATTGCTTGATTCAGCATGTTGGAATATCAGTGACCATTAGGGCTGATTGATCTCTTTCCTCGGTTCCTGGTTTGTGTCAAAGACAGTCGGGGAGTCTCTTGTGTAGTCTGCCCCTGCCCCTCCCACAGGGCTGGCTTCCTCCTTATTATTTATATTTACCCTTCGGTCACCATGATGTAGTAAGATCTTTATATCAGCGGTAGGGGGTGAGCTCTTTTCTATCCTTACAGGAAATTTCAGAGTTTCAATGCCTTTAGCATTTTTGGATAATTCTTCTTTGTTATTGCTTACGTTTTCCAGCTGGCCTTGGTCATTTATCCCTCGTGCCGTACCTTGTTTCTTGCTTTTTCAGGGGTTTGATTCTTCTTTGCCTTATGTGAGACGTGTAGTCCCTTCGGGCAACTTTTCCAGATTTATGTTGAATTTAGGCCTAGTCGATATAGATTTTTTATTTTGCCCTACCTTTTTATGTTGTGGGCTGGTCTCGGAGCTGCATGGACACCCTGTGTGTCCACTTATTTGGGGGAAGCCCGCGTTACCTTTGCGGGTACTCTTTGCCACAACCCCATCTATACAAAACTTGCTCTGTTGTTTTGGTGTGTCTTCTTTCTGTGTTGCATGGCCCACACTCGACCTCGGACTTGCATCTCTGTCCCTTACGTCGCCTATGGACTCTACTGCGTTGTGTGTAGAATAGTGGCTTTCTTCCTTTATGGATAAATCATCCCTTCCTTTTTTTGATAGAAGCGTTTTTTTTGGGTGATTCGAGCAATAGGTCCATCAAGTCTTCAGATAATCTTGTCGTATTTAATGTGTGGCCCTTACTTTTAGCTGTAGTAAATATGGGGAACATTCTCACCCCTTCCTCTGTGTTCCCTGCTGTTTGTTTATTCCTTGCTTTCCTTTCCCATTTTTTTTTTACGTCTATTTAACGTAGTTTGAGTGTTTGGAACTAATGTATTTGACGTTGGATCTACTTTTCCCAAAATCTTCCCTTTTTGCTTTTCTTTTTCTAATTTTTTGAAGGAAGAACATTGTGTATTGTTATCGGCAGATTTAACTTTTGAGGAAAGTGAGCCTGATTCTTTGAAAGCCAGTATTTGTTCTATAAGATTGGGAAGAATGTTCAGTTTGTCTATGATTTGGCCACAGGAACAGGGGCTTTGTTCCAGTATGTACTTTGATTGGGCAGTTATTATCAGATTATTCAATTTGTCCAGTTTGGTATCAATCCCCGCAATATAATGAGCTATGGTATTTATTAAATCTATTTGAACATCCATTTGATCAGATTGCCAGTTTAGTGCCTTTGCTGACGACTGAAGGGTTTCTATTACAGACAGAGGCAGCCCTGGATGGGTTGCGCTGACCCTATGTTCAAACCTTTGGTGCGATAAGTAGTCAGCACTTTCTTGGTGAGGTGAGCTGTTACTGGAATTTGGGGTTGAGGTTATTCCTGCTCTGTTTTTTTCCGGAGTTTTTTCTGGCTCCTCGCCTGGATGAATTGCTCCTCTTTTTTTGCCGCAGGTATTTTTCCTTAAATTTAGTTTTGCTTATGTCTTGCAGCGATTCTTTATTTGCTATTGGGCTTGATGTAGAGCTTAGGAGCTTCAACCATGAAGTTTCTGAGTCATTCTGGTTGTTTGGTTCCATTAAACTTGTCTTTTGCGCCCTGTGTATCTGTGCTTCAGTTCTCCAAGTCTCTTTGGCAAGTGATTCGTGTATTGGTGACTTTATTAAGGGGCTCGGTGATATGGATTTTTGAAATGTTGTGAAGAATGTTAGTGCTATTGTAAGTGTTTAATTAGATTCTGATCTTTCTCCATGCATCTGTTCTTCCTTCATCCTGTTGCAATCTAAGGCAGCCTAGATTGTTGCTCCTATCGCCTGAGTTTTACCCTGGCCCGGTGCAGAAATTTCTCCTATGCTAAGCCTTTCCTGGGAGGTAGCTCTCCAATGGATTCTCTCGCCAGTTTCCTTCCGCTGTTGGTTGATTGCTGTTAATTTGTCTTGGTGTGGACTTTGGTGGCTTGAAGTCATTTGGTTTGCAACAGGGGATATTGGACCCCGGGATGGCTGGGGGGTAGATGCACTTGATGTGGTAATTAGACCTTTGTTGTAGGCTGCTTTCTCTGGAGTTAAAGGAGCAGGCAGGCCTGGCAAGGCTCGTGAAGTCATGAGGAGGATAGCTCCTGGGTGTTTTAAGAAAAAGAAAGCCTTATTTATCCCTGGTTTCTCTCCCCCTCCTTGCTTTTTATTATTGTTCATAGTTGCAATTGGGGAGATTAGTGGACTTTTGGAGCTGTTGATGTTTCTTTTTTTGTTCGCGTAGGGCTATTGGATACTGCTTTTTTTTTTTTGCTTTCCCCTGATCGACGTTAGGAGATTTCGTCGCCTTTAAAGTTTTTTCAGACTGCTTCGGTGTCCGCCTGACCCTGCCTGATCTCATCCTCCGTGGGCAGGTGGCTAAGTTATGATTATTGATTCCGATTTGAAAGTTTTTTTTGTTTTAGTTTTCTGGTCAGGGTTCTACACACCGAGTTTCAAGAACTGCTCTGATTCACTCTGCCCCTGAAGTCTCTAGCCCAGCAGGCTTACGAGGGAGACGGTGGAGAAGCACGGGCTGTGAGCAACATCCTCAGCTCCACATCGACAGCATTTGTCTTCACTGAGGGGGTAAATAGGGAAAGCAAGTGCTGCGCCATCCAGCCGGAGATGGAAAAGCGCAGCTGACCACTGCAGGCCACACCACTGAAGCCAGTGCCCTCTTCCCCCTCTGCTGTGATTAGCTGGTCCCTCCCTTCTGCCGCACACTGCTGCCTGCATGCTGCGGCACACTATTGCCTGGGCTTGCTGCCCCACCCTTCGGCCCAGAGCCCACAGCCCTGCCTGCCCGGACAATTGTGCCACTCTCCTGCTCACTGGCAGCACACAGCAGAAGGAGCAGATCCGTTCACTCCGGGGCACTCCGGGGGGGGGGGGGGGAAGGTGAAAGGCAAAAACACAGCCGCACTCCCATACTTAGCTAGTAGAAGTTACAAACTGAAGTCAAATAGAACTATGAGGTGGAGTGGACAAGCATGACCTTTAGTGCTGGAAGGATGATGATGCTTTCAATTATGACTATTGAATACTATCTGTGCATGGGTGGGCAATCTATTGGTTATATTGCCAGAGTGGGCTATAGTAATACTTCGAGCAGAACATAAAATCCTTGCCCTGCTTGACCTCCTTGAGTTGGTGTTGGTTTCACCACATCCACTCCACAAAGTGTGTGATCAATTAATGGTGTAAATTTTATTTAGTCACACCAATAAATCACACAGCTAGGGGGAAGAGCAATAGGGGTTCAATGAATGGATAGGAAGGGGAATTTGATGGAAAGGTTTGACAAAGACAAACACTACTACAAAAGAACAACACATTAATCATGGCAGCTGACCATCATAAATCTGTTACAGTATAAAAAGGAAATTCATGCATGATGATGAGTACTACTTAACTGGTACATGTAAATTAATTTTCTGTCTGCCCCCTAAGAGACCCATGCTATAGTTTGTTCTTGAAGCGGTCTTTGAAAGATAGCAAAAATAAATGGAATCTCAATAGGACTCAAGTAAACAAACATGAACAACACACACAGTTGTAATGATTGAAGAGAAACAATTATACTGTTTTGTCAAATGAGAGTTGCATCTTTCTGCTCTGCATTCCTCTCGGACTGTCCGTTTATCTTGGGTGCCTGATGGATGTGGTTTGGTAAGGTAAGTGTGAGTTGTTTTTCCAGTATGGTGCAGGGTAAGGGCCAGTAGATCGGAAAAAAAAGATATTGAAGAATCAAGGGGGAAAGTTAAACTGCATAAAGAAGTGCAAAAAGAAGACTTGTTTTCAGAGGCAGCATGGCTAAATGTCTGTTTCTGGCAGTTACCGCCTACAACAGGCCCCTACTCAACCTTCACTTAACTTTGAATTTGATCTAGACAGCACTGAGCACAGACACACACAGTCAGCAACATAGCATATAACCACAGACAAAACATATTTCCTTTTATTCCTTTCTTTCCAGTTTGTCTGGACCATAGAAATGCACCCCGCCCCTGGAGGTGTTTCTATTTTCAGAGCCGTTTGTTTTATCAGTTATATACCAGAGTCTTTTTATAGACCCAGGTCTCTTGGGGTTACCAGTCTCTGTCACCCCCAAATAGTGACCTCCCTCTTATTGGACCGATTTATCTATTGTCTTTCCACTGCGTAACCTTGAGTGGTAAGCCGTTTAGTCGTCCACTTGGGCGGCTATTCGTCACTATCACATTGTAGACTTTAGGACAGCCCATTAACATCTTGCATTTATAGTCCCATTTTTCAGATATACCCTGGGACTCATTTTTTCATTTATCTTTTTCACATTCCTGTTCAGTATCTTTGCTGAATCGCAGGTAGCGCATGGTTGCGTTTATTTGTTAAAGTCTTCTGTCCATTTCTTTTTGAGTGTGACCATCTTTTTAATGGGCATCATTCCTGTTTTTGTTAATTGAATACCTTCTGGGGTCACTATCACATTTCTTTAGTTATGCACTTTATGTCTTTTTGATGTACCCACACGAATTAACACTTGGGTCGGGACACATAAATAAAGGTTTTCATCACTTAAGAGCACTAGTGACGGGACTATTCGCTTTTATCTTCCTTTGATTGTTTATGTTTCTTTCTTTTCTGTTTCATTTACTAAGCACTAACCATGGGCACGCGATCGCTTTTATCTTCCTTTGATTGTTTATGTTTCTTTCTTTTCTGTTTCATTCACTAAGCACTAACCATGGGCACAAAGTAGTGCTATGCGTAGCTATGCGAAGTGACTTCGCACTATGTGAGCTACACGTAGCTACGTGTAGCTACGCGAACTGCGTAGGTCACTGTGCAAAATGCTGCTCGCACTGATTGCACAGTGCCGGATGCTTGTCCACACTGTGCAATAAGTGCAAACTGCATCTTGCACAATGCAAGCGGTTATTTTCTGCTGCTCGAGTAGATTTCTACTCGAGTAGCAGCTTTCTCAACGCGGACTAGTAGTTTCTCATCTCGAGCGGTCACGAGCATACGCGACCACCCGCAATGAGAAACCTGATCTCCCCATGTTGAAAATCTCATGGGGAGGTTTATTTTCCACGCTCGCGATTGGCAACTTGATGTTGCTGATCGCGAATGAGGTAAAAGTCTCGCCGGGATGTCATTTTGCTTGCTCGTGGTCGCAAACTTGACGTTGACGACCGGGAGCAAGCAAAAAATGACCGCTGTGCTACGCTACGCTGCACTACGTGTGTTTGCACTGTGCTATGTGCAATTTGTATAGTGTGAAGCAGCGCAAACTTTGCAAACTATGCGAGGGCAGCGTAGTGCTTCACCCAGGGTTACTAAGCACCCATTTAACTTCTATAAGACTTTTAATCCTGTACTGCAACTCTGCCTTTTAACTGTAATTCTTTTGGACCACCAAGATTGATACATCCATCACTTGTATGATTATTCCAGATGTTGTAATTAGGAAAATCCTTGGACTATTATGTATTTTGTTTATTTCAGGCACATCCCTTGGTCATTGTTCTGTCAACATTTAAGCCCTGAACATGTGTCAGTGTCTAAAGATTTCTGTGGACCCCTTCTGATCATCATCCTTTTTCCTCTATCCCTTTCTAGTTTTATTGCTGTAACTCAGGTTTGAAGTATATATGTTTAATTTGATGATATAGTGGAAAAATTTTATCTACCACTTATCTTGTTCATGTTGTTTCTTGCAAAAAATATTCTGTACCCCTAAATGCAACAAACATTGATGTTATTTATGAAGGAAATCGGTCCACCTGTTTTTTCCAATTGTTAATAATGCATTACTGGATCCTTGAACATCTGGACGTATGAATATGTGTGGGTATGTAACTGGTTGTTTGGATGATTGAGTGTGTGCAGTGTGTGATGTGCCTTAATTTTATTATGTTTTCGTCTATTGACATTTTTCACCTATTTATGAATTGAAAAAAATAAAATTCATTTTGATATGACTTGGTAATTCTAGACTGGTGTGTCCTTGTCAGTTGGCCAGTAATTCAGATGTTTATATAACTGTGATGTTATGCACATTATTATTAAGCATAGGTAGAGAATTCCTAATTTGGAGTATTCTAACTCCACACCAACAGTGTCCTGAGTAAGTGTCAATGCAACAGATCGGCCTGTAGTAGTACAATTTTGTTATTGAACAACAAGTCAGGAAAGATTGACTTGATGGAGTCACTTTTAGTTTGTGTAGAGTAGATTAGAGTAGAATAGATTTGTATTTGTAAGCTTTGCATTTACAAAGTGACTGGTCAGGTCTGAGTTTTTGAGGAATATGAGTAAGCATAAAACAATTTAAAAAAAAGCAGTGTGCACAGTGTGGAGTGGACTCGGTGAAGGAATCTCATTATCCAATATTTCAAAGGGGAAGAAAAAAATAACCTTCTGGGGAAAAATGAATGTTCAGCCATTGGTAGGCCACCACAACATCGTGAATCTCAATCATCATCATTACTAAAACAATAAGCGTAATAAACCCAAACGCAGTATCACACTGCCTACTTCCACCACATAATTCGTCTTTTCTTCCCACGTCTCAACTCAAGTTGACAGACACCTGATTGATGATGATGACATGTCATCAATTATTCACAAGTTGACATCACAACAAACAACATTCACTCAGTGTGCAATGTATGCCATCATTTGCCTTTTTTCTGACGTGCTTACCGTGATCGATTTGTGGCACATTGCAGAATGCATATCATCCATTGCGTTGTTGTAAATTGAATTATTAATAATCTGACATGTGGGTCAGTCCCTCTAGGCTAGGAGGAAAGAATATATATAGATAGTTAGGGCCCAGGGTTGAAGGCAAAGGCAGTTACACATTTGTTTGCATACTTCATAGAAGGTCTGGTTTGAAGCAAATGGCGTTAGGGCAAGTCGTGAGTTCTTCACTGCAGACTGTGCAACTCCAATCGGCAATAAAATATGTCAAAGAGTGAGATGGTGGGTATGGATTGTCAACCAGACACAGAAATAATAAAGTAAATAATGTTCCTTGGCTATTTCTTTTTTGTGTTTTCTGGGATGTCAATGAAAGCAAGGAAGGAACTAGAAACTGAAGCTTAGTTGTCAGAGAAGTAGAGCTCATCCTCAAACTCTGGTGTTATGCCCAGAAGTAGGTCACCTAACACACTACTTCCATGACCTGAGTCACCATCATCACTGTGGTACTTCAGGTATGGTGTAATCCAGTGGTGTAAAGTGCTGATTAATTTTGATCGTGGTTAACCTCTCCACATTTTGGTGTGAGAGAATGGTCCTTCTCACTGTCAGAATACACCACGGAACTAGTGTCTCTTTCTGGTTTTTAGAATTGTATAATTTTTGGGGCGGAGCCAAGATGGCGGGCTGAAGCCGCTCTGTGGAGGAGCCTGCATGGAGCCCTCACCGCGCACGGAGTGAAAAGAAACTGTCCGTGTGAGACATCGATTTAGAACACTTTCTTTTTTTTCTGCAGTACACGCTGTAGCCAAATCTGTATGCTGCGACTTGCCTGCTGACTGGTCGGAGGGGCTCCATCGACCGGGAAAGCCTGGAATATCGGCTTCTTTCGCCTTCTCTGCCGGGAGTGGTGCTGGGCGGGTCCTGGTCTACTCCCTGCGTTTACTACACAGCTGCGGGAGGACTGCGGAGGCAGAGAAGACCGGACAGCACACCTCGCTCCGCTGCGATTAGCCGATAAAGTCATAACGGCACACTCATCACCGGGTCTGAACCTTTCTGCTGCTATCGTGCAGATGACAACACGGCAACACCCCCGGTCCACCCGAACTACCAGAGCTGGGAAAGCGGCGAAGACCGACGAACCAGGTATGTCAGCCAGCGAGATTAAAACAATGACGGGGGCTCGGCTGCCAAATTGAAAATCGTTGCAGGACCTGCGGGTCTTACAGGCACTCCCCCTCCAATCGATGCTACTAGCAAAAGCGGCAAAGGCTGCAAGGGCACAGTGGGCGCCGGGGGAGAGAAACAGGCACACGATGTAACTATCAATGAGCACAGTGCGGCAGCGCCCTCTAGTGAGGAAATTACACCAGGGGTTTTGACCAAGAAAAACGTTAACTCTATCTCTCCAGATAATGCAACTACAAGTCTTGGACATACTAAAGAGAAAGTCGCAAGCAAAAAGACTACAGACTGTATAGATAAAGTGGGAACTAATACAGCTGATATCCCTGCACATGCTGCCATCGCTGCTCCTGAGCTCAGCACTACCTTATATCTCGATCCTATCTCTACAACCAGCCATGGCCTCTCTAACATTGATGAGAATGTCAATAACAATCTGGCATTTACACCTAATGCGTCTGAAGCTACTATGGATAAGGATATGGATAAAGAGCAAGAGATAGAGATAGAGACTAACAGATTAACCTGCAGCCCATCTCCTGTATTGACAACCATGCTCAGTAACTTAGAGGACGACAATGAACCCAGAAGGTCTGAGTGTATGTTAAATGAGGAAAACGTAAGAATTGAAGAAAACTCAAATCAAGAATATGAAGAGCTATCCGAAGAAAGTGAACAAGAAGTGGAAACTAGGAACAATACCGGTCGAGCTATGGACTCAAGAAAATCTAAACTAAAAGTTAAGGCCAGACAAAAATCCACTACCCGTAAACTACTGAGCAAAGACACTACTGTAAATAAAAAAGGACGCAAGGCCCTCATCGATGATAGCCCGCTGAGGAGATGGATTAAATCCAAGGGAGGAGTCAAGGGCATGGCCCTAAGATTATCCGGTGCAAGCTCTGATGGAGACCTGTATTTGCAAAACAGGGATACACTTCCCGGAGACGAGAACGCAGAACATGTGGAATTCGATAGTCAGACCAATGAAACGCTAATGGGTCTACCAACTACATCAATCAAAAATGGATCAAACGCTGGATCAACTACTGCCAAGACTGCCGATACTGCTGACACCTCAAGAATACTGCCTTGCGATCCTTCCACCTCCCACGCCGCCAATAATTTGGAGACCAGCAAACCTACTAACACACTTACTCTGACACCAACAACAAATTTTAATATGAGGCCAATATTGATAGAAACTAACTTGGAACCATACCAGCTAGAAGCTTCGAATAACTCAACGGGAACAATGGGAACAATACCTATCAATACCAATCAGACTTCTCAGGCTACTAATCATTTGACTACACAAACTACAACGCCAATACCAGATGATGAGACACCGCATCAGCAAAATAATATTTCTATGGATTTAATAATGCAAACTCTCATCGCTCAGAGGCAGGAGAGCCACCAACAACACCTCCAGCTGAGAGATGACAATATAAAACTACAGGCTTCTATGAGCGAAATGTGTCAGAAACTTGGCGGGGTTACACAAGAGATTGAGGATTTGAAACAACGAGCCGTGACAGTTGAAGAAGAGACTTCACGCTCACAGTCAACTGCGAGAAACCACTCTTCCCGCATTTCTCAACTAGAATCCAAAGTCGAGGATTTGGAGAATAGAGCTCGCCGACATAACCTCAGACTGTTTGGAATACCAGAAGGCGCTGAGGGGGGCGACCCTCGTACCTTTGTAGTGAAACTCTTTGAAAAAGCCTTCAGCGACCTATCAGACTGGGATTGGGACTCTCAATTACAGCGTGTACATAGACTGCCTTCTTTTCAAAAAAATCAGAATAGCAAATTCCCTAGACCAATAATGATATATTTTGGAAACTTCCTACTGAGGCAAGCTGTTGCTCTCAAAGCCAAAATCAATAGCCCTGTCACCGTAGGCAATTTTACTTTCTTCGTCCGCTCAGATCTCTGTAAGGCTACAATGGATCGACGCTGGGAGCTGCGTAAATTTATCGATCCTTTTAAAGCTATCGGCTGTACAGTGTATCTGCAAGAGCCTGCACGCCTCAAAGTTATCAGGGGTGGACAATCTCTATTTCTCACTGAACCAGAAGAGGCAAGCAAAAATCTAGAGAAATGGACAAGGGAAAAAGAATAAGGGAAAAAGAATATGAACTATACAAGATAGAAAGCTACAGGACATAACTTCTCTTTCTTTAACAATTAGAGCAATCTGAAAATTAATTAGAATGCAATATAGCCACTGCCATCATGTCTGAAACATGAAACTCTTATTTTCCTATTTTTCCTTTCGATCCTTTATATTCTATCTCACTATCAAGGGGGGGACAAAAGGAAACAATATATTCACTATGAGTCACTCTAGCGGTGGGGGAAGGACTCCATGCTCACGACTCCACTATGCTGCCCTATCAGCGGCAGCCAAGATAGAGGGGTGCTTCCCCTTGGGGGCATCAAGGTTAAGGGGGTGGGAGGGCGGAAAGAAGCCATCTGGGTGGGTTGGGCAAGAAAAAGGGGAAAACATTTTTTATTGCAAGAACAAGAAATGTATTAAAAGTTGTAACAAGGTCAACGAATTCGTTTTGTGGAAGAGATTGAGAAACAACAATATAAGATATGTCTTCTCTTAAATGCTTAGTCTGGAATGTGGCCGGTCTCAACCATACAGGCAAGAGAAAATTGGTACAAGAAGAAATTAATATGTACAAACCACACATGGTATTTATTTCGGAGACCCATATTAGATATCAAGATCGCAAAATTTTATCACAAATGGGCTACGACCTGGTTGTTTGCTCTACTTTAGGGGCACCAGTTCGAGGAGTCGCCATTCTAAAACAGAAATGGCTTAGAACAAACGTTATCAAGACTGCTGCCGATGTTAACGGCAGATGGGCAATTGTACAATTGCAATTTAACAAAAAGCGATATGTATTTTGTATAGTTTATGGGCCAAATCTAGATATACCGAAACTATATGAACAATTGACCATTGAATTACTGGACTGGGACGGAGAGTTATTGATAATAGGGGATTTTAATTGTGTGATGAATTATGCTATAGATTCTACAAGCAAAGGAAATAGAAACAGGATGGGTAAAGTGAGATCGTCCATTCTAGAACTAGCCAGAATACACAACCTAAAAGATGCCTGGCGCACTAAATATCCTACTACACCCGGTTTCACTTATTACTCCTCTCCACATCAAACTCTCTCTAGAATCGATATGATTTGGGCAACAGACTGTATTCTAGAAAACTATGAGATAGAAATTTGCCCTAAAATCACTTCAGACCATAACCCAATATTATTCGAATTTAAAAATCTAGACACTAAGCCTATCGCCCGACAGTTTTCATTTCCCAGATATTTATTAACTGACCATCAATACATTGCCGGTATTAAAAAACACATTCTAGAATATATATCATTTAATATTAATTCAACATCTATCAGATATGTATGGGATGCATGTAAAAGCAGCATCAGAGGCTACACTCAGCAATATATATTCAAGGATAATGCTGAAAAACTAAGACTAGAAAAAATCACTATATCAAATATTTCTCTAGCCGAGCAACAACTTTCTGACGCTATAACAGAGGGCAGAACTAACATCAAGGAGCTAAGTCTAGGACTTATTTCACTAAGGGCATCACTTAAGAAAACTCTCAGGGAAAAATTCAGTTCCAAAATACACAAATATAAACTCGCACAATATGAAGGTGGAGACAGAATTGGGAAAATTCTGGCGTATAAGGTGGCTGATAAAAAGGCTAAAACTACTATTAAAACTATCAAAGGACTAGACTCTAAAATATATAGAAAACCAGAACAGATTTTGGAACAATTTGCCAAATACTACTGTCACCTCTATACTCCAGAAATAACACCTACTCCAGAAGCAATTAAATCATACTTAGAGAAATACGTACCTGAAAGTTTGGACACAGAAGTAACAAGATCACTTAGCACTGCAATTTCTATTGAAGAGCTTGGTAAAGCTGTCAAGGCGCTCCCCTCAGGCAAGGCCGCAGGAGAAGACAGTTTACCTGTGGAGATTTATAAGATTTGTGAACAGGAACTTCTCCCCCTACTTAAACAAGTGATAGATTCTGTGGGAGAAACAGGAGATGCCCCTACCTCTTGGCGTACAGCTAAAATTGTTTTCTTTTTAAAAAAGAACAAAATACCGGAAGAACAGGGTTCATATAGGCCTATTTCGTTAATCAATACCGACGCCAAAATATTTGCTAAAGTACTTGCCAATCGATTAGCGCCCATAATGCCTTCTCTAGTCAATTGTCAACAACACGGCTTTGTGGTGGGCAGAGATACTACTGCCCACGTTAATACTGCAATAACAGCTTTCGATGTTGCGGCGACCACTCTCACCCCACTTGGAATGGTCATGTTAGACGCAGAGAAGGCATTCGATCGAGTGGGGTGGGAGTACCTCTGGGCAACACTAACGGCGTATGGCATACAGGGGCAGTATCTGGGATGGATTCAATCCTTGTATGAGACGCCTACAGCAATAGTTAGCTATTTAGGGAAGAATTCCGATAATTTTCTAATAAAAAGAGGCACCAGACAGGGGTGCCCTCTATCACCATTATTATTCGCTATAGCTCTAGAGCCATTCCTCAACGCACTAACTGCTCAGGTACATATAACTCCAATAGAACATGAAGACATGTGCCTTAAAATCACAGCCTTCGCTGATGACATTGCTATATATACTACAGACTTGGTGCGGGCCATACCTAAAATCATCCAGGAAGCTAGAGAATTTGGCGACATATCGGGATATAGACTTAACGTAAACAAAACACAAGTGATAGCTAACTATCAACCTGCACACCCGATAATAGGACTTTGTCATAATGCTACTTATTTAGGAGTCAAACTCACTGCAAATATCGAGAAGATTGTCCCTTTAAATTATGACCCCCTATTCAAAGATATCGACTCCATGCTTAAAAAATGGAACAAAATACCCCTTAGCCTGATCGGACGTATTAATATAATAAAGATGAAGATAGTCCCGAAAATATTATACTTATTTAGATCTATCCCACTGCAACTTAATAAATCATACATTAAGAAAATAGAAAGTATCTGCAGTAGATACATTTGGGGATACAAAAAAGCCCGTCGGTCAATGACGATACTGAAATTACCTGTCGACAAAGGGGGACTAAATTTCCCGCATTTAAAAATGTACTTTCTTGCCACTTTTATGCAACGCATACGTAGCCTTTTAGCTAGTGAGGTCTCCACATTCTATCACCAATTTATGCTAGGCTCACATAGCAATAAGTTTCTATTCAGGGTACACGATCCAAATTACTATAAGAGAGTCAAATTCAAGACCGCGAGAGCCATTAAAAGAGTTTGGGACCAAATTATGGACATTGAAAAAATGTCCTTCTACAATGCTGAACTCCCAATATGGGGAAACCCTGGGCTGCCAACCATCTTCGCAGATAGTGCTTGCACCTTATGGATAGATCAGAACATCAACAAGCTAGGGGATCTTTATGGCCCTGATGGCCTTCTAAGCTTTAATGCTCTAAAAACACTATATAACATCAATGAGACAACATATTTTAAATATATTCAGATACAAAATTTCTTAACTAATCACAAGAAAATTGAGAATGTTGAACATTCAGATATCTTACAATTTATTTTTTCTAATCAGACCAAAGCGATTATTAGTAAGAGCTATATTATCCTTAATAAAGGTCAAGCTGGAGATTGCGAGAAAATGGCAGATAAATGGACCACTAGGCTAGGAATCAACATCTATCCTAACCAGATTGAAAGTTCACTAAAACAAATAAATCGAGTTGTCCAGTCATCAAACCTGAGGCTACAACATTATAGGACAGTAACCCAAATTTATTACACGCCTCAAAAAATCTCCGGCTGGTCATCAGGCAATATCTCTACTGAACGTACCAAATGCCCAAAATGCAATTTAGAAGCAGCTGGCATAGAGCATATGCTCTATGAGTGTCCTTATCTTACAACTTTCTGGTTGGGAATAGTGGACGTCCTCAACAGGAAACGTATAACTATGCCTGTACTCTCTTCCCATCTGGTCTTGCTGGACATACAAGATACGAATAGTATCCATAAAGATCTGTTAACAATCGTCTTTGCATGTGCCAGACTGGTTATCGCGCGCACATGGATTTCGAACGAACCACCTAGCATTAATGAATGGTGGTACCTCATTAATGAAATACACACTATGGAACTCTCTTTGGCTAAATTAAGAGGCCCTAAAGCGCTTAAAAAAAGGGAGAAAATGTGGGGTACATTTACTAGCTAAATGGATAAATATACTGTGAGACCGACATGCCACACTCCTTTGACACGATTTTTTGTAAAATTGTTTTGTTAACATCTGTGTTTTTTTCGTTTTTTTTTTTTTTCCCTTTAACTCTCTTTCCAATGACAATAATATCTATCGAGAACTATGTATATGTATACGATCGAGATGATTTTATTTGTTGTATCCATGTTTTTTTTTCTTGCAATAAATAAAAAAACAATTAAAAAAAAAAAAAAAGAACATCTGGACGTATGAATATGTGTGGGTATGTAACTGGTTGTTTGGATGATTGAGTGTGTGCAGTGTGTGATGTGCCTTAATTTTATTACGTTTTCGTCTATTGACATTTTTCACCTATTTATGAATTGAAAAAAATAAAATTCATTTTGATATGACTTGGTAATTCTAGACTGGTGTGTCCTTGTCAGTTGGCCAGTAATTCAGATGTTTATATAACTGTGATGTTATGCACATTATTATTAAGCATAGGTAGAGAATTCCTAATTTGGAGTATTCTAACTCCACACCAACAAAGTCCTGAGTAAGTGTCAATGCAACAGATCGGCCTGTAGTAGTACAATTTTGTTATTGAACAACAAGTCAGGAAAGATTGACTTGATGGAGTCACTTTTTGTTTGTGTAGAGTAGATTAGAGTAGAATAGATTTGTATTTGTAAGCTTTGCATTTACAAAGTGACTGGTCAGGTCTGAGTTTTTGAGGAATATGAGTAAGCATAAAACAATTAAAAAAAAAGCAGTGTGCACAGTGTGGAGTGGACTCGGGGAAGGAATCTCATTATCCAATATTTCAAAGGGGAAGAAAAAAATAACCTTCTGGGGAAAAATGAATGTTCAGCCATTGGTAGGCCACCACAACATCGTGAATCTCAATCATCATCATTACTAAAACAATAAGCGTAATAAACCCAAACGCAGTATCACACTGCCTACTTCCACCACATAATTCGTCTTTTCTTCCCACGTCTCAACTCAAGTTGACAGACACCTGATTGATGATGATGACATGTCATCAATTATTCACAAGTTGACATCACAACAAACAACATTCACTCAGTGTGCAATGTATGCCATCATTTGCCTTTTTTCTGACGTGCTTACCGTGATCGATTTGTGGCACATTGCAGAATGCATATCATCCATTGCGTTGTTGTAAATTGAATTATTAATAATCTGACATGTGGGTCACTCCCTCTAGGCTAGGAGGAAAGAATATATATAGATAGTTAGGGCCCAGGGTTGAAGGCAAAGGCAGTTACACATTTGTTTGCATACTTCATAGAAGGTCTGGTTTGAAGCAAATGGCGTTAGGGCAAGTTGTGAGTTCTTCACTGCACACTGTGCAACTCCAATCGGCAATAAAATATGTCAAAGAGTGAGATGGTGGGTATGGATTGTCAACCAGACACAGAAATAATAAAGTAAATAATGTTCCTTGGCTATTTCTTTTTTGTGTTTTCTGGGATGTCAATGAAAGCAAGGAAGGAACTAGAAACTGAAGCTTAGTTGTCAGAGAAGTAGAGCTCATCCTCAAACTCTGGTGTTTTGCCCAGAAGTAGGTCACCTAACACACTACTTCCATGACCTGAGTCACCATCATCACTGTGGTACTTCAGCTATGGTGTAATCCAGTGGTGTAAAGTGCTGATTAATTTTGATCGTGGTTAACCTCTCCACATTTTGGTGTGAGAGAATGGTCCTTCTCACTGTCAGAATACACCAGCAGCACTGAAAACCCACTCAGCAGAGACACTTGCTACGGGCAAGCCAGATATTTTATCGCCAGTCTGCTGAGCACTGGCCATTGGCCCCTTTTCCCATACTATACAGCAATGGGTTTTGATCAAAGTAGACCTATGTTGGGTCATCCAGAAAGGCCTGGACCATCTGCTCAATGGTTATGGGTTCTCCACTTTGCTCAGCCTCTTTTGCCTTTGCCTCAGCACTGGACTTAAGACCTGCCAGTAGAAACCATTCCTCTGAGGATTTTGGGGCTGATGCTCCTGTTCTTGTTGTTGTTAATCATTAACCAACCATCAATGCAAGCACATGGCAAAGGAGCACACTGGCTGACTGCATAAAATGGCTACCAGCCACATGGCCAGGCCACAACAAGAAACAAAAAGCCAAGAGGAACATAGGGAAGACATGTAGGTCTATAGCAAAAGAACACTGACTGCCTCCGCAAAATGGCTGCCAGCCACATTGTCACAACAACAAGCAGAAGGACTGGAAAACAATCAGTACAAGCAGGCCTATGGACAGAGTGTTTATAAAATGGACCCTGGCCACATGGGGAACCAAGGCAAATGCTGGCTTTCTATTGCAAATACACTCACACATGGCCAGATAAATGAGGCATGCTAATTAATACATCTTTAATGCAACAATGACAAAAATGAAAATCAACATGGCTAAAAAGGTTTGCAAGTTACAACCACACACACCCAACAAAGGCATTAATTTAAAAATTATAAAAAAAAGAGTAATACCACAAACCACCATTTTGTATTTCAATCCAATGACATGCATGCCCTAAATAATGCTTTATTTAAACAGACAGCACAAAAACAGTTGTTTGATGCACCCATGAGTAGCTCTGGGCCTACTGGCTGAGAATGGCCTATGAATTGGCAGAGTACTGGGATACATAGTGAATTAAATAAATACTGCAAATTGATTTCAAAACATGGAAAACATAGAGTGAACTGTGCAACAAGTTTCTTTTTTAAAGAAGACAAATTACTCACAAAAAACAACTAGGCCTCTAATGAAACTGCAGGCTACCCACCACAATAAATTAAAAAAAATCAATGAGAAGTACAAATAAGTTTAGGTGCAAGGCTTCAATCAAACAAACAACACCAGTTTTCGCTGTAGATTATGTGAAATCAGGATCGCGTTCTTTACAAAACCCCCGCTGGTGAGATTGAATGATGTGTTGGTAACCGCAAACTCTTGTAGGACAAAATGGCCACTTAACAAATCTTGTGGCTCTCACAACCAGCTCAGAAATCTCATTAGCGAACTCAGTCACCCTGTAAGTCGCTCCCGAATGGGGGAAAGTGCATTTTGAGCAAGTAAATGCAAAAAAAACTCTGTTCAATTACAGAGTGCAGAGTTTTTTGGCAAGTTAGCTATCTACGCGGAACGTGGAGATGCCATAAGTCTGCAAACTCTGCAAGTGTAGGGGAGTTTTGTGCCCAGGGTTAGCAGAAAGGAGGAAGTGGGGGCATGTACGGAAACATCACAGGGCAAGTGGAAGGAGAGAAGGAGCATCAAGCTAAGCAGGAGGGCAATGATGAGGCAGGCATAGAATTGGGCAATGGAGGGCAGGAGGAGGGGGCCAAGACCTCAACCTTAATGGAGGGCAATGGCAGCATATCAGGCCATGCAGGGCAGGAGGGAGGGGGCTTGTGCATGGCATTGGACAACAGAGAGTAGGAAGGAGGAGGATAGGGCAGCAGGCTAACTGTTTAGGGCAGGGAAGAAGGGCAGTGGCAGAACAATAGTTGTAAATGGCTGTAATGAGGGAGCAGAGTCATGGACTTGGCCGATAGATGGCAAGGAGGAAGGGGGCAGGAGCAGCATGCTTGGGTGGGGACAGTACATGCCAGGCCCTGTGTTTAACCCCCTACTATGTATAGCAATAGGCATTTTACCTAATGTTAAATCAACTGTAGAAATTTCCTAAAAAAACAAAGGTTACAGGGTCATTACACTTAGGAAATAGAATTAAAAACCTTAGAAATTGACAGAAAAAACAAAGGTTACAGGAGTGTTATAGTTAGGCTCAGACGTCACTCATACAAAACCAGTGAAATTCAACAGTTATAGTTCCCGGAGCTAAATATAATGTGCGCCCCCACAATGCCCTGCTTATGACCTTACACATTAGGGGCCAGATGTAGGTAAATATCATTTATTGATTCTAAAATACCGAATTTTACCGATTTAGTATTTTAGAATCAGTAAATGATATGTAGCTAATGATTGGGTACATTTTACCGAATCGGTAAAATTCGGTAAATACCGACTCGGTAATAGGGGCTAGACCTACAAGGGTGGCAGGGTGTCACATTGACACCCTTTTGTACCCCTGCATAGTGCATTGGTGCTCATGTGGCACACATACATGCCCTAAGGGCATGTATGTCTGCCACATGGCACAGTTGAAAAAAGCCCAAAATTGATTTTTCTACGGTTTTCGATATTTACCAACAACTATTAGTTGGTGGTAAATAAGGAATCCTTACAAGTGAAAAGCCCTCACGTGAGTGCTTACTACATTAAGGATTCAGTAATTTACCGAATCAGTATTTAAGAATTTGGTAATTTACTGATACCTTAAATTACTGATTCCGTAAATTACCGAATCCTTAAATTAGGCCCCTACATCTCAAATGCCTTATACCGGTCGGTAACGGCAAAAATTCGGTAATTTTGGCTGTTACCGACCGGTATTAGGCTCCCTACATCTGGCCCTAGATCACTCATGACGTGGTCAGTGACATTACTCATGACATCACTGATGTCATCTTAAATGACATCCCTGAAGATATTATCCAGTGATAGTTAGTGTTTTCTAAATGTTTTTGCGTTTTAAACATATAAATTAAGGTACCACAAAAGTACCATATATGCCCGGATATACAAATCTGGTTTCCTATATTATTTAAAAAAATAGTGAATTGATTTACACCAAAACAGAAAAAGCACAATGTCTGGAATAGAATCTACCTGACTCCTAGATTTTGTGTAATTCTGTCCAGCGGTTAGGACTTTTGAGTCCTCTCTTTTTCTATGCCCCCAAAACTTCCCATACACAGCTAGAATCCCTGGCACACTTTTAAATAACATTTTGTGAAGATTTGAAAACTGGTGCAAAAGACATAGACAAGTCAAAAAATACTAACAATTCCCTTGCCATCCAATAACCCATACCCACCCTAACCCCTATAAATTCCTTTGGCAATCAAAAACCCATACTCAACCTAAAGCCTAAACATGTGCCTGACACCCTAAACCCCAGAATATCCATTGCAACCCAAAGAACCATACCCACACTAAACCCTAAAAATTACTTGCCACCCAAAAACCCATGCCCACTCTAAACCCTAAATAATCCTTTGCTACCCTAACCCCAAACCAATCCCTTACTACCCACAAACCCATCCCAAATCTAACCTTAAAAAAATCCCTTGCAAAACAAAAAACAATACCCACACTAAATACTAAAAATTCACTTGACACCCAAAACCCCCCAAACCCTAAAAATGTCCTTATCACCCAAAAACCATAAAAAAATACCACCCAAATACTTCCACCCACCCTAAAACCTAACTATGGCCTCGCCACCGAAAATCCTTACCCCGTATACCCTAAAAATCCCTACCCACCCAAAAACCCATTCCCACCCTAAAAAAATATTTACTAGTCAAAAACCACCCAAAACACATTCTGACCTTAAACCATACTTAACCCATTGCCACCCAAGACCCATATTCACTCTGAAACCTAAAACATCCCTTACCACTGAAAGACCCAAACCCACCCTGAACCCTAAAAATGCTCTTGCAACTCAAACCCCTATATCCACCCGAAATCCCAAAAAATCTCCTCTCACCCAAAAAACCATACCCACCCTAACCCCTAAAAAATACTTTACTACCCAAACACACACCTGCCCTAAACCATAAAAAAATCCCTTAGCACCCATAAACCCATACCCACCCAAAACCATAAAATCTCCCTTACACCCAAAAACCTATGCCCACCCTAAGCCCTAAATATTCCCTTGTCGCCCAAAAACCCAGTTCAACCCTAAACCCTAAAAAATCTCATGCCACCAAATAACCGACACCCAACTTAAATGCTGAGAATTCCCTTGCCACCCAAAGTCCCATACCCACCCGAAACCCCCAAAAATGAATTAGCAGACAAAAACCAACACACAGCTTAAAGTTCCCTTGCCACTCCATCCCAACCTTAAACCTAATAAATCCATTGCCACCCAAAACCCATTTAAACCCTGAAACCTAACACATCCCTTACCAGACAAATTCCCATACCCACCCTGAACCCTAAAAATTCCCTTGTGTCCTAAAACCCCATACCTACCTGAAATCCTAAAAAAGGCCTTATCACCCAAAAACCTATACCCACCGTAAACTCTAAAAAATACTTAACCCCTAGATATAGACACCTGCCATAAACCCTAAAAATCCTCTTAACACCCATAAACCCATACCCACCCAAAGCCATGAATTTTCCCTTACCCCGAAAAACCTATGCCAACCCTAAACCCTAAATATTCCCTTGCCACCCAAAAACCCAGTTCCACCCTAAATCCTAAATAAAATCTCTTTGCCTCCCAAAAACCATACCCACCCTAAACCCTAAAAAATCCGATGCCACCAAACAACCCACACCCAACCTAAATGCTGAGAATTCACTTGCCACCCAAATCCCATACCCACCCTGAACCCTAAACAATCCCTTACCTCCCAAACATCTATACCCACCCTAAACCCTAAAAAGTTAATTAACAGCCAAAAACCAATACCCAACCTAAACTCTAAAATTTCCCTTGCCACCCAAAACCCATCCCAACCTTAAACCATAATAAATCCATTGCCACCCAAAACACATATTCACTCTGAAACCTAAAACATCCCTTACCACCCAAATACCCATACCCAACCTGAACCCTAAAAAATACTTTACCACCCAAACACAGACGCCTGCCTTAAGGCATAAAAATGCCCTTAACACCCAAAAACCCATACCGACCCGAAACCATAACATTTCTGTTGGCACCCAAAAACCCACACTCACCCTAAACCCTAAATATCCCCTTACACCCAAAATCCCATTTATACCATAAAACCTAAAAAATCCCCTGCCACCCAAAAATAATACCCAACCTTAATGCTGAGAATGCCCTTACCACCCCAAATCACATACCCACCCTCAACCCTAAAAAAAACTCTTACCACCCAAAAACCAATACCCTACCTAAATCCTAAAGAATCTCTTACCATCTAAATACCCACACCCACCCTATATCCTAAATATTTGCTTTCCACCCAAAAACCTATACCCACCCTAAACCCTAGGAAATCTCTTACCACCTAAACCCTAAAAGAACCCTGCCACCCAAAAATCATACCCACCTTAAACATTAACAATCCCTTGCCACCCAAAAATCCATACCCATCCTAAACCCTAGAAATTCTGTTGGCACCTAAAAACTCATACACACCATAATTTCTAAAAATTCCTTATCACACAAGAACCCATACCCACCCTAAAAACTAAAAAATTCATTACTACCCTAAAACCCAAACCCACCTAATCCCTAAAAAGCCCCTTGCCACTCAAAAACCCATACTTAACCGAAACCCTAAAAAGGCCTTATCACCCAAAAACCTTAACCCCTAAAAAATCCATTACCACCCAAAAACCCATATCCACACTAAAACCTATAACATCCGCACCAATACCCATATTCACCCTAAACCCTAAAAGTACCCTTGTTACCCAAACACCCATGGCCATTCTAAACCCTAAAAATGTGCTTGCCACCCAAAAACCCATACCCATCATAAATCATAAAAATGCCCTTACCACCCAAAAACCCATATCTACCCTAAACCCCCAAAAATAACCTACCAGCCAAAAACACCAACCCACCCTAAACCCTTATAATTCCTTTTAAGCCCAAAATCCACACCCATCCTAAATCTTAAAAAAAATCCCTTGCCGCCCAAAAGCCCATACCACCGTACACCCTACAAAAAAAGCAGTAGTTGTGTTTAAAATCCCTATAGGAAAATGAATGGGGAAAAAATGTTTTAGGTCCCTCCTTTTTTACCGGCCCCCGCTTGACAGAACTTTCAGCACAGCAACTGAACCAATTAAAGTATATGATTTTGAAAGTCTTGTGCAAATTTATCAAGCGACACCAAAGTTATAAACAAATCAAAAACACTCTTCCTATGGTGACTACCTCCTAACGATATATTTATATATATTACCTACAGGGGGTCACCAGTAGGTAGTTATAGTTAGGTCCTAGTTACCATAGGAAAAGTATTTTTTGACTTGGCTATAACTTTGGCTTTGTTTAACTAATCTGCATGAAATCGTGCCAAAAAAGTGTCACAAATCTGTGTGAAAGCAGACATAAGGGGTCAGAGTAGAGATACTCCGACCCCATGGTTCAGAAATGGAGGTGTTAGTGACGGAAGTTATATGTCTAAAATTGATTGTTTTAAATGCATGTAATATTTGCTACATTGACGTAACCTCTAGCACTGCCCTTGTGTACCTTTGTGGGGACATCGCGACTATCAATGTTGTTGCGAATATTGGTGAAATTTTTTTTAAAACATATACGTGAGTTATCTACTGTGATGGTTAGAATTAATTATATAGTTAACATTTTTTTATGTGGTGATGGCTATTGAAATACTGCTTTTGTTTTTGCAACATAACCGCAGGTATGGCGATAACTGACATCATTGCGATCACGGCCTCACAGGAAATAGGTTTTAGAGATGGTTGTTTTAGAAATACAATAGAAAAACATGAGTTGGGAGTGTACAGTAAAATTCCTCTAGTGTGTAGAATACTGTAATGTGTGTGCATATACGTGTTTTCACTTAATGGGAAAGGAGCAATCATCCCAGTTAACAACACCATTACGACCTCCCGAATAATCACGAAAACGGGAAATAGGACTGGAAGATGGTGTTTAAACATGCTTTGAAAGAAGTATGCATATAGTAATGAGTGTGGGCCAATGTTCAGAACATTTTATTTTTGGATGTGTTGGTGGCCATTGAATGTCTGCTTTGGTTTTCTGTTTTCGTAACTTGTCTATGGGGATCGCAACGTCATCGCGAAGATTCCCAAAAACTAAAGAAAAAAAACCTTTTATTAAAAAACTTCACAACATTTTGGGTACTTGGGTGGTTCTGACAAGAACCATGGTGTTGATTGTGTGTATAAGGCTGCTACAACTCAGACTGACGCAGAGTTTCAGGTTATTTAGAAACACACTGTTGCCTTCATCTGTAAAGTGCACTCCATCATTTCTATAAATTCAATGCATGTGAAAATGCAGATTGTTGTTCTAGATACAGCCCATACAATGGTATCTGAGGAATGCAGAAACAGGTTTATTAACATTATAATTATTAACAAGTTTCCTGCCTTTATCAATCTGTGGACTGAATGTATATACCACTTCCCTTTCTGTCTTGACATATATTAGAGTTGCAGTTCCAGGATCCTGGGCGGTCTCACAGTGCAGAGGCTTGTTTGCTAAGTAATCTGCTAAATTTACTGAGACCAATCTTTTCTATAACTTTTAATTCTTCGTTTATTTCATTCTTCAATCGTGATATTTTTCTTCACAAGTGTTAATTCATCATGTTTCAATTTTCATATTGCGCAACCACATAGATCATAATCCATCTAGATACTTTCTCAAGATGTGTTTATTATTCCCAATGCATTTTGGCTATTATGTGCCTTCATCAAGGGACATCTAAATGAAAAATATTTACCTTTGTTACAGGAAACCTCACAATTAATGTGCAGCCACCATTAGCAATGTGGGTTTAGTACTTGTGAACGCTGTTAAATATGCTTTTCTACATGTTGAAAGTTTGTGTAATATTGACAACAATTTGCAAATGCCTGTTGCAAAATTCAGACTCGTTTAATGTCTTATGCAAGTAACGCACTGTATCTTGTGAGTTAGTGACCGCTATAGTGCCTTTACTTAAATCGCGTTTCATTAATGATCACTGTGTCGGCTCGCTGTGCGGTAAATACTGTGTTAATCCTGATGCCGAATATATGCTAGCCAAAACACGCCCGGTTATATATTACGGCACTTACCGGTTGCTTAAGTGTGTATCGCTCCTCTGTTGACCGGTGTAACGCGCGTGTAGCATATATATGCATATGCATTTATATATATGTATGTGTGTATATGTATATATAAACATATATAATCTGCATATCTATATAAATACAAATATAAATGCATGCATACATATACATATATGCATACATATGCATGTTATTTACATGAAAGTTTTAAAAACACTAATAAAAGCAAAGCTAAAAAGCCACCTCATTGCAAACAGAATGGCTTTAACTTAAACAAGGGCGAGATCTATTGCATGTTCAATGCTTGTTTACTTTGGTTCCATCATCAAGAAGGCATTCAGATATGTTGCACATTTGCCATAAATTCTGAATGTTAGTACTCTAGTTGCTCATTAGATCACTGTAGTAAAGCTACTGCTCACCAGGGAAGTCTGCTGCTGGTATTCAAAGTGCATGTTTCAGTCTACATGTCAGAATTTTTTTAATGAAATAGAAGAGGATTTGAGAAGTCACTCAAAATGTGCCCTAATTTTTCTTTCAGAAGCACCAATCATACCTTCTATGTCAAAATGAGCCCCCTCATTTTTGTTCCTTTTCAAATTAAATGTTTTCAGACTTACCACTTCATTCCAATCAAGATGGCTTCTGCTGTGCCATACCGTTGTCATAAGTAAGACTGTTAGCGCTCAAGTTGTTCTTTAGAACACTCTGGGACATTCTGTCATTGGGCTATACTTGGGCTACATCTGGGTGATATTTGGGCTACATTTGGGCTCTTTTGTCTCTGGTGGCCATCTTGGGAGACTGCATGTCAGAATTCTTTAATGAAATTGAAGAGGATTTGAGAAGTCACTCAAAATGTGCTCTAATTTTTCTTTCTGTAGCACTAATCATACCTTCTATGGCAACATATCCCCACTCATTTTGTTCCTTTTTAAATTAAATGTTTTAAGAGTTACCACATTATTCCAATCAAGATGGCTTCAGGTGTGCCATACCTTTGTAATAAGTAGGAATGTTAGCGCTCTAGTTGTTCTTTAGAACACTCTAGGACATTCTGTCAATAGGCTATACTTGGGCTACATCTGGGTGATATTTGGGCTACATTTGGGCTCTTTTGTCTCTGGTGGCCATCTTGGGAGACTGCATGTCAGAATGTTTTAATGAAATAGAAGAGGATTTGAGAAGTCACTCAAAATGTGCCCTAATTTTTCTTTCTGCAGCACTAATCATACTTTCTATGGCAAAATATACCCTCTCATTTTGTTCCTTTTTAAATTAAATGTATTAAGAGTTACCACTTTATTCCAATCAAGATGGCTTCTGGTGTGCCATACCTTTTTAATAAGTAGGACTGTTAGCGCTCTAGTTGTTCTTTAGAACACTCTGGGACATTCTGTCATTGGGCTATACTTGGGCTACATCTGGGTGATATTTGGGCTACATTTGGGCTCTTTTGTATCTGGTGGCCATCTTGAGAGACTGCATGTCAGAATTTTTTCATGAAATAGAAGAGGATTTGAGAAGTCACTCAAAATGTGCCCTAATTTTTCGTTCTAAAGCACTAATCTTACTTTCTATGGCAAAATGAACCCCCTCATTTTGTTCCTTTTTAAATTAAATGTTTTCAGACTTACCACTTCATTCCAATCAAGATGGCTTCTGGTGTGCCATACTTTTGTCATAAGTAAGACTGTTAGCGCTCTAGTTGTTCTTTAGAACACCCTGGGACATTCTGTCATTGGGCTATACTTGGGCTACATCTGGGTGATATTTGGGCTACATTTGGGCTCTTTTGTCTCTGGTGGCCATCTTGGGAGACTGCATGTCAGAATGTTTATTAAAATAGAAGAGGATTTGAGAAGTCACTCAAAATGTGCCCTAATTTTTCTTTCTGAAGCACTAATCATACTTTCTATGGCAAAATGAACCCCCTCATGTTGTTCCTTTTTAAATTAAATGTTTTCATACTTACCACTTCATTCCAATCAAGATGGCTTCTGGTGTGCCATACTTTTGTCATAAGTAAGACTGTTAGCGCTCTAGTTGTTCTTTAGAACACTCTGGGACACTCTGTCATTGGGCTATACTTGGGCTACATCTGGGTGATATTTGGGCTACATTTGGGCTCTTGTGTCTCTGGTGGCCATCTTGGGAGACTGCATGTCAGAATTTTTTAATGAAATAGAAGAGGATTTGAGAAGTCACTCAAAATGTGCCCTAATTTTTCTTTCTGCAGCACTAATCATACCTTCTATAGCAAAATATACCCCCTCATGTTGTTCCTTTTTAAATTAAATGTTTTAAGAGTTCCCACTTTATTACAATCAAGATGGCTTCAGGTGTGCCATACCTTTGTAATAAGTAGGACTGTTAGCGCTCTAGATGTTCTTTAGAACTCTCTAGGAGGTTGCATTAGAACGCAAATGAATCAACTGACAGTCTCTGTCCTTGTTGGATGTACATGTTTTACTGAGAATGTCAGACTTCATTCTCACATGACTGAGAAAGATAATGTGAATTTACAGAAAATATGCTTTCAGTTTAGCTTATAGACCCCCTTCCAAACCACTGTGGGAAAAGCATGAGATAATAGTTTTCTTTGAAACATGATTCATGATATCCCAGCAGAATTACTTTTTCACATGGTAAAATCACCTAAGAACACACCACAATTCCTAAAATGAGAGTGGTACTGATGGAGCAAGGATTCGCACGTAAAGCGACTTGCTCTTACTCATGAACCTCGCCTAACTTATAATCATATTAATCCAACTGTCCGTCATTTATTTAGCATTTTCCCCAACACGCGGGTGTCCCCGAGAGGCTTGCCTGTGTGTCTTTTCATCCTAACAATGCTTGCACTAGGGAAAAGGCTGCTTTGCAGAAATCCAGCCTGCGCATGCGTCGGTCATACTCACGTGATGTGACGCACTCGCATTTTGGAGGGACTTTATTGCTCATGCGCACTGTTGCAAGCATGGCCGCTTGTATCTCACCACGCTCTCTGCTTGCCACTGCTGCCTCAGCCTATCTGTCTTTTTGCACTAAACTTTAATGCTATAGATATTATAAATTAAGGGATGCAGAAAAGTCTATAACGGTATACAGTGTGATCATTTTTACGTATGATTCTAATTTGTTTTCGCTTACTTTTCATGTACCGCGTATCTGGGGGCTGGGGAAAACGGGAGCTGCGCCATACTTGAAGCTCTTCTGAACCCTGTCATGTGACATGGGAGAAACCCCACTGCGCAGAAGCTAAAACCAGCCAGCTGGCTCCTGAAGCTCGATGCGCCTGAGAACCCACCTAGAAGACACGGCAGTTTTCCTTGACTGTGCAACAATGTATCTGTAACATGCTCTCTCTCATTGTCTTCTATATTCCTATGCCTGGGAACGTGAACCCAAGGGGCGGGTATGCAAAATTGAATAATAATGATGGGAACACTGAATTCTAGGAGGTGACAATGACCAAATCACCTCTCCTGTCCAATCATAATGTGGGAAACTGTCACTTGCAACATTTGTGGGTGGTCTAAGGGTCCCCAAACCGTATAACTGGCCTAGTGTCCGACTTGTCCGAGTAGCAGACCTGTCACTGACCCTACGAACTCTATAGGTGATCAATCTAGAGTGCTGCGGAGCACTCTGTCCATACTTTCCACAAACTCCTAGGGGTGGAAATAGTCCTAAGTGCTGGCGAAGCACTTTGCTGGGGAAATTCGAAAACCCAATCGGGGTTACTGGCGGATTACTTGCAGAGAGGGGTAACGCAGGCGTTGCATCCGAAGCTGTGGGTGTTGGTCGTACCTTGGTGAGCCCAGTCCTGCCCCAAACCTGAGGGGTATCCTGTCCTGACTGTCCGTGAGCTGTACCTGCTCGCATTCTGGTATTCCACTCCTTGAGGGTCCTTGTCCCCGTCTTTCCAAACTGACCCGTGGCCAGGGTTAGTCCTCATTCCTATCTAGGTAATTATTAAACTGTGGGTTTACGTCTTGCTATCTCTCTTTCTTTTCTTCTTAATAAAGCACTCTTGCCTGTGATATTGCCCTATCACCTTTGATTGCAAGTTATATGCAATTGTTTATTAGAAATGTTCCACTTCTCTCCCTACCTGTAGGATATTATTAAATTGTCGTATTATATTAGTATGTTCCACTTTTTTCCCTTCCCTTTAGCATGGTTGCAGTGAACTTAGTAAGAATAGCATAAGTAGCCTAGTTTAAAGTATGCTTTTTAGGCCCTGTTCATGTCCCATGCCCTCTTGTTAAACTTATGGTGAATAGCTCTGTTCCTACTTCCCGTACCCTGTAGTGTTCTCACTTACCCTAATGGTACTTGCCCTAATCCATAGTTACATTGTGGCATTAGTTTTATTGATTGATGTGTTAATTTGTATTTGGCTTATCATCTCGGCATATTCATTCTGAAATTTCTTGATAAATCTTTAAAACTCATCAGATGTCTGTGGTCATTTACAGTATAAAGTGTGGATAAATGTACTTGAGATATAAAGGTTTTCTCTCCCTTTAGGAATCTTGTCACCTATCCACTGCTAGCTCCTGATCCGTCAGGAGTAATGTGCCTGTGGTAAGTCAGGTACATGAACAGTAAGTGGTGTAAAAGTCACCCCCCGAATTACTCATAGTAGCGTGTAAGAAATCACCCGGTTCACGCAAACTCAGTCATCTATATGCACGCCAGGGCCCAGTGCGTGGAAATTGGTAAATTAGTGACCCGGGTGACCTGCGCGCTCTATCAGTAATTTTCTGGTAGCAGTAGTATGGTTAGGACTAGTTAAGATAGGCAGACAGGATAGTTGATAAACAAACCGTGAAAATAAAATGTGCTGCTGAAGTTTATATTGCATTGATTCAAATATTGCGCAAATGTTTAACGGATTTGTATATGTATGTACCTGATTTTTGCATTGCTGCTATAAGTGTTATATGTAATATTAACAAAGAATTGTTTGTAAGTGTTCAGTGTAGTCCGAATCCCCGGGGAGGTATATAGCTAACGGTGAGCAGAATCCGGTTAGCTGGAAAAGTCACTTGTTGTCAGTCATTAGTGCAGGGTTAGGAATACCTGGAAGCACTAATTAGGATCTTCTTGCATCTGAATAAATGATAGCTACGAGTCCGTTATTAAACTTCCATTGTGATATCACCTAGTAAGGGTCACATACGGGAGGAGTAATAGGGTCTCCGAGGCTTGAATGGTAAGTAAAATAGTCCGCTGGTGAAATTCTGACTTAGTATATATCCCGGAAAGAAGTGGATGAGTCAGAGGAGTAACAGGTTCTATATTGCTCGAGTGAGAGGTTAGGCAAAGAAGTCTATCCGGAGTGAATGAAAAGTAGACAGAAGTGGTTTACTTGTAGTGAAAGAAAACTTTTCTATCTATTTAGAACCCTCAGACACAGTGGCAAACGTTGCGTGTTGTTGACTAAGATTTGCACTAGCACTTTAGGAAAAGTTAAAAGTTTCCGTTACCTTGTGAAGGAGGGAGTCGGTCGGAAGACTGCTCTGACGTCACTCCGTGCCGCGCTGGTATTGGTCGAGACAGTGGGTGTGTAGTGAAGCTGAAATTGTAAGGGAGGGGTGAGTGCCGGAGCGTGAGACCTCGTCTCGCGAAAAGGCCGCGCACCCATTGGACAAGGATTTTTGTAATCACAGTGTTGATTGGTTACTACGAAATAAAAGTCGCATTAGCATTGGAAGCACAAAAGTAAACAAAATTAATCAACGGGAGCTTGAGAGAGGTCTGGAAAGGTGTATGTGGTATCCTGAGTTCTTACCCAATCCGCAAAACTTAGGCTTCTATAAGGAACAGATTTTACGAGGTAGACCGCACATGATGTATGGAGTAAAAAAAAAAAATGTCATTTACCGATAAAGTAAAGAATTTTTTTTAAACGGACAAGCCCATTAGAACGAGGGAGGGGGTGATCATCCCTCCACCGAATACTCCTGCTTCTTTCATGTTGTTTGAAAAGGGGTATCATACCTGTGTATGGCTAGAGAATTGGGCGAAGTATACTGCAGATGACGGAGTTCTAGCATTTCCTATTGATGGTACATTTAATGGCAGAATCTTGTTTAATTTGAGGACCCGTATGAATGAATTACATCCCAGACCCAGGTTAACGCAGTACGAAGCCCTAGAAGAATGGGAAATTGAGGCTGTAGAAAGAGATAGGCCCCGGATGGACAAGGGAGTAAGCAAATGGTATCCGAGGGTCCATAGGGAAACCAAAGAACAGAAAATGAAACATTGGAGACAAAACATGATGGTGGAGGGATTGTTTCCGATGATGGGGGTATTAGAACAAGGTAAAAGGAAATGTAAAGAGAAAACCCATCACTTAATGGCCGTGGGAGACTCTGAAGATGAGCACCTAGAGGATTTATTGATGAAAAACCCCCCTCCCTATGTTGCGGAGTCAGAGCCTCTGAGTTCACCAAACCCGTTTTCCAAATATCCTAGATGTCGGAGGGATAGTGAGACAGATGGAACGGGAACAGATAGTAAAACCAGTGATGGGGATGGGTTTTGCAAACCTAGTTCTACGGTCCCGAATTACCGCCCATTTGGAGAAGACCCACCTCGGTTGGTTACTCCGACAGCCCCAAGTATATACCCTCCCTTAGTACCCCATGTATTGCATGACAATTCCGCAGAAAAGGCTTTACGTGAGCGAGAGAAGGAAGCCCTGGCTAAACAGCAAGATGATTTAATTCGGACTATCGCCCAGATACATCCTCATCCAGATTCACTGACTATCCCAGTAACCATTGGCCCGGCTATTCCTCTTTACGGAGATAGGCTGGCTAGTCCACATCCTCCGGTTATGACTCCAAATATGCCCACTCCTAGCATTCCACTCCCGAGAAAGGAAGTGCTCATAGATGATGATCAAGAAAGCGAGTGCGAATCAGTGGTCCTAATGGATATGCCCATTAGGGAATCTAGAGCTAGCATGCCAGGACCAAGGAGTCAGAGTAGGGCAAAAGAAGTTCTGATTGAAAGCACATCAGGGGTTAGGAGTGCCACAGTAGTATCTCCAGAAGAATTGGACAGATGGACCAAGGAGTTAGAAAAAGAGACCACACCCCAACCAAAACACTTAGAAATCTATACATTAAGGATAGAAATAGAGGAACTAATGGCTGGAAATGTAGGATTAGACCGATTAAACTCCTTTAGCGAAGAAGAGTTACTGTTCATCAGCAAAAACCTTACCCGGAACGCTAGATTGCTACATGAGAGATTGATGGACACTGCCACAGAAATGGGAATTGATGTCAGCCGCTCCAAAATCCTTCAGAAACCCTACAGAGTAGATTTTTCAGACAAAGACTTAGAGAGTTTGAATGTGGTAGGAAAACAGATCCAGATAAAAGAATTGCTGAAACTCTTACAGAAATGGGGGGATGTAGGAAAATGGAGAACCCGGTGGGCAAAGAAAAAGGAAGACAGTAGGGCTAAATCCCAAACTTCAGAATACGTACTCAAAGAAGTAGGTCCCGCAGAAAAATTGTGTCCCATGAGAGAGGTCCCTGGGGGAAAATATGTCCATGTCCCTTGGTCCCGACAAGACATTGTGTCATTTACTAATGACTTTCCAAAATTGCGGGAGAAACCAGTCGACTGGTACCGACAGGTTGAACGCTTCATAAAGGTTCAGAAATGCCTTTTGAAAGACCTGGATGGGTTTTTCGACATTGTGGTGCCTGTAGATTTATGGACTGAATGCAAAATTGAAATTGATTGGCCAAATGATGAATATGTGAGAGATCCCAAAACTGAGGCTCCCTCACCCGAAGTAATGAGGAAGTATGATCAAGTCATACAATACCTCAAGAAAAAAGTGCCCGCAAAAGAAACCGATTGGACTCGGATAGATAGAACTACCCAAGAGCGCGATGAAACTGTCCACTCCTTTTATGAAAGGTTGCTGCAAGTATTCAAAACTTACAGTGGAATCGATAATGTGGACATGAAGGACATGACCCATTTCAGTTACAGATTCGTGCTAGGATTAAGGCCTGAAATATCCCAATGGATTCGAGACAATAAAATCAGTTGGCAGGGAAAGCCCATAGATGATGTCCTTAAGTACGCCAAGTACTGCGAAGATGAAATAGAGAATAAAAAGAAAGCCCTCAAGGAAAAAGTTATGTGGGCACAAGTGAAATTGGCTGAACAGCAAGAAAAACAGTTAAGTAAATTGAATTCTAATAATAATGCCCAGAATACCAATGCTGGGGGAGGAGGGAAGGCCCGGGTAAAAATGAGCCGGGAAGAGGGTATGAAGAAGTTCCCCTGCCACGGGTGCGGCCAGATAGGGCATTGGAGAGACGAGTGTCCACACCTACAGGCCGGTAATGCCCCTATAAATGGTTTAAATCCACAGGTGCAGAAAGAGGGGACAAGAAAGAACCAGCAACAGGTAAAACTACCTCCAGTACCTCGCGCTCCTAGACAGAATTATAAGAATCAGGGTCAACAGAATGAAAGGGCGGAGGTATGGGAAGGAGAGAATGAGAGAAATGCAGCAATTCCACAGTACTTGTTGAACGATTCTTTCCTCTGTGATGAACAAGATTGACGGGGCCTGAGGGGGGAGGATAAGGAGTGCGTGCTTGGCGCCTCCTTACAGGTAGACCAGACTGGACCATACATTGAAGGAAAGGTTGAGGGAAAAGACGTCACCTTTTTGTTGGACACTGGTGCTACCCGGTCCACTGTGAGAACAGTGGATGTTCCTAACCTACCCCTCTCGGGAGAAGCAATCCAAGTAGTGGGTGTCTCCAATCAAATAATCAGTACTCCAGTAACCGAACCCATGGAAATCTCTATAGGAAATTTTAAAGAAATGCACAGATTTGTGGTCTGTGATTCCAGTCCTGTGAACCTTTTAGGACGCGATTTGTTGTGCAAAATGAACTGCACCATCTTTTGCACACCAAAAGGTGTCGAAATTCAGACCCCCGATGAAGATGGCTTGTACAAACTGATGTTAGTGAGACCTGACACTGATATTAGACCCTTGTCTGTTGAGGACTTACCTGAAGAACTCCAGTTAAGAGTGGTACCCGAAGTATGGGATTTCACGGGAAAAGATGTAGGCTTAATGGCAAATGTGGACCCAGTTAAAATAGCAATAAAAACAAATGCTGTATACCCCAGAACAAGACAGTACAAGATGAGTGCAGAAGTAAAAGCAGGAGTCGCAATTGAAATTAACCGGTTGCTCGAAGCAGACATCATACAGGAAGTAATGAGCAGTCCCTGCAATTCACCCATCATTGGGATTAAAAAGCCTAGTGGAAAGTACCGGGTAGTGCAGGACCTACGCAAGGTAAACCAAATTGTTGTACCTTGCTGCCCCATTGTGCCCAACCCTGCAGTGATACTATATCAGATTCCTTGGAATGCGGAATGGTTCACTGTCATTGACTTGTGCCATGCATTCTTTTCCATCCCCTTGCATCCAGAAAGCAAGTTCCTTTTTAGTTTTGAATTTGACAGCCATATCTATGTCTGGAATCGTGTCCCTCAAGGGTACACTGAAAGTCCATCGATTTTCAACCAGATCCTAAAGAAATGCCTTGAATCTTTAGTACTGCCAAGAGAGTCCGTTTTGGTGCAGTACATAGATGACCTTTTAGTGGCATCTAAAACTCAAACTGACTGTGTCACAGACACCATCGCCTTGCTGAATCACCTAGGAAAGGGAGGACATAAAGTATCCCCTGACAAATTACAGTTCTGTAAAAACTCAGTAAAATATCTGGGGCACCAGATAGAGAAAGGGATCCGAAAAGTCACTACAGAAAGGATCAAGATAATTAAAGCAATGGACCTACCCCGAACTCAGAAAGAGGTAAGGATGTTCCTAGGAGATGTGGGGTACTGCAGGCAGTGGATTGTGGGATTCGCAACTCTAGCCAAACCTTTGATAAAATTGACCAAGAAAGGAGTAGAAGACCCAGTCAGCTGGGACAGTGAAAGCATGTCCGCTTGGGTAACCTTACGAAATTGTCTATGTACCGCTCCAGCATTAGGTATGCCTGATTATTCCAAGCATTTTGAACTATTCTGTGACACAAGAGAAAATTGTGCGCTCTCAGTCCTGACCCAGGAGCATGGGCTGGTCAGGCGTCCCGTGGCCTACTTTTCGGCCACTCTAGATCCAGTGGCTGCTGGATTACCCGGATGCCTGAAGGCAGTAGCTGCTACTTGTGTCAGTCTAGAACAAAGTGAGAATATTGTCATGGGACATCCTGTCACCGTATATGTT
This sequence comes from Lissotriton vulgaris, assembly GCF_964263255.1. Lineage (NCBI taxonomy): Eukaryota > Metazoa > Chordata > Amphibia > Caudata > Salamandridae > Lissotriton > Lissotriton vulgaris. The sequence goes on along the minus strand of NC_141695.1, from coordinate 1,212,580,170 downwards.
CCACATTCTGTTGTAATCCTACTGACAAGAACCAAGACTCAGTATCTCACACCTAGTCGGCTAACTAAGTATGAGAGAATTTTGATTGGTGCTGAGAATGTAACAATTTCTCGGTGCAATGTCTTAAACCCTGCAACTCTGTTACCTGTTCCTCTGGATGAGGACGCCGAGGATGAAATGGAACATAACTGCATCGATTTAACAGAATTCAGCACTAAGCCCCGTCCTGACATCCGAGAAATAGCCTTACTTGATGGGGATCTTACAATCTTTGTGGACGGCTCGTGTTTAAGACATGAGAGTGGAGGTCTGTGTGCTGCCTATGCTGTAGTCACATTGACAAACACCCTGGAAGCCTCTTACCTAAGCGAAGTGAAATCTGCACAAGTAGCAGAGCTCATCGCGTTGACAAGAGCATGTAAGAGGGGTAAAAACAAAAGAATAACTGTTTATACTGACAGCCAGTACTGTTATGGGGTTGTTCATGACTTCGGCCAACTATGGTTACAAAGAGAATTCATGACTTCCTCAGGTACCCCTATCAGGAATGGAAAGGTGGTACAAGACTTACTGGAAGAATTAGCTGTGGTCAAGTGTGCGGCTCACAGATCCGGAAATGATGATGTGACAGCCGGAAACCGATACGCTGACCCGACACCAAATGTCCCTCCAAATTGGGTTATGGGGTGGAAACAGCTGCCAACTGATGTTGTTTGAAAATGTGTCAACATGGGAGGAATTGAGAGACCTACAGCAAGCCACAGACAGGGAAGAAAAAGGTAGATGGAGGGCGAACGAATGCAGAATATGAGATGATGGTGTGGTGGTAAACTCGACTGGGGTACCTGTACTGCCCAACAGCCTGATAGATCCCATGATCAGAATGATACATGAACCAACACATATGGGAAGGGACGCAATGTGTCGTGTGTTTGACAAAGTGTTCTATAATTCAAAGTTCAGGAACCAGGCGGAAAGGCTTTGCCAGAGGTGCCTAGTGTGTCAGCAATTCAATGCAGGAAAGAGGACTGTAGTAGAACAAAGTACCATCGGAAAGGCAGTAGGTCCCTTTGTCAGGATGCAGGCGGACTTTATAACAATGCCCAGATGCAAGGGATATAGGTACGTCCTGGTCATAGTGTGCCTGTTTTCCAGGTGGGTGGAGGCCTACCCAGCAAAGAAAAATGATGCCTTGACTGTAGCCAAATTATTACTCAGGGAGTTGATACCTAGGTTTGGAATTCCTGAGACGATTGAAACAGACCAAGGTGGGCATTTTGCCAACAAAGTCCTAGAAGAACTCTGTACGGCCTTTAAAATGAAGCAAAGACTGCACTGTGCATACCATCCCGAGGCTTCTGGGGTGGTTGAGCAGATAAATGGTACAATCAAGTCCAGATTGGCGAAGATGTGTGATTCCACCAAAATGAACTGGACAGAAGCTTTGCCCCTTGTGCTGATGAATTTGAGAAGTATTCCAAATCGAAAAACAGGCCTGAGCCCCCATGAGGTGCTAATGGGGAGAGTGATGCGACAGGCATGGGTACCTGGACACAAACTGCTAAGCATTTCTGATGATTTGGTGCTAGAATACTGCAAGCAGCTGGGTGACCAAGTGCGTTCTCTCTCCCACCAGATTGGAGAGACAGCTGACGACTGGCCCAAGACTCCAGCACATAAGCTACAACCAGGTGATTGGGTGGTGTTAAAGAAACACACCCGGAAGAGTTGCCTTGGACCAAAGTGGAGAAAGCCAAGACAAGTGATCCTTGTCACCACTACTGCTGTAAAGTGTGCTGGTGTACCGAAGTGGATCCATGCCAGCCACACGAAGCGGGTAACCGGAGAAAACGCGACTGAAGCTGAAGGCAGCACAGCTGAGGAGACTCCCGAAGAGGGTCCGGATCTCGCTGACATCGAACTGCCGAGCACAAGTCGAGACGTTGATTGGTACCCTGCCGACGACCAGGTTCTTGATCCAATACGAACCAGGAAATATTCCTACCTAGACAGTGAGTGGGATAGTCCAGGTGAGACAGAACTAGAGGACGAAGGTCAGGTCAACGAGACTCACATCACACCTGATCAGGAAGTAGGACAAGTAGGGACAGATCAAGACATCAACACTCCTCCTGAAACTCCGGAGTCTGGAAAGGGACAGATAGTGGTCAAAGTTGAAGTTCATGCGGAAGAAAATGAAGGGAACGAAGTGCATGAACAAGAGCAGATAGAAATAGATGAATGTGTTCAGGAATCAGAATCCAGATCGTCTGAAAGCAAAGAAGACATACAAAGCAAACCTGAACAAGGCCAGCATAGAAACCAGGCAGAAGAAATAGATGAAAGACCTGGAACTAGTCAGACAGGAAGGGAAATAGACTCTGTCAAACCCAAAGAACAAATAAAAAGAGTGCACGAGGAAGGCCAGGTGTCCTCAACCACTGAAAGTCACAGAAGCAAGGGTGAACCCCGATACGTCAAAAGGCTGAGACTCCGAATAAAGACAGTGGAAGAAAAACTAAAAGACCGAAAAAGGGCAGAAAGTGAAAGAAAAGCAGCCCGAGGCAAGTCTCTGAGAAAGAGCGACAGAGTAAAGAAACAGAACAGGCTGTATCGGAGCCCTGAATGGACATACTTGGTGTTGGAAGAGATTGATGAGCCCAACCTCAGTGGCAAAAGTGACGAAGAGTCCGGTACTGATCGGAGTTCTGACGAAGACCCTCCTTGAGACAAAACCCGAGTGAACTTTTGGTGTAAGAAGACAAAGAGGGGTTGCAAAAGCCACCTGTAAGCTATATTGTCTGATTCAAACGTAGCTGGAAGATCCAGATTTAGATGTTGCAAAACGTGCTGTAAAATATGCTTATGTAGTTTAGCTATGTTGATAGTGATGTTGATAGGACTAACAGTCTTTATTCCTTTCATGATAAGTAAAGATCCTAACTTGTCCCCTACTGAACCTGAAGCGTTAGACACAGACGTTGTACAGACTGTAGAAACTCCACAAATCTTAGAACGACGTGACAACCCAGTTAGTCTGAGACACACACGACCAAATTTAGAAGCATCAGATGAGGGCGGACTACATTTTCACAAGATGAGAAACCGGACACATTTAAATGTTTTCGCTAACCTTTTAGTGCATTACGTAGAAGCTATGGAAATAGAAGATTGTTATGTCTGCATGAAGCTACCCACTTCTGTAGCTGAAGGTGTGACATATCACCACTTACCCCTAACCTACGGAATTTCCTGTAGTATATTGGCAAGTTTGTTTTATAGAACCACTTTACAGTACTACTATTCAAATGCTGATGTAATCTTTTATGAACTTCCTATTAGGGGACACCTGAACCTTGTACATATTAGGAGCGAGGTAACCCGTTATATGGGAGAATATTTCCTGACAATAGGTGACATAGACTTAAATGAAGCAAGACAAGCTAATCTGACCTGTTCTTTGCAAGAGCAGGAAAAGATGTTTATAAAAATGGCAGACAGAAGGAGGGAAAAGTTTCAGAAAAAGGCAAATGACGAAAAGGATAGAGTCCCTAGGTGGGCAGGGCACATGGACAACACCTCGCAAGGCGAAGCTACTCCTGCTTTGTTGCTGGATTTTGAACGGAAAGGGAAACTTTGTCTCCATAGAGAAAGGACAGAATATTATAACAATGTATTCATCGGTTCCAGCGAGTGTGAACATAATTACAAGGTAATTGGAGGTTGGGGTTTCAAAAATGGGTCAGAACCTGTGTTTCCTGGAATTTATTATATATGTGGGAACAAGGCTTATTTCAAATTGCCGGATCACTGGTATGGAAGCTGCTACTTTGGCATTGTCTTCCCGAAAGTAAACCATGTGAATAATGCTGCTGGAAGCAATGAAGAGACTAATGGCTTAGTGCGTAGAAAACGTGAAAGCGTAGGCGAAATTATAGGTGATATTTTTAGTGCACTGATACCTGGAATGGGGGTAGTTCTGAATACTCACAGAATCTGCAAATTGTCTACAGTAGTGGATCGGTTATCTACTGACACTGCTGCTGGATTCCTGCTGGTCAATACTGAGATGGTTGCGATCAGATCAATGGTTTTACAGAATCGCCTTGCTCTTGATACCTTATTGGCAAAAGAGGGCGGAGTCTGTAGAATGCTGAAGGCGCAACATTGTTGCACCTACATACCTGACAAAAGTATCGAACTTAAGAAATATGTAAGGAACATAACTAATTTGGAAAAAGAACTCAAACCATTGGAGGTTGACAGTGCCTGGACGAGACTGACTGGAGGTCTCTCCTCTGTAGGTAGTTGGTTTTCTAACTTAGGTAGAAGTCTTCTGTGGAAAATACTGATGCCAATAGCTGGAATAGGTGTGGTCGCACTGATCATATTCATCTGCTGTAAATGTCAAAAATGCAAAAAGTACACTGTAAATAAGAGAGGAGTGAAAAGAAATATTGATGAGTTAGAATTAGAAGAATTGAAGAATAAAATCTACAAAAAGGCCAAGAATCACCACTCTCATAGAGAAGCCGAAAGAAAACTCAACAATAAGTTTATCGAAATTGAGATGCATGATATGGAAGAATGAAAGTTGGCATCTGTTTTCTTTGTAGTGATGATAGTAAATATCATCAACGAGGGGATTGATGGAGCAAGGATTCGCACGTAAAGCGACTTGCTCTTACTCATGAACCTCGCCTAACTTATAATCATATTAATCCAACTGTCCGTCATTTATTTAGCATTTTCCCCAACACGCGGGTGTCCCCGAGAGGCTTGCCTGTGTGTATTTTCATCCTAACAATGCTTGCACTAGGGAAAAGGCTGCTTTGCAGAAATCCAGTCTGCGCATGCGTCGGTCATACTCACGTGATGTGACGCACTCGCATTTTGGAGGGACTTTATTGCTCATGCGCACTGTTGCAAACATGGCCGCTTGTATCTCACCACGCTCTCTGCTTGCCACTGCTGCCTCAGCCTATCTGTCTTTTTGCACTAAACTTTAATGCTATAGATATTATAAATTAAGGGATGCAGAAAAGTCTATAACGGTATACAGTGTGCTCATTTTTACGTATGATTCTAATTTGTTTTCGCTTACTTTTCATGTACCGCGTATCTGGGGGCTGGGGAAAACGGGAGCTGCGCCATACTTGGAGCTCTTCTGAACCCTGTCACGTGACATGGGAGAAACCCCACTGCGCAGAAGCTAAAACCAGCCAGCTGGCTCCTGAAGCTCGATGCGCCTGAGAACCCACCTAGAAGACACAGCAGTTTTCCTTGACTGTGCAACAATGTATCTGTAACATGCTCTCTCTCATTGTCTTCTATATTCCTATGCCTGGGAACGTGAACCCAAGGGGCAGGTATGCAAAATTGAATAATATTGATGGGAACACTGAATTCTAGGAGGTGACAATGACCAAATCACCTCTCCTGTCCAATCATAATGTGGGAAACTGTCCCTTGCAACATTTGTGGGTGGTCTAAGGGTCCCCAAACCATATAACTGGCCTAGTGTAGCTTAGAGAAATTGTCCGACTTGTCCGAGTAGCAAACCTGTCACTGACCCTACGAACTCTATAGGTGATCAATCTAGAGTGCTGCGGAGCACTCTGTCCATACTTTCCACAAACTCCTAGGGGTGGAAATAGTCCTAAGTGCTGGCGAAGCACTTTGCTGGGGAAATTCTAAAACCCAATCGGGGTTACTGGCGGATTACTTGCAGAGAGGGGTAACGCAGGCTTTGCATCCGAAGCTGTGGGTGTTGGTCGTACCTTGGTGAGCCCAGTCCTGCCCCAAACCTGAGGGGTATCCTGTCCTGACTGTCCGTGAGCTGTACCTGCTCGCATTCTGGTATTCCATTCCTTGAGGGTCCTTGTCCCCGTCTTTCCAAACTGACCCGTGGCCAGGGTTAGTCCTCATTCCTATCTAGGTAATTATTAAACTGTGGGTTTACGTCTTGCTATCTCTCTTTCTTTTCTTCTTAATAAAGCACTCTTGCCTGTGATATTGCCCTATCACCTTTGATTGCAAGTTATATGCAATTGTTTATTAGAAATGTTCCACTTCTCTCCCTACCTGTAGGATATTATTAAATTGTCGTATTATATTAGTATGTTCCACTTTTTTCCCTTCCCTTTAGCATGGTTGCAGTGAACTTAGTAAGAATAGCATAAGTAGCCTAGTTTAAAGTATGCTTTTTAGGCCCTGTTCATGTCCCATGCCCTCTTGTTAAACTTATGGTGAATAGCTCTGTTCCTACTTCCCGTACCCTGTAGTGTTCTCACTTACCCTAATGGTACTTGCCCTAATCCATAGTTACATTGTGGCATTAGTTTTATTGATTGATGTATTAATTTGTATTTGGCTTATCATCTCGGCATATTCATTCTGAAATTTCTTGATAAATCTTTAAAACTCATCAGGTGTCTGTGGTCATTTACAGTATAAAGTGTGGATAAATGTACTTGAGATATAAAGGTTTTCTCTCCCTTTAGGAATCTTGTCACCTATCCACTGCTAGCTCCTGATCCGTCAGGAGTAATGTGCCTGTGGTAAGTCAGGTACATGAACAGTAAGTGGTGTAAAAGTCATCCCCCGAATTACTCATAGTAGCGTGTAAGAAATCACCCGGTTCACGCAAACTCAGTCATCTATATGCACGCCAGGGCCCAGTGCGTGGAAATTGGTAAATTAGTGACCCGGGTGACCTGCGCGCTCTATCAGTAACATCAACAAATGATTTATAATGTAACTAAAGTCCTAAAACCCTCTATTAACTACAATGCTTTTTAATGAGGTGCTATCATGTATATTGGTCCCAAGATGGCTGCCAACACTTCTTGGATGAAGTGCTGACAGCCAATCAGATCTCACAATGAGATGTGTGGTTAGGCTTCGCCCAGATATATATGTGTTTCTGAAGTTCATTTTTGAAAAAACCACTGGAGCAATTTTCACCAAATATAGCAAAGGCACATCTGCGTACCAGTTCCTACAATTTTGCAAAGTTTGGCGTAATTCAGTTCAGCGGTTCGTGCTGTAGCCGTGTCAGAACGTCCTACGGAAATTAACATGGGGAAACACGTTTTGGGACCCCATTTTTTCTCAGCCCCCACTTCACAAATCCCCCCAAAACTTTCAGGAAAGGAGCGGAGCGGAGCTGGACAAAATTTTGGAAAATTACACGCAAATTCTTCAACCGGCGCCAAAGTTATTCCCAATAGAATGTTGCGGATTTCCTATGGTAGCTAGGTCCTAACTATATATGATAGAGCGCGCAGTTCACCCGGGTCACTGGGTTTCCCGATTCTCACACGCACTGGGCCCTGGCGTGCACATTCAAACCAATGACTCGCGTTTTGGCGTGAACCGGGTGAGTTTATACGCGCTACTATGAGTAATCTGTGGTTGACTTGTCACCACTGCTGATCATGTACCTGACTTACCACAGGCACATTACTCCAGACAGATCAGGAGCTAGCAGGGAAGAGGCGACAGGGGTCCTAGAAGAAAATACACTTTACAAAATCACCATACATTTTCCACATTATAAATCGGTAAAAATAACCACAGACACCTGATGGGGTTGAAAATTTATCTGAAGATTTCAAAGTGAATAGGTTAGGACAAGCAATATACAAAATAACACATCAAGCATTAGAATCACAACTAAAATGTAACTATGAATTAGAGCAAGGACCATTTGGGTATACGGGAGAACTATGGGATATGAGTATTGGGAAACACACTATTGAACCCAAGCTTAAACTAAACACGAGGGACCTAAAATGTATATTTAGACTAAGCTACTTATGCTGTTCTTACTAAGTTCACTGCAACCATGCTAAGGGAGAGGGGAAAACGGGAACACACTAATAAAATATGACAGTTTTGACAATCTCCTAAAGGTGGGGAGAGAAGTGGAACAGTTCTAATCAATACTTGCATATAATTTGCAGTTCAAAGTGATAGGGCGATATCACAAGCAAGAGCGCTTTATTCAGGAAAAGGAGAGTAAGTGAGAAAAAGACGCAAACCCATAAGGCAATATTTACCTAATTAGGAATGAGGACTAACCCTGGCCACGGGTCAGTTGGAAGGACGGGGACAGGGACCCTCAGAAAAGGAATGCCAGAATGGGAGCAGGTACAGCTCACGGGCAGTCAGGACAGGATACCCCTCAGGATTTGGGATCAGGACTGGGCTCACCAAGGTACGACCAACACCCACAGCTTCAGAAGCAACGCCAGCGTTACCCCTTTCTGCAAGTAATCCGCCAGTAACCCCGATTGGGTTTTCGAATTTCCCAGCAAAGTGCTTCGCCAGCACTTAAGACCATTTCCACCCCTAGGAGTTTGTGGAAAGTAAGGACAGAGTGCTCCGCAGCACTCAAGATTGGATCACCTATAGAGTTCGTAGGGTCAGTGACAGGTCTGCTACTCGGACAAGTCGGACAACTTTCCTAAGCTACACTAGGGTAATTATACAATTTTGGGGACCCTTAGACCACCCACCAATGTTGCAAGTGACAGTTTTCGCATATTGTGATTGGTCAGGAGAGGTGGCTCGGACATTGTCACCTCCTAGAATTCAACGTTCCCATCACGAATTTGAATTTTGCTTATCCGCCCCTTGGGTTCACGTTCCCATCCATAGGAAGACAATAGAAAATACGAGTGTACAAGGTATGGCAACAAAGTCTCTGGGTTTCAAGGTGAATCACATCGTCTTGTGCTGGGTTCTCAGGCGCATTGGGCTTCAGGAGCCAGCTGGCTTATTTCAGCTTCTGCGCAGTAGAGTTTCTCCCAGGTCACATGGCAATACTCAGAGGAGCCTCATCATGGTGCCGGTTATGATTTTTCCAGCCCCAGAGACGTGATACATGAAAAGTAAGCGAGAACAAATTAAAATCACACATAAAATGATCACACTGTATACCATGATAAATTCTACACACCCCTTACTTTATAACAGCAATAGTATTAAAGTTTAGTGTGAAAAGACAGATAGGCTAAAGCAGCAGTTGCAAGGGTAGAGCGTGGTAAGAGACAAGCGGCCATGTTCGCAACAGTGCGCATGAGCACAGATTCCCTCCAGAATGCGAGTGCGTCACATCACATGGGTATGACCGACGCATGCGCAGACTGAATTTCAGCGAAGCGGCCATTTCTTTAGTGCAAGCTTTGTGAGAAATGAAAAGACACATAGGCAAGCCTCGTGGGGACACCCGTGTGTTGGGGAAAATGCTAATTACAAGACGGACAGTAGGATTAATATGATTATACATTAGACGAGGTTCTTGAATGAGAGCAAGTCGCTTAACGTGCAAATCCTTGCTCCATCAATCCCCTCTTTGATGATATTTACTATCATCACTATAAAGGAAACAGATGCCAACTTTCATTCTTCCATATCATTCATTTCTATCTCAACGAACTTATTGTTGATTTTTCTTTCAGCTTCTCTATGAGAGTGGTGATTCTTCACCTTTTTGTAGATTTCATTCCTTAATTCTTCTAATTCTAATTCATCAATGTTTCTCTTCACCCCTCTTTTGTTTACAGGTTTTCTTTTGCACTTTTGACATTTACAGCAGATGAAAATTATCAACACAATCATACCTATTCCAATTATTGGCATCAGTATTTTCCACAGAATGTTTCTACCTAGGTTAGAAAACCAACTACCTATAGAGGAGAGACCTCCAGTCAGTCTCGTCCAGGCACTGTCAACCTCTAATGGTTTGAGCTCTTTTTCCAAATTAGTTATGTTCTTCACATATTGTTTTAATTCGATACTTTTGTCAGGAATGTAGGTGCAACAATGTTGTGCCTTCAGCATTCTACAGACTCCGCCCTCTTTTGCCAATAAGGTATCAAGAGCAAGGCGATTCTGCAAAACCATTGATCTGATCGCAACCATTTCAGTATTGACCAGCAGGAATCCAGCAGCAGTGTCAGTAGATAACCGATCCACTACTGTAGATAATTTGCAAATTATGTGAGTATTCAGAACTACCCCCATTCCAGGTATCAGTGCACTAAAAATATCACCTATGATTTCTCCTACACTTTCACGTTTACTACGCACTAAGCCATTAGTATCATCATCATTGCTTCCAGCAGCATTATTCACATGGTATATCTTCGGGAAAACAATGCCAAAGTAGCAGCTTCCATACCAGTGATCCGGCAATTTGAAATAAGCCTTGTTCCCACATATATAATATATTCCGGGAAACACAGGTTCTGACCCATTTTTGAAACCCCAACCTCCAATTACCTTATAATTATGTTCACACTCGCTGGAACCAATGAATACATTGTTATAATATTCTGTCCTTTCTCTATGGAGACAAAGTTTTCCTTTTCGTTCAAAATCCAGCAACAAAGCGGGATTAGCTTCGCCTTGTGAGGTGTTATCCAAGTGCTCAGCCCACCTAGGGATTCTATCCTCTTCATCATTTGCCTTTTTCTGAAACTTTTCCCTCCTTCGGTCTGCCATTTTTATAAACATCTTTTCCTGCTCTTGCAAAGAACAGGTCAGATTTTCTTGTTGTGCTTCATCTAAGTCTATGTCACCTATAGTCAGGAAATATTCACCCATATAACGGGTTACCTCGCTTTTAATATGGACAAGGTTCAGATGTCCTCTAATAGGAAGTTCAGAAAACACTACGTCAGCATTTGAATAGTAGTACTGCAAAGTGCTTCTATAAAACAAGCTAGCTAATATACTGCAAGAAATTCCGTAGGTTAGGGGCAAGTGGTGATATGTCACACCTTCAGCTACAGATGTGGGTAGCTTCATGCAGACATAACAGTCTTCTATTTCCATAGCTTCTACATAATGCACTAACAAGTTAGCAAAAACATTTAAATGCGTCCGGTTTCTCATCTTGTGAAAGTGCAGTTCACCCTCATCTGATGCTTCTAAATTCTGTTGTGCGTGTCTTTGCTTAACTGAATTGTCATGTCGTTCTAAGCTTCGTGGTGTTTCTGTAGTCTGTGCAACGTCTGTGTCTAATATTTCAGGCTCAGTAGGGGACAGGTTAGGATTTTTACTTATCATGAAAGGTAAAAAGACGGTTAATCCTATCCACATTACTATTAGCATTGCTATACTACACACGCATATCTTACAGCAAGTCTTACAACACCCAAATCTGGATCTCCCAGCTACGCTTGAATCAGACATTTTAGCTTACAGGTGGCTTTTGCAACCCCTCTTCTTTTCTTTATGCAAGGCTTCGCTCTGATTTGTCTCAAGGAGGGTCTTCGTCCGAACTACGATCAGTGACGGACTCCTCGTCACTTTTCCCACTGTGATTGGGCTCATCAATTTCTTCCAGCACCAGGTATGTCCATTCGGGGCTCCGATACAGTTTGTTCTGTTTTTTCAATCTGTCGCTTTTTCTCAGAAACTTGCCTCGGGCTGGTTTTCTTTCACTTTCAGCCCTTTCACGGTCTTTCAGTTTCTCCTCAACTGTTTTTATTCGGAGTCTTAGCCTTTTGACGTACCTGGGTGTACTTTTGTTTTGGTGACTTCCAGTGGTCGAGGACACTTGGCCTTCCTCGTGCACTCTCTTATTTTTCTGCTTGTGCTTGGCAGAGTCTATTTCCCTCCCTGTCTGACTAGTTCCAGGTCTTATATCTATTTCTTCTGCCTGGTCCTCAAACTGGTCCTGTTCAGGTTCGCTTTGCAGGTTTTCTTTGCTGTTAGGTGAACTGGAGTCTGATTCCTGAACACGTTCATCTATTTCTATCTGCTCTGGTTCATGCACTTCGTTCTCTTCACTGTCTTCCGCATGAACTTCAGCTCTGACCACTATCTGTCCCTTTCCAGACTCCGGAGTTTCAGGTGGAGTGTCAACGTCTTGATCTGTCCCTACTTGGCCTATTTCCTGATCAGGTGTGGTGTGTGTCTTGCTGACCTGACCTTCTTCTTCTAGTTCTGTCTCACCTGGACTATCCCACTCACTGTCTAGGTAGGAATATTTCCTGGTTCGTATTGGATCATGAACCTGGTCGTCGGCGGGGTACCACTCAACGTCTCGACTGGTGCTCGGCAGTTCGATGTCATCAAGATCCGGACTCTCCTCGGGAGTCTCCTCAGCGTTGCTGCCTTCAGCTTCAGTCACGTTTTCTCCGGTTACCCGCTTTGTGTGGCTGGCATGGATCCACTTCGGCACACCAGCACACTTACAGTAGTAGTGGTGAGAAGGATCACTTGTCTCGGCTTTCCCCACTTTGGTCCAAGGCAACTCTTCCAGGTGTGTTTCTTTAACACCACCCAGTCGCCTGGGCGTAGCTTATGTGCTGGAGTCTTGGGCCATTCGTCTTCTGTCTCTCCAATCTGGTGGGAGATAGAACGTACTTGGTCACCCAGCTGCTTGCAGTATTCTAGCACCAAATCATCAGTAATGCTTAGCAGTTTGTGTCCAGGTACCCATGCTTGTCGCATCACTCTCCCCATTAGTACCTCATGGGGGCTCAGGCCTGTTTTTCGATTTGGAATACTTCTCAGACTCATCAGCACAAGGGGCAAAGCGTCTGTCCATTTCATTTTTGTGGAATCACACATCTTCGCCAGCCTGGACTTTATCGTGCCATTTATCTGTTCCACCACCCCAGATGCCTCGGGATGGTAGGCACAGTGCAGTCTTTGCTTCATTTTAAAAGCCTTACAGAGCTCTTCTAGGACGTTGTTGGCAAAATGCCCACCTTGGTCCGTTTCAATCGTCTCAGGGATCCCAAACCTAGGTATCAACTCCCTGAGCAATAGCTTGGCTGTAGTTAGGGCATCATTTTTCTTAGCTGGGTAAGCCTCCACCCACCGGGAGAATAGACAAACTATGACCAGGATATATCTATATCCCTTGCATTGGGGCATTGTTATAAAGTCTGCCTGCATTCTGACAAAGGGACCCACTGCCTTGCCGATGGTACTCTGCTCTACTACAGTCCTCTTTCCTGCATTGAATTGCTGACACACTAGGCACCTCTGGAAAAGCCTTTCCGCCTGGTTCCTGAACCTTGAATAATAGAACACCTTGTCAAACACACGACACATGGCATCCCTTCCCATATGTGTTGGTTCATGTATCATTCGGACCATGGGATCTATCAGACTGTCGGGCAGCACGGGCATTCCACTTTTGTCTACCACCACACCGTCATTCCTCATTCTGCAGTCATTTTCACTCCATCTAGCTTTTTCTTCCCTGCCTGTTGACTGTTGTAAGTCTTTCAATTCATCCCACGTTGACACATTATCAAACAACATCAGTTGGCAGCTGTGTCCACCCCACAACCCAATTTGGAGGGACATTTGGTGTCGGGCGCAAAATTGGGCAATTTGGTCAGCGTATCTATTTCCGGCTATCACATCATCATTTCCTGACCTGTGAGCCGCACACTTGACCACAGCCAATTCTTTGGGCAATTGAATAGCTTCCAATAATTCCTGTACCACCTTTCCGTTTCTGATAGGGGTACCTGAGGAAGTCATGAATTCTCTTTGTAACCACAGTTGGCCGAAGTCATGAACAACCCCGTAACAGTACTGACTGTCGGTGTAAACAGTTATTCTTTTGTTCTTTCCTCTCCTACAGGCTCTTGCCAGGGCGATGAGCTCAGCTACTTGGACTGATTTCACTTCGCATAGGTAAGAGGCTTCTATGGTGTTTGTCAACGTGACAACAGCATAGGCAGCACACAGACCCCCACTCTCATGTCTTAAACATGAGCCGTCTACGAACATTGTATGATCCCCATCAAGCAATGCTACTTCTCTGATGTCAGGACGGGGCTTAGTGCTGAATTCTGTTAGATCAATGCAATTATGTTCCATTTCACCTTCGTCGTCTACATCCAGGGGAACAGGTAACAGAGTTGCTGGGTTTAGGATATTGCACCGAGAAATCGTTACATTCTCAGCACCAATCAAAATTCTCTCATACTTAGTCAGCCGACTAGGTGTGAGATACTGGGTCTTGGTTCTTGTCAGTAGGATTACAACAGAATGTGGAACATATACAGTGACAGGATGTCCCATGACAATATTCTCACTCTGCTCCAGACTGACGCAAGTAGCAGCTACTGCTTTTAGGCATCCGGGTAATCCAGCAGCCACCGGATCTAGAGTGGCAGAGAAATACGCCACAGGACGTCTGACCAGCCCATGTTCCTGGGTTAGGACTGAGAGCGCACAATTTTCTCTGGTGTCACAGAATAGCTCAAAACGCTTGGAATAGTCTGGTATACCTAATGCAGGTGCGGTGCATAGACAATTTCGCAATGTTACCCATGCGGACATGCTTTCGCTGTCCCAACTGACTGGGTCTTCCACTCCTTTCTTGGTCATTTTTATCAAAGGTTTGGCTAGATTTGCGAAGCCCACAATCCATTGTCTGCAGTACCCCACAACTCCTAGGAACATCCTCACCTCTTTCTGAGTTCGGGGTAGGTCCATTGCTTTAATTATCTTGATCCTTTCTGTGGTGACCTTTCGGATCCCTTTCTCTATCTGGTGCCCCAGATATTTTACTGAGTTCTTACAGAACTGCAATTTGTCAGGGGATACTTTATGTCCTCCCTTTCCTAGGTGATTCAACAAGGCGATGGTGTCGGTGACACAGTCATTTTGAGTTTTAGATGCCACTAAAAGGTCATCTATGTACTGTACCAAAACGGACTCTCCGGGCAGTATCAGGGTCTCAAGACATTTCTTTAATATCTGGTTGAAAATCGAAGGACTTTCAGTGTACCCCTGGGGGACACGATTCCAGACATAGATATGGCTGTCAAATTCAAAACTAAAAAGGAACTTGCTTTCGGGATGCAATGGGATGGAAAAGAATGCATGGCACAGGTCAATGACAGTGAACCATTCCGCATTCCAAGGAATCTGATACAAGATTACTGCAGGGTTGGGCACAATGGGACAGCAAGGTACAACAATTTGGTTTACCTTGCGCAGGTCCTGCACTACTCGGTATTTTCCACTAGGCTTTTTAATCCCAATGATAGGTGAATTGCAGGGACTGCTCATTACTTCTTCTATGATTTCTGCTTCGAGCAATCGGGTAATTTCAGTTGCGACTCCGGCCTTTACTTCTGCACTCATTTTGTACTGTCTTGTTTTGGGATATACCGCATTTGTCTTTATTGCTATTTTAACTGGGTCCACATTCGCCATTAAGCCTACATCCTTTCCTGAGAAATCCCACACTTCTGGAACTACTCTTAACTGAAGCTCTTCAGGCAAGTCTTCGATTGGCAAGCTTTTAATGTCAGCATCAGGTCTTACTAACATTAGTTTGTACAAACCATCTTCATCGGGGGTCTGAACCTCGACGCCTTTTGGTGAGCAAAAGATGGTGCAGTTCATTTTGCACAACAAATCGCGTCCTAACAGGTTCACAGGACTAGAATCACAGACCACAAATCTGTGCATTTCTTTAAAGTTTCCTATGGAGATTTCCATAGGCTCGGTTACTGGAGTACTTATTATCTGATTTGAGACACCCACTACTTGGATAGCTTCTCCCGAGAGGGGTAGGTTAGGAACATCCACTGTTCTCACAGTGGACCGGGTAGCACCAGTGTCCAACAGAAAGGTGGTGTCTTTTTTCCTCAACCTTCCCTTCAATGTATGGTCCAGTCTGGTCTACCGGTAAGGAGGCGCCAAGCACGCACTCCCTGTCCTCCCCTCTCAGGCCCCGTCAATCTTGTTCATCACAGAGGAACGAATCATTTAACAGGTACTGTGGAATTGCTGCATTGCTTCCATTCTCTCCCTCCCATATTTCCGCCCTCTCATTCTGCTGGCCCGGGTTCTTATAATTCTGTCTAGGAGCGCGAGGTACTGGAGGTAGCTTTACCTGTTGCTGGTTCCTTTTCGTCCCCTCTTTCTGCACCTGTGAATTTAAACCATTTATAGGGGCATTACCGGCCTGCAGGTGTGGACACTCGTCTCTCCAATGCCCTAACTGGCCGCACCCGTGGCAGGGGAACTTCTTCATAGCCTCTTCCCGACTCAATTTTGCCCGGGGCTTCCCTCCTCCCCCAGCAGTGGCATTCTGAGCATTATTACTGGAATTCAATTTACTTAACTGTTTTTCTTGCTGTTCAGCCAATTTTACTTGTGCCCACATCACTTTTTCCTTGAGGGCTTTCTTTTTATTTTAGATTTCATCTTCGCAATATTTTGCGTATTTCAGGACATCATCTATGGGCTTTCCCTGCCAACTTATTTTATTGTCTCAAATCCATTGAGATATTTCAGGCCTTAATCCTAGCACGAATCTGTAACGGAAATGGGTCATGTCTTTCATGTCCACATTATCGATACCACTGTAAGTCTTGAATACTTGCATTAACCTTTCATAAAAGGAATGGACAGTTTCATCACGTTCTTGGGTGGTTCTATCTATTCGGGTCCAATCTGTCTCCTTTGCGGGCACCTTTTTCTTGAGGTACTGTATGACCTGATCATACTTCCTCATTACATCCGGTGAGGGAGCTCCTGTTTTCTCATCTCTGTGATATTCTTCATTAGGCCAATCATTTTCTATTTTACATTCGGTCCACAGATCTACAGGGACCACAATGTCGAAAAACCCATCTAGGTCTTTCAGAAGACATTTCTGAACTTTTATAAAGCGTTCAACCTGCCGGTACCAGTCAACAGGTTTTTCCCGTAATTTCGGGAAGTCATTGGTAAATGACACAATATCCTGTCGGGACCAAGGGACATGGACATATTTTCCTCCCGGGACCTCTCTCATGGGACACAATTTTTCGGTCGGGGTTACTTCTTTTAACACGAATTCTGACGTTTGAGACTTAGCCCTGCTGTCTTCCTTTTTCTTTGCCCACCGGGTTCTCCATTTCCCCACCTCTCCCCATTTCTGCAAGAGTTTCAATAATTCCTTTATCTGGATCTGTTTCCCTACCACATTTAGGCTCTCTAAGTCTTTATCTAAAAAATCTACTCTGTAGGGTTTCTGAAGGATTTTGGAGCGACTGACATCGATTCCCATTTCAGTGGCTGTGTCCATTATCCTTTCATGGAGCAACCTAGCATTTCGGGTAAGATTTTTACTGATAAACAGTAACTCTTCTTCACTGTACGAGTTTAGGCGCTCTAATCCTATGTTTCCAGCCATCATCTCTTCTATTTCTATCCTTAGTTTATAAATCTCTAACGGTCTGGATTGGGGAGTGGTCTCTTTCTCCAACTCTTTGGTCCATCTGTCTAATTCTTCGGGTGATACTACTGTGGCACTCCTAACCCCAGATGCACCTTCAATCAACACCTCTTTTGGCCTACTCTGACTTCTTGCCCCCGACATACTAGTCCTAGGTTCTCTAATGGGCAAATCCATCAGAACCACGGATTCACATTCACTCTCTTGATCATCATCTATGAATACTTCCTTTCTCGGGGGTGGGATGCTAGGAGTAGGCAGTATTGGGGAGATAACAGGAGGACGAGGACTAGCCAGGTTATCCCTATAAAGAGGAATAGCGGGTCCAATGGTTACTGGGATAGTCAGGGAATCTGGATGGGGATGTATCTGGGCTATGGTCCGGACTAAATCATCTCGCTGCCTAGCCAGGGCTTCCTTTTCTTGTTCTCTCAAACCCTTTCCTGTGGGATTGTCATGCAAAACTTGAGGTACCAAGGGAGGGTAAATACTTGGGGCAGTAGGAGTGACCAATCGTGGTGGTCCTTCTCCAAACGGCTGATAATTCGGGACTGCGGATTTTGGTCTGCAAAACCCATCTCCTTCACTGGTTTTACTGTCTGTACCTGTTCCATCTGTCTCGCTATCCCTCCGGCATCTGGGATATTTGGCAAACGGGTTTGGTGAGTTCAAAGGCTCAGACTCGGCTGCATAGGGAGGGGGGTTTTTCATCAATAAATCTTCTAGGTGCTCATCTTCTGAGTCCCCTACGGGCATTATGTGATGGGTCTTTTCTGTGCTTTTTCCTTTTCCTTGCTCTAATACCCCCATCATTGGAAACAATCCCTCTGTCATCATGCTTTGTCTCCACTGTTTCATTTTCTGCTCTTTGGTTTCTCTATGGACCCTCGGATACCATTTACTCACTCCCTTGTCCATCCGGGGTCTATCTCTTTCCAAAGCCTCAATTTCCCACTCTTCTAAGGCCTTGTACTGGGTCAATCTGGGTCTGGGATGCAATTCATTCATGCGGGTCCTTAAGTTAAACAGGATCCTACCATTAAAGGTACCATCAATAGGAAATGCTAGAACTCCGTCATCTGCAGTATACTTTGCCCAATTCTCTAGCCACACACAGGTATGATACCCCTTTTCAAACATCATGAAGGAAGCAGGAGTATTCGGTGGAGGAATGATCACACCCTCTCTTGTTCTAATGGGCTTATCTGTTTTAAAGAAATTCTTTACTTTGTCGGCAAATGACATTTTTCTCTTTATTCCATACATCATGTGCGGTCTACCTCGTATAATCTGTTCCTTATAGAAGCCTGAGTTCTGTGGATTAGGTAAGAACTCGGGATACCACATATGCCTTTCCAGGCTCGCTTCTAACTCGGCCTGATTAATTTTGTTTACTTTGGTACTTCCAATGCTAGCGCGACTCTTATTTTGTAGAAACCAATCAACACTGTGAATGCAAAAATACTTATCCAATGGGTGCGCGGCCTTTCGCGAGACCAAGTCCCACGCTCCGGCACTCACCCCTCCCTTACAAATTCGGCTTCACTATACACCCGCTGTCCTGACCAATACCAGCGCGGCACGGAGTGACATCAGAGCAGCCTTCCGCCCGACTCCCTCCTTCACAAGGTAACGGAAACTTTTAACTCTTCCTAAAGTGCGAGCGCAAAACTTAGTAACTAACACACAACGTCTGCTACTATGTTTGAGTGTTCTAAATAGATAGAAAAACTTTCTCTCACTACAAGTAAACCACTTCTGTCTACCTTTCATTCACTCTGGATAGACTTCTTTGCCTGTCCCTTCACACTAGTAATATAGAACCCGTTATTCTTCTGACTCATCCACCTTAGTCGGGATATGTACTGAGCCAGGATTTCACCAGCGAACTATCTTACTTACCAGACAAGCCTCGGAGACCCTATTACTCCTCCCACATGTGACCCTTTCTAGGTGATATCACAAGGGAAGTTTTATACAAAGGACTCGTGGCTATCAATTATTCAGATATGAAAAGATCCTAATTAGTGTTTCCAGGTATTTCTTCACCCTACACTAATGACTCGAAACACGTGACTTTTCCAGCTAATCGGATTCTACTCACCGTTAGCTATATACTTCCCCGGGGATTCGGACTACACTGAACACGTACAAACAGTTCTTGTTTAGTATTACATATAATTATCTATAGCAGCAATATATAAATCCTTAAACATTGCAAAATATTTAAAAATGCAAATAGAGAAATCAGCAGCATAGAAATTTTAGCAGCACATTTTAATTTTCACAGTTTGTTTATCAACTATCCTGTCTACCTAATTTAACTAGTCCTAACCATTACCTCTGCTACCAGAAAATTACTGATAGAGTGCGCAGTTCACCCGGGTCACTGGGTTTCCCGATTCTCACACGCACTGGGCCCTGGCGTGCACATTCAAACCAATGACTCGCGTTTTGGCGTGAACCGGGTGAGTTTATACGCGCTACTATGAGTAATCTGTGGTTGACTTCTCACCACTGCTGATCATGTACCTGACTTACCACAGGCACATTACTCCAGACAGATCAGGAGCTAGCAGGGAAGAGGCGACAGGGGTCCTAGAAGAAAATACACTTTACAAAATCACCATACATTTTCCACATTATAAATCGGTAAAAATAACCACAGACACCTGATGGGGTTGAAAATTTATCTGAAGATTTCAAAGTGAATAGGTTAGGGCAAGCAATATACAAAATAACACATCAAGCATTAGAATCACAACTAAAATGTAACTATGAATTAGAGCAAGGACCATTTGGGTATACGGGAGAACTATGGGATATGAGTATTGGGAAACACACTATTGAACCCAAGCTTAAACTAAACACGAGGGACCTAAAATGTATATTTAGACTAAGCTACTTATGCTGTTCTTACTAAGTTCACTGCAACCATGCTAAGGGAGAGGGAAAAACGGGAACACACTAATAAAATATGACAGTTTTGACAATCTCCTAAAGGTGGGGAGAGAAGTGGAACAGTTCTAATCAATACTTGCATATAATTTGCAGTTCAAAGTGATAGGGCGATATCACAAGCAAGAGCGCTTTATTCAGGAAAAGGAGAGTAAGTGAGAAAAAGACGCAAACCCATAAGGCAATATTTACCTAATTAGGAATGAGGACTAACCCTGGCCACGGGTCAGTTGGAAGGACGGGGACAAGGACCCTCAGAAAAGGAATGCCAGAATGGGAGCAGGTACAGCTCACGGGCAGTCAGGACAGGATACCCCTCAGGATTTGGGATCAGGACTGGGCTCACCAAGGTACGACCAACACCCACAGCTTCAGAAGCAACGCCAGCGTTACCCCTTTCTGCAAGTAATCCGCCAGTAACCCCGATTGGGTTTTCGAATTTCCCAGCAAAGTGCTTCGCCAGCACTTAAGACTATTTCCACCCCTAGGAGTTTGTGGAAAGTAAGGACAGAGTGCTCCGCAGCACTCAAGATTGGGTCACCTATAGAGTTCGTAGGGTCAGTGACAGGTCTGCTACTCGGACAAGTCGGACAATTTTCCTAAGCTACACTAGGGTAATTATACAATTTTGGGGACCCTTAGACCACCCACCAATGTTGCAAGTGACAGTTTTCGCATATTGTGATTGGTCAGGAGAGGTGGCTCGGACATTGTCACCTCCTAGAATTCAACGTTCCCATCACGAATTTGAATTTTGCTTATCCGCCCCTTGGGTTCACGTTCCCATCCATAGGAAGACAATAGAAAATACGAGTGTACAAGGTATGGCAACAAAGTCTCTGGGTTTCAAGGTGAATCACATCGTCTTGTGCTGGGTTCTCAGGCGCATTGGGCTTCAGGAGCCAGCTGGCTTATTTCAGCTTCTGCGCAGTAGAGTTTCTCCCAGGTCACATGGCAATACTCTGAGGAGCCTCATCATGGCGCCGGTTATGATTTTTCCAGCCCCAGAGACGTGATACATGAAAAGTAAGCGAGAACAAATTAAAATCACACATAAAATGATCACACTGTATACCATGATAAATTCTACACACCCCTTACTTTATAACAGCAATAGTATTAAAGTTTAGTGCGAAAAGACAGATAGGCTAAAGCAGCAGTTGCAAGCGTAGAGCGTGGTAAGAGACAAGCGGCCATGTTCGCAACAGTGCGCATGAGCACAGATTCCCTCCAGAATGCGAGTGCGTCACATCACATGGGTATGACCGACGCATGCGCAGACTGAATTTCAGCGAAGCGGCCATTTCTTTAGTGCAAGCTTTGTGAGAAATGAAAAGACACATAGGCAAGCCTCGTGGGGACACCCATGTGTTGGGGAAAATGCTAATTACAAGACGGACAGTAGGATTAATATGATTATACATTAGACGAGGTTCTTGAATGAGAGCAAGTCGCTTAACGTGCGAATCCTTGCTCCATCATATATACCTACTGGCTACCGGTCGCCAGTAGGTAGTTATAGTTAGGATCTACTTTCCATAGGAAATCCGCAACATTCTATTGGGAATAACTTTGGCGCCGGTGGACGAATCTTCACGAATTTCTCAAAGTAGGTGGCCCGCTCCGCTCCGCTCCTTCCCTGAAAATGTGGGGGGGAGTCGTCAAGCGGGGGCTGAGATAAAAGGGGGTCCCAAAACGTGTTTTCTCCATGTTAATTTCCATAGGGTGGTCAAACTCACTTTTAGCCCGAACGGCTGAATGGATTTCCACCAAACTTGGCAAAATTGTAGGGACTGGTAGCCCGATGTGCCTTTGCTATGTGTCAGGATATGTTCTCCAGTGGTTTTTGAGTAATTTAGGTTAAAATAATATATATATCTATAAGCGCGCCCCGGTACGCGCACCGGGTGCGCTACTCGACTTGCGCATGGAAAGCTGACTGGCTCTCGGGTGTCTGTAATCATTCGAAACAGTCCGGAGCGGCCGCCATCTTGTGTCTCGGTAGGATTGAGACACAAGAGGTGGCAAAAACAAAGGGGGAAATGACCATAAGGGGGCAGGGTAGACCTCCCCTGACCCCCTAGTTTCGATGTGGGGGCCATAAAAGGGCCCCGGCGCTGAAAACAAAAAAAAAATCAATTTTCGCGGGGGGAGCGACTGGTACGTGCATGACAGAGTTTCCCAAAAAAGTTGCTTTTTTTTTATACATTAGAGGTAGTTCTAAAAAGAACTTGTTTTTTTTCTTTTTGTTTTATATTGTTTTTTTAGTTTTTTTGAACATTTTTTACTTCTTTTTGACTTTTCTGAACAGTTTTATATTTTTTTTGTATTTTTTAAGGGGAGAAACAAAAAACAGGGAATTCTAAAGGGCTTAACAGGAGCAAAAAAAAAAGCGGAAAAAATGAATGTTTCCTTGGGCACTTGTGGTTATCCCAAGCACGGTTAATAAGTGTGATGCATTTCTCTCCATAGCATATTGTTTGTCCACAAAAAATACAAACCATTTTAAAATTGGAAAACTTGGTTTGTATGGTGGAGCACATCTCCCTAACTTCCGGTCCTGATGGGGTGGAAACATTAGTTTGGGAGGTGCTGGCAGAAGATTGGACAGGGTTTCTGGCCAGTTCCCTGACCTCTGCCCTAGCATAGTTATTTGGATGCTTTCGTTTTATATGCCTGATCATGGTGTGGTTGCCAAAGGAGTATTTTTTGTTGGGATTCCCCCTTGACAGCTCCTGATGACATATTAAGCAGGTTGCCTTAGGCGCATTTACTTTTTTTTTGTCGATGGGGATTGAAAAGAACTTATAAACAATTGTTGTACAAAGTTCCCCAAGAAGTGATGTTCGAATGGCAGGAGGGGTCTCTCTCTCTCTAAGAGAATGTGTAGAGATTTGTAAGGGAAACAGTCCCTTATCGGAACTTAGGATGCCTCACACAACTAATTAGCTTGACGACAGCTGTCATCTCGCCAGATGGTTGTCTCGTCTCATCATCAGCTTCCTGCTCCAACGTCAAGCCGGCGCTGCAATGCCTGATGGGTAGCACAGAATGCTACACTTTTGTGGAGTTCTTTTGTTCCTGGCCGTTAGTTGGGTGCGTGTGAGGGGCCTAAGGGGGGAATGTGAGCATGCAAAGGTGTATCTAAAAAAGGTAAGTTAGTCTACTAAGAAAACTAATCCCTCAATCCAGACATACGACAATGATTCCAATAAACTCCGTTTACAATCTTCCCCTCATTCTTTACTCCATTTAAACATGGCGCACCATTACGGCGCCCCGTCATGAAGTTGCTCCCTCCCACATGCATCTCCTGACTGAGTTTGGTCACGTCGTTTAGCAACGAAGCCTTAGACACGCCCACAAACAATGGCCTCGCGGGACCGTATTTAACAGTGGCAGTAAGCACTGTACTGTGCCAGCTGTTCTACGTGCCGAGCCACGTCGTATTGTGGGGGCAGGTGTTTAGAAGCCACGACCAAACGCTGAACAGGTAAGGTGTTGCACTGTGCCATGGGACTAACTATCCCGACATACTCGGACCCTCCAGCGAGGCCGTCTGGGTTTTGGTCCCGCCACGAAGGGGTGCCAGGAGACTGCTCTCCACCGGGTGAGTGGGGTAGTTCGGACCCGCGTGAAGCCTTAGGGTTATCAGCCACCACGGGGCCCCACGGGGATCATCGTGATCCTATTTGCTACCCTGTCAAGGACTATGGAGTTACCACCACAAGGGGTATGGAGTGCGAAGCATTCCAGGGGCACTGTGTGACCAGGTTGAGGCCCGATAGACACCCGCGGCGTCTGTTCTTGCGCTGCTGCCTGACTCGAGTGGTATGTCTCACGGGCACCGTCGGGTGGTGGGATGAGACCACAGACGGGCAGCTGGTCTGTTCCTTACCACCCCGGGTTGTCACATTGCCCACTATTCTTTTCCTCCATTTACAGGTATATTAACTGACGCAAAGGTCCCACAAGAACAGTCTGTGGAGACTATTACTAGGGACTGGGGGTAAGATTTCTCTCTTCCACACCCTCTTTTCCCTTCATCGCTGTTCTTTTGAGCACTCATAGCTCCTCGCTTTTTGCACTACCAATCAAACCTGACTGACGAAATTGGAGCAGGTCTTTGGTTAAGCACAGAATATAGACACAATGCGTCTTTATACACGCATGAATAGATGTTTGGCAAATTGTGTGTGTGTGTGTCTCTCTCTCTCTCTGTCATTTTTTTCACACAACCAATTTGAGGCGATATCCCACGCTCAGACTATGGTCGTTATATACAACCTTGACCCGCATTGAACAAATTGTATGTGTTCTTAAACAAAACATTTTTTGACTGGGTTAATTTCCTTTCAAGACTGATCTTCACGCAGGACCCCTTCCTGCCATGGTGACTGATCCCTCAGGTTGTATATTGCTCGATTCTTAGCCCACACCGGGTTCCGCATGAGTTTATGAGCACTGTTAGGTCCTGAAGAATTGCCTATAGGGCATGAAACATGTTGACCAGAACATAGGTGAGTGTTGAACGAGGCCAATCTACATTGCTGTTGAGCCTCGGTACCCCTCCCTTCACTCAACTTTTAATAAGGCAGTTAGCTACACTAATAAAGTTTTCTTAGTAGACTAACTTACCTTTTTTAGATACACCTTTGCACGCTCACTACTTCACCACTTAGGCCCCTAACACTCACCCAACTAACGGCCAGGAACAAAAGAACTCCACAAAAGTGTAGCATTCTGTGCTACCCGTCAGGCATTGCAGCGCCGGCTTGACATTGGAGCAGGAAGCCGATGATGAGACGAGACAACCATCTGGCAAGATGAGAGCTGTCGTCAAGCTAATTAGTTGTGTGAGGCATCCTAAGTTCCGATAAGGGACTGTTTCCCTTACAAATCTCTACACATTCTCTTAGAGAGAGAGAGACCCCTCCTGCCATTCGAACATCACTTCTTGGGGAACTTTGTACAACAATTGTTTATAGCTTCTTAGGACACGTACACTGGACCCCCATAAATATTGTCCTTTTAGGTCCCCCCCTGTTGTATACTTACTTTACGTGGGTTCCCCCCCACCGGACTCTGAGGTTACCAACAGTGACACTACTTCACTGTCTTGGCCCACCACCTAACCGCTATAATTGAGAAGGCCACAGGTACGGCTTGAACTCTCTTGGTTAGCATATATCCCCAAACCCGGCCGCCCTCCAACAAACATGGAAGATGTACCGGGACTTAGCTTCGATGAGGAAACCATCGCCAAAGCCCTAAGAACAGCACCATCACTACTCAATACACCGACAACCTCTACTCCAGGCATCTCTAATGATGATTGGGTGACTCTAACTGAGATGAAGAAAGAACTGATCAGGATTACCATACATGGTATAATGATGACAGAATACCTCAGGAGCAATATAGCACCACAGGGACTGGTTGTGAACATTGTTCCAAGACTCTTCTTAGAAGACAAACAATTCAAGGTTGACTGGTGCCAGGTGTCCTGGAAATGTACCAAAGATTTACTTTTCCTCATAACACAAACTGCTAAACGACTATCAGACGCCTTATTAGAAAAAGTTGCAGCCATAGAAGCCACGATGAAGAGTGCTGTCAACAAAAACAACAAAGCCGCTTTTACCACCAAACTAGCTGACATAAATCAGGAAATGGCAGACCACCATGAATACCTTCTGAAACAGAAAACTGCAAAACTTCAAAAAGATATTTCGAAATTTGAGAAAGAGAAGGAATACCCTTATCTAAAGGAGGGTTACAAAAGCAAAAGAACAAACTACTCTTCAGATGACAGCACGGATGCCAACAATAGACGAGGCTCTACGAGTAGCGACTCCAGTGGTAGCTATAACCCAAAAAATAACTGGTTCCCACAACGACCAAATTGGCAACAAGGCTACCAACAAGGACCAATACTCCACGGCCCTCCACAGATGACTCCACCATGGCCGTACCCCTTCTACCCACAGGGTCTACCGCAATTTTACCCTTTGAACCAGCCACCTTTTCAAGGCAGAGGTTGGGGCAGAGGAAGAGGGCAAAAGCGAGGCGGACAGAAAGGGGTACAATGGCAAGATCAGCCCACACCACAGAACATGATGGAAACCAGGAGCACCACGACCAGAAGGAGAAGAGTCTAATAGTCAACCTCTCAACAAAAGTCCTGTCCCCAACAGAAAAGAGCGTTTTAGAAAAAGGATTGGGGTTTTTTCCCTACACCTACCCCGGACAACTTCCAAGAAATGATTGAAATCAGACAACTGTTCAGAAAGATACGCTTATGTGCTTTCTTTGATGACAAACCGGAACCAAGGAGTCAACATACTGGATTAAGGAAACCTTCCACTTTTACTCCAACAGATGGGATGGTCCCTCCAGAGGTCCTTACATTTGAGCGAGCAGTTCTAGCCAGCCTCAAGTACAAACCTCACATTAACCAGTTCCACAACTTGTCGAATGCTGAGAGACAAGCGTCCATCACCTTGGGTAATGACGAAACCATTGTCATTAAACAGGCAGATAAGGGGGGTGCCACGGTCATCCAAAATCATGACGACTATGACCGAGAATGCAGACGGCAGTTATCCAATAACACCCACTATAGACCCCTCACCATGGATCCAACGAAACGTTTGACTACTACCATCATGAGTCTGGTGATTGAGGGTGAAACGAATGAATGGATAACCAAGAAGGAAGCGGACTTCCTCATTACAACGGAACCCGTCACACCCTACTTCTACACACTCCCCAAAATCCATAAGGGTGTCACCCCTGTTCCCGGTAGACCAATCGTCTCCGGGATAGGGTCACTACTGGAACCACTGTCCCAATTTTGTGATGTCTTTTTACAACCAGTGGTGAAGAAAATCCCTTCCTATCTGCAGGACACTAGGGACGTCCTCCGCTTGATCAACGATGTGGATGGCAGAGAAGATGTCGACATCCTCCTAACATTGGACGTGGAAGCCTTGTACATGAACATCCCCCAACAGGCTACCTTAGAGGCAGTTGAGTCAACTTTGAGGTCTGAAGAATGGTCATCTCCTACCCCGATCTCTTTTATCATGGCATTGGCTAACATAGCCCTAACGGAGAACTTCTTCAAATACGAGTCACAACTATACCATCAGATCCGTGGAACATCAATGGGATCGACTTTCGCACCGAGCCTGGCATGCATATACATGGCCACTTTTGAAAAATACTTCATCTATTCTCGACCATAACCCCTTCCTAGAAAACCTGACCTTATGGCGGCCCTATATCGACGATATCCTGATTTTCTGGAAAGGTGACCGGGCGAGTTGTGATGCCTTTTGTACATGGATTAACCTCCAGGATCCATTCTTAAAATTCACAGGGACTATGTCTTGACACTCACTACCCTTCCTGGACTTGACAATCCTCTTAGGACCCACAGAAATTACAACAACTCTCTACACAAAAGAGACCGACAGAAACAGCCTCCTCCTCTACAACAGCCACGACACCAGGGCTTTGAGGGACAATTTGCCGTTTGGCCAATTTCTGAGGGTCCGCAGAAATTGCAGTACAGTCACCGACTACAAACGGGAGGCGAATACCCTACAACATAAACTCCGGGATAGGGGGTACCCCACCAGATTACTGAAACAATCGGTGAAGAGAGCACTCAACAACAACAGAGAATCTCTCCTAGAGACACATACTAAGGAGACAGAGGATATCATTACATGTGTAACTTCTTACACCAAGGACTCTACGTTCATTAAAAAAACTGTGAAATCTCATTGGGGGATCCTCAACTCAGCTGGTTTGGACATCCCCCGGCCTCGTTTTGCCTTCAAAAGAACAACCAATCTAAAGGATACCTTGATTCACACCCGCCCCAAGAAAACGAGTACTCGTCCCGTGAACACCCTATGGGAACTACCCCCAGTTGTGGGACATAACCGGTGTGGTAATTGTGTTGCGTGTCCCCGGTCCAAACAAGAAAAATCGGTTACACTAACTGATACCTTCACATGGCATCTCAACAAGCATACGAACTTTAATAGCAGTAAATGTATTTACATGCTCATCTGCCCTTGCGGGCTCAAGTACATTGGGATGACGATGCGTATTGTCAAGGTACGCATTATGGAACATAATAGCAACATCCGATGCAACAAGACACATACACGCTTATATGAACATTGCAAACAACAAGGCCACACTGCAGAAAGCATACAATGGATCGTGTTGGAATGTCACCCATCGATTAGCCAACAGGCCCTATACAGAATTGAACAAATATGGGTACATCGCCTACAACTAGACACCCAGGGACTTAATGACTCTATCCCGTGGAATATGCTGGCCAGATAGTTCATCCAGCTGGGGCCGTCCCTAAATTCAATGGAGAGCACAACCACCACCCGAACCCGACCCCCTTATTAAGTCATCCTGAGGGGTCAATCGTTCATAATAATATTACTCCATTGCAAGATGGCGCTGATATGGGAGACTCCCAGTGTATAGTCACCCGCGTTGTGCCGCCGGTCTCAAAATATTGGGCCATTGATTGGTTTTGGTTAGTCGTGAATATGACTGCGGGCATCCTTGCCCCCTACCCATTCCAAGTGTTACCTAGCACTGATTATGAACGTATATGACATAGTGGCCAGCGCTACCCATGACTCCCAGTTTAATGAGGATAAGTCTGGATCGACTATTCCAACACAACATAATAATCCCTCGATCCAGACATACGACAATGATTCCAATAAACTCCGTTTACAATCTTTCCCTCATTCTTTACTCCATTTAAACATGGCGTGCCATTACGGCGCCCCGTCATGAAGTTGCTCCCTCCCACATGCATCTCCTGACTGAGTTTGGCCACGTCGCTTAGCAACGAAGCCTTAGACACGCCCACAAACAACGGCCTTGCGGGACCGTATTTAACAGCGGCAGTAAGCACTGTACTGTGCCAGCTGTTCTACGTGCCGAGCCACGTCGTATTGTGGGGGTAGGTGTTTAGAAGCCACGACCCAACGCTGAACAGGTAAGGTGTTGCACTGTGCCATGGAAGTAACTATCACGACATACTCGGACCCTCCAGCGAGGCCGTCTGGGTTTTGGTCCCGCCACGAAGGGGTGCCAGGAGACTGCTCTCCACCGGGTGAGTGGGGTAGTTCGGACCCGCGTGGAGCCTTAGGGTTATCAGCCACCACGGGGCCCAACGGGGATCATCCTGATCCTATTTGCTACCCTGTCAAGGACTATGGAGTTACCACCACAAGAGGTATGGAGTGCGAAGCATTCCAGGGGCACTGTGTGACCAGGTTGCGGCCCGATAGACACCCGCGGCGTCTGTTCTTGTGCTGCTGCCTGACTCGAGTGGTATGTCTCACGGGCACCGTCGGGTGGTGGGATGAGACCACAGACGGGCAGCTGGTCTGTTCCTTACCACCCCGGGATGTCACCTTGCCCACTATTCTTTTCCTCCATTTACAGGTATATTACCTGACGCAAAGGTCCCACAAGAACAGTCTGTGGAGACTAATACTAGGGACTGAGGGTAAGATTTCTCTCTTCCACACCCTCTTTTCCCTTCATCGCTGTTCTTTTGAGCACTCATAGCTCCTCGCTTTTTGCACTACCAATCAAACCTGACTGACGAAATTGGAGCAGGTCTTTGGTTAAGCACAGAATATAGACACAATGCGTCTCTATACACGCATGAATAGATGTTTGGCAAATTGTGTGTGTGTGTGTCTCTCTCTCTCTCTCTCAGTTTTTTCACATGACCAATTTGAGGCGATATCCCACGCTCAGACTATGGTCGTTATATACAACCTTGACCCGCATTGAACAAATTGTATGTGTTCTTAAACAAAAATTTTTTTGACTGGGTTAATTTCCTTTCAGGTCTGATCTCCACGCAGGACCCCTTCCTGCCATGGTGACTGATCCCTCAGGTTGTATATTGCACGATTCTTAGCCCACACCGGGCTCTGCATGAGTTTATGAGCACTGTTAGGTCCTGAAGAATTGCCTATAGGGCATGAAACATGTTCACCAGAACATAGGTGAGGGTTGAACGAGGCCAATCTACATTGCTGTTGAGCCTCAGTACCCCTCCCTTTACTCAACTTTTAATAAGGCAGTTAGCTACACTAATAAAGTTTTCTTAGTAGACTAACTTACCTTTTTTAGATACACCTTTGCACGCTCACTACTTCACCACTTAGGCCCCTCACACGCACCCAACTAACGGCCAGGAACAAAAGAACTCCACAAAAGTGTAGCATTCTGTGCTACCCGTCAGGCATTGCAGCGCTGGCTTGACGTTGGAGCAGGAAGCCGATAATGAGACGAGACAACCATCTGGCGAGATGACAGCTGTCGTCAAGCTAATTAGTTGTGTGAGGCCTCCTAAGTTCCGATAAGGGACTGTTTCCTTTACAAATCTCTACACATTCTCTTAGAGAGAGAGAGACCCCACCTGCCATTCGAACATCACTTCTTGGGGAACTTTGTACAACAATTGTTTATAGCTTCTTAGGACACGTACACTGGACCCCCATAAATATTGTCCTTTTAGGTCCCCCCCTGTTGTATACTTACCGATTGAAAAGAACTGCCAGATGATGTGCTCTTTAGCTTTGTAGGTAATATTGTCCTCTGGGAAGAATCTCCTCTCCTCCTCCTCCTCATCCTCCTCCTCATCCTCCTCCTCGTCTTGATCTCCACCACTGTGAAGTTGTGGTGGTCCTTGTGGTGGTGGTGGTGGTCTAGAAGATCCAGCAGCTGCAGCTAATGTAGCCATTTTCGACTGAAATACCTGCAGGCCTACCTCTCTCAAAGCACAAAGGTAGAATGAGGAAAAAAGGTGGGGTCTTTCATCATTTGGAAAAGAAAACTGTTCTGAACTAATGAAAAGTGTTATTTTTAGGTCACATGACCTGGCCTTACATCATTAGGAAACCAAAAGTGAAATGAACCAATAAAAAGTTTTATTTTCAGGTCACATGACCCGACGCGCTTACGCTACGCGCCCCTGGCCGCGCCCCGGGGCACGCCCGTAGTCGCGCTCCGGAGCGCGCCCGGGGGCGCGTAGCGTAAACGCGTCAGGACGTTGCGTAATCGTATGTGCTCGTGTGCTCCCAGGTGCGCTTATGCAGTGCGTCATATGATGCATCACGCGGTTATGCGAAACGTCACGATGTTGTTTTCGTATGCAACAATAGCGCTAACGGGACGCTCACCGGTACGCGCCACGGGCGCGCCAAAGCACTGCGCTTACCCGTGCGTTCACCGGTACGCGCCCCGGGAGCGCTCCGGGGCAAAAAATTAAAAAAAAAAAATATTACATAATTATACAATATAAAATTCGTTATAAAATTTTTTACTTTCTATACCTATAAAGAAATGCTATTAAAAAACCATTGAAATACACTGAAAAAACCATAGATTTCACACCAGTTATAGTTAGGAATTAGCATTTTAAAAACCTATTAAATTCACTGAAAAAACCATAGGTTTGACACCAGTTATAGTTTGTCATGAGTAGGATTATGGAAGGGTTGCCACCTCAGCCGGGTTGTACATAAAGAGAAGAACTACAAATACCAGAAAGCTTAGCAGGGGGGAGGCGTCATCGACTATATAGTTACCTGCCTGCTGAGGCGCTGTGTACGTGATTTTGACTTGTTACCGGAGCTTCGTACTTGTGTTTCCCCGCGTTGGTTGTGAGCCAGCCAAGGCGGAGTTCTCGATTGACGAGAGAAAGCGTGCGGTGGCTGCCGTGTGCCTCAGCTGTGTTGCTGTTCGGATTTTCCCCTCAATCCCCGATGGGAAGTATCCGGCGTTACAGGAGGGGTGAAGCGGCTGAAATCCAAGGCGGCCTTTCCGAAAAGCCTTTGTTCTCTCGGCTGAGAGAACTAACGAGCGGGGAGTAGTGGCTTCCCTTTAGAGCGTTCAGCGGCGGTTGAACGCGGTTCTAGCACCGGCTGGTGTTAACGGAGTCCTTCAAAGCAGATAAGGATTGGACTTCTCCTGAAGTAAAAGGATTCCATGAGTTATGCGCAATGAATGAACTAGTGAGCACTAGCGCTTTTTAGGAGACGCAGTCTAGTACTTTGGAGCTTGATTACTAAAAATCCTGGGATGATAACGTTTCTAATTTTGGAATACTGATCATTGTGGTTGCAAGACTGTGTTCTGCTTTGGATCATTCTCGAGACTTTCAAAGAATAATCAAGTTATTTGTGTGCACATTTACCTCTTCATTTGGATTTAAGAAAGTTCACTATTAGGGAATATAATTTGGTGCAAACCCAGGAAGGCTGGAAGATTTGTGTGTTAAAGTGGAAGAAGGTCTTTACACTACCTACCGAGAGGGAGAAGAGGAAATTATAGCTAGTGCCCGTGCCTCCCGTCCCATTCCAGTCCCTTCCTGGTCTTTTTTCCCTCACCTGATTACCTTATGCTCTGTGTGTTTCGATTTCAGAGTATAGGGCAGTCTGGAGGTGGACCCCTATATAGCATCGCCCTGATCCTGAGGATACGCGGTCGTGACAGAATCACATACCCAAGTATTAACATCCTCCTGGTCAGGGGGTGCTGTAGGGATAGCCACTCTAGACGATGTGTTGCATGCGTTGGGTGTGGTTCAACATGAACTCGAGGCTTCTAGAGCTGAAACTGCAGCGTTGAAAGAGCGTTTTGATAGACAAACGCGCAACCCATTTGATACTACTACTGGTGGTTCACCTATGCAGGTTACAGTGTCTCCCCCTATACCGTTGGCAAGTCCCGAGAGGTATTCTGGGGATCCGGCCACGATACAGACCTTTTTGACCCAGGTTTCCTTACACTTCTCGTGTAGACCAGCCTCCTTCCCTACTCACATATCCCGTGTTGCCTTTGCGATTTCCTATCTAACAGGGGACGCTGCCAACTATGCAGTGCCTTTAGTAAGATCAGATGATGCTCTTTTGTCTAACTGGGAAGAATTCCGCGCGGAGTTTGAGAGGGTCTTTGATAGAAGGGCCACCACGTTGAGCACAGATAAAGAGTTGTTGGGGTTGCGTCAGGGGAGGAAGGAACGTGTAACCTATATGACTGCCTTTAACCGATTGGTGGTAGAGACGTCTTGGCCTGAGGCTAAACGGATGGCATTATATTATCAGGGTTTGAATGAGGACCTCAAAGATGTGTTAGCACAGATAGACCCCCAACCTAAGACCTGTATTGATTTGATTAATCTTACTTTGAGATTAGATCATCGTATGACCGACAGAGACGGAGAACGTAAGAGGGGTGACAGATCCGGAGGAGGACCGCCCCTGGGGGGTCGGTCTAGTGTAAAGGATGCGGGACCAGAGCCCATGGAGTTGGGGGCGATTCGGCAACCTTTAACGAAAGCAGAGAGGGAGAGTAGAAGAGCTATGGGTCTCTGCATGTATTGCGGTAAAAAGGGGCATTACGTTAGGGACTGCACCATGAGGCCAAAAAAGACTAATTATTTCCCTCCCGCGAAGCAGTTAGCGGTGACTAAGGCAGCAGTTAGTGATGTCGGTTTTCCCAATACTGAGGTTTCGTCTATGGAACGGAAGCCATCACCTGAGTGGAAAATTCCGTCATTGGAGGTACCCACATGTAAGAAGTCTGAGACTCATATCCTGTTATCTATGTTCTTGAACACTAACTACGAGAGTCATCCGGTAGTGTCCATGATTGATTCTGGTGCGACGGGCAATTTTATAGATCAAGGGTTGGTTGACAGACTGGGGTTGGTGAAGGTGCCTATTAGTAAACCTGAAATGGTGTTGGCTGTGGATGGCACGCAGTTGAAATCTGGCCCGGTTTCAGCCCATACTGAGAACGTGGAACTGGTTATGCCTGGGGGGGTAGGTAGTCACAGAGAAAGGATTGTGTTGAACATTATTGAGGCTCCTCAGTATGAGGTAATACTTGGAATGCCCTGGTTGTGGCAACACAATCCTTCCATAGATTGGAGAGCAAGGACAGTTGGTTTTGAGTCCGAGG
Source organism: Lissotriton vulgaris (assembly GCF_964263255.1). NCBI lineage: Eukaryota > Metazoa > Chordata > Amphibia > Caudata > Salamandridae > Lissotriton > Lissotriton vulgaris. Next base: position 1,212,545,951 of record NC_141695.1, on the reverse strand, counting down.
AATGTGAAGATCGTTGTTTGATGTCCTCGGCTTCCCATGTGACCTCCTTGGCCCATGGGTTCACCATAGCTACGGCGGTGGAAAAGGAGGTGGAATTGCCCTCCGCATACAATCGTTTTCGGGATGTCTTTAGTGAAGTGAAGGCGGAAACATTGCCCCCGCATAGGGATTATGATTGCCAAATTGACTTGGTGGAAGGGGCGGTGGTACCTTCATGTAGAGTGTATGCACTTTCAGTGTCGGAAACAGAGCATCTGAGGAAATACATTGAGCACTTTAGCGCCCTTGGGTTCATTCGTCCTTCCCGCTCCCCTGCTGCCTCGCCACTTTTTTTCATCTGAAAGGCCAATAAAGAGTTGAGGGCATGCATCGATTATAGACAGCTGAACAAGGTGACTGTGCGAAACAGGTATCCGCTTCCACTCATCGCCGTCCTTTTGGATCAGGTCCGGGAGGCGGGGATTTATACACGCCTGGACTTAAGAGGAGCTTATCATTTAGTCAGGATTCGGGCTGGTGATGAGTGGAAGATGGCTTTTAAGACCTGTTTTGGTCTTCATGAGTACCTGGTAATGCCGTTCGGGCTTTGCAATGCCCCGGCGGCATTACAGTTTTTCATAAATGACATTATGAAAGAGTACCTGGACAGGTTTGTTATCATCTATATTGATGATTTGTTGATCTATTCTGTGACGTCAGCTCAACATGTGAGTCATGTGTTCTTGATATTGCAAAAACTGCAGGAGCATCACTTATTCTCTAAATTGAGTAAGTGTGAGTTTGGTGTGGAAGAGGTGGAGTTTCTGGGGGTGATCCTTAACCCTCGGGGGTTCAGAATGGCTGACAGAAAGGTGAAGGCAGTTCTGGAGTGGCCGGTCCCTTTGAATGTGCGCGACATCCAGTGCTTCCTGGGGTTCTCTAATTATTATAGGAGATTTATATCACATTTTTCACAGCTGGTTTCTCCTATTACTCGCTTGTTACAAAAGGGAGTACCTTTTTTGTGGACACAAAAAGCTGCGGAGGCATTTGAACAATTGAAATCTGCGTTCAGTTCTGCTCCCATTCTAATGCACCCCCAGATGGATGTGCCGTTTATAGTTGAAGCCGATGCCTCTGATGTGGCAATTGGGGCTGTATTATCCCAGCGAGACCAAGCAACAGGATTGTTGCACCCGGTAGCATTTCTCTCGTAAAAACTGAATCCGGTTGAAGTTAATTATACCATCGCCGAAAAAGAACTGTTGGCAGTGAGGAAGGCGTTTCAAGAGTGGAGGCATTATCTGTGGGGAGGACATCATCCAGTGACAGTATATTCTGATCACCGTAACCTTGTGTACTTGAAGACAGCCCGGCACCTGTCACAACGGCAGATGCGTTGGATGCTGTTTTTCGCAGAGTACGAGTTTACGATTACTTTCTGGCCGGGGGTAGAGAATAGAAAAGCTGATTCCCTATCCCGATGTTTGAATACTGACTGTGATAAGTGGATGGCTCCCAAACCTATTCTATCGCCAGAGGTGGTGTTGTGTTCGATCCATGTGGAACATTTTCTGGAGGTGGTAGCTAAGCAGCGTACTCCGCAGCAATGGGAAGAGTGGGCGGCCGTGGCAGTTCATCGGTCTCTTAAACATGGATTACCAATGGTGCAGAACAGGTTGTTTCTTCCGACCCATGCGCTCCGTTTGATGGCATTTAACTGTTGTCATAATGCCTTGATGGCTGGTCATCAGGGACGTCAAAAGACCGTACATGAAGTGCAAAGACATTTCTGGTGGGAAGGCCTGGTAAGGGATGTAAGACAGTGGGTAAAGCAGTGTGAAACCTGTGCGAGAGCCAAGAACATTCAATCGAAGCCAGCAGGGCTACTCATGCCGTTGCCGACTTCATTGAGGCCGTGGCAGGTCATCAGTTTGGATTTTGTGGTGGGTTTGCCCATGGACAAAGGGAATGATGGCATATTGGTTGTGGTGGATAGTTTCACCAAAATGGGACATTTCATCCCCTGCAGGAATCTTCCCTCAGCTTCTCAAACAGCCCAGTTGCTATTAACTCAGGTGGTTCGGCTTCATGGGGTTCCGCAAGTCATCATCTCGGACAGGGGTCCGCAGTTTGTGGCCAGGTTCTGGCGTACCTGGTGTACAGCTTTGAATATCTCTGCGGCCCTGTCAACCAGTTTCCATCCTCAATCTGATGGTTAGACAGAGAGACTGAACCAAACTCTGAAAAAGTATCTTCGCTGCTATGCAGATGAGGCTGCGGATTCCTGGGTTTCTCTGCTGTTGCTAGCGGAACTGTCATATAACAATGCTTGGCACTGTTCTACTGGGGAAACACCTTTTCGGGCAAATTCCGGGTTCAATGCTAACATCCTACCTGTGACCATACCCTGTGATGTGGCCAATCATCCAACGGCGGCTGACCAAGTTAAGGCGCTTTTGAAGATCCATCGGAAGGTGCAGGCCTCTTTGGATAAGGCGAAGGTGTCGTACAAGAAATGGGAAGACAAGCATCGGAGGGAAGGGCCAGAGTATAAGGTGGGAGACATAGTGTGGCTCTCAACAAGAAATATCTGTTTCCGATTCCGGAGCGTTTTCCATCCCCGCTACATTGGGCCTTACACTGTGGTGAGACGGGTGAATCCGGTGGCCTACAAACTAAAGCTTCCAGCTTCATTACGGATTCATCCTGTCTTCCATTGTAGCTTATTGAAACCAGCCTTCGCTGCTCGCAGGAAGGCAGTCCCTCCTGTATTACGCAATGGGAACATGGAATATGAGGTGCGCAAGATTCTGGATTCCCGTTTCAGGCAGAGGATATTGTGGTTTCTTGTGTCCTGGAAGGGGTATTCTGCTGAGGATGATTCATGGGAACCTAGTTCCGGGGTTCATGCTCCTGTGGCTATCCGCCGCTTTTTTGCCAGTCATCCGGGGAAGCCTGGAGCAGGTAGGCGCTGGTAAGGCGGGATATACTGTCATGAGTCGGATTATGGAAGGGTTGCCACCTCAGCCGGGTTGTACATAAAGAGAAGAACTACGAATACCAGAATGCTTAGCAGGGGGGAGGCGTCATCGTCTATATAGTTACCTGCCTGCTGAGGCGCTGGTTACGTGATTTTGACTTGTTACCGGAGCTTCGATCTTGTGTTTCCCCGCGTTGGTTGTGAGCCAGCCAAGGCGGAGTTCTCGATTGACGAGAGAAAGCGTGCGGCGGCTGCCATGTGCCTCAGCTATGTTGCTGTTCGGATTTTCCCCTCAATCCCCGATGGGAAGTATCCGGCGTTACAGGAGGGGTGAAGCAGCTGAAATCCAAGGCGGCCTTTCCGAAAAGCCTTTGTTCTCTCGGCTGAGAGAACTAACGAGCGGGGAGTAGTGGCTTCCCTTTAGAGCGTTCAGCGGCGGTTGAACGCGGTTCTAGCACCGGCTGGTGTTAACGGAGTCCTTCAAAGCAGATAAGGATTGGACTTCTCCTGAAGTAAAAGGATTCCGTGAGTTATGTGCAATGAATGAACTAGTGAGCACTAGCGCTTTTTAGGATACGCAGTCTAGTACTTTGGAGCTTGATTACTAAAAATCCTGGGATGATAACGTTTCTAATTTTGGAATACTGATCATTGTGGTTGCAAGACTGTGTTCTGCTTTGGATCATAACGAAGAAACGTGACTTTGGACTCTTCTTGGGAGAACATTTGGATCTCTTCTTTCTCTTTTCTCGTGAATAATATGCATGCTGAGCATTTATACAACATTTGGATTTCTTTTCTCTTGTGAATACTATGCATACTGAGCATTAATACTATGTCTAATTACTGGCTTTGGTGTGCAGGGTCAATTTGTTGAAATTTGATGTATGAAACAAATAGTTTTTTGTTTCATGTTTTTGGGATTTAGGGGACTGTATCCCAGACCTTATGCACCCACACTATAGGAATATTAGGAACTTGGTTACCGGTGCGGCCTCAGTAGCCTCAATCCCCTGTATTTGCTTGAACATTCACTTACTAACACACACATATACACACTCATCCATCCATACAGTCCTGCACATATGCCGTCTTCCAAACACATACAAACAGTGAGTCAGTCATTGATGCATCTATGTACTAAGTAATACCCCCACCAAACCATACAGACACTCACACTGATACTAAAAAAAATTTAATAAACTATATACACACACATGTAGCTACTCACCAACCCATGCAGCCACTTATACACAAAGTGAAACACTGATACAAACATTTAAATATTTAAATAATACTCCCTAATATATGTATTCTCTAAAATACACTTAATAAGCCAGTTAACCAATCAATTTTTTTTAAAAAAAACATCCATTAAGACACTTATTTAAACATTTATTCTTCCATCGACCTTTACATATACATATATAAAACATATTTATTTTTCAGAAAGACACACATTCACTGGATGGTGTCATCGGTGATTACGCAAGTTATAGTGAGTCCAACTAACTATAACGTGGGAATTTCAATGGTTTTATGTCAGTAAAATCTCCAGCTAACTATAACTGGTGTCAAACCTATGGTTTTTTCAGTGAATTTAATAGGTTTTTTAAATGCTAATTCCTAACTATAACTGGTGTGAAACCTATGTTTTTTTTAGGGGAAAAAAAAAAAATAAAAAAAAAAAATATATATATATATATATATATATATATATATATATATATATATATATATATATATATATATATATATATATATATATATATATATATATATTACCTACTGGCGGTCGCCAGTAGGTAGTTATAGTTAGGATTTTTTTCAATGTTAAATCTCAAAATTCTATTTGGAATAACTTTGGCACCGGTTGACGAATCTGCCTGAAAATTTCCTGAAAATGGCCTCGTCGAGCTCCGGTCCTTCCCTGAAAGTTTGGGGGGGATACGTCAAGCGGGGGCCGAGATAAAAGGGGGGTCCCAAAACGCATTTTCCCCATGTTAATTTCCATAGGGCGGTCAATTTCACTTTTAGCTTGAACGGCTGAATGGATTTACACCAAACTTGGCAAAATTGTAGGGACTTGTAGCCCGATGTGCCTTTGCTATGTCTCAAGATATGTGCTGCAGTGGATTTTGAGTAATTTAGCTTCAAAAAAATATATATATCTATAGGCGCTCTCCGGTGTAATTTACACGAGCTGTGCCTTGGCGCGTGCAAACAGAGGACCCGCTGCTTAAGTGACCCGCAAACAGTGAAGGCATCGTGGCAAAATTCACCAAGGTATTGGTAGTTTGCAAGGGTCCACCGCGAGAAACATTATGGACACGGGGCTGCTGCTGAATGCAGTCTGACATTGCACAGAGACGCTGGATCACTGCACCACGGCGTCACGGCTCCGTCCAAAACTGCTCTTGGGTTGCAGCGGTGGGGACCCGAGGTGGCCTTTCACGTCAGTTATTTACGGGACTGTCTGGACTCAAATTTGTCCCCTTCCTCCCTTGGCAACAGGTACATCAAGGCGCACTGAAGCATCGGCTTCCTCCGCACTAACTGTGAATTGATGAGTGCATTCTGGGATATGGAGTCCTGGAGGTAACAACCACAGCTGCACAACATCAAGGCGGAGCCTGCTTTGACTCTATATACTCGGAGTTACCGTGATGGCCACGAGAGGAAAAAGACAGACCTATGGCATGGTTAGGCATCTGATGAAGGCAACGAAAACGCCGAAATGCATTATGCCCTAATGCGACAAATTAAAGGTTACCTGGAATCCCCGTTGTTGTCCTCTGGTCTTTTCTGCTGAAGGGACTTTACATGGATAATTTACACGAGCTGTGCCTTGGCGCGTGCAAACAGAGGACCCGCTGCTTAAGTGACCCGCAAACAGTGAAGGCATCGTGGCAAAATTCACCAAGGTATTGGTAGTTTGCAAGGGTCCACCGCGAGAAACATTATGGACACGGGGCTGCTGCTGAATGCAGTCTGACATTGCACAGAGACGCTGGATCACTGCACCACGGCGTCACGGCTCCGTCCAAAACTGCTCTTGGGTTGCAGCGGTGGGGACCCGAGGTGGCCTTTCACGTCAGTTATTTACGGGACTGTCTGGACTCAAATTTGTCCCCTTCCTCCCTTGGCAACAGGTACATCAAGGCGCACTGAAGCATCGGCTTCCTCCGCACTAACTGTGAATTGATGAGTGCATTCTGGGATATGGAGTCCTGGAGGTAACAACCACAGCTGCACAACATCAAGGCGGAGCCTGCTTTGACTCTATATACTCGGAGTTACCGTGATGGCCACGAGAGGAAAAAGACAGACCTATGGCATGGTTAGGCATCTGATGAAGGCAACGAAAACGCCGAAATGCATTATGCCCTAATGCGACAAATTAAAGGTTACCTGGAATCCCCGTTGTTGTCCTCTGGTCTTTTCTGCTGAAGGGACTTTACATGGATATATATATATATATATATATATATATATATATATATATATATATATATATATATATATATATATATATATATTACCTACTGGCGGTCGCATATATATATATATATATATATATATATTACCTACTGGCGGTCGCCAGTAGGTAGTTATAGTTAGGATTTTTTTCAATGTTAAATCTCAAAATTCTATTTGGAATAACTTTGGCACCGGTTGACGAATCTGCCTGAAAATTTCCTGAAAATGGCCTCGTCGAGCTCCGGTCCTTCCCTGAAAGTTTGGGGGGGATACGTCAAGCGGGGGCCGAGATAAAAGGGGGGTCCCAAAACGCATTTTCCCCATGTTAATTTCCATAGGGCGGTCAATTTCACTTTTAGCTTGAACGGCTGAATGGATTTACACCAAACTTGGCAAAATTGTAGGGACTTGTAGCCCGATGTGCCTTTGCTATGTCTCAAGATATGTGCTGCAGTGGATTTTGAGTAATTTAGGTTCAAAAAAATATATATATCTATAGGCGCTCTCCGGTGCGCGCACCGGAGTGCGCTCCAGGCGCGACACGCAACTTGCGCGCAGAAAGCTGATTGGCTCTTGGGTGTCTGTAAACATTCTAAACAGTCTGGAGCGGCCGCCATCTTGTGTCTCAGTAAAATCGAGACACAAGGGGTTTGAAAAAAAAAGGGGCAAATGACCATAAGGGGGAAGAGTAGACCCCCTCTGACCCCCTAGGTTTGATGTAGGGACTAAAATAGGGTCCTGCAGGGCATTAAAAAAAATTTTTCGTTTTGCGCGGGGGAAGCGCATGGTACGCGCACCGGCGAAGCACGGGGAAAATCCAGGACCATATTTATGAAGGCCTTGCGCTGTTAGTTTTGCGCCTCCTGTGCGTCAATTTTTGTGACGCACCAGCGGTGTAAAAAAATGCGCATTGTTATGCAATATTTAAAAAGTGACGCATCTATCTAGATGCGTCACTTTTTAAATATAGTGTAACGAGGCACATTTTATTACACTGCTGGTGTTATGCGTCACTTTTCTGTGCGCACTCCTTATGACATTCCAGATGTGTCATATTTAATGTATGATGAATCATGTTGCAAGGAGTTACAGATACGTCAGTATTTCTGACATATCTGTAAACATAAAAGTGATGCGAGGCAGGTGCAAGATTTTGACGCAACAGCATCCTAAAAGTGACGCAGAGAAATCTTATAGATTTCAGTACGTCGTTATTACCAAGCTTTTTGCGGGGGAATGCCCCCTTTGCATACTTTATACCTGACGCAGATATAATGTGGCGCAGAGTTTTAAAAAGTGACCCATGTACCTAGATGCGTCACTTTTTAAAAATGGCGTCAGGTATAATGCATGCAGAGGGGGTGTTCTCCCGCAAAAAGCTTTGTAATAGCGACGCAGTGAAATCTTTGAGATTTCACTGCGTCAGTTTTAGGATGCTGTTGCGTCAAAATCTTGTGCCTGCTTTACAGCAGGTGTTAGACTGAGGCAAGACCTTTCACATGCTGCTTTCCCCATTTGAAAGGACACATTACTGGAGTTGCGTCACTTTTGTGACGCACTCCAGCAATGCGTTACTTGGAATGTCATAAGGAGTGCGCACAGAAAAGTGACGCATCGCACCAGTGGTGTAAAAAAATGTGCCTCGTTGCGTTATATTTAAAAAGTGACGTATCTAGGTAGATGGGTCACTTTTTAAAATCAAGCGCCACATTATATCTGCGTGAGGTATAATGCATGCAGAGGGGGTGTTCCCCGACAAAAAGCTTTGTAATAGCGACGCAGTGAAATGTTTGAGATTTCACTGCGTCACTTTTAGGATGCTGTTGCATCCTTTAAATATAGTGCAACGAGGCACATTTTATTACACTGCTGGTGTGATGCGTCACTTTTCTGTCCACAGTCCTTATGACATTCCAGATGTGTCATATTTAATGTATGACGAATCATGTTGCAAGGAGTTACAGATACGTCAGTATTTCTCACATATCTGTAAACATGAAAGTGACGCGAGGCAGGCGCAAGATTTTGACGCAACAGCATCCTAAAAGTGACGCAGAGAAATCTCATAGATTTCAGTACGTCGTTATTACCAAGCTTTTTGCGAGGGATTGCCCCCTCTGCATACATTATACCTGATGCAGATACAATGTGGCGCAGAGTTTTAAAAAGTGACCCATGTACCTAGATGCGTCACTTTTTAAAAAATAGTGTCAGGTATAATGCATGCAGAGGGGGTGTTCCTTGCAAAAAGCTTGGTAATATTGACGCAGTGCGTCACTTTTAGGATGCTGTTGCGCCAAAATCTTGCGCCTGCTTCACAGCAAACCTTTCACATGGTGCTTTTTCCATGTGAAAGGACACATTACTGGAGTTGCGTCACTTTTGTGACGCACTCCTGCAATGCGTTACTTTTGTGTTTACAGATATGTCAGAAATACTGACATATCTGTAACTCCTTGCGAATTGATTAGTCATATATTAAATATGACATATCTGGAATGTCATAAGGAGTGCGTCCAGAAAAGTGACGCATCGCTGTTTTCACGTAGCGATGCGTCACTTTTCAGAAATGAGGCCTCCAGTTTATTCACTGTGTCATAACTTTCTTTTCTAACACTCACCTTCTTTCATTCCTCCTACTTCACTTCCTTTCACCTCTCATACCTTTCTGTTCTTTCTTACTCATTCTCCTTTCAATTATCAATGCACTATATTTCACTTACTCTTCATTTTTTAAGAATATAGCTCTTTGATGAGAATTGGAGGTAGTTCTGAAAAGAACTTTTGGTTTTCTTCTTTTAACTGAACAGGAACAAAAACAGGGAATAGAAACTGCTCAACAGGAGCAAAAAGAAAAGAAAAAAATTAGGGGTGGGAAGGGCAGCGATGGTTCTCCAATGCCCGAACCATGAGCAGGACACTTTGCTCCCCATAGGTGAGGAGTTGATTGCAGTATCTGCATCTGACGACCCCATGGTTAAATGCAGGTTGAATGTTTGCTACCTGCTCCTGTGATTGTTCTCTTCCAGAAGAAGTTGCTCCTCCTGTTGATGTAGAGGCCCCATCTCTGGGAACCTCTTGTGCCAGAGCCCTGACACTTTCCCGGGCAAAATTCTGGGGGTGCCTCCTCTCCACATGGCGAATCATGGTGAAGTTGCCAAAAGAGTATTTTTTTGGGGGGTTACCCCGTGACAGGACCTGTTTGCAGATCCTGCACTCTACTTTTGGTGCATTCACCTTCTTCTGGTCTGCTGGAAACTTAAAAAATTTCCAGATGAAATGTTCTTTGACCTTCGGCTGAGGAGGCTCTTCATCAATTCATTGGAGTCATCTTCACTGCTGGATGGTCTGGCAGCCATGATTAATCCAGGAATATGGAGCAGCAAAAAAGGCAGGTCTTTCAGTCACAAAAGTGAAAGAAGAAGTGAAGGAAATGGGTGGGGATTTCATTCATTGTAAAAAAAAACTGTTAGCAACCAATGAAAAGTGTTATTTTAGGGTCACATGACCCGACGCGTTTACGCTGCGCGCTCCGGAGCACTTCCGGTGCGTTTACGCAGCGCGATCGTAGGCGCTTCCGGGGCGCAAACGTGGCGCGATCGTAGGCGCTTTTGCGTGCGTTTATGCGCCGCGAACGTAGGCGCTTCCGAGGGCACTTACGTTGCGCGCCGAAGTGACGTCATCAATCTTTTATAGAAATGCATAATCATTTTCCTTATTAAAAAAAACTAATTTTATTTGTATGGTACGAAATGTTTTGCATTATTATTAACTTTTCATTCATATTTTTTTTCACGAACGACAGTTGCGCTCTGGGTGCGCTTTCAGATGAGCTCTCGGAAAAGCTTACCGGAGAGCTTAGCTGAAAGCTTCCCGGAGCGCGCACCCAGAGCGCAAAAGAAAAAAATTATATAAAAAAAATGAATACTTAAAAAAAAACAGCAAATTGTAAAAAAAAAAAAAGGTTAGAAACTCGATATACAAAGGAATTAGCATTTAAAAAACCTATGAAATTCACTGAAAAAACCATAGGTTTCACACCAGTTATAGTTAGGAATTAGCATTTAAAAAACCTATTAAATTCACTGAAAAAACCATAGGTTTCACACCAGTTATAGTTAGCTGGAAATTTTACTGATATAAAACCATTGAAATTCCCACGTTATAGTTAGATGGACTCACTATAACTTGCGCGTGCAATGCACTGCTGATGATGTCTTATTAAGCCAGTTAACCAATCAATTTTTAAAAACCATCCATTTAGACACTTATTTAAACATTTATTCTTCCATCAACTTTTACATATACATATATAAAATATATTTATTTTTCAGAAAGACACACATTCACTGGATGGTGTCATCAGTGATGTCATGAGTGATGTCACTGACCATGTCATGAGTGATGTAATATGTGATGTCATCAGCAGTGGATTGCACGCGCAAGTTATAGTGAGTCCATCTAACTATAACGTGGGAATTTCAATGGTTTTATATCAGTAAAATTTCCAGCTAACTATAACTGGTGTGAAACCTATGGTTTTTTCAGTGAATTTAATAGGTTTTTTAAATGCTAATTCCTAACTATAACTGGTGTGAAACCTTTGGTTTTTTCAGTGAATATATATATATATATATATATATATATATATATATATATATATATATATATATATATATATATATATATATATATATATATATATATATATATATATATATATATATATATATATATTCACTGAAAAAACCATGGGTTATAGACCATATATAGTTAGGAATTAGCATTTACAAAACCTTATTTTATTCACACAAAACCATTGAAATTCATATATAGTTAGTTGCAACTAACCATATATGAAATTTCAATGGTTTTGTGTGAATAAAATAAGGTTTTGTAAATGCTAATTCCTAACTATATATGGTCTATAACCCATGGTTTTTTCAGTGAATTTTCAAGGTTTTGTAAATGCTAATTCCTAACTATATATGGTCTATAACCTATGTTTTTTTCAATGAATTTCAATGGTTTTTTAATAGCAAATATCAAAAGCTGTAAAATGTCAAGTACGTGGTAGGTAAAAACATTTTCGTGTTTATGCACGCTGATGTGCTTTGAACGCTGCCCCCCCCTCTTTTCTTTTAGGAGTATTCTCTCTTTGCAGATAGTGAAGGGTAGGTAACACAGGCCTTTGCCCCCGTTATAATCCGTCGTGCCTGCTTCCCTCTCCATTTGATTGATTGTTATCCTAGCATTTATTGTTTTGGAATTGGTTCTCTTTGGTTCATTCTCTATTTACAAACAAGCACAGAGTCGCAATACTCTGTTTAGTCTTTGCAGATAGTGAAAAATCGTTAAAAAAACAACAGGAATCAAGCAAAATCAATAGGCCACTAATGGGATCTCTTTTTGACCTCGCTAAAATAGAAACATTATGAACAACCCCTCATGAGAAATACGAAACTAGTGAGAGGAACTGAACTCGACACCATGATGGCTGCAAGACAGCTCGGCTCCGCCGCCCACCCCACCCAAAATAACGACAAACCCTATGCAAATATTATAAATATATACAACACACCAGCAAAGTAACAGGGTAAAACGTTTTATTAAATAACTATTTACATGGCAGCCTGCTGCAACATCGATCCAAACAAGCCTTTGTATTTGGGACTCAAAATCAACAAGTAACAGGGTAAAACGTTTTATTAAATATCTATTTACATGGCAGCCTGCTGCAACATCGATCCAAACAAGCCTTTGTATTTGGGGCTCAAAATCAACCATCAATAGTAAGGTTTTCATAGGTGAGTGTAGGTTCATGGTTTTCCATCCACAGACTAAAAGCCTGGAGTGGGAGTGAAAGAACAATAACTAGGTAAGAAGGAAGGCAGAGGTTGTGGTAAGGACTCTGGATATAATATGTTGCTTGGTCCCTGAGATGCTTCGATGTCACTGCCTTGCACAAATGGCATAAGTCCTGGATGTTGGGTGCCATAGTTGAGGGTTCCGAGCAGCGCTTGTAACACTGTCTGAAGCTTATGTGCACCTGCTGCAGCTTCACTATTCTCAAAGTAAGTGGGGGCTGTTTGTGGACCTGACTGCATTGGAAAACAATGTGATGCGGTGCCTCCCTGAACCGCTTGACGGAGGCCCCCGAGATAATTGCGCCTGCTCCACACCTTGTCCCACAATCTGTTTGACTTGAAGACACGTCCTGCGGTGCCCTGGTCCGACCATCACATATACCTGCACCAGGAGACGGCGTGGGGTGAAATAGAAGGGAGAGGCGGCGCAAACGAGCCTCCCCTACCTCCCCAGGTGGAGGTTTCTCAGCTACACTCCAGTGCTTCACTCGACCAGCTGACTTGCGCCCGCTCTTGCGACACAGTGCCTCGCTCGGCCAGCTGAATTGCGCCTGCTCTTGCTATTACAATGTCTCACCCGCCATCCAACGGAATTGCACCCAATCTTGCAGTACAGCGACAGGCGGCTGCTACGGAGCTCACGAAAGGGCGGTCGGCTCCACAGACTTGGGCCTGGCCTGCAAAGATGGCTCTGAGCAACCGTGGAACTCGGACGCTTGACTGCTAAGGCATGGGCCCCATTCCCAAAAGAGTCCCCTCAGCCTTGAAGATTCTACAACAGTCACCGGGACCCCGACTCCCGTAGACTTCCGGTGGGGAGCGACTGCCATGATTGCTCGCGGAATGGCCACGACGTAGCCACGAGATGGTGGTGCTCTCATGCTGATGGCAGCTTCAGTCTGAAACATCCAGAAACACTGTAGACTACCAATTCGATCAGTTCCGGTGGAGCCCCAACGTGACCCGGTAGCGAAGAACTTGCCCTCCCCTCTTTGACTGATGGTTCTTGTTGCCTGTCCCTTCTGTTGTCATTTAACAGAACTTTTTGGACTGCTGAAAGGGGTTGTATTCCGACCGCTGGTTGGTGGAGACATTTTGACTATATTCTGGACCTGCGTTGTCGCGTAATGCGTCATATGACGAGCCGCGTTAGCGCACCCGGAAGTGCTCCGGTGCGCGAGGCGCAGCTTCCCGGAAACGATCCAGGTCGCGGCGCGCAGTGCGTAACCTAAGCATAACAGGTCATGTGACTTGTTAATAAAACTTTTCATTGGTTCATTTTACTTTTGTTTTTCTAATGATAGAAGGCTTGGTCATATGACCTAAAAATAACACTTTTCATTGCTTTCGAACATTTTTTTTTTCCCAAATGATGAAAGCCCCACCTTTTTTTTTCTCACTCTTACTTGTAAAGCAAAAGACCCAGATGCATTTACAGTTTATCACTAACAATGTTCCAGGCTAATGTATTTTCCCGGGAAATTTACAACTGTCCTGCAAGTAAAATATTCCTATTTCGAGAAAAAGGGCCATGAGGGAGCCGTTGAACAAAAGAGGCTCGGCCTGCTGTCTTAGTCGCTGATAGGCATGAATATCGGATTCTTATCGATCACTTTATGTTGCAGGAGTGGAAAACACAACAGCCCTTGACCATTTATCTTTACTGCGTTCCTGCGTATTATACCTTTTAACCGTCATGTAATCGGGCTGCTTTATTTCACTTGCCTTTTACTGATTCGAAAACAGTGGCTATTATTCAAAACTTTACCAATCTAGGTACTACTACCGTGTTTTGTTTTAAAAACCTTTATTGTGAAAATGTCAGTATACAAATACGGGCCTATAACCACGTGGGCCGGCCACGGAGCAAACTTGAATCGTATATGATGAAAGGAGATTAACACTGTTAAAGAACGTAACGGGCGACCCATTAGGTTGCAAGAACTAAGGTGTCTAACAGTTGCGGAATCAGTGGACGTACATTTTATAATTAAAGTACGACAGGGCCAGTTACAATAAAATTATCTAGATATATATTTGCGGGCAAGTACCATGGGTAACGTTCATTCGAACTTTCAATAGTACAGTAATCAATAACACATCAGAACTTAATATCCATAGGGATGTCCAAATGTTCAATCAGTACTCGTCCCCGCCCGCCATGTGCTTCAAAACTGCATACGTATCTTGTGATATCAAGGTTGGGCAACCAGTACACAACAAGGAGTTACGAGTCCCATTTATACCGGCGCCATTCTGGGCGAGGCCCGGCAGGTCCAGGATATAATCAAAATGTCTCCACCAACCAGCGGTCGGACCAGAACCCCTTTCGGCAGTCCAAAAAGGTTCCGTTCAATGACAACAGAAGAGATAGGCAACAAGAACAATCAGTCAAAAGAGGGGACGCTTTCGGGAATGGGGCCCATGCCCTAGCAGGCAAGCGTCCGAGTTCCAAGGTGTCCCAGGGCCATTTTAGTGGACCAGGCCCAAATCCAAAGAGCCGGCCGCCATTTTGAGAGTCCTGTTGCAGCCGCCTATCGCTGCACCGCAAGAGTAAGCACAATTCAGCTGGATGGTGGGCGAGACGCTGTAGCCGCAAGAGCGGGCGCAACTCAGCTGGATGGCGGGTGAGGCACTGTGCCGCAAGAGCGGGCGGAACTCAGCTGGATGAAGGGTGAGGCACTGTGCCGCAAGAGCGGGCGGAACTCTGCTGGACGGCGAGGGAAACGCTAAGCGGCGCCCCACTGCAGATGAGGTGCCTCCATCTGGGGAGGCGGGAGAGGCCCGTTTGCGCCGCCTCCCCCCCCGGGCACCCCACGCCGACTTTCGGCGCAGCATTGTAGGATGGCCACACCAGTACAACAACTTGCTGGACACCACCTCGGTGCCATCCGGATCTCGGCGCGTTCTGCTGCCTTCGGCCTACTGTAGCAGCAAGTGCGGGCGCAACTCTACTGGACGGCGAGTGAAACGCTAAGGGGCGCCCCACTGCAGATGAGGTGCCTCCACCTGGGGAGGCGGGAGAGGCCCGTTTGCACCCCCCCCCCCCTCCCGGGCACCCCACGCCGACTTTCGGCGCAGCATTGTAGGATGGCCACACCAGTACAAAACCTTGCTGGACACCACCTCGTGCCATCCGGATCTCGGCGCGTTCTGCTGCCTTCGGCCTATTCGCACATCGGTCCGCTACTGACGCCGCCTCACAGGCCAACGGATTTTGTAGGCTTTTTATAGCCCAAAGCCGCATAACAGGTCATGTGACTTGTTTATAAAACTTTTCATTGGTTCATTTTACTTTTGGTTTCCTAATGATGGAAGGCTTGATCATATGACCTAAAAATAACACTTTTCATTGGATTGAAACATTTTTTTTCCCCAAATGATGAAAGCCCCACCTTTTTTTTCTCACTCGGCAATCCAAAAAGGTTCCGTTAGATAACAACAGAGGGAACAGGCAACAAGAACCATCAGTCAAAGAGGGGAGGGCAAGTTCTTCCCTACCGGGTCACGTTGGGGCTCCACCGGAAGTCATCGAATTGGTAGTCTACAGTGTTTCTGGATGTTTCAGACTGAAGCTGGCGTCAGCATGAGAGCACCACCATCTCGTGGCTCCGTCGTGGCCATTCTGCAAGCAATCATGGCAGCCGCACCCCACCGGAAGCCTGCGGGAGTCGGGGGCCCGATGACTTTTGTAGAATCTTCAAGGCTGAGGGGACGCTTTCGAGATGGGGCCCAAGCCATAGCAGGCAAATGTCCGGGTTCAAATGTGTCCCAGGGCCATTTTAGTGGACCAGGCCCAAATCCGAAGAGCCGGCCACCAATTTAAGAGTCCTGTGGCAGCCGCCTATCGCTGCACCGCAAGAGTGGGCGCAACTCAGCTGAATGGCGGATGAGGCACAGTGCCGCAAAAGCGGGCGCTAAACAACTGGAAGGCGAGTGAAACGCCAAGGGGCGCCCCACTGCAGCAGAGGAGCCTCCACCTGGGGAGGCGGGGGAGGCCCATTCGATCCGCCCCCCCCCCCGGGGCGCCCCACGCCGTTTTTCGGCGCAGCATTGTAGGATGGCCAGACCAGTGCGACAACTTACTGGACACCACCTGGGTGCCGTCCGGATCTCGGCGCGTTGTGCTGCCTTCGGCCTATTCGCACAACGGACCGCTACTGACGCCACCTCACAGGCCGACGGATTTTGCCAACTAAAAGACAAACCAAAGCAGCCCATTGTTGCTTTGAGATGGATGTTGCAGCAAGCTGCCATGTAAATAGTTGTTTACATTTTTTTTTTTAACATGTTTACTTTGTTGGAGCGTTGTATATATTTATAAGTTATTAAAGAGTTATAATCCTACTACTTTTTTGGAGTGCTATATATTTTTAATGTGACACATAATTGTGAAGACTTTGATGTACAAAAAGGCATCCCTGGAATCTTCCGCTTCGGGCTCGGTCCCACACACCCTTACAGTGAGAATCCCCTCCCCAATCACAATACAGGATCGTTATCAGATAGTAGGAACGCGTGTGGTGTGACGGATCTCATGGGGTGGGGGCCTTGATCTACTGTAACTCCTTTCTTCTTTACAGTTGGGGCCATAAACTACATCTGCACGGCTAGGTGATAGCCTGGGACCGGCCTGGACAATCAGACACAGAAGAAGAGGAGTGTCAGTGGGTGCGGAAGTGAATAGGGTGAAAGGGAGGAGTCGGGCGGGCACAGGGTGTGATTCTTAGGGAAGAGCAGTGCAGATGGGGGGAGGTTTATGGCCCATGCATGAGAGAGAGAGCGGGGGTGACCAGTGCGTGGGGGAGATGCTTGCGAGGGTGGGGAGCCATGCTGAGGATCGGCGGTGTGCAGAGAGTGGTTCTGGGCAAGGCATATAAAATGGCTGCCGTGCCCGACAAAAGTTTGGCATTGGAAAAAAGGCAAGATGGCGCAGACAATGTTTATCAATACGGATTAATTTATAATATTTACTCGCAGTGACAAAATAGCGGTCAACACTTCCAGATTTCCTTCGAATCGAACGTTAACAGACGTCACGCAGACAAAAAAAAAACCCGCTCACGCGCAACCGCTGGAAGACATGTATCAACATATATGAGCATCCTCAGCCACCCTCAGAAAACATAGGGGGTCAGGATACGTCTCCCGTACCCCCTTATACCCATTTCTCGCATTGTTTTTCCTCCATCTTGTAATTTAATTAAAACGAAACACAAAATGGCGAACCGGGAAGCACTTCTACCGTGAAAAATCTAATTTTTTTTTTGCCCCACGGGACCCTTTAATAACCCCAACATCATTCCTAGGGGGTCAAGAGGGGTCTACCTTGCCCCCTTTCATTAAATTCCCCCTTCGTTTTTCTCCTCCTCTTGTCTCTCGATCCTACCGAGAGACAAGATGGTGGCCGTTCCGGACTGTTTAGAATGTTGACAGACACCGGAGAGCCAATCAGCTTCGCTTCGCAAAGTTCTGTATCGCGAAAAGTACGCGAACTGGAGCGCTACCCAGGACGCTGTCACAGATATATCTGTTTTTTAAAACGTTAATTTCTCAAAATCCACTAGAGCACATATATTGAGACCCAGCAAAGGCACATCGGGCTAACAGTCCCTACAATTTTGCCAAGTTTCGTGCAAATCCATTCAGCCGTTTGAGCTAAAAGTGAGGCCAAACGCACTAAGGAAAAATGAATGGGAAAAACGTGTTTTGGGACCCCCCTTTTTTCTCGGGCCCCCCTTGACGAAACCCCCCCCCCAGATTTTTAGGGGCTGCTCAGAAACAAAATGTGCCATTTTCCTGAAATTTTCAGCCGATTCCGTCCACAAACGCCAAAGTTATTAGACATAGAATTTTCAAAAGTCCCATAGAGAAAAAATCCTAACTATATATACCTACTGGCGACCGCCAGTAGGTAATATATATATATATATATATATACGAACAAATCCCTTTCCAGCGGGAAAGGGAATGAGGCAGCACTCACGGATACAAAGTTTCCCAAAGTTCTTTTATTCGTCTTTCCGTTGTCAAAATACTCCAACCAATACACAAACCAACGCGTTTCGCAACAGCAGTTGCTTGATCACGGTCGATTGCTAATGTGGATTCTCCTCCTATATGTTAGAGGGACCCGCCTTGTGTATACATTTACTTCCTGTTGGTCAACAGGAAGTTGCTGGGAAATGTAGTTTATATTGACACATTACATTTAAAGCATATATATAAACGGTGCAAAAAGTGAGATCCGGTTTAAATAAAACAAAACATCAGGTGATCCGAAATTAACCAGTGTCTATATGTCTGTCACATTGCTAGAGACATCTCATTCCATCTCTGTATTGTTATTTTATATTTCACGGAACCAACGGCATAACAACATTGTGCGTTACCAAATCGCCCTCTAGTGGGCAGACTCAGTATTTTAAAGTAAAATATTACAAAAATAAAGCCCTCCAGTGGGCAATTGTATGCTTCATGTTTCCTTTCCATTATAACAATTATCCAGATTCTAGCGTTGCACCACTTGTAAATAATTTAGACATCACCTTCAATATGTTCCTTAGTTACATCTCATACACCATTTCACATTTTATGTTATGTTTATCGTCCCATTGTTCTTTGAAAAGTTTTTTAAATCAATGCTTTCTCTCTGTTCCGAACAAAAAACAACTGTTATTTAGACAACACCCTCCAACAAGTTTTCACAAATGTACATACAGTTCCTCGCTCTGGTTAAGGCCCCAAGGGGTCATTGTGCGAAAATTTAGAATTTGTCGCGATTCTCTGCATCTCAGTTGTTTTTCCTGATCCCCTCCTCTTTCATGTGGCAATATACATTCTAAGGCATAGGTCTTTAGTAATGTCCAATCGCTGTTGTGTGTAGTTTCCATGTGTTTAGCAATTGCATTACTACGATCTTTGTTATTTGTTGCCCTTATGTGTTCCAGGATACGTTTCTTGAACTCCTTCTTTGTGCTTCCGATATATTTGAGCGGACACGGGCATTCAATCACATACACTACATGTGTGCTTGTACAGTCAATTAGTTGTTTTATTTGCCACATTTTTTTGTTTGGTAACCTTACTTCCTTTGTATTTACAGCTATTTGGCAGACCTTACAGTGTTGACACTTGATGAATCCTTTAGTGTTCATCCATTGGATTCCTTTCTTTCTTTTTGTATGATCTTTGTGGTGGCTCTGGATTAGTCTGTCCTTTAAGTTTCTGGCTCTTCTGAACGTGACCAATGGGTGTTTACCCATTATTTTCCCAGTTGTGTTATCCAGGTGTAACAATTTCCAGTTTTTTCGTAGGATGCTTATGATTTGTTTGGATTCCCTGCTGTAATTGAGAATCAATCTTATTTCTCGTTTTGGGTTTTCTCCATTGTCTTGGTCTTTCCTTTTGGATTTGAGGGCCTCCCTTCGATTCTTCATGTTCGCTCTTTGCCATCCTTTCATTATGATCTTATTATTATATCCTCTGTTTTTAAACCTCTGTGCCATTGCCTGACTAGTTCTCTCCCATTCCATTTCTTCTGAACAAATCCTCCTTAGTCTCAGAAATTCTCCGTATGGGATATTATATATATATATTTATACATATATTTGGGAGCTGTCAGCATGAAAGTGAATAACATTAGTTAGTTTGTTTGATGGCTCGGGAAGAAGTCTTATTATTGGCTGTTGTTTAAAAAAGGAAATGCAGTACAGCCGTTGCTCTGCTTTTGAATCTGTGGAGTAAACCACACCTGCTGCATCTCATTTGGGAGTAGCATGTTCCTTCCAGAATGTGTTGTGAATTTGGGACCTACTGGTTCAACTGGGTTGCTAGGTTCAATGAGCTAAGACAATATGGGGGAAGGGTGTTAAAGAGGCAGAACATTTTTTTTAAAGTTGAGGTGTGATGACTCAATGTAAGTAATGACAAGTTTTAATTTCCATCTCAGGACTATGTAATAAACTGTTGTGTAGTATTTAAATGTCAGAAAAATGAAGCTAGATATAGGTTTGAAATCCTGTTTTTTTTCGCAATTATTCTGCGGTTATTGAAAAAACATTGCAAAAACGCGCAGGCAATAACCTCATTTTGAAAGAGAGGGAAGTTAACAGATGCTAATCATTCGCAACTGGAGAGGAAGTAGTCTAAAATAAAAAAAACATGATTTCAGTTGCTGCTTTTCTCATGATGATAGAGTGGAAAGTTGAGTAGCTTGCCATTTTAGAGTTGGTTTGTATGAGAGTGGTGTACCATTCTTGTGCAGAGTTTTACAAATCTTAACAGTGTGAAAACTATCCAGTAAGAGTTAAAACAACAATGGAATCTACAAACTGTATTTTGGTGTATGTATATGACGTTGTAAATATTTAAAAAATGTACATTAGAGATGAAGATGTATATGGGAGTTTCAATAAAGAGAGTATCACAGTGATGAGAAAAAATATATCAGATGTACTGTATGTATTAGAGGGTATGTGTTTAAGAGGTTAGTGGTGAATATTTTTGGGATTAACAGAAATATTAATTAATGCCTCTTTATTACATTGTGTACATTGTGTATTTTGTTGCCAAATAAGAGTATAGTCATGTGGAAAGTTGCAATGAGGAACTAAGAATGTTTTAAATGTCTAATCATGTGCTGAATAGATGCATTTGTTATTTGCATTCTGGGAGATGTAGTACTTTTAGTAACATTATGAAACAGGAATAGTGTATTGAGAAATAGAAATTTAGAAAATGGTTTTCGCCTGCAAATGAATTAGAAAGAAGTAATACTTGATAGGTATATATATTGGGAAGTGTTTGTTAACGTGATGTTTAACTTATATGAACGCTTTGTATATGCTTAGATGGTGAGATATGATTTTTGTAGCGACACATAGTTATATATACAGTGGGACTCACGAGTCTGCATAAAGATGCAGAGAGGTATATATTTAAGGAACAATGGCTTGAAGGTGTACATCTATTAAGAAATCGCATATATGTTTAGATGGTGATCTATGTTCAGTAAGCTGATGGATTAATAGTGGAGACTGCCTTGAGAATTCTTGTGTTAGCTTAATTTTGTGTGCAATTTTTCCTTGAGATACGCTGAATTTATGTTTTAGAAGCCGAAGAAATTTTTATAAAATGGTGTAGGTATGCCATTTGCAAAAGGTTTAGTGTTTTCAAAAATTTCAAAATGCAATTTTCTGTTTTGGAAACTTACTGATGCATGTGCATGCTCAGTAACAAATCAATGTATGTTTATAGAGGCTATGTATGGAATTATATATCAAGTGTGATACCTAGATTTTACTCACGCATAGCTCAGGAGAAAAACATGTATACTGTAAAACAGGTAGTTTGATACTGACAGAAGAAGATAACAGATGAGTCAGAGGTATAGAGACAATTGTTATGCATGAAGGTACTTTCTTAGTATGTCATAGTCAGCACTCATGGAGTCACCAAGCCACTAGTCAGGCAATCATCAAATCAGTGATTGACTATTTATAGAGCTATTCAATTTTCCAGAAACTACACGTTTACTCTTGAAATTAGGCAGGCCGAAATTATGTAGTCATTGAAGTACGCAGCTACTATGTATACATTCATCTAATCACCTAGTTTACTAACTATTGTCTTATGCTAATAACAAGGCAGTAACTAAGCAATCATTACACCATTTGTGTAGAATCTTTGCAGCCGTCTAAACACCCACTTACAAACCATGCATTCATTGAAAGACTGAGGCACAGACGTGCACTGATGAAACACTCAGTCTCTACTTATGTACTCATGTAATTACACCTTTTAAAATCAGTGATGTTATCCATGATGTCATTTGAGATGTCATCAGTGATGTCACTGACCATGCCATGAGTGATGTAATATGTGAGGTCATGACTAGTAAATTGCAGGGGTGAAATATATAACTATAACTCCTTAATTTCCTTGGTTCCGTAGGAGTGAAATATCAGCCTAACTATAACATCTTTAGGTTTTTAGTGATATTCTAAAAACATTTTAAAATGTGAATTCCTAACTATAACGTCCCAGTTACCTTTGATTTTTTCACTCAATTTATTTGGTTTTTAAAATAGGAGTGTTGGAGAAAGGGGGCGGGCCACCGACCAAGTCTCAGGAATTCCACTGTGTAGAATATAGAAGAGGTACAAGGAGGGTTTCTTGGCCCCCAAGTTCCCTCTGCAGTGGAGTGTATTTCATCCCCCAACTACCCCTCTACAATTCCCTCTAAGCAATCCTCTAAAACACCAACCACAGCGCTGCTAACAGCAAACAAAAGGTAACAAAAAAGCTCCTCCATCACCTGTTAAACCTTTTTTCTCTATCCCAATGGAGATCCTTCTAGATGAGATCTGCGCTGACGTACCATAAATCATAATATAAGGGCTATACTTACCAATAACCCAATACCAATTAACATAATAATCAGTCAGTTGGCAGTTAAGAAAGTTCAATCTTTTATTATACAAAGTACTCGATAGAGGAGCCTCTCTCATCCTCACCCCTCAAGGTGTGTGGAGAAGACTACTGGCTTATACTGAAAGCGTTACATATATACCTTCGAAACATGCATGAGAACACTGTAAATGGAAAAATACCAGTCGGTCCTCGAGCTCCAAGGAAAGACCACATGTGGCACATGTGATTGGTTTCAATATTAGATGCAGCTATAATGGGGGAAGGTCAGTAGGGGTGACTCCCTTTCGTCTTGGGGCCTGGGAGTGCAACCACGGCACCTCCAGGAATGCACTTATCGCACTAGAAGCCAGATGCGACCTTGGGCTCCCAGGCCAGGGAAGAATTACACGTATTCAGCTGCTTGCTATAACTCATTGTACCCATGCGGCAAGTAACTCATTATCACTGCTCGGACCGGACAGGAGAGAATCAAAATGACGTCGGTCTAGTTGTGGTCTAGATTTTACATGAACAATACACCACTCTACTACTTAACTAAATAAATGCAAAATATGACCTATTATCACAAGGGGACAGGTACTTATAGATACATCATGCTAACAACATATACGTATACACCTATTATTATATTACGGGGCTGGGTAATCGGATTTTTATACCTCAGATCCACCCTTTTAGCCTGATGTAGCTAATAAGTACTACTCAGTCTTCAAAAGTCCCCTCATCGATCTGCATAAGGTTGTATATTTCCTGCTGAACCAGTTGAGCCTTAACTTTCAGGGGAGAGGGTTTGGTCATAGGGGAAGTAAGCCTGGATGCGCAGTAGGAGCAACAGGCAGGCCCACAATAAATACAGAGTCAACAAGTAAACAAGATAGCAGCTAGACCAGCTAGTACCATCAGAATTTTCCATCCCCAGGTAGATAAGAGATCCCAGAACTACCCAGACAGGGACCAAGTACCAGTATCTGCCCGAATTTCGGATGCCAAACGATGAAGCTTTTGGATGGCTAGATGAATAAAAGGGGCAGAATCAGGAATATACACGCAACAGGAGCTACCGATCAGGCAGCATGCTTCTCCTCGATCAGCCAAGATAACGTCCAAAACCATTTAATTTTGGAGCGAGACAAGTCTGGTAGCTTGAACTCCACAGTTAAATTAGTCAGTATACCAGCAGTAATATTTATTACTGTTTCCACCACCCTAGATAGACACCGTACTTCCTTACTGGTGATAATTGGTCCCCATGTAGGAAATACCCCCTTTACTAAGTGCTGCTGTGGGGTGTCAATCAATCAATCAATCAATCATACAAATTTGTATAGCGCGCTACTCACCCGCTAGGGTCTCAAAGCGCTGGGTGGGGGGGAGTCGCTACTGCTCGAACAGCCAGGTCTTGAGTTGTTTCCTGAAGGAGAGGTGGTCCTCGGTCAGCCGTAGGTGGGTGAGGAGGGAGTTCCATGTCTTGGCTGCCAGGTAGGAGAAGGATCTTCCTCCAGCGGTGGCTTTGGGAATTCGTGGGACGGAGGCAAGGGCGAGGCTGGCGGATCGGAGCTGGCGGGTGGGTGTGTAGAATGTGAGGCGGTTGTTGAGGTATTTTGGGCCCATGTCGTGGAGAGCCTTGTGTGCGTGGGTGAGGAGTCTGAACGTGATCCTCTTGCTGACGGGGAGCCAGTGCAGGTCTTTCAGATGGGCAGAGATGTGGCTGTGACGGGGATGTCCAGAATGAGTCGTTCCGACGCGTTCTGTATGCGCTGGAGTCTTTTCTGGAGTTTGGCTGTGGTTTCAGCGTAGAGGGTGTTCCCGTAGTCCAGGCGGCTGGTGACGAGGGCCTGTGTGACCGTCTTCCTGGTTTCGGTGCGGATCCACCGGAAGATCTTTCGGAGCATGCTCAGGGTGTTGAAACAGGAGGAAGAGGCGGCGTTGACTTGCTTGGTCATCATGAGGCAGGAGTCCAGGATGAAGCCCAGGTTGCGTGCATGGTTCGTTGGCTTGGGGCCGATGCCCAGGGCCGGGGGCCACCAGGAGTCATCCCAGGCAGAGGGGGATGGGCCCAGGATGAGGACTTCTGTCTTGCCTGAGTTTAGTTTCAGACGGCTGAGCTCCATCCGTTCCGCAATGTCTTTCATTCCTTCCTGGAGTCTGGCTCTGGCGGTGGCGGGGTTGTTGGTGAGGGAGAGGATAAGCTGGGAGTCATCAGCGTAGGAGATGATGTTGAGATTGTGTTGCAAAAAACACAGTTGATAGACAGAATGTAGAACAATGTCATACATTCACCCAGTACAAGGATCTGGGCCTAAATCCATCGTTTTTTTGCACTCCACACCACCCTGGGTTAGACACTGGCTATATGCAAATCAGTTCTGACCCTGTGCCTCATGGGAACAGTCCAGTCCGAACTACCAAGCCATGTCTTTCCCAGACCGGAATCAAGCATCCAAGGACCGGTTTCTGGCTATCAGCCTTCATCAGCCTGAATAGCTTGACTCCAGTGGTGTGGAGAGCCTGGGACTCACGTCTGAGTATACCCAGCACACTCGGGTGAAAATTGCAAAAAACACAGTTGATGGACAGAATGTAGAACAATGTCATACATTCACCCCAGTACAAGGATCTGGGCCTAAATCCATCATTTTTTTGCACTCCACACCACCCTGGGTTAGACATTGAGATTGTGTTAGCATACGATGGCTGCGAGATGGCTCATGTAGATGTTGAAGAGGGTGGGGCTGAGCGAGGATCCTTGCGGAATGCCGCAGATGACTTCGGTGGCCCCGGATCGGAACGGGGTGAAGCGGACTCTCTGGGTTCCTCCGGCGAGGAATGAGAGGACCCACTTCAAGGCCGTTCCTTGTATTCCGGTGTTGCTGAAGCGCTTTATCAGGGTGCAGTGGCATAAGGTGTCGAAGGCTGCTGAGAGGTCCAGGAGGATGAGGGCAGCTTATTTCCCGTTGTCGAGCAGGGACCTGATGTCGTCGGTAGCAGCGATGAGGGCGGTCTCGGTGCTGTGGTTTGCTCAGAAACCAGACTGCGAGGGGTCGAGGGATCCGTTTGTCTCGAGGAAGGCGGAGAGTTGTTTGTTGATGGTCTTCTGATGACTTTGGCAGGAAAAGGGAGGAGCGAGATGGGGCGGAAGTTCTTGAGGTCCGTGGGGTCCGCATTGGGTTTCTTCAGGAGGGCGCTGAGCCTGGCATGTTTCCAGCTTTCCAGGAAGGTGGCGGATGCGAAGGAGCTGTTAAAGATGTCCCGGAGTTGGGGTGCGATGATGGAGTCAGCTTTGTTAAAGATGTGGTGTGGGCATGGGTCAGTTGGGGAGCCGGAGTGGATGGTGTTCATCGTACGGGTGGTGTCTTCGGTGCTGACTGAGGTCCAGGTGCAGAGGGTGGTGGTGGGGGCGCTGGTTCGGTGGTTGGGTGCGTGGTCTGTGCGCCAAAGCTGTTGTGTATGTCGGCGATCTTGCTGTGAAAGAATGAGGCGAGTAAGTAGCAGAGGTCTTGCAAGGGTGTGATGTCGTTGTTGCAGGCGCTGGGGTTGGAGAGCTCTTTAACGATGCTGAAGAGTTCTTTGCTGTTTTGTTGTTGTTGTCCAGTCGTTCTTTGAATGTTGTCCTTTTGGTGGTGCGGATCAGCTGGTGTTGTTTGCGGGTGGCGTTCTTGAGGGCTGTTATGTTTTCTGTTGTCTGGTCGTGGCGCCAGGCTTTCTTGAGGGTGCGGCAGGTTTTCTTGGAGTTTTTGAGGTCGTTGGTGAACCACGAGCCTTTCTTGCTGCCGGGTCTGCTGGGAGGGTTCTTCAGTGGTGCGAGGTCATCGGCGCAGTTGGTGAGCCACTGTGTGAGGTTGCGGGCTGCTTCGTTGGGGTCCATTGTGTTGGTGGGAGGGTTCTGGCTGAGGGAGGTGGTGAGCTGGTCGGCGGTGATCTTGCTCCAGCTTCTGCGGGGAGCCTGTTGCAGGTGGTGGTGGGTCGTGGTTCTTCTGAAGTTGAATTGGACGCAGCTGTGATCTGTCCAGTGAAGTCCGGTAAAGTGGCTGAAGGCAATGTGCTTGCTGGAGGAGAAGATGGGGTCGAGCGTGTGGCCGGCGTAGTGGGTGGGGGTGTTCACCAGTTGCTTGAGTCCGAGGTTGGCGAGGTTGTCCAGCAGGGTGGCGGTGTTGCTGTCATTGTTGTTCTCCAGGTGGAAGTTGAGGTCCCTCATAAAAACACTCAATTTCCAGAAGTAGTTGTAGAGTAGTTTTATTATGTAACCATCAACAAGCACAGCAACAGCAACTGAATACTCAGCAATTGAAATGTCATCATTCTAATAATGATGTAATCAGCTAGGAGACTCTTAAAGATACAGCAAACATAACACATCCCCTTTACATAATAAAGGAAATAAAACAAAGCTTGAAAAACAGTGTAGAGTATCAATAAAGAAAGAAACACAAGCAATGCAATAATTAATGCATTACAAAGTCATTGAACTTCCTAGGAAGCTGTAAAGTCCTCCTAGAAGTAACTCTTTGGAAACCGGTAGGAGGAGCAGCACTAGGATTACTGGAGATTCTAGGAGGAGCAGCACTAGGAATATTGAAGCTTCTGAAATCACTATTGAAGTGATGCTTGACATCATTGCACTTGGCTAACTTAGACATATTCCAAGTGCAACCATTATCCAAAGTGACAACACTTTTCCTAATGGAAACAATGGTGAAAGGACCAGTGAAGTTCGAACACCCTTGTGACCAAATTTCATTTTTTTCACAAGGACACAATCTCCTACATTCCATTTCCTAGATTTGACAACCATCCTAGAATCATAACGCTGTTTGTATTTCTGCTGATAGTTTGTCAAAGCCTCTCTCCTTCTCACTACCTTTTCAACACTGTCACTACAAACTCTCTCTGGAAGCCAAGTAGGATTCAGCTTAGAGCAAGCTAATCTACCCCTCAAAGCTTCAAAAGGAGATCTCTGCATGACAGCATTAGGAGTCGTTCGATGTGCCCACCACGTCTCCCTCAAAACACTGGCAAAAGAGACCTTGGACTCCAAAGCCCTCTGCGCACAACTCTTCACCACTCTATTCATCCTTTCTGTGCGACCATTCGCCTGAGGAGAGTAAATAGCTGTTTTCTGATGAATGATCCCCAAGTTACTCAAAAAACAACTCATCTCATTGGATGTGAATTGTACCCCATTGTCAGTGAGTAAGAATTTAGGCACACCCTCAGACACAAACACTTCTTTCAAAAATTCAATCACAGTCCTAGAATTAACAACACCCATGCATTTGGAAACCACCCATTTGGAAGTGTAATCCACCAACAACACAACAAATCTCTCATGAGAAGGCATAAGTTCAAACGGACCTGCAATATCTAACCCCAACTTGGTCCAGACAGTAGCAGGAACCTCAACAAGGTAAAGCGGAGCTTGACTGGTGGTGCGTGATTTGTCATTGACAGCACATAAATGACAATCTTTGACTACAGATTCCACCATAAGATCCATACCAGGCCACCAGTACCTTTCTCTAGTCCGAGCCTTCGTGAGATTCCTTCCCAAATGCCCTTCGTGAGCAAGATTAACAACTCTTTCCCTTAGACTAGTTGGGGGCACGATTCTGTCACCTCTCATTAAATTATCTTCGAAAATAGACAAGTCATCCTTCACTGTCCAATAAGGCTTCAAATCGCACTCAAGAGTATTATAATTTGGCCACCCGTTCTTGATGACATTCTTTAATAAACGAAAAATGACGTCATCCTCGACACACTGTAACCATGCTTCCTTGGATATGCTAGACTCCAATATCCAATTTATACATGTAGTGACACCATCAGCAACACAATCTCTATGAATGGGAAGACGTGATAAACAATCAGCAGGCTTATTATTCTGTCCTGGAATATACTGCACCCTGAAATTATACTCCTGCAAGCCTTCACTCCATCTTTTTAATCTAGGAGTCATATGATCACTCTGATGACAAGAGAAAATTTGAACCAAGGGACGATGATCAGATTACACAATGAACGGTATCCCCCACAAGTAAAATTTAAAGTGAAGTACAGACCAAAAAACTGCCAACGCCTCTCTTTCAATACATGAATAATTAAACTCAGCTTCCCTTAAGGCTCTTGAGGCGAAAGCTACAACAACTTCTTCTCCATTCACAACCTGGGTAAGTACAGCACCAAGACCTTTAAGACTGGCATCAGTTGTCAAAATAGTCTTAAGTTTTGCGTCAAAATGACCCAGAGTAAGCATTTTACCAATTTCCTTTTTTACCAATTCGAAAGCTTTCTCACAGTCAACAGACCACAAAAAATGTACGCCTTTCTTCAAAAGAGATCTAATAGGCTCAACAAGACTGGCAAAACCCCTCACAAACTTGGAATAAAATTCCACCATTCCTAAGAATGATTTGACTTGATCTTTATCCACGGGTGTTGGTGCGTTAACAATACTCGCCGCCAATTCTAATTTGGGTTGAATCCCGCTCCCAGAGATGACATGTCCCAAATACGTGACCGACTCCAAACCAATGCGACATTTTTCTCTCTTGACAGTAAGTCCGCTAGCATTTAACTTATCTAAAACTGATCTCAACACCTTGTCATGCTCACTCTCTTCCATTCCATGAACCAAGATATCGTCTTGAAAAAACAATACGTTGGAAAGGCTGCCAAGAACCATTTTCATTACTCTTTGAAAACACTCTGCAGCCGAAGCTAGACCAAAAGGCATTCTTAGGAATTGGTAAGCACCCAACAGTGTGACAAAAGATGTCAAATGTCTAGAATCCTCATGTAAAACGATTTGGTGATAGGCAGAGGAAAGGTCAAGAACACTGAATATCTTTGCTCCTTTCAAAATACTAATACTCTCCTCTATGTTGGGCAATGGTTGTCGGTCCACCCAGATCCATTCGTTCAAACCATGCAAATCCACACACATTCTGATCGATTTCCCACCATCCTTGGGTGCCAAAACTACTGGACTTAACCACTCAGAGGACTCTATCTCTTCAATCACTTTCAGATTCAACAATCTCTCAATCTCATGCTTCAGAGGCTCCAGCATCATATTAGATACTTTCCTGACCTTGTGTACACATGGCTTGGCAGACTTCTTAACAATGATTCTGTGTTTGAATCCCTTCAAACACCCCAAGGTGTCAGAAAAAACTTTAGGATAATCAGCAAAATATTTGTCAGATCCACTCACAAAATCTATCTGAGTGGGAGGCAAACTAGAAAGGAAATCTTCCATCAGCATGACCTGATTCTTGGGATCTACGGCCCCAGGGTTAAGGATAATACCTAAATCATGCGGATGTCGCCATCCCAGAAGATTGTCACCTCTGAAAGCAACATAAACCTTGCCATTGATACTCTTACCTCTGAAAGAGATGTTGGCTACAGTGTATCCCAAAATTTCTATTTTGGACTTATTATAACTTAGTGGAGAAATGTCAGCAGGTAAAAGTTGAACATTTTCTAAACCTACAACTTCATCCCAAATCTTGTTTCCAATCAAGGTAAAAGGAGACCCAGAGTCTGCCATGAGCTTAAATTCAAACTTGTCAACTCTTATATCACAGAATGGCATATAAATATGTTCTGTGTCAACCAACTCATTCTTAACATTAGAAACTACAATAGTACGTACAATATCAGAATTTGATTCATTGGTGTCCCTCTTCTTACCAGACCTACACACATGTGCATAGTATCCTTTAATCCCACAGTTATTACAAATACTGTCTTTGGCATAACAATTGGGGAAATTAGAAGTGTGAGAAAAACTCCCACACCTAAAACATCGCATTGTCTGGCTGTTAAAAGGACGTTGTTGATGAAATTCACATTCCTTAGACGAAGCAGATTCTTTAGAAACAGAAGGACGATTATCAAAGGAAGTTTTCTGAGGAACTGAAGTCTTTTGAAGTGGTTTGTTTTTAGAGCCAACACTGACTTTGGCAACTTCTTCAAAACACTCACTAGCAAATTCCTCTTCTTCTAACATATGCACAGAGTCAGGAACTTTCTTTTTATTATCACTAACAGTATGACTTTCATCTTCTTTATTTTTCCTTATTTCCTTGATCCACGTAGAGGTGTTCTCCATCCCCTCAACAATACTTACAGCTTCTTTCAAAGTGAGATTCTTGGACAATAACTTCTCTTGAACCCTAGAACTATTCGTACATCGAACAAGTTGATCCCTTACAAGAGATTCAGCCAAATCTCCAAAATCGCAAGTACGAGAAAGAGTTTTCAAAGCAGCAACATTGGTCCCAACACGTTCACGAGAACCTTGGACACGAGTAAAGAACCTATGTCGTTCCAACACAACATTGATTCTTGGACCAAAATACTGTTCTAACATTGTCATTGACATCTCAAAAACATCTGCAGGTTCACCATCAGCTCCACCAACAGGTATACTGTCCATACTATCATAAGTGTGTCTACCTTCAACTCCCAAATTATGTAACAAAATGGCTTGTTTCCTAAAAGCTGAAAACTTTTCTCCACCAATTGCAACTAAATAAGAGTCAAACAAGTTCCTCCATCTCTTCCAAGGAAGAATGGGTTCACCTTCCTCTGAAAGAAATGGTGGTTGCGACATACTAGATGTAGTGGCCATAATGAAACAAGGAGTAAGTAAAAAAAATAAAATAATGAAAACTTGGAAAATGAACGTAGAAAAATGCAATGAAAACTAGAAAACTAACAAGTAGTGGTACAAGACTATAAAGTACTCAATTCCCAACTGTGCATCAACCTAAAATACAGTTAAAATTGTAGAATATAGCTGTGCTGTGCACATCAGCGTAGTGTAAATAGTCCAAACCTTAAAATTAATTGCTGTGCACATCAGCGAGAAAATGATGACCAGATTGAAGATTGAAAGTGACAGAATTATAGCTGACTCCTTTGGTTCAAGGCAAGTACGTATCAGCACTGAAAGTCAAAGCGCTGCCGTGTGTATCAGCGTATCAGCGCTGAAAGTCGTAGTGAAAGAAAGAAAGATTTACCGATGCACAGCCGTGCGCATCGGCGTTCAGACGGTTGCCATGGAAGCAGGGCAACAAATGGCTGTCAGCGTGAAGAGAAGTGACGTTGCGCGTGAGCGTCAGGACGTCAGGACGTTGCGTGTTTACATCAGGCTCTTCTCAGAGGAGACACGTCAGGGAGCGTAGAGACAAAGCGCGATGGTTACCAGGCTGCTCGCGATGTTCCACGCGAGGTGGATTTCAAAGGTAAACAGGCTGCTCGCGATGCTCTGCAATGTAGAAACGTTACACACAACAGTGTGTCAAATCCAAATAGTCAAAGAAAAGGTAAAATACATACGATTACCAGATTTCCTTGTAGCTTACACACGAGTGTGACGTGTGTAATCAGGTGACAGTAGATTTTCATAAGGAGGCAAGGCAAATAGTCAGCCAAAAAAAAGGAAATAAAAGTTCAATAAATGCACAGATCCAATAATCCAGGGTAAATTAATCCAATGAAAGGATTGCCAGATGTGCAATTGCACTAGTGAGTTCAGAATAAGTAAATCCAAACTGTCCAGACCAATCCAAAATCGATAGAAACAAGTCCAAGTAAGCAATCCCGGTGTGGCGGAGTTAATGGTTGTAGATGCCTGTCCCCAATCAGGCCTTGACCCTCATCGCCAGTGATAAAAGCACTCAATTTCCAGAAGTAGTTGTAGAGTAGTTTTAATATGTAACCATCAACAAGCACAGCAACAGCAACTGAATACTCAGCAATTGAAATGTCATTCTAATAATGATGTAATCAGCTAGGAGACTCTTAAAGATACAGCAAACATAACAGTACCCTAGGAGGATGTAGTCTGAGGAGGTTAGGGCGTGAGGGCTGACGAAGTCTGCGATGGCTTCGCTGAATTGCGTGAGTGGTCCCGGGGGCTGTAGATGAGAGTGCCTCTGAGGGTGG
This sequence comes from Lissotriton vulgaris, assembly GCF_964263255.1. Taxonomy (NCBI): domain Eukaryota; kingdom Metazoa; phylum Chordata; class Amphibia; order Caudata; family Salamandridae; genus Lissotriton; species Lissotriton vulgaris. The sequence goes on along the minus strand of NC_141695.1, from coordinate 1,212,513,251 downwards.
TCTTGGGGTCGGTGTGTATCTGGAAATGAAGGTGCTCGGCGGCGGTGAGGGTGTCGTCGGAGTTGGTCGTGATTCAGATGGTGTTTCTGTGGACGATGGCGACGCCTCCTCCGGTTTGGTTGACACAGTCCCTCCGGGTGATCTTGTAGCCATCCGGGATGGCTATGGCGATGTCGGGGGCTGGTGATGTTGTGTTGTGGAGGTTCCAGAGTTCGACGGCGTGCCTGTGTACGGAGCGGGTGTTGAGCAGGATGCATTTGAGGTGATTGTTGCTGGTGCTAAGCTTGGCGGGTGCCGGGCAGGGTCGGAGGTAGGTGAATTTGCAGGTTTGGCAGGTGAAGGGTCCGTGGGTGCGTTTCGGGTGGCTCAGTAGCTGGCGGGGTTCCGGCCAGCATTGAGTGCGTGGAGGGTGGCGGCGTTGTATGTCCGTCGGGTGAGCTGGCATCGTTGAGGGCCAAGGGTCCTGGCGCGGTCCAGGCGCGGTCTGGGTGCAGACGGGCTTGCCTTAGGCGCGTCCGCTGCACATCCGCTGCGCGGCCCCCATATGAGGGCGAGAGGGAGGGAGGAGCAGCTGGGAGGTGGAAGCGGGGCGGCCAATAGGAAGTGGGGGTTGGGACCACGGGGATCGTGTGTGGCGGGAAAGCGGGTGGCACAGAAGGCAAGAGGGGGCTGTGGGGGTAGAGGGCACAGCCGCAAAGAAAGCAAAAACACAGTGATAGGATCAAGGGGCACAAAAACGAAATAGACAAGGAACACACCAAGGGGCACAGAAGGGAGGACACAAGGGGCAGAAACCAGGGGGCAGAAAAACAAAGCACAAAGGAGAAGGGGCCCACAACCAGACAGCAGGCAGCAGAGTAAGGCACACGCCAGTCAGCTGAGGCAGCAGTCAAGAGGAGCAGCGGCGCACAGGGGGTCTGCGCGGTGGCAGAGGGAGCGACCTGCCTGGTCACAGGGTCAAGGGTCGAGGGGTGTCAGTTTGATCTGTATCAGCTGTGTCTATCATTCTCGGTTGTCTACTCAAGGACAGACTTCGTTTATTTAATTGATGATCCTTATGATAATTTGAGGCTGCTATATAGACTGGAAAATACAAGAAGTACAAATAACAATGCCCAGCCCAACCTCGAGGAAGCAAAGTATAGGCAAATTCCCCACAAACAAAATATACATTCGGAGGAGTCAATAGTGGAGGACTACTAACAGTATGTATCCGGTAAGTATAGTTACATTGACATTTTCCTACTGGGATATGACCTGTTCCCTGCAAAAGGCAGAAGTACTATTTAGAATGGGTATTGGAAGGGCTTTATCATCTGTGACATTTCGCTCCCGAAATTGCTGAAAATACTGAGTGAAGTTAAATTCCTCGAAATCTAATATCTCCGTTTTTAAACAAGTGACATTCTCGTATTCAGTATAAACATTCATACATGCTTCAGGGTCTAAAGATCCCTGTCCATCATTCCCTTGGGGCTCAAAACCTTGATGTTTCTCTATATATGCTAATATCATCTCATAATCCTTCTCTGAGTACTGCTTTGGATCTACTGTGTAATGCATATACATTGACGAGAACAACTTAAACCAGGCCTTGCAGCTTCCTAAATATGATAATGGTAAAGAGATAAACAAATCCTGTTGGTGCATAACTGATGGTAGAAGGCCACAAACCCAGCAATTTGTGGTATTGGTGGCATTATGTGTTTGGTGGAGCATTTCAATAAAAACATTCTTACTATAGGTCTGGCGGTGTGTTTCCTAATGTGGGGCCAAAGTATAAAATAAATGTTCCGGTGGCGGGATAGTTGTCCCTAAAACCATATGCATGGGATAACGAAATTCCAGATAAACAAACACACTCATTAAGATCAACAACAAAATCGCTATAGTGATTACAAAAACTATTTTCATACGCAGAGTCCAACTAGAAAAGATGGGTATATTAACAAGTTAATATCGGGGTGCAAGAGGGCGTTCCTCCTTAGGGGCAAAACGAGCAAAGGGATACATTCTAGCTAAAAGTCCAGTACTAAACTCGGGCAATGCAGTCCGGCCTGCCAGATGGTTTCTTCTTTCCTGTGTCCGTCTAGAGCCTCACAGGCAGGCTCATATTGTTCATCACAAAGAACCTCAAAAACAATCCTTGTGTTGGAGTTATTCTGCCAGTATAACTCTTGAAGAATTACAACCTGGGCCTTTCTAACGGGGTGCAGTCTTTCTTTCTGATCAGAGCAATATCAAATGTTCAAAGCTCTCAACAAGTTCAGTCCAGTGTCTCGCTCAGTACCCCAGATAGCTTCTGACCACCCTTGTAACTCAAGTCTTTACTTATCTCCTAACACCTTTTCCTGGGGTACCGTGTTGTTTTCTAGGCCGCAGGTTGTACCATAAATGATCAGGTATTTCCTGATCAGGGAACAAAACAACTCTGAGAGACATCCCCTGTATCAGGGATAGCATGAGCTCCTCGTTCAGCACACGAATCAGCAGACTCAGAGGCAATGACTGGTGCTGTTAACAAGGCTCCTTCCGATCCTGCTACACCTTTCTCTTGCACTTCAGCAAATTCCAGGGCATCAGAAAAAGGTAGAAAGCTGGTTGCCCACTCTCCCTCCTGAGTTAGGACTTCTTCTTTTCTCCACTAATCGTAGGGAAGCTGGAGAGGCAACCTTTTTACGTGGGAAGCATGAATCCAGTGTCTCTTCCGGTCCACTTTTACTGCTGTGCGGGTGGCAAGAAGGACCTGATGAGGTTTGAACCAGAGGGGCTCCAAACTAGATTATCGTTGATAGTTCTTGATCAGCACCCACTGTCCAGGTTCCAAAGGATGTCCAGGACCCTCTGGAGGAGGCTGCAATACTGCTGATACCTGTTGATGAATGGAACGCAAATCTTTAGTCAAAGCATACAGATAGTCTGTCATCATAGGATATTCTACGTCGCGAAGGATTTAGGTCTCGGGACACCCCATACATTGGCTGGTTGTCCAAAAATGACCTAGTGAGGAGACAGACCAGCTTGGGAATGTGGATAACTCGTATGGACATCTAAGCTAATGGGGGCGCACTGGGCCATTCTAACTCAGTTTCTTCTTGGATCTTAGCCATTTTTAGTTTCAAAATGCCATTGTATTTTTCAACCAATCCTGCTGGCTGTGGATGTCGAGCTGCATGGAACTTTTGCTTAATGTGTAAACCATTACAAATATGTTCAACCAGTTCTGCATTAAAATGTTTCCCGTTATCTGACCAGATCACCCGAGGTAATCCGTATTGTGGGAAAAACTTCTTAATCAAGGCTTTTTTTGTAGCTAGTGCAGTGTGTTCCTTAGTCGGATAGGACTCCACCCATTTACTAAAGGCACATACCACCACTAGGACATATTCAAATTATTGACCCGCTCCAGCTGGATATAATCTATTTGGAGCACTTCAAACGGTAGTGAGGGCGGTGCAAAATTCCGACTAAGGATGGATTCCCTTCCTCCTGGATTATGTTGCAGACAAACCATGCAATACCTAACCAAATGGGCAGCCGTTTTAGGAATACTGGGATTGTTCCACACAGGGTCTAGTAGTGCACAGATGCCTTTCGCTCCACATGAGCTGCTCCATGGGCCATCGTGACTACGGCATATACCAAGGCATTAGGCAGTAACCACTTCTGTTTTGCTGTTAAATCAGTCCTGCAATCATTCTCATCCAACCTCCCTACTTTCTTTTTCCAGTGATCTAATTCTGCGGGGGTGGACTCCTTCTGTATCTCTCGAACACTCTCCATAGTGTTATTAAACAATTCTGTTTCTGTCACCCACCTAGCTGAAACGGCCAAGAACATTGAGGACATTTTGGATTTTGCAGTTTCTTTTGCAACCTGATCTGCGAACACATTCTCTTCACCTACCGCGTCTATCACTGTTTAATGTGCACTGCATTTATCTACAGCTACCTACTTGGGCAAAGTTAAAGCCATTAGCCATCGTAGGATCAAAGTGCCATGTTGTATTTTCTGACCATGAAACGTGAGAAAACCCCTCTCTGCCCAGAGGCGACCAAAACTGTGAGCCACGCCCAAGGCGTATTGTCTATCTGCGTAAATGTTTACTTTCAATCCTTCACTTAGTTCGCAAGCTCGAATCAATGCTATCAGCTCAGCTGCTTATGCTGACAAATAGGGTACTCGTGAAGTCTCAACCACATTGTGAAGAGTAGTGATCGCATATACAGCTGTTGTTGTGCCATCTGGTAACTTAAAACAAGAGCCATCCACATACAATTCCCCTTCGGGGTCAGATAGTGGAATGTCTGTGAGGTCTACCCGTCCCTTCTTTTCTTCTTCTGTCTGAAATATAGAATCATGTATATCATTACTTGGTGCATTCAAAGGGGGGAGTAGTAACGTGGCTGGGTTCAAAGTGGCACACGGTTTGACGGTAATATGAGGAGCAAACAAAGTTAGTTCATATCCAGTTAATCATGCACTCGTAAGGTGCTGGGTCTTAGTTTTGTTCAACAAAAATCGGAGACACTCTCTTCCTTCTTCTGCTTACACGCTGTTAATTGTCCCAATCTACCATCGGAGGTGGAATCAAAGAATGCATGTATGTAATAATCCATTCTGGTAGGGCAAAGATTTCTGCTCTCGGCTTATCTCCGGTTTCCATTCCTTGTCCCAATCTTTAAACTGTTCCAAGTCTCTCCTAGTTCAGCGACATGATTTGCATCATGCACCTGACGCCATACATTGACTAGGACTAATAGACCAAAAAATACCTCGATGTCAGCTAAGGTCATGACAGCTGAGGCCGCTGCCTCAGTAAGCTCTTCATAGTAGGCAGTAGGATTTTTATGGGGATCGGGAAGGTATGATTTTAAGGAGAGAACCTCACTCCGTTTCTATGGAGTATAAACCCATTGCTCCTGGAACCGAGACTCCACCCGGGCCCTTGTTACTCGATCCTGATCATCTCTTCATTCTGGTATTTCGTGATGATGAATAGGATGGACTTCCCTCATGGGATGTTGTGAATCATATAACGGGGATTTCAAGTGCATTTGTTCCCGATATTTTACCAAGGTTGCAACATTGTTATATACATCTTCCAACCCTAACTCAAATCTATGTGCTCTATCCAAAATATTGTATATTACTTGAGGGGCTCGTCCATCTGGGAAGCTTAATTCCCATAGGGAAATCAGACAAGATGCTACATGCTCTAGAGCAACTGTTGCATAAAAGGTTCATATTCTCTAAGTGTACTTAATATATCGGGTATGGTATGAATAGGGTTCTGCATCCATTTGGATGCTTTATCTACCACCTTTATTTTTTCTTCCGGTCCCGCAGATGATCGGGTAAGCAATCTCCGGGAGTCCATATCTCCCACAGCTCGAGATGGGGTGGCCTCCATGGAAGTGGGGGGTCACACCCGGAGATTGGGAGACCCATGTCATAGTCTGAGGAGGGAAAACCACTGGGGTTACATGTGACACAGAAGATGCCATGGGCAGCAGGGTAATTAACACAATGGCTGAAGGGGAAAGTACGGGAGCAGCCCCAGCAGGGACAGAGGAGATGGGAGCAGCAGGGACTGAAACCCCCTGCACTGGTGGAAGGACCACAGGGACTGCAGGATATATACGTTGAGGAGCATAGGGAGGCGGTGGACTTACATCTAATAAATCTTCCAATTTGTCCTCAGGTTCCGTGCGGTGGTATAACTTTTAGCTATCTGTAGTCTAAATTGTCTATTCGCGGCATCAATATTCTTTTCTACCTGCTCCCTATCGTACGCTACAGCATTCTGAGTAACAGTCTGTCCTGTTTCATTTTACCTAATTTTTCTTCACAAATGCATCTCCGTTTTGCCCCTTTTTGCGGTGCATTTAAAGAATCAAACAGAACCTGCCGGCTTTGTTTGGCAAATAATCGGTCTTACAAGAATTGAATCTTTTTTTCATCAAAAGACCCGGTTAGAGGCCATTGTAATTCTACATTTTCCTTTGTATACTTATGCCACAGGGTATTAACCCCTTCAGCGCTGCGTGAATTCCGCTGCGGTGCTGAAGGTTCTAAAGAACCTATGGGCTCATGACGGAACGGTTCCGTCATGAGCACAGGCCAACCGACGCTCATGACGGAACCGTTCCGTCATGAGCATCGAAGGGGTTAAACAAAATTGGGGAAATGCCATGTTTAACGTACATATCATAACTCGGGCTACCCTCCGGTGGGGCAGGCTGACTTTCACTTAATCGCTTACTTTTCTGTCAACAGCAACATCCAAAACATAATTTACTGAAACACAGCATTTTATACACTGATTATTTTTCTCCCACTCAAAATAACAACCTTACGGACATGGCCATGTCTCACGCACTCACACTCATACACCTCATTTATTCAATCCCGATACAATGCAACAAAATACCTATATTCAAAGGTTCAAATCGACATGGCCTCTTTCCAGAACGAAAAAAAACAGAGCCCTTCGACTCTCGTTTGTGGAGAATTGATCAAAGCAGGTTCCAGGCCAACAAATACTCAAAACAGGCAGTCCAAAGACTACCCAGAGACCGTCAGACAGAGTTTAGCTACAGACTGGCCTACAGACCTTCCTTTGACCTTCCTGGTTCAGCCTGAGGGCTATTCCGACTAAGCCCGCTGCCTTAGCGTTGCTTCGGATGTGCCCCAAAGGCTACCCAGGTACAGCCACAGGCATTTCCGAGAACAGTCCGGCTAAGTGCCCACCACATGTGCTACACCAAGGCGTCCGAACAAATCTCTACAAATCACCAAAATAGCCTGTAGAGTGTCTGCCCGTGCAGCCACTCTGCTGCCCTGTAGGACCACCAATTCCAGACACAGTTAACTGTTTTCGATCACCAAGGGATGCTCTCCAAATCAACAAAGACAATTCACTCACCTGGTGCAGGCAGGTTTGATTGCAAATTTCTGCACTGCCAACTCCTGAAGAACAACGCAGTCACTCCCAGGGTTACGCCTGCAGGACTCCGGGCAGGGGCGAGAGCAGCTGGGGCTCTCCGATCACGAGAGTGGAGCACCCTCAGGTGGTCCACCCCGTTGAGCAGAGCACACCTTTTCTTGTCCTCTTTCACCCGGTTACGGGAGGACGACCCCAACATAGAGTCCCACCAGAGTCGCCAACTGATGTACCATAAATCATAATATAAGGGCTATACTTACCAATAACCCAATACCAATTACTATAATAATCCATCAGTTGGCAGTGAAGAAAGTTCAATCGTTTATTATACAAAGTACTCCATAGAGGAGCATCTCTCATTCTCACCCCTCAAGGTACGTGTGGAAGACTGCTGGCTTATACTCAAAGCATTACATATATACCTTCAAAACATGCATGAGAACACTGTAAATGGAAAAATCCAGTCGGTCCTCGAGCTCCAAGGAAAGACCATATATGGCACATGTGATTGGTTTCAATATTAGATACAGCTATTATAGGGGTAGGTCAGAAGGGGTGACTCCCTTTCGTCTTGGTGCCTGGGAGTGCAAGCATGGTGCCTCCAGGAATGCGCTTATCGCACTAGAAGCCAGATGCGACCTTGGGCTCCCAGGCCAGTGAAGAACAACACATATTCAGCTGCTTGCTATAACTCATTGTACCCGTGCGGCAAGTAACACGTGATCACTGCTCGGACCGCACAGGAGAGAATCAAAATGGCATCAGTCCAGTTGCGGCCTAGCTTTTACATGAACAATACACCACTCTACTTCTAAACTAAATAAATGCAAAATATGACCTATTATTACAAGGGGACAGGTAATTATAGATACATCATGCTGACAACATATACGTATACACCTATTATTATATTACGGGGCAGGGTAATCAGATTTTTATCCCTCAGTGCCTTGAAACCCTATATGCAGGAAACTAATACAAAGCTTCAGCCATTGTACGCCAAATGGTCTCTGATGGAAAATAGAGTTGCAAACATTGAACATTAGATGATTTCTGTTTAGGATCCTGCTCAAGTTGTAATGCACCTCAAAGCAAAATTGTCCTACCTTAGGAAAGTTACTGAAGATTTAGACAACCACAATTGAAGCAACAACCTACACGTTTACGGTCTTGCGGAGGAAACTGAGAATTCTCAACCTATTCCATTTTCAAAAATGTTCTCCCAAAAATGTTAGACATGCCTGGATCCATAACGTGCTCATAGACTTGGTCATCAATCTCAACATGTCTCCTCATCACAAATAACCCAGGTTGTCATAATATTTTTTCTGGAATATCAGGATCAGCTCACAATTATCAAAGCAGCAAAAACCAAATCATGTGTTACTTGATCAGGAAGTCCATTATATTTTTTTCAAGATCTGGTAAAACCTACAGCAGATAGATGGAAGAAATTTCTAGGCATGCAACCAGTGTTATGGTCCCTTGGACTAAGATTTGGTCTTTTTTTTATCAGTGCTTCTTTAAAGTAACTTACAATAACAAAACAACAACATAGGAAGATCCCTCTATGCTGTAAAAATGTATTGGCAACCATAAAATGGAAACAATGGACACTTCTAAATACCCTTTCTCTTGAAAGCTTTCTTTTTATGTTTCACATTGTTTTTGCTGTATTTTTTAATATCTAGATTAACCTACTTGTTAACTTAACGATTTATCATTGTATAAGATAATATATATATATTTTTCTTAAAATCTTAGGTACTCTTTTTTGTGTTGTGTCCAGCAAATACTCCTATTTTTATAACTATATCCATGGTCTGGATGTCTCCCCTCCGGCTGCCTCCAGAACTCGGTTATTGACATCTTCGCCTTTTGTGATCGCATCCCTCCCGTTTATTTTGTCCTGGTATTTGGTATGTTTTTTGTCTTATTTATTTCTGCCAACATCCTTATTTCTTGTATCCTTTTCATGTTGTCTTTTCTCTATCTGAATATCCTTCTCTTTCCTTCTATTTTCATACTCTCTCCTATGTTTTTCCCTTCTATGTTTCATATTCTTTATCTTAGCCTTCTCTTTCAACGTGTTAGTTGCTACTAGATTGCTCTTTCTGCTAAGAAATGCATTGTTTCATTATTTACTTGATTAAACAATTTAAGTAATTGTTATTCTTCACTTATAAACTATGCTAAATTCACTGCAATTCTTTAATCATGACTTTATGCATTATTACTTAGAATGAAAAAGGGCTAGGTTCCCCTATTAAAGGACACAGAGGGGCATATTACCAACGAGTAGCGATATTTATCGCTAACGAGGCTTTGCAACGATTTGTTTATCGCTAAGCATCGCCGGAAATTATCGCTGAGATAACTTGCTATTAGCAACGTTTATCTCAGAAGTGATAAAAATCCTCACGCTAACTGCCAAATGAGAGATTATCGCTGCAAAACCAATGATAATCTCTCGAAGTTTGGCATTACCTTGATGATAGGAGCTCACAAACTTAGCCATGATATCCACCTTCCATAGGATATCATGGCTAAGTCAGGAAAATACCAGGTGTAAAAAAAGCAGTGCTAACCGCGGTTAGCGCTGCTTTTTTTATCACTAACAGGGTTAGCGATATCCTTAATAATAGGAGAAATGGCGCTTAACAAATTTTCTCCTATTATTTTTCTCTGGACCGCCCCCTTTGCATCTCATTAGAGATGCAAGGGGAAGCGTAGAGAAAAATGGTGCTAACATGCGAATTTGCGTGTTAGCACCCTGTTGCTGAAAGGGAGATAATTTTATCTCCGCTTTCTTGGCTTTTAAAGCCAAAAAAGCAGACATAAATCCCTTGATAATATGCCCCAGAGTTCTTAATCATTTAGCCACATTAAATGCTGATATTGCCCTGTTACTGAATTGGAGACCAAAACATTTGTTAGACATTGGGTGGGATATGCATTTTCCTCACCAGGTAACGAGAAACATAATGGAGTTGGTATTCCGTGTAAAGAAATCTTTGGATGTTACTTTATTATCACATGACCCAGAATAAGAAGGTTGGTTGCTTCTCATAAGATTACAAGTAAACAAAATACCAATGCCTGTTTTTCATATCATCCACACATGCTGATGAAACATTTTGGCCCTCAATTGCACCCAAACCGATGTCTATTTCTGATGACTACTTATTTTTTGGGGGGGGGGATTGCAATCTGGTTATGGATCCTTTTTAAGATCGCTCCTCCAAGCCTTTTTTGTTCCTGCCTACAGCCACAAACAGTTGAGCACAGCCATCAAACAAAGATCCCTTATTGATTACTGGAGAATTTTCAACACCTGTTTACAAGAATATACTTTTTCCTCCCCTGTACATTTCTCTCAATCTAGGATTGATCACTTTTTTGTTTCTAAACCCTTATCTCAATGCATTTTACGAGCTTAGATAGATGCCTTTTTAATTTCTGATCATAGAACCGCAATTCTAGATTTAGACCTCTTTACACTTCCCACAAAAGTTAGATGTTAGCACTTCAATACTTCTCTTTTATTGGCTACCTCTTTCGCACAACATTTTGATACTTTATAACAGTTTTTTTTAAATTCCTGACTTATTTCAAAAAATGTGCTATACATTCAAAGATGTTCCTAGAGATTTTATCATTACTTTTGTTTACACAAAAAAGAAAATAAGTTAGGAAAAAGCACTTGATTTCAATGAAACATATTAAATCCTTAGAACAATCCTACTTCTTATTCAAATCTAAGATTTGTTTAGATAATTCAATTAAGGCTAAATTTGATTCCAATAAACTCTCCACAGAACAGGCTAATTCTTAGCTCCTTAAATCTAGTTTCAGATACTATGGTGGTCAAAATAAAACCAAGTAGACTCTTAGCAAATTGTATTAAAATTAAAAAAAAGTAACTAAAATAGAAATGATTTTAGGAGATGTTTCAATGTCTCTTTTAAGAGACAATGATATCCTTAATGAATTTACTAAATTACATCAAAAATTTTATACACCATAATTAGATCCTCTAAAATCTGAAATAACTCATACATTCTTCTATCGGTAAGAAATTCAATGTATCTACTGATTTTTCTTCCTGTGATTCTGCAATCAGAACCTATGATATTTGTACTGCCATTAACTCTATTAAAAAGGTTAATCTCCTGGTCCTGATGGTTTTCCTATTAAAATCTACATTCATTTCTCTGAACAGTTGATCCTACACTACATTGGTTATTTACCTTCTTTACTTATTCCAATTCTGTTGCCGGGACATTTCAAGAGCCTTAATATGCCTTATATCAAAAGATAACAAAGGTCGTAAGGTATGCAACAATTATAGACCTATTTCCTTAGTTAATTATGATTATAGGTCTTTTGCCAAGATTCTGGCGTTCCGCCTTGATACTCTCCTCCCCTATCTAATTGGTCGTAAACAAACTGGTTTTGTTAAAGGTAGGCATGTTTCTGATAATACCAGGCTTTTCTTAGATGTTCTGAGTAAATCTAAAGCTTATAAACATTCTTAAGCAGCCATTTCTTTGAATGCTACGAAAGCTTTTGATCGGATACACTGGAAATTTTTATTCCGTACACTTTCATAGTTCGGTTTTTGAGAAAAGTTCATTAACTTAGTCTCTCTTTTATATTTTTCCCCATCTGCATTTATATTTGTCAACGTCCTTATCTCCTCTCCTTTTCTTTTACACAGATGTGTAAAGCAAGGCTGTCCCCTACAGCCCCTTTTTTTTATTCTGGCTCTCGAACCTTTTCTATCTAAAATTCAACAAAATAGTGCCATACAAGGATTCAAATATGGAGGTAAACAAATCAAATTTTCAGTCTACGCTGATGATATGCTTTTATATATGGCCCCTCAAGATTCTTCTATCAAACCCTTTTTAAATACAGTTTCCTCTTTTGCCTCACTTTCAGGTTATAAACTTAATTCTGACAAATGTTACATCCTTCCACTTAACAAATGGTGCATCAAACATGATTTCCTCCCTTCGGGATTTCTTTGGAACCTGAAATAAATTAACTATTTGTGTTGGTTCACTACTCCCATAAGAGGCACTATATCACTCAATACCACTACTTTACTGTCTACTTCATCTAACCATACTTCACAATGGAATCACCTATTTCTTTTCAGGCGGAGTAGGTTAGATTCTATTAAGATGATGTTAGTCCCCATGATTCTTTTCTATCTTTCAGCAATTCCAATTATCTTTCCCACCTCTACTTTTTAGAAAAACGATGGAGAAAAAGGAATTGTCGAAAGCCCAACCAGACCAACTAGTCATACCTACAGCATCGCACGGAACAGAGCAGGCTCACAATTGTACGGAACCAGCTAATGAGTCAATGAAACGCACAATGCAATGCCCATGCCCTAGTACACAGGAACAACGATACGCACGAACCAGTAGTAGGAACCGACGCAGAGGAAAAAACTGCAATAATGCGAGACTCAAACACAACCCTGGTTAACTTGCTAGAGGGTCGCACGTGTAACGTTACACCAAAAAACCAGGAACCCAATTCTGACGTGCCTAATCACCTGCGACCAGTTAGTAAAAGGGACAACCCTCCTAAAATTCACCTGAGGGATCCACCAGACAAAGTTTACCTCAACAATCACTCAACCCCCAGAATGGTTCCACGCTTAAACGAAAATCTAAAACTGAGGACAGCTAATATAACAGACTCAAAGCAGGTACGGAACCCTGAAACATCCACAACAGCTGTCAACGACAGGTCCACAAGGCGTAGGGATTGCCCGCCCACCAACATAACTGGAAGTTGAACGGAGCAACCCAACATAAACGATAAATCACTGCTTGCTGCACTAGAGGACTCAGTAATAATGATTCACGACACACAGTCAGTAATCTTACCCCTTTCACCAATTACAGGTCCTTTGAGCACCAACCAGGTAACAACCCTCAGTGGAACAAAACCGGCACAAGAACAGATACAAGAAAATGCATTATCTACATACGCAAGCATCTGTGGCAAGGATAACTCAAAGTCAGTGTCTATACTAAAAATTTCAAGTTCCTTGACACCAGACATTGCAATCAACGAAAGAATTTTTATTATTAAACAGCTAACCCATGAATCAAAACACACAACATTGCCAAGTGGTCAGACCCACCCGGATCCGGTTACTATTCATAACAAAGAACATAGCACACAACCAGTAGTTGAAACAGATGTAAAAAGCAATCTAGAATCCATACTCACGCTACACCAGGTGCTGGGTCACATACTGGAAACTTCGATAAAAACGTTGAACATGCAGTCGGACAAACTAGATGTATAAATATACTTAAAGGGCACAATAGCGGAACACATAGCTGGCATAAATAAAAAACTTGACGCAATGGCCGGCACATTTAATCTCCTAACAGAACAAGCCTACCTAAGTAAGCCAATGCCCCCCTGCACTTGTCATCCCATACTGGAAAAACTTCAGGATTTGCCATTTATTCTGAAGGACATCTTGCAGAAATGTAAGCAGACCAACTTAATCGCCGCCAGTACTCGACCGAGTAACGACTTGATTTCCTTCGATCACAAAGAGTTTCAAGCATACAACGCAAGTAAGCCCATGACCATAGAGGCAGCTAATACAGCTGTCCCCTGCCAACAGCTGATAGAAGGAAACGACAAACGCATCAACCCGACTTTTACTATACTCAATCACCCAGAGAAGCTAAATCCAAAACCTGGCATCGCTGTGACCAACCAGTAGAGTAGCATCAAACTTCCTACCATTGACCAACCCTCTGAACTCGACTCCGGGACAAGACTCACCAAACGACAAAAGAAAAGGGCTAGAAAAAATAGAAACCAACGTCACAGCAGCGAGCTTGATCATAAGCAGATGATACCAAACTTCCCTATTTTTGACCAAGCCAAAGCAAAAATTAGGAGTGCCAGAACTACTAACTCACCTCAGATGACGAAGCCAAAAGACAACAAGCATTGGAAATGCAATAGGTCTCGCATTAGAAAAGTTGGAGCTATTGGTCTTGTAAATGACAAATATTTTATTTATGTGTTTGTTTTTTAAATAGCTAAATTGATAGCTTTGTCATTTACAATGCCAATAGTTATAACTTTGGCGAATGTCAGTACTAAAGATTTTTCAAGCATTTAGGTGGCAACACATGCCCGCTTTGGCAACAAAAGAAAGTTAGGGTTTTGGGATTAACAGCAGAAGGATTAAAATACCAAAACATATCCCAAAGTGTTCAAAAAGCAATAAATAGCAGCCAGTTCATAAGCAAAGTATAAGGGGTGGGGGTCCTGAATGGAGATCGGTCGCAGGGGTAGGCGAAGGCGGAATCTACGAGGATATTGAACAGGAAAATATCATTGTATGAGGGAAGCACGGTGGGGTGTGACAATGCAGGGTGGAAGCTAGGCTGAGCCTGCAAATTTATAACACAAGGCAAGCGGACAGGGTGTGGGCATATCAAATTCATTACATTTGCTGTTGTGTAATAATTATGTGAAATTTTTACAACATTCTGCAAAATTTCATTTAATGCCGAACTGCCATTTTGCGCTTGATTTCGGCGTAAAATTGTAATGGACGTGAGGAAACATTTGGAGTTAAAAATAATATCACAAAAAATAACAGCATTTTAAGCCGCTGAACATATTCTGCTTGTTGTGATGTTCTCATGGCAGGCAGGGGAGGAGAGTAGGAGGAGGAGGAGGGAGGAGAGTAGGAGGAGGAGGGGGGAGGAGACTACTAGAAATGAATACCCTCCATCCCTCCAAAAATAACCGTATTTTGTAGTTCAGTGCAGAAATATTTGTTGACATAAAATTAAATTTAAAGCTAACCCTGTAATATTGTTAAACCCTGGGAGAAGAACATTCATCTCCAAAATATGCCCACTCCCTGCGTGACCACCGCGTTTCAAAAGTGAAAACCTAATTACTCACTGTAACCCGGAAATGAGCCCTGCCTGGCCGGTCAGGGCAGCCCTTGGTATTTTGGAAGGGCCCGGGTGGCGAGCAGGGGGGTGGGGAAGATGAGGCGGGCGAGGGAAGGAAGACGTTTTGAGAGGGGGAGGGAAGGAAGGACAAAGGTTAAAAGGGCGCGTGGGATCAGAGGAGTAAGATTAGGAAGAAAGCGGACATGAGAATGCGAGGCAGAGGGCACAACGAGCACCCCCATGGATGAAGGACGTGGATGAGAGCCATAAAGGGGTTGTCACTGCTTGATTCGGAGGGTGAGAGCGGAGAATATAGACAAGTATTAAAGGTTGAGAATATTATGCTGGAATGAGCAGATTGCTTTGCCCAGGTAAAGGAAACAAAGTGAACCTGGGTTCGGTATGAAACCTGCAAGTTGTGTGATACCGACTCCGAGGAGTGAGAGCGCCCTCCCTCCGTTCCGTACTGGTCACCACCACATCTGTGCTTCGAAGCTGGCATTTGCAGGGTTAACCTCTCCTAGAATCTGAAACCCAGTTCAATCAGTTGCTGGGCCTTTTGTACAACCCATGCCGTAGGTTAGTGGGTAATGACGCTTATGAAGTCGGAATGTGTTACCCAACTGGGACAGAAGCGCTCTCATAGAAATCATTGAAAGCTCCTACTCCTGTCCATCCAAAGCGCTACAGCGTGTTCTCTGTAACATAAAACGCTATGTACATGCATTTGCTATTGTTTTCAGGCTTGTGAGATGGTATTTAACTTTTTTTAAGGTGCATTCTGGGAGTTGTAGTTGACTCAGTTCGGCTCAAAATCGGCTATTTGTAAAATGAAACTAACCCAAAGGATTGGAAAACCAAGGTCCACTGATTCATCTGGCAAAACCAGGCTGTGCGCAAAGTACGTGTTATCATTATTTGAGATGTCAATTTTTTTTTAAGCTAAAATAAGCAAAACCAGTCCAGTTTTTTTTTGCATGGTGGCTCTCGTAGTCCTTGAACTAAATGTAGGACAAGTATCAAGAAATGAAAAGCGGAGAGAATGCTGCCAGCGCGTGATTGGGAACCTTGCGCCTCTGATGCCTCGTATCACAGTGAAACGCGCTCAGCCAGCAATGGCTTTTTAGCCGCCGAAACGCCCAGCTGACCAGAGGGGGTGACGCGCCATGGTGGAGAGTAACAAGCAGCAGAGAGAACGGAAATGGTGTGTCCGGCTATTAGCTTTAAGCGGGGAGAGGTGCGACACGGCAGGCAGGGGAGGAGAGGAGGAGGAGGGAGGAGAGTAGGAGGAGGAGGGGGGAGGAGAGTAGGGGAGGCACGGCCTAGCGGCCGTGCAATCAAGAAGTGAGGGGGCGGAGCTGGGGGAGGCTGTGACACAGAGAGTAGGCAAGGCAGGCGGCTGGGGGCATGTGCACGCGCTTTTAAGCTCAATGCGCATGCGCATTGAGCTTAAATTTCTCGTGCACTGCAAGGAATCGCCACGATTCCTTGCAAGTTGGTTCAAGAGTGGATAAGCCCCCATAGTCTCGCAAGCTCGATGCACATGCGCATCGACAGGCGAGACCTAAAAACTCCATGGACCAGAGGACGTCAGTAATATCTGAGGCACACGCCGTGAGAATTGACCCCCACAATACGTACCCTCAGAAAAATTGGCCAAACAGAACATCACACCCAGCAGGAGTCACCTCGTCAAAAACCTTGGGCACAGGTAATATTCCGGGTACAGAACTCTGTGACTTAATGGGACTAAACGTCACTACCGACCAAGAAGACTCTCTTGAGGGTCAGTCTAACAATCCACCCGTAACTAATCTATCCATATCGGGAAAACCCAAATCACTCCCCAAACAGATCCCAGGCTCACAGAACAAGCAGAACCAGTTAACACACATTGAGGAAGAACCAACCACTGTTAAGTTTGGAAAATACAGGCCCAACAGAGAAGTCGCAAAAAAGACAGCTACTAATGACACAGCATCTCCAAACTCAATCACCATTTCCAGAGCGGCCACAGAACCTGATAGACAAGTGGCAGCAACAAATGCTATTAGGAATAACCTTGATCTCATTAAAGTAACCTTTCCAACTGACAACAAGGGGGCTAACTTCGACACAAGTAGAGAAGTGGGGGAAAGTTGCCACACAGTGAATCTAGCTAACGTAAACGACCGCGTACCAGCAATAGGGCACCCGATAAACCCAGAAAACGAAGGAAAAGCACTAAGCTTCCTACATAAGCAATCCCTGAACGTCTTTCAACCCTCTCTTGGGAACAGCCATATCGTTAATGTGAAAGATACTGGAAGCCATAATCAAATGATCCTGCGCAAAATCGTCAGAATTTGTGACAATCCACTAATGGACAAGGAGGACGCCCCCAAAGTGGGGAAACTTCTTTTCATTCCTGAATATGAGCAACAAGGCCTGCAAGACTACCTAAATTGCAGAAACATACTTCACCTAACTTCAGCTATCCCCAGCCTTGGCTATCTTACTTCAGCTGACCTCCTGTCGGTTGAGTTCATAACCACGGATGACGAGTCAAAGAAAGAGTGCACAGTCATGACTCGGAGGGAGATAGGAATAGCAACCCACATCCTCTCAGAAACTGTCAAATTCAAGGAATGGGGAATTCTTTTGAAGAAAATGGTTAAGCCAGCATATCCATCCCCGCTCCTAAGAAGGCACACCAAGAGCGCAAATTTAGTACTGAGGAACCAACCAGCATGCTCGGTCCTTCAAGGAGCTAGAGGAGCCGAAATCTCAGCTAATGAGAACCTACAGCCGCAAATGTAACTTCCAAATTGAACCCCCAACAGATCCGTTAACACTGAAAGCCACGTAATAAAAATCCTCTCCTGGAACATCGCGGGCGCAAAAGACATTGTGAACAAAAATGGCAAAGCCGCCACCTGGGACCCATATGCAATAATAGCTTTACAGGAAACGTGGCAAATTGATCCAATTGACATCCCAGGCCGTCTGTGCCATCACGTAAGTGCAACTCGCTTACAGCGTTTTAGGCGAGCCCGTGGGGGTATTTCCGTCTATATATCAACAGCCCTAAAAATGAGAACAACACAACTTTCTGACTCCACCACGGACATGCAAATCTTAAATCTAGAGAGCACAACAATGGTCACTACCAGAACGCTGATCCTAATAAACATATACGCACACCCAAAAAAATCTCTCAAAAAAGTACTGTTCCAACGTATTATTTCTGTGATCTCAAATATGCGTTTGGAACACCCAGAATGGGAGATAATTCTTACGGGTGACTTCAATTCAAACATTCTGCAAGAACCGGAGGATGAGGCCAATATCAGCGCCGCAAATGAACTCTGGAACGTTCCGCCGCAGGTGATCCCTCAGGTAAGGAAGACCGACAAGGAGGGTAAACACCTCATGCAGGACCTTGAAAACCTTGGCCTAAGAGCATTAAACGGAAGAACCAGCCAAGACAACCCCCCTTCCATGACCTACATAGGCCATAACTCCTGCTCTGTACTGGATTACACATTTGTCACATTACCCCTACTTATCCGAATACCAGACTTCCACATCATATGCTCCTTGGACAGCGACCACTCTAAACAATACTTTGAGATCATGACGGACATACCTAAACTCGCACCTGCTCCTATGCTACCAGGTAATGTCACAACAATCAACCGGATGCGGCTCAATTGGACAAGTGAATCTCTCCCTCAGATAGCAAATGACGCTAAAAACTTACTAGAAGAGTTCCTGACAGAGAACGCCCTGGAACAACTACTTGAAGCAACTTCCAAGGACAAACTTAACCAATAAAACAAGATTACCTCTTAAATCTAACATCGTACTCAATAGATCAGTACTAGAATTAAAAAGGCATCTGAATAAATTAACACACCAAGCACGTGGCCAAACCCAACATGCCAGTGTCTGGGCAGCAGTGCGCAAGGCCAGGACCCAATATAAGAAATTATTATGGATCGAAAAACAAAAACTCCAAAATGAGTTCTGGTCCAAACTGCTGCATAATATAAAGAGAGCGGACTCGCGGGCCTTCTGGCTACAAATTAATTCTGTAAATCGGACAGCCCAACCTACAAGCATGGCCTGCCTAACCGAGTCTGAATGGTCCAAACGCATAACGGAAACATTCTCAATCAACAACTTGAGCACAGCCACAGCCCTGTACACGGATACAACAGAAAATTATGAGCAGGAAGACATCTCCCGAGCTCACCAAGGGAACTGCGCAAAGGCTTCCGGAACAACTGCATCATGCCTCAGGCAAGTTGACGTACAAAGCATTGCAAAAATAATCAGGAAAAGTCGACATGATAGCGCCTCAGGTCCAAATGGCGTTCCGCAAGCCATCTATAAGGAGATGCACCGTACTGGGCTAACAAACTTAACTTACTGTTTCGATCGGTAACTAACACAGGCGGCATCCCCTAGAGCTGGAGGGGGCGATCATAACTCCTATCTATAAAAAAGGAGATCGCAAGGATCCTAATAACTATCGCCTGATCGCCCTCCTCGACGCAGAATCAAAATACTATGCATCATCGATACTAGCTGACCTGATCGAATGGTCTGAAATGAACAGCAAAATACTGCCGAACAAGACTGGATTTCGCCATGGCATGGGTACAATGACGAATGCCATGGCCCTATGCCTGATCGCTGAAAAAAGTCTACAGAATTCCCAGGAGCTTTACACGTGCTTCGTGGACTTTAAGGCGGCCTTTGACCGTTTCAATAGGCAAACGCTTTGGGCAAAACTAAAGCATCAGGGCCTACCAGACTCAATTATTTTGCCCATTATCAACCTACATACCGGAACGTGGATGCAGGTAAAAACCGACAACGGGCGCCACTTGACCAGGAAGATCTATACCGATGATGGACTAAAGCAAGGCTGCGTCTTGGCTCCACACTTTTTTAACTTGTTTATGAGTGGCCTGACAGAATGCTTTGACAAGGTCAACGCACATCCTCCCAGGCTAGGTACCCTTCGTCTAACGCACCTATCATACGAGGACGACGTGGTACTGTTGAGCCAGACAAGAATCGGCCTTCAAAGCCTGCTATACGACCTGTCCAGCTATACAAAAAGGAACCTGCTAACAATAAACATCAGGAAAACAAAGACATTACTCATAACACGACGTCGCAAAAAACAGCCAATTTTCCAAATAAATAATGATCATCTGGAAGCCGTGAACAGCTATAAATACTTGGGGGTATACCTAGATAAGCGCCTAAACTTCCAAGAGCATTTTAAAGCCGTAGAAAATAAGGGGGCAACCCTATTGCACGCCTTTGCCAGACTGGCAACTGAGCTAAAGGGTCCTCTTGTATCCCCTTTACTAATCGCAATGAAAGCAAAATTACTGCCTACAATAGCATACGGCAGCGTCTTGCACCACGGAAAAAGTGCCACCCTCCTGGACAAAATACAAACTAAAGTCTTCAAACGGGTTTTTGTGTTACCAAATAGTTCTTCTCCAGCTCAAGTTAGACTTGAGTTCGGACTACAATCTCAGGTTTTGCTGAAAAAATATAAAGCCATCAAATTCTGGTACAATGTCTGTATGAATAAGGAGAACATAATGAACGGTGCACTCTGGGAAGCAATCCAGACTAGTCCGAACTACGACTACTCAAAGTACCTAAAACTTTCACTAGAAGAAACCGAGCTGGGAACCTTGTGGGAAACAACACTGCCAGTTCCTTCGTTTAACCAGGTGGTTAAAAGGATTGCTAAGAAACACTAGTTTCTTACTGACAAAATAACTTTTAGCACCCGAACCCACGCTTGGATGGCTATTAAATCGTACACAAGGCTCGCTCCAGCAGTTTACCTAGACACCGCATTCTCACTGACACTTAAACGTAAATTTCTCCTTTTACGGATGGGCATTCTGCCCACAAAACTAGACCAACCTAAATGGAGACCGCAAGAAACAACGGAATGCGATCTTTGTGGTGCAGGTAAACAAGACAATATGCACATAGTCTGTATCTGTCCTGCTATGTATCAAGGTCGAAGGCACTGGCTGAAAGACAAACTCAACAAGCAAGGAGTCCGCACCTGTCGAACTGCAATAGTCCAGATTCTATGTTCAGTGGACCCACAACTGACCTGCCGATCAGTAAAATTTCTGGACAGCTTTGTGAAAAAAACGAGGCCCACAGCCATCGAACCGACCTTCGTTGAGACCTAAGAACACTGTTTGAATGACAATTTTGTGCTCTAGCAAAGCTTACTGGAACCAGTGGCAGACTTTTTGTAACATAGTTTTATCCTCATTTAAAATTCTCTTCCCCTTCCCTTTTGCTACTTACTATTCCTTCCCCATTTCTTAAAAGTTGTTTTAAATGCCGCAGAATGTTATACATTGTAATGGTTTTAATTAACCGAGCAATAAAGAATTTACTACTACTACTACTACTTTTTAGAAAAGTTTTTTTATTCTCACTGCATTTTTAGGGAATAATAAAAACCCTTGTACATCTTTGACCACAATACAAAGGTAAAAGCAACAAGGGGAAGTTTTTTATCCTCATTACCAGTCTCATCAAAATGCTTTATTTTAAAACAGTCAATACATGTTCAAGATGGCCCAACCACACTTCCATTACCCTTATGGTCAGAATTGAAGTTATCAATTATTCAACCATTCACCTTTGCAGAATTTGTATCCATTACTCAATGCCCTTCTTCCATGTCTCTTCCTATTCTCAAAAGTGCTTGCAGAATAGTATGTCCATTTTATATTACTTCTCTTCCACCTCTAGATCTATTCCTCCAATCATCGAAATGGTATAAAAACATTCATTAAAATTAAGAATAAAACTATCTTTTGGTAAGCCTGGAGAGATAAAGGCCTACTATGGACTTATAATTTGATACATAACCACTCACCTGCTTTTTTTGCAGGTTCAATCCATCTTTCACTTCCCTCTTTCATATCAACCCAAATTTCAGTCACTGATCTCTTCTATTTCTACCACATACTATTCATTTTATTCAT
The DNA here is from genome assembly GCF_964263255.1 of Lissotriton vulgaris. Lineage (NCBI taxonomy): Eukaryota > Metazoa > Chordata > Amphibia > Caudata > Salamandridae > Lissotriton > Lissotriton vulgaris. The sequence goes on along the minus strand of NC_141695.1, from coordinate 1,212,491,301 downwards.
TACCCATTTCCCTTCTTTCTATTTCACTTATACCAACATTACTGCTAACTTCCCCTACTGCTTCTCATATAGATACCCACCTTTCCTCTCCCACTGTTGATCAACAAAAGTCAACCCTAGAACTACAATGGGAAGCAGATCTTCACACTTCATTTCCTATTCCCTTGTGGAACAAATTATGGCTTAAAATATGCAAAACGTCACAACTCACACACTCTTGTGTGATATATAATCACCTTCTAACCACTCCTGCTTCTTTACACAAATTTGATAGTGCCACTACATCGTCTTGTTGGTCCTGCTCTGCATCGATTTCTGATATTAAACATATTTTATTTGAATGTCCCACCACCTATCAATTTTGGTTGCAATTATTGAAACAAATGAACTCTAGTTTTCATACACATATATCATTCTCCTTTACTAATTTATTTTTAGGTTGTCTTTCTGATGATTGGCATTGTTGTGCCTTTAATGTGCAAATTGTAGACTTACTAATTACTGTGGCATTTAAACAGATTACTAAAAACTGGAAGAATGCTCTGCATACCTCCTTTCAAGCATGGTGATATGGTGTAAGTTATATTCATAAACCAGATGGTGTGTATACTGTCCCAATGTGCATTACTATTAAATTAAATTCTCTCTGGTCTCCAGTAACCATATTTCTAGATTTCTCAGCATTAAAGACTTTCATACATCAACCCTTAGCTGATGAAGTATCTAAACCTCCTTTTAAATATATTTTTTTCTAATTAGAGTTTCTATTCTAATAGTGATATGTTTTTTTGTGTCCCTGATAGTATGTACTCTATGATTTTTGTAATTCCACTACTGTTAAAAATAATGCTAATTTCATTACATGAGAAGTACTTTTATTTTGCCCTATCTATTTTCTTTTTCCTTTATCCAGTTGGCTGCATATAATTGCATATATTATCCTGTTCTATCTTAATATTATTCAAATGTTTACAGTACATTCTTATTATATTATATTTTGAACCTGCAGTTTTGTTATTTCCTTTCTAGCCTATTTAAGAAACTTTACAGTTAAAACTTAAAAAAAGAAGTAGGAGCCCATACTTATATTATTAAAAGGAAAAGTAACAAAATTCAGTTTTCTGTCATGAAAAGGTATGGACTGACTGAAAGTATCACCCAAGACAAAGGGCCACTTGATATCTTTAAACACATGAGGAAAGGGAAGAAAATGTGGTTTCACCAGGATATAATTTCCATCAAGAGATTTCATCAGTTCTAATCCGATTTTCTTGGTAAATGTATAAAAGTTCCATTTAGACAAATGTCATCAACATTTGGCAAGCACCTGCGACTTAAGAAGTCTGTGTATTTAACATGTGTAGAGCATAGCTTATCTGGCTCTTCTAAATTAATCTGAACCTTCCTGTCACCAAAGAAAAGAGAGGACTTTACAGGCAAAGCATTAGCTCTAAGCTTCCAACCTGAACTTTAAAGCAAACATTTCACATTGTAATTGTTTAATGCCAAATAATAAATTTCAATGTTGGAACCTAAACTTAAACCTTAAACAAGTTATTTGCTGAATAAACTGTTTGGTTGTTCCAAATGTTATAATGGATTTCATTCTATGATTTCTTCATTTGATGGGCAAGGTAGGATGGGTATGTATCTGAGATTGCAAATTTTGGATATTTTGCAACAACGTATAAACTCCAACATATGTCCCTGTGCAAAAAAAATAGATCATAGCACAGAACAAATGTATTATTCATCAACTAAGTTGAGAATGGAAATGTTATCAAAAGTACAAGGAAAATCATTATGCATTTTGATCGATCATGTCATATCGTGTTCCAGTTATAGCAGGAAATTGTTTTCAACTGACTCCTTCTCATGTTTGAGGCTGATAAAACATATTTCCATGTATGTGTAAAATAACAAAATGTTCAGACTATGCAGTCTAGGCCCGCCAGAAGAGAATGAAGAGTTGTAGTCAACACAAAGGGCCTGAACGCACCCAAGCCATACTTTATCATGTGACACAAAGGTTTTTTTTCACCTCTTTGCACCTCCCCCTGGCAATGCGTCATCATTTTGACACATTCCAAGGTTTAGCACTCTTGGTAAATCTGGGGATGCACCAAAATCCACGGATGGATGCATGGAAGAGCCTTCCCACAATAATACAAGGAAGAAACATGCCCTCTCCTGCATCAATCCAGATTTACCAAGCAACACAGGGCCACACAAGGTGGCCTTACATTGCTTGGTAAATGTGACTTTTGTGTTGTTTTGCTCTTAAAACATCTTGTGTGATGCAAGGGCAATGCAATACCATGCTAAATCTGGGCCCTGAAATCAGCCTCACAGAAGGGCATATAATTAGGCATGGGCGAATTTTGCGAATTCGCGTTCCGCGAATTTGCGGATTTGCAAACTCGCGATTCGCAAAATCCGCGAATTCGTGTGAATTTGCGAATTTGCTGTTTTTGCCAGTTTGCGATGGTTTTGTACAAGTTCGGGAACGCAAACTTACTTGAGTGGTCACAACGGTCGCGACCATGTCATTTCTACATGTCCAGCCTGTTTGCGACCCTTTGGTTCATCGCGGCCACTCTCAGGTTCATCACTGCCATCCTCTGGTTCACCAATGCCACCCTCTGGATCATCACTGTCCCCCTCTGGTTTATCACAGCAACCTCTGGTTCATCACTGACACCCTCTGGTTGATCACTGCCACCTTCTGGTTCATCAATGCCACCCTCTGGTTGATCGCTGTCATCCTCTGGTTCATCACTGCCACCCTCTGGTTTGCCACTGCCACCCTCTGGATCATCACTGTCCCCCTCTGGTTCAAGGCTGCCACCCTCTTGTTCATCACTGCCACCCTCTGGTTCATCACTGCCACCCTCTGGTTTGCCACTGCCATCCTCTTGTTCATCCCGGCCACCCTCTGGTTCAAGTCTGCCACCCTCTGGTTCATCACTGCCACCCTCAGGATCATCACTGTCCCCCTCTGGTTTATCACAGCACCCTCTGGTTCATCAATGCCACCCTCTGGTTGATCTCTGCCATCCTCTGGTTCATCCCTGCCACCCTTTGTTTCATCACTGCCACCCTCTGGTTTGCCACTGCCACCCTCTGGATCATCACTGTCCCCCTCTGGTTTAAGGCTGCCACCCTCTGGTTCATCACTGCCATCCTCTGGTTCATCCCTGCCACCCTCTGGTTTGCCACTGCCACCCTCTGGATCCTCACTGTCCCCCTCTGGTTTATCACAGCACCCTCTGGTTCGCCACTACCACCCTCTGGTTGATCACTGCCACCCTCTGGTTCATCAATGCCACCCTCTGGTTGATGGCTGCCATCCTCTGATTCATCCCTGCCACCCTTTGGTTCATCACTGCCATCCTCTGGTTTGCCACTGCCACCCTCTGGTTTGCCACGGCCACCCTCTGGATCCTCACTGTCCCCCTCTGGTTTATCACAGCACCCTCTGGCTCACCACTACCACCCTCTGGTTGATCACTGCCACCCTCTGGTTCATCAATGCCACCCTTTGGTTCATCACTGCCACCCTCTGGTTTGCCACTGCCACCCTCTGGATCATCTCTGTCTCCCTCTGGTTCAAGGCTGCCACCCTCTGGTTCATCACTGCCATCCTCTGGTTTGCCACTGCTACCCTCTGGTTTGCCAGTGCCACCCTCTGGATCCTCACTGTCCCCAGTCTGGTTTATCACAGCACCCTCTGGCTCACCACTACCACCCTCTGCTTGATCACTGTAGATTATGGGGGGAAAGCAAAGCACACCTTCCCAGCCTCAACTGAGATGAATTAATTTGGGGCGGGTTAATGTGTCACTGAATTTGTGCTTCAAGTCTGGCACCTGCTTCCTTAGCTGTAAGACCTTCCTGTTGCAGTTATTTTTTTACAGGAGCATTGTGCCATACTTGTAACTATTCTCTGACCCTGCTTTGAGGGTCAGGGAATAGTTGAAAGTAGGCAACTGTACTCTGGAGAGGCCCCTCAGAAAGCACTACAGGGAATGGTTACAAATTAGTTTGAACTTTTGCACCTGCTAAGTGCTTTCAGTTTTCCAAAATGTGTTTTTCTTCCATTTTGCGAGATTTGCGGGACGCGAAATCGAACTTGCAATCCGCAAATTCGTGCGAATTTGATGATTTCTCTTTTTTTTGCATTTCTCGTGCAGTTTTTCTTTTTTTGCGTGTTCGTGCGTTTTTTTGCTTATTCGCGGGCCGCTTGCAACGCACCGACCCTGAGGTTGCCCATGAGGTCATGTACGGGCGCGGCCATCTTGTTTGCGTGACGTGTTTCCGTTTTCGGGCGCTCGTTGCAAGTTTGCGTCGTATGCTGCGCGCGATTATATATTTGTGGGCGTTTTTGCTTTCTCGCAGGGGAAATATCGCACAAACTTACCCACGCGGTCCTCTATGGGCGCGGCCATCTTGTTTTTCATTCACTGCTATGGTTTTGGGCATGCTACCTTTCTATCCACCCAACATCTTTGCAATCCTATGTTTTTCTGAACTTTTTTTTTTTTTGCTTATTACCTCTCTCTTCAATTTCCTACATCTATATTTTGTGTTTTTTTAAACTTTTTGTTACTTTATTACCTACTTTTTTCTTTTCCTCTCTCTCTTATTTTTTTTCAGACCTATTCTTCTTTCCTTCTTTTTGTGCCCAGGACCATGGCTAAGGGAGGCGACAAGGGCAAGGGGAAGGGCCCAGCCCCACGTACCCGGCTCCCTTGCGGGCGTTGGGGGGGGGAGAAGTACAGCACAGGGAGATCTTTTCTGCGGTGGAGGTGGCCGCCCTGCTGGTTTTTGTCCAGGTCCACCTCCCTAAGACCGTGGCAGCAGGTGGGCGGATTGCTTCCGGTTACGGCCTCCGGGAGCGTCGCCAGCTGTGGGAGAAGGTGTGCCGGCGCATGCATACGGAGTCTGGGGTCCGGGGCACCTACCACCAAGTGACGCACCGGTGGAGTGACATCTTGGACCGGGAGCATGACATGGTCGACCTGCTTGGTGTGGAGATCCCTGGGCTTGGTAAGTAGCTATTTAATAACTACTTTTTTTCCTTCTGCTCAGTTATATTGCTAATCTATTTTTTTCCTGAAGAGTACGAATGCTGCTGATTAGATTACATTGCAGGTAAATTAATGTTTAAATAGCTTCTGTTATTGCAGGTGCTCGCCTGGTTATTGGTGTTGCTACTATGCTTACTTGTTTGCAACTTTTTAGTCATTTGAGAGCATTACTACGTAATGCTAGAGACAGTAGACTCAAGTCTAGTCCTTCTTTGTACTCCTGCTGCTACCACGTTGAAGAGATAGTGGTGGATTGATACGTTGAGTATACTATTTATTACTTGTTCTAGGACATTTGTTAGTGGTCTGCAATCATGATGACGGACTGTGTCTGTCACGCGACGTCTCGTGCTGCTGAGTGATGGCAGTCGTAGTAGAACCTTTTTGTTGTTGATGTAGTTAGTGAATTACATAACTTTCCTATTAGACGGTCTGCGAATCCTGCAATTATTTACTACTATCCTCTTAGTTGACCAGATCAGATGCAATTGATGTTAATTTGTTTCCCCGACATAAATTTAGATTGAGTACAAAGAAATCAAATATTTCCCAAAAAACAATCATACATGTTGTGTTTCTTTATTTCATGATCACCAGCAACTCCCAGGGGCAAGGCGACGGCGGCGACAGAGACTCCGGTGGCAGAAGTTGGACAGGAGCAGTCCCTTCCAGGCTCCTCTGCTGGCCCCAGTAAGTTGTCTTATTGTTATCTTAATACTTATACTTCCCTAACTTTTACAGCTCCTATTTATTATCTTCTAATGTAGACTTCTTTCATCTACATTCTTATCCTGCCTCTACCATCACTCTCTGTGCTACTACTATTTACAATTATGAGTCGGTCTGTGTAGGTAGCTAAGCTTGCCCATTCGGCAAACGGTGTGAAACAAAACTCTGATACAGCAATAGCTCTAGGCACTGAGTGCAGTCCTCTGGGTTGCCCTTGCTGTCTTTTCCAGTCTTCTTAATGTAAGTGCTTTGACAATTTGCAACAACAAAATGTGATTGTTTACACCAAGTAAAAGGTATCAGTGTCCTTTTTGATTTGAGAGGAGCACATCCCATACCGCTAGTGTTTCAGGGACTATTCTGTAAGCACACAAAGAAGTATGGACAAGATGATAGTTGCAGTTCGTCTTTCGACTTACCTCAGTCCGAACAGAAGCTGAACCCCTAATCCCCTGACCGACTATCGAGAATGTCTGACCAATGATTTTATGACCCAGAAGAACAGATGAAGACTACCTCCGAGTCCCGGCCTATCTGAGTCACTGAAACATGACTGCCAAGTGCAGTAGTTCAAACCTTTCTGCTCACTCTCTCGTAAACAAAAACCACACAGTGTTTGTTAGTTTTCAAGTTTTATTTTCAATGAAGAAATAAAAACACTATTTCTTTATTTTTAATAGCGTAGTATTCTGATGGATGAAGATGACGTTAAAGTTGCAACAACATTCCCAAGAATGAAATTAGTATGACTCAAAATTAATAATAGTTAACAGACACATGAAATTATTAGAATAACTGTGCGGAAGCCCCCACCTTCTTTAAAGTACTTAAAGTACTGCTGGTGATGACTTACTAGTAGTTGGAGAATTGTCTGGCAAAAGGGCAATGGAATCTTCTTTCTGTAATGAGAAAAATGGTGCCCGTTAAGCAAGCATTCATCAGTTGTCATAAGAACAAGTGTAGCATTTAATGGAATAAGCATATAAAAGTTTAACACCCTTCCCAAAACCGTTACTTTTTTTCAATCCAAGTAATAAAAAAAATGTGTTATGTAACATTTTCTTCCGTTACGAGACAAAATAGGGGGTTGTGTATGGCATCTGAAAATATGACATGTTTTTCCTAGACGTCACAACATCTGACGCGGCACAGATGACAACCAGTGCCGGGGCCAGCAGTGCGGAGGGGTCCACTCAGGATGCGGCGGCGCCAACATGAGGAGCTGGGGGGGAAGACTCAGCGGCGGCGGACGGTGGTAAGTTATTATACTCCTTACTTATTGAAATTTTTTTGAGTAGCCTCGCAAAGGAGTGGATGATGTACTGTACAGTAGTACACAGTACACTAGTATAAGTACACTGTACTGTCAAGACCATTTACTAATTTAGAACTACTTTTTGGGCTATCACGTAGAAGACAGTCAACCTTGACTTTTAATAGCATTAGCTGCGGTACTTATCTGGTAACCAATGGCCCCCTCTCTTACACTTCAACTCAGCTGGCAAATTTTTATTGTGATTTGTGAAGCCAAGTCATATCAGATGAAGTTTAGGGATGTGAAGAACGAAAAGTTGAAGAAGGGTGAAACGAAGAACGAGCGAGTCTTAATATTTATGACTGTAAAGAATTGTTTTGTTGAATGCAATTCAACATAAGGAGACAGCGCTTTCCAAAAAATAATGAAAAGGGTGTTAGTTGGTTTTTGACAAAAATAAATTTTGGTACATTTGAGACATCAAGAAGAATCATAGACGTACTTTCGAAGCCTGGATGTTATCTTCTTTATCCTCCTCGTCGATAGCAGAGGTGTATGATGTAGTAGAGCAGACGCTGAGTGGAAGAAGTATGGCCAGTGGCAGTGCCACCCCTATAGAAAAGTAAGACATTCAGATCCCTACTTGCATGTACTGCTTAAAGTACTGCGAGTCTGCATCATCATGGCCTGTGTCTGTATTTCTTGGGTGAAAGCAGAGTGAGCTGCCATTATGGCGGCGAGCACAAGTTCACGTACCAGTGATTTCTTTTGCAACCCAAGAGAAAAAAAGTAAAAAAAGGCCTTTTTAGTACTCTCTGACTAGGTATGTAGTGGTGAGTCCACCCATAGTGCTGCTAGTGGAATTCCTGAAACTCCCAGTAATGTCACAGGCTTACAAAGACGGCGGAAAGATACATGTCAAAATGTTATACTGTTACAACAGGTATCTGTGCACATGTCGCCTTTTACGGAGTAAATGCTGTAGGTAATCAAACAACACAACCAATAGACAAACAATGTGGAAGTAGTCTTGATATAAGTTTTTCTTCCATTCAGATTTTATCCACCACGCCCAGCCAACACGTGTTTTGTCAGAGCTAGTAGCCCGCAACTTCATCAGGGCTCCCGAGGGCAGCGGTTCCAAACTATTGCTACAATGGCTAGGTGCTCTCAGCCGCTTCCAATTCCGACCCGGCTACCGGGTACTGTGAGGTTCTCGCTGATTCGTCTCAGCCGTCTCAGCTTTACAGCGTCTCCGCGTGTAAACTGTAAATGATTTCCGCATTTACACGCGGAGATGCTGGAAAGCAGTACGGCTTAACCTGCCGCTCACACGGATACTCCTATGGTGTGTCACATCTTTGGTATTAACCATCACACGGACGGCTGAGACGAATCAGTTAGAACCACGACATTACCCGGTAGGCGGGTCGGAATTAGAACCGGCTGAGAGCACCTAGCCATTGTGGCAATAGCTTTGGAACCGCTGCCCGCGTACGCCCTGATGAAGTTGCGGGCTACTAGCCCTGACGAAACACTTGTTGGCTGGGCATGGTAGATAAAATCTGAATTGAAGAAAAACTTCTATCAAGACTACTTCCACATTGTTTGTCTATTGGTTGTGTTGTTTGATTACCAACAGCATTTACTCTGTAAAAGGCGACGTGTGCACAGATACCTGCTTTATCAATTATGTTTGAATCTCTGTCCTCCTAATTGGAGGTTAAGGTTCTTCCACCTATCTGGGGCACCCTCAAAATAGTGGTTAGAAATTATAAATAACGTCACATACGGGAGGCGCCAGTTGTGGTTCGACAATCAAAAAAACCTGGTCCGTTGTCTTCAAAATGTTATACTGTGTTTGCTACTTTCTGGTGTTACTGATGCTGGTTTTACTGAGTGTCAACTTTCTGTTGAATTATTTTGACTTTATGTTAAAGACTATTGGCTACAGTATTTTTCTTTCTTTTTTCATAGATGCTACTCCCAAAAAGCTCACCCGTAAGGAGATGGCTGTCCGGGCCAGGGCCCGTAAGCTGGAGGCTATTTGTGTTGAGTATCAATGGTTGTGGGCTCGGGAGCATGAGGATGAAACTACAACAACCTCCAGTCCATCCTCCTCCACTGCCCCCGGGTCCACCAGCCACAAGCCTCCAGCCAAACGGAGCCGTTGCCCGACAGCCTCCCGCCGCCGCCGCACAGCAGGAAAATCAACAGCTGCCCCCACCCAGAGCCTGGATGGTATGCCAGCGCCGCCTCCGAAAGCGAGTGGACTACCTGGAGCGGTTGGCCGAAAAACATCAGCGCCAGCTCCGGGACCTCCCCAAAGAGCTGCGGGACGTGCAGCACCAGCTGTCCAAATGCCACCGGAGGAAGTGACTGTCCTTTGTCCCTTTTTTAAAGACTGTTGGGGGGGCAGGAATTGGGTTTTTGGGAAAGGGTACTTTTTGATTTTTGGACATTGATTTGGTTAGGGAGGGGGGTGAGTTGGGGTAATTCTATTTTTGTGACGACAACAACATCCCTAATTTATATTTCTTAATAATTATATTTTTAATTCAAAAACACAGTATATGCGCTCATATTATTTTGTGTGGGGGTTGGCGGTGGTTACTGGACGTTTGGTTTTACAAACTTACCAACATGAATGAATTATCTTGTCCTGAAATGTACCAAAATGCAAATAACCGAGTTAGTCAATTCAGTAGCCCTACTACTGTACTTTACTAGTAGTACTGTTAGTCTCTGCTCTCCTCCAAACTTAGTCCTAGCCCATTATTCTACTACCTCCCCAATATGCTTATCTTACCTGTGCTTTGCGAATCACGGTTGGTGAATAAGGTTGGTTGTTGACTTGAATCCTCGATGGATGCAATATCATTGTTGTGCTGGTAGCAGTAGTGGTACACACTGGCAGTATCACCATATGAAAAAAAGAGGAAATTAAACATTGAGTGGCCTGAGCGTAGCATTAGAAACAGTACAATAGATAGTACAGTACAGAACAGTGCCCTAGCCTAAGCAGTGCCAACATAAGGTAAGCATTAATCATTTCATTGTTGTTAACGTCGTGTAGGAAGAGGATGTTCTTATCAATCCACGATGGCGCACATGAACTTCTGGTTGCTTTGACCTTATCCTCCCCAGCAAGTGTGTGGAATTTATTGTTGTTGTCAGTCACACCTCAATGAAATACCACACAGCCCGGGCGAAGAGGGTTAGGGTTTGAAAATTGAATGGGAATGGGGTTTTTTGGGAAAGTTTGGTAGAAAGGAAAAAAAACACAGCATGGACAGTCAAACAACAAATGAAGAGAAACAAATTGATTAGAAGATATTGATGAATCTTGAAAGGGACATAAAGGAAGTGCACTACTGCATGCCATGAGTAGTAAATGGATGGTTAGGTTACTGAAAAGTAGTACTACTACTTACTGCAACTTACTAGTAACTACGAAGAAACAAGTTGACACTAGAGGGATGCAGTCATTACGCAATTTCACTTGCCTCTCTGCCCTCAGAGAGAATAAACACTTAGAACATTAAATTAGTGTTAAACATAGCAAAGATGTATCTAATTGCTGGAGGGAGTGAAGAATTTGAAGCAGAGATCAAAAAAACGCACAGAGTCACACTCGTAGAAGTAAGTTCAAGTTCACAACAATATCATTTAAAGGATAAGGAGAATTTTGGATGCTGTTACTGTTTTTTGTAGTTGTCCCGATGAATTTGTGAAGTCGATGCATCCAGCCATTCCTCTTATTCGCGGTACTCCCCTTCATTCCATCGGATGCTCCCTCGATCAATCTTGGTGACCGTACACACTGTCCACTGCCTGCTTGATGCAGATTTGCGGATCGCTAATTGTAAGCCTGAGTAGTACATCGATGGCACAGGGTAAAAGCCTGCCTGTAATTGATGATGGAAAAATACAACAGTAAGTGTTAAAGACACCTCGGAGAAAAAAATATGTAAGGCACGCTGTGTAGTGCAAAAATTATACTGTCACTTTCAGAGATGACAATCCCCAAAATCTAGAACACCCCACATCACCCTCCAAAAAACATGCAGAATACTGCTGCTACCTCACAGAGGCCTAATTTCAAATCGTTTCAAAACGCACTCAGAAAGTATGCCCAAAACCCCCCTTTCCCACCATGGATTATGTTCAAACGACTTGAAATCAAAATTAGACATTACAACAAGTTTTCCAAGACCCCACCCAGTCGTAAAAATCCATAACCCTGCCCAAACACATGCAATACAAAACTGCTAACCCTAACGAGCCCTAAGTTAAGAATAGTGGCAAACGCTTTCTTTAACTAGGCCAAATCCACCCTTTCCCACCATGGATTTTCTTCAAACCACTTGCAACCAAGATTACACATTCCCACGAGTGCTGTAAGACCCCAGAAACCAGTTGCAAAAATCTAGAACACCCCCAAACACATGGAATACTGCTGCTAGTGCTAACCCTAACAAACCCTAAGTTACAAAAAATGCCAAAAGGCTTTTCAGCATGGATTTTGTCCAAACCACTTTTATCCGGTATTAGACCTTCCCAGCAATGCCCCAAGACCCGCCAACCCACCCGCAAAAAAGCACAACACCCCCAAACAGCCAAAAAGCAAAAATGGAAAATCTTATACTTACAATATTTTTTGGCATTCTTTCAATTCTGTCCAAACGCGCTGTGCAGCTAGGCCATAACTCCCGTTTTCCACCCTGGATTTCCTGAAAAACAAATGCAATCAAAATTAGACTGTGCCAGCAGTGCTCCCAGACCCCAAAACCCACCCAAAAACACCCGGAACCCCCCCAAAGAGCACCTCAAAGACAAGCAAGTCAGCAAAAACGCAAAAAATAAATTTGCCTCCGATTTTGTCCAAACCACTTTTATCCGGTATTAGACCTTCCCAGCAATGGCCCCAGAGCCGTCAACCCAGGCAAAAACAAGTAGAAGACCCCCAAACAGCCAAAAAGCAAAAGTACAAAAATGGGGACTTTCAGCCCAATTTCCAAAATCACTCTGCGCGCGCTCTGCAGCTAGGCCCTAACTCCCCTCTGCCACCATGGATTTGCTTCAAACCTCTTGCAATCAAAAGTATCCATACCCAGCACTGCTCCCAGACAAGACCCACCCACAAACACCAGGAAGCCCCCCAAACAGGCCCCCGAAAACGCTAAATTGACCGAAATGTCAGAAAAAGCAAAAACTTTTTCCGCATGGATTTTGTCCAAACCACTTTTATCCGGTATTAGACCTTCCCAGCAATGCCCCAAGACTCGCCAACCCACCCGCAAAAAAGCACAACACCCACAAACAGGCAAAAAGCAAAAATTGAAAATCTCATACTTACAATATTTTTCGGCCTTCTGTCCAAACGCGCTGTGCAGCTAGGTCATGACTCCACTTTTCCACCATGGATGTCCTAGAAAACAAATGCAATCAACATTAGACTGTGCCAGCAGTGCTCCCAGACCCCGAAACCCACCGACAAACATCAGGAAGCCCCCTAAACAGGCCCCCAAACATGATAGTGAGCAAAAAGGCAAAAACTTTTTCAAGTCTGATTTTCGCCAAACCACTTTTATCCAGTATTAGACCTTCCCAGCAATGGCCCCAGAGCCGTCAACTCACCCGCAAAGAAGTAGAACACCCCCACAAGTGCAGAGTCTTTCTTCATTGGGCATAATCCAGCACTCTGCTTTGAGAGAAATAGGAGTCTGTAGGAGGAGGATAGAGGAGCATGTACTTGTGAACTTGTGAACCTGAGGAATGCAGACTGTGGCACCTTCAAATCAATAAGCAAATAAGTGAAGACAGTTCTGTTGATGGGCTTGTTTTTGTGATTAGGTGATTAAAGTGTTTATTTATATTGACTTTACAAAACAAAGAAAGACATACACACAGGAATAAAAGTGAATAAGGAAGAAAAAAAAAGTTATTGATTCATTGGCTCATTTTCAGGGCTCGGTGTCAGGGAAGAAGACGAGTTTGTCCTCATACTCTGCAAATTCAGGCGGGAGTAGGTCACCTAACAGAGAAGAAATTCCCTCATCTAAGTTGGTGTCCTCCTCGTCTTCTTCCGGCGTGTATTCTCGTACTATGTAATCTGGTGGTATGAGGTGCTGATTCATCTTGATCATTGTTAACCTCTCCACATTTTTGGGCGAGAGGCGGGTCCTTTTGCAAGTTACAATGCCACCAGCAGCACTGAAAACACGTTCAGAAGACACGCTTGCGAGTAGGCAAGACAAGTAGTTTATAGCTAGGTTGGAGATCTCTGGCCACAATTTTTTTTTCCCATGCAAATACGACAAAGGGTCATCATGAACATAGACCTCTGTTGAGTCATTCAGATAGTCCTGAACTATCGACTCAACGTTCTCCACGGTTCCTCCACTTTGCTTACTTTTTGCTGGGACCTTTTGAGAAGCAAACGCAAGCTGAGTTAGCCACTCCTCTTCTTCACACAATGTTACTGTTGTGTCTGGTGCAGATGATCCAGTTGCTGGTGTCTTTAACGGCTGAGAGGTCACTTCTGCCACAGCCACAGGTGCAGAAGTGGATTCTTTTGACGCCGGATGGCCTGCTGATGCTGATGTACTGCCTTTTCCTTCAATTTCCTGCCGTTCTCTTTCAAACCTCATGGCTGACACAGCTAGCCAATGTTTGTACTTTAAAACTTCTGCGTCACCAAAAGGAAAGAATGCTCTGCCTGCCAGTGCCTTTTTGTAGCGGGGATCCAGAATAGTAGCACAAATGTAACGCTGTTCTGTCTGGATCTTTTGAAGACGTTCATCGCAAAGTAGGCGCTGTAATATTTTCTCCGCCAAATCAAAAGCTTCTTGCTTTTCTTCATCTTTTTGAAACATTAACTACATTGGTGCCATTATCTGTGGAAACATAACCAATCTTGCTTTTTTTTGGGGACAGCCATTGAAAGACCTTGGTGTTAAACTCCTGCAAAATGTTTTCTGCTTTATGACTTGACTCCATGCCAAACATGGCTAGTGTTGCATGTTTCTGAGAAGCTTTGAAAACGGTTTACGGGTCAACACCTGCCCTTAACTTTGCTGTAACTCCTGAAAAAGAGACCCAGTGTGCAGTGATGCACATGTAATCAGTGCCTGCGCCACTGGTCCACATGTCTGTTGTCAGATGTATAGTGTGAACAGCACTCTTCTTTAAAGCTGCCCCAATCGCCTCCAGCACATCTGCATGTATTACTGGAACCGCAACTCTGGCAAAATAGAACCGGCTAGTAACCTTCCATTTAGGGCAGAGCGTTGCCACTAATTCAAGAAAACCAACCCATTCCACAAAAGAAAAAGGGAGAAGGTCCAGAGCTAGCATTTTAGCCAGCTTAGTGTAATACAGACGCGTCATTGGGTCGTTGCGTTCAAATGGCGCTTCTGAAAACAACATGCTTCTAATAGTGGGCTGGACCATGATTTTACGGGATCATGATGATGACTTCTTCGACGCAGTTACGCTCGGTGATGATGAACTTTTTCGCATTGGTGTCTCACTCTCACCCACACTCTTAGTGTGGCTCACAGGGGGTGTGCTGCTGACAGGGGTACTGGGTGTAGGTGAAGAAATGTTTGACGCTTCTTCCTCCTCGTCATCATCAGATGAAACATCAACGGATACAGTTTGTTGATTTCCAATTCGGGCTTCCTTGATCTCCTTTAGGAGCGCATGCCATTGGACAGTGTGCTGTCTCTCAAGATGACCTCTCTGGCCTCCGGTACCATAGTTGGTACCAAGCTTAACACGACTAACTGCAAGCTTACAAATGCTACAAATGGCTATGTTTTCCCTTCTTGCGCAAACACTAAAGAAGTCCCAAACTGCGGACTTCAAATGTCTGTGGTGGGCGGAGGAGGCGATACTGGTCATGCTGCTAATGCCAGATGAAGTGGAGTATGTGTGTTGCCGAACTTTACTATGTTGTGCACTTGCACCACCACTAATTGAGGTCGAGGTGGATGGAGGTCCCTTCTGGCGAGAAAAAAATATGGAAG
This sequence comes from Lissotriton vulgaris, assembly GCF_964263255.1. Taxonomy (NCBI): domain Eukaryota; kingdom Metazoa; phylum Chordata; class Amphibia; order Caudata; family Salamandridae; genus Lissotriton; species Lissotriton vulgaris. Next base: position 1,212,476,194 of record NC_141695.1, on the reverse strand, counting down.
CGGTAGGTGGTGGTGTACTAGTTAACTCCAATGATGGTGATCCCATTGCCTCCTCGTCGACCAGATCACGTTCAGCAGCTTTTCGGGCTAGGGTAAAAATGTATGTTTGCTGCATGCCCGCTGAGGCTGGAGTGGCGTGTATGAAGACTGCGTCGTCCTCATGAGAGTCTTCATCAGCAGGAGTAGTATACGACACTTTTTCAGCATCGTCATCATCACACCACATAACTATGAGTCTTTCGGGGACCTTCCTTTTACGCTTATCTACCTTTGTCAGATCATGGTGTTCCTCACTCTCAGACGGCAGTGGTGGTTCCCAAGTTGGATACATATCATCAGAAGGAAGGGGGCTTGAAAAGATGTAGACACCATCCTTGATCTTTTCCTTGCTAGGGATGTGGAAGACAATGAATGATCAGGAGGAGTGGCTTCCTCAAATGATACCTCGGCTTGAATGTCGATTTCCTGATGTGCCCCTACTTCGGGAGGAACAACTATTGTGGGCTCTTGTGCCCCTTCATGCACCTCTGCTTGCGCATCTCCTTGCGCTGCCTCTCCTTCCACATGTACTTGGGCTTGTACTTGCACATGTGGTTGTTGTTGCGGCTGTGGTTGTTGAACACTCGTCAGATGAGTTACAACAACCTGTGTTGATTGAGGGACATTTCTACTACTTTCTTGCGATGAGCCAACATCACTGGTCGATGGTGATTGAACAACTAGACTAAGTGCCTCTGCAGCACTCAAGGGCTTGGACTTAATTTGGAGTGGTGGTGGTGGCGGCACTGAGCTCAATGGAGCAGGGGTGCTGCTTCCAGCTTGGTCCCCAGCAGATCCCGCTGCTGCTGCAGGCGTACTTTTTTGTTGCACGAGTTGCAGAGTTGTCTTGTCTGTGGCCGCACGTGACGTCGCGTGACGTTATGCTACACACACACCGCTGCAGGACTTCTTCCTGGCACTGGGGGTTCTCTTGTGCACCTAAAAGCAATGGAAGACAGAGGAACATCAGTTATACACCCCAAAAAGTCGAAAAACACATAACAATCATCACAATCCCATGCCATCCATGCCCTCAATGATGTTAAATTCAAGACACCCCACAGAAAGACTAGGCCCATGCACCACTCACTACCCCTGGCCATAATGGATGGAAGCTAGGCAAAATGGGTGCAGGCCTGAGAACACTGTCTGCATTCAAAATGGCCCCTTGCCCCCAAGCACATGGCCAGGGACTGCCTGTACCAGCACTCAACATGGCCCCCACCCACATGGCCAGTCCCCATCAACACCCCAAAAAATAAAAAAACACACAAAAATCACCACAATCCAATGCCATCCATGCCCTCCATGATGTTTACATTAAAGAGACCCCACAGAAAGACTCAGTCCATGCACCACTCACTACCCCTGGGCAAAAGGCCCCAACAGCAGCCCAAAAATCGAAAAACACACAGAAATCAGCACAATCCCATGTCATCAATGCCCTCCATGATGTTTAAATTCAAAACACCCCACAGAAAGACTAGGCCCATGCACCACTCACTACCCCTGGGCATAATGGATGGAAGCTAGGCAAAATGGGTGCAGGCCTCAGAACACTGCCTGCATTCAAAATGGCCCCTTGCCCCCAAGCACATGGCCGGAGCCTGCCTGTACCAGCACTCAAAATGGCCCCCACCCACATGGCCAGTCTCCATCAACACCCCCAAAAAATCGAAAAACACACAAAAATGTCCACAATCCAATGCCATCCATGCCCTCCATGATGTTCACTTTAAAGAGACCCTACAGAAAGACTCAGTCCATGCACCACTCACTACCCCTGGGCAAAAGGCCCCAACAGCAGCCCAAAAAATCGAAAAACACACAAAATTCAACACAATCCCATGCCATCCATGCCCTCAAGGATGTTTAAATTCAAGACACCCCACGGAAAGACTAGGCCCATGCACCACTCACTACCCCTTGGAATAATGGTTGGAAGCTAGGCAAAATGGGTGCAGGCCAGAGAACACTGCCTGCATTCAAAATAGCCCCTTGCCCCCTAGAACATGGCCAGGGCCTGCCTGTACCAGCACTCAAAATGGCCCCCACCCACATGGCCAGTCCCCATCAACACCCCAAAAAATCGAAAAACACACACAAATCACCACAATCCAATGCCATCCATGCCCTCCATGATGTTTACATTAAAGAGACCCCACAGAAAGACTCAGTCCATGCACCACTCACTACCCCTGGGCAAAAGGCCCCTACAGCAGCCCATAAAATCGAAAAACACAAAAATCAGCACAATCCCATGCCCTCCATGATGTTTAAATTCAAGACACCCTACAGAAAGACTAGGCCCATGCACCACTCACTACCCCTGGGCATAATGGATGGAAGCTAGGCAAAATGGGTGCAGGCCTGAGAACACTGCCTGCATTCAAAATGGCCCCTTGCCCCCAAGCACATGGCCAGGGCCTGCCTGTACCAGAACTCAAAATGGCCCCCACCCACATGGCCAGTCCCCATTAACACCCCAAAAAATCGAAAAACACTCAAAAATCACCACAATCCAATGCCCTCCATGATGTTTACATTAAAGAGACCCCACAGAAAGACTCAGTCCATGCACCACTCACTACCCCTGGGCAAAAGGCCCCAACAGCAGCCCAAAAAATCGAAAACACACAAAAATCAGCACAATCCCATGCCATCCATGCCCTCCATGATGTTTACATTAAAGAGACCCCACAGAAAGACTCGGTCCATCCACCACTGAGTACCCCTGGGGAAAAGGCCCCAACAACAGCCCAAAAATCGAAAATTCCAAAATTGTAGTTGCAGCAACTGTAATGTCCCAAAGAAACTTACTTGTGAAATTTCTAATCCAAAAGTGATCCAAAGAAAGTCAAAAAGGCCTCAAATCCAAATATCCAGCAGCATCCACAAAAAGTAAACCTTCCAGGTCAAGAATCCAAATGAAAGTGACCAGCACATGAGGAAAGCACTGGGAGGAGGCTGCTGGACAGGAACAGGAAGTTGAAGACTGTGGGGCACTTCCTCCCCCCCCCCCAATGGACTCCTTGCAAAGAAAAGTGCAGGCAAATGTCAACCTGAGGAGTTATTCTGATAAAAATCATCATTTTCAGAAGGTTTATGCTGCTTGCTGGTGGATTTCTTGTGCAGAATTGCAAATTTTGCAATTTCGCTAGTGCGAGATTGTTGCTGCACGCCGCATCTACGTGTTCGCAATTGTTTACTCCTGCGATGCGTGATCGCGAGCCTTTATGACGTACTTGCGTTGACAAACTCTCGATGTGCAAGGTGGCAGGCGCGATGACGTAATCACGCAGCACACGCAAATATGGAGAAAAATAACTCTTCAAAAGCTGAATGACGGTAAGTGAACGGCGCGCGCCGCAATATTGTATTTGTCAAGGGCGACCAAGCAAAAAAATCCGCTGCGTGCGAATTTGCGAATTTTCTGCAAATTCGCGAGAATTTGCGGATCGCAAATTTGACGAAAATCCGCAAATTCCGCAAGCGGAACGGATTTTACGCCCATGCTTACTTATAATCGCAGAAGACTCCAGACAGCCCACTTTTTTTTTTGCGTGGCGGATAAATCTGCACTGAACACCAACTTACTTATCCACCCATCCCCTTAATTTAGGTAATATGGAGGTTGCAACTCGAAAAGGAGAAAAACAAAGATGAAGGATAAGTCTATGGTACCTGCTGTCCATTTAATATTAGTCTGAAGTGAATGGAATGTGGACTGATGTGAGGGGCTCATCTTCCATTGGTGCAGCAGGTGCAGTGATACCAGGCCAATGCGGCCTGAGGAGCCAACGCAACCCAGAAAGTTGCTGTATTTTTCAACTCAAATAGTAGCAAGGGGCCCGTTTCTGTCCTTGGTCTAGGACTCATGACACACTAGCTATGTCACTGCCTAGCGTATCACTGCCTCAGTAAAAACTGTCAAGTAAGCACCTAGGCATTCTCAACCGTCTTCTTTGATGTGAAGACTTTTGCTAGTGAAATAATCGCAGGCTTTAGTCTGGATGATAAAGATCTGAAGGACGAGAGAGCCACGCAGCGGTGGTGGCAAGATGGCCGCACCCTGAGGAGGCTCTGAAGCGCCGGGACGTATTGCCTCATGAAGGGACATTTTAATTACGTGCGCTTTCGTCAGAAACTGACAGGAGCTGGTGGGCGAGTTTCCAACTCACGCTGAAGATGCTGTGACCCGTTTTTTGAGGATTTCGGCTTGCCCTGATAATCCCTGATGCTGTGGCTGCCATTTTGATCCTGCTGGTAACGGAGCCTCGTAAATCCTGTCAAAAGGACTCGCATTGTGCCCTGCACAGAGAGGGACCTCCACAATACAAGTAAATTTGCTTAGTCTCTTTGTTTGTTTGGCGCCTAATACTAAATGTGCACATCTGTGGCTTATTCTTATGAGGTCTTTCTCCACAGCCTGTATTCTCACTCGAGTGCAGTCACTATTGCCTCAGTTCTTCGCTCTTGCTGTGTATACACCTAGAGAACTCAGAATCTCATTTGGTGTTACTGCTGCTGCTGCTACAGTGTGAGCACCTTTTAGCTTCGCATTTAACTCCTCACTACTCTCTAAGCAGTGTATGAACTGCCAGGAGCTACTAGGCGATCTTCCGACTTGCACCACTGACGTGTTGACCTATTTGCGGGGCTTTGTGAATCTCCTCAGAATAACCTTCGTTGTCACTGGCACAGAATAAAAACTCCACATTACAACAAACCCGCCTAATTTCTTTGTTTGCTCAGAGGTTATCACTAAACGTGCACTTTTGAAGCTTATTCATCTGGGGTATTTCTCTGCAGCGTGTGAACTCCTTCAAGTATAGTCACTTTTACTTCAGCTTGTGGCTTTTGTTGTGAACATACCTAAAAGACTCTGCGTTCCACTCAATATTACTGCAAATGCTACTCGATAATCAATTTTTACTTGGCATTCAACTCTGTATAGCTCTATTGGTAATATAGTTGATAGTTTTGCGGCAGTCATGCTATTGGCGCTAGCTTATTCCTGTCTTCAACTGTTATGCAGTGCATTCTGGCAACATCACGCTGAGTTCTCCAAAACGCTCCTCTTATAAGTGGACTATATTTGATTTAACGCAGATTTTTGTTCTGGCGGACTTATACTTGTGTTTCTCACCCAGCTTTTAGACCTTCTTCCTTAAAGCTTTAACATGGATCTTGCACTCTCTAATAAGTTGCATGGTAATGCCGGGACTTCTTCAGGAGTTCGGAAGGACTCTACAGCCAACAATAGTAAGCGCCTCAAAAAAGACCCTTCCTCTCCAACTAAGTCCCCTCGTGTCTCTTCCGCCCCTTCATGCTGGAAAACTACCACCACCCTCCAAAGAATTAAAGAAAAATGGTCTGGCCTTGATATGAGATTATCTGATGTGGAACAAAAGGTGAGGGACGCACAGGATGTCGTGGCCAAAGTTGAGACCCTTACCAAGGATGTTTATCAACTTAAGAAATTCACAGAGGATTAAGAAAATTGGAGCCAACGGAATAATGTTCAAATTCATGGTATTCCGGAAGGAACTGAAGGCTACGACATGACCACATTTCTGAAAACTCAGGTTTTGCCGATTGTTGGCCTATCAAAATCAGCAGTTTTTAATATTCAAAGAGCACACAGACTAGGGCATCAAAATGCATGTTCCTCCACCACACCACGAGGTATCATCGCCTATACTCTGATCTATTGGAAATTCTAATGGCTGCCAAACAACATAAACAACATAAACAACTGGTCAGGTCATACGTTTTTTTCAGTCAGGATTTATCCAAACCAACTGTCAGCAGACGCAAGGAATTTCTCGACCTCCGGCCAGCATTAAAATCAATGAACGCCCGCTATGGCCTCCCTGTTTCTTTAAAGTAACCTACAAGGACAGAACTTTTTCTTTTGAGGATCCAGCTGATCTCTGAAAGTTTATTCATGCACATCGAGAGGAGCACATGGAACTTGGCAAACATTGATTGTTTAATATGTCTTCTGTTTAAATTCTTAGGCTGTGCATTTAGTGTTTGTCATTGTTAATTTCTCCTTTGTCCCGGTTTTAGGTTTTCTAATGCTGTGGCTGAAGATTCCAACATATTCCATCAGTTTGTGTGTTTGTTTGATGTCTCCGATCGACTTGTCCCCCTGTCTCTGGTAAGCACCTGTTTCCTTGTCTCATTTGTTATACCTGTTTTTTTTTTCTCGGTTTCAGACTGCTTTACCCCTTCCTTTTCTTCTGATTTTGCATTCGTGCTATTTGCTTCTTGGTGCCCCCCCCCCCAGTCGTGTGGCTCTTCTGGATTTGCCGTCCCCCCTCCTTCAAAAATGTTCCTTGTTCTTTTTTATTCCATTGTCATGACTAAAGCCCCTTGGCTTTCTGTCATCTTTTCTTCTTCAGCTTCTTCCACACATTTTCTTTCCCCTCCATTGTTTTTCTGGCAACATTATCCTTCTTTTTACTTTCTTCTAACTTTTTTCCTTCTATTTTATCTCATCCTTTGGTTTTGTACTTTTCTCTCATCTTGTTCCTGCTGTGATTATTTTTTACGAATACCTTTCCTTTGGTTATTCTCCACCCTTTCTGTTTCTCCACTCTTTACCTCACTCATGTATTCTCTACTCTCTTCTCTAGCTCACCTTTCTTCATTATTACGCTTACCTTTACTTAATATGTACTCATGAAAGGTGTTCGCGTTATTTCCTGGAATGTTAAAGAAATTCACAACCCTGTCAAAAAACTGTGAGTTTTATGTCATTTGGCAAGATTGAAATGTCACATTTCATTGTTGCAAGAAACACACCTTAAACTACAAGATTTTTTCTCCGGCAGTGAATAATAAAAAGGCTGTGGTTATTTTGTTTCATAAATCATTACATGTTCAGTTATAAAATGAGTTTCATGATAACAATGGTAAATGGTTGGTTTTAAATACTACTGTTAATGATATACACCTTTCCTTTTGTAATGTATACGGCCCTAATGGCATTGATTTAGCTTTTTGTAACAAATTGTCTACTGCTGACAGCTTAATTGTAGGTGGAGATTGCAACCAACACATGGACCCCTTTTTAGATCGGAAGTCACAAACCAGAAATGTTCCTAACAAGATGAAAAATCCTTCAATAGAGCCATTTCTTCTAGTGGCCATATAGACACATGGAGAATTTCCCATCCTAATTTATTAGAATTTTCCTTCTTTTCCCCTGTTCGTAAATCTAGCTCTCGAATTGATTACATGTTCCTTATACAACACGCCTTGCAATTCATGTCTAATTCAGAAATAGGCTCCATCCTCATTTCTGACCTCTCCCGTGTCATCTTAGATATGGATTACCCCTCACCCCCTTCCACATCTCGTCGCTGGTGCTTTAATAATTCCCTGCTCTTAGATTCCCAATTTGTTGAAAAATGTACTCTCTTTATGAACACATTTTTCCTTAATAATCTTCATTCTACTCCTCAATTTCATTCTGTTTGGGATGCCTTTAAAGCTGCTGCACAAGGATTCATCATTGCTTATGTATCCCAGAAGAAGAAGAAAGCGCTCTGGCAGTCTTCCATTATCTTTAAACAGATTAAGGACCTTGAACATCAATATTTCACCACAAATTCCACTTGCACACTATTCTCTCTTATTAAAGTTAAAATGCAATACAATAAACACTCATGGGATTCTGCCAGTAATAATCTTCTTAGATTTAATGCAAAGATGTATGGGGGAAGGAATAAGGAGGATAAATCTCTTGCAAACTATCTTAAAATTAAGAAGCAAACATCCAAAATTATCGCTATTTAGGATAGTTTGAAATTTTGTCATTCTTCAAATAATGACATTCTTGACTGTTTTGTTCAGTACTATACCTCCCTATACACTCCAGAATCTATTCCGTCATCTGCGCAAATTGATTCCTTTTTCCAAACCATTCCTAAATCTCCCGACACTTCTATAGATCTCACATCTTTAGATGCTGCTATTTCAGACAAAGAAATAGTCAATGCTATTACCTAGTTGCCCAAGGATAAAACTCCTGGCCCAGATGGCTTTACTGTTCACTTTTATCTTCATTTTAAATCAATCTTAGTCCCCCATTTACTCTCACTAATTAACTTCTTTTTAACTACTGGTAAATCCGCTGCCTCTTTCACTCAGGCAATGCTATACTTGATCCCTAAAAAAGATAAAGATCCTTCCATGTGTAAAAATGATAGACGCCTCTCCTTAATTAATACTGTTTGTCAAATGTTTGCCAAAATTCTTGCCATTCGCATTAATAAAGTAATCCCTGATCGTATTAATATTTATCAATCGGTGTTTGTTAAGAACTTTTCTCAATATCATTCACCTTGCTTCAAAGATGGACTCTCAGGTTGCTGCTATCACATTAGATGCTGAGAAAGCATTTAATAGGGTGAGCTGGGACTTTATGTTTGGAGCATTGAGATGGCATGGTTTTAGTCCCCGTATTATTCAGCTTATTCAACTACTATATTCTGCCCCCTCTACTTCCATTTGGGTCAACGGTTCTCAATCTAATTACTTTCCACTCCACAGGGATACTAGAAAGGGATGCCCCCTTTTGCCTCTTCTTTTCATCCTTGCCTTAGAACCTTTTCTAGAAAAATTAGGCGCTCCTCTTCTTGTACTTGTTTTAAATTTCCTCGCCCTTTCTATGCAAACACTATTAGAGAAACCATTACAATTTATCATGCAGATATCCTGAAAAAGCTATCTAATCTCATTGATGGTTGGTCCCCCCTTTTTCTATCCTTTTTCTATCCTGGTGGGGATGACACTCTACTATTAAAATGATGCTCCTTCCCATCTTCAATTTTTAGCTTTCCATGCTCCCCATCTCCCTCCCTTTCTTCTTCTTCAGAACCATCAATCAAACCTTTATAAAATTCCTATGGAATAATCGAAAGGCCAGGATTTCTTTGTCCCGACTTCAACAACCTAAAAGTTTAGGTGGAATAAATGTTCCTAATATTAGCCGATATCATTCCGCTTTTACATTAAAACAGATCTAGCCCTTTCTTCCAGATTCCACTTGCCCGACCTTAACCACTTGGAGTTCAATTGCATTGGCACAACCTTCACCTTTTTCATTTCTTACTGCCACTCGTTTATCTCAGCCCCCGAAATGCTTTATCACTCCCTTGTTTAAACATTCTAAAGCGCTCTCTCTATCGCTGTCTCGCTTCTTTACTCTATCTATTTACTCTCCCTACAGACCCCGATTTGATACAATAAATTCTTAAAAATTCACAATAGGGCGTTTTTTGGCAGGAGTGGATCGATAAATGAATTCTCATTTATGGCCACTTACTAGAAAACAACTCACCAAAAGATTTCCCGGATATTTGCTAATCTTTTCAGCTCTCAGATACATATTCCTCCCAATACCCCCTATTTATACAGGCCCTTGCCTTAGTACTCTGTCAAAACATCCCTCAACCCATTACTGACTCGGCCCTCTCCCCTGTGCCAGATTATTCTACCCCTTTAAAAGCTGCTGGTATATATAAGCTGCTTTCTATTTCACTAGCTGTTAGGTTCAAATCAAAATTAGAACTCATATGGGAACAGGACTTAGCACAGGAATTCTCCCTCCCAACGTGGGATTCTCTGTGGTTGAAAATTCACACAGTTTCTCGCTCTGCGAGTACTACACAGACTTTATATTTATTCTACAATAGACTCCATCTCACCCCTTCTGATCTTCATACATTCAAATTAATTGATTTCAAGACTTGTTGGTCCTGCTCACATGCTAACAGTGATTTCCTTCATATGTTTTTTTATTGTCCCCTAGTTAACTCCCTTTGGTCTCGTATATGGCCTAAGCTTAATGATATTTTAAATACAAATACACATTTTGACATTGTACATATTTTCATGGCTGGCTCCTCACCTTTTTGGAATGTTGCTAGCGATGTACGAAAGTTTATAGATTTGTTCCTAGCTATTTCCATTCAGATCATTAGAACTAATTGGAAGGACACTTCTAAAATCTCATATAATGCTTTGTGGAACTTGTTTTGTCATCAACACAGACTTGATCGTGCTTATGCCACCACTTTACTTTTATTAATCAAATAGGATTTGTTATCTCGCTGCCTGTTAGAGCTCTCCCTAGAGGGAGGACTAGGGCTGCGAGCTACCAGTCGAGCAGCATTCGAGTCCAGCGATAGCATTGTGATTTTAGAACGTGTTTTTGTGACTGTTACAATTTTAATCTGAGGGGGGCTTTTTATTCCTAGAATTAAATGGGAATTGTTTTTTGAGGCACTCTGACACCTCTACACACGCTACTTCGTCGCTGACAGCCTCGCCCAGCCGCTCTATACTCCCGGTTGAGGCGGCGGCGGGCGCCATCTTGGGTGTGGGCAGGGGCTGCGCTCTAGTCGCGCCGGCCTCCCACCCTCCTCATCACCTATAAAATGTGCGTAGGGTTCAGACGGCGCAGTGGGCTGGCACAGCGGGCGCGCCGGACGCGCGCCGAAGCCACGCCTAAGCCAAGCCCATCTGCGCCCGTCCGCGACCGACCGGGGCCAGGGGCTCTAACCCCTACATCTCACGCGTGCCACAGACAGTCCTACACAAGTAAGAGGCTGAGAGATCTTTGCCCCGCTCTACCCACCCTCTGCCGTCACACGATGGAGCCTCTGGACCTAGGTCCATGCCCTCACTGTTCATTTAGAGGAAGTTGTTTAGCGCCCATTGTCCCTGACTCTGAAGCGATTCTTGTTAAAGGGGGTCTTTTAAACTGTAGATCCATCAGCAAACACACTCTCCAGCTGTGGGATCTCTTATTGGATGAGGACATGCAGATATTGTTCTTAACTGAAACATGGTTAGGAGAACACTCTGATCCAGATATAATGGACACTATCCCACCAGGCTACACCCTCCACAGACTTGATAGGATAAAAGGAAGGGGAGGTGGCATTGCCATTATCGTCAAACACCCTCCTGAGTGTGTTCTAAAGCCAGTAAAAATTGATGACAGCGAAGCAGGTGAATTTAGTATTAAATTGACTCAACACGAGGCTATCTCGGGCATCCTAATATACAGACCTCCTGGCTCCCTGGGCAACTTCCGAAGTAGCTTATTAGAAGGGGTTGCTCAGACCGCAATTAAACACAATAAGGTTTTGGTGCTGGGTGACTTGAACCTACACCTAGAGGATCCCGTACAGAAGGAGGCAGAGGATGTTCGCCTTGTTCTACAAGAATTACAGCTCAACCTGTTAAGTGTCGCAGCTACACATCAGAGGGGTCACTGTTTGGACCCTATCTTCGCCAGTTGGGATATGATAAAAGTACTCACCCCTTGTCAGCTCCCTTGGACCGACCACTTCCTGGTCCCTTTTCAGTGTTTTTACCAGCCTGCTAGGACTATTGACAATGGAATGGGAAACACTATGAAACGCAAATGGAGACAATACTCTAAAGAAAACTTTATAGGTGCCATCCAGAAAGCACAACCATTATGTGCCACGGACAGTGATCAGGCGAACAAGGAATTTAATCTACTTGTAACTGCCACCTTGGATGAGCTAGCTCCCATGAGCAAGGGTAAAGCTAGAGAAGGCAGACAACGTACTGCCCCATGGTTCACTACTGAACTCCAGCAAATCAAATCTAACTGTAAAAAACTTGAAAGGAGATGGAGAAGGAACCCGAGTGAACAAGCAAAAAACAGTTATAGCTCAGCACACCGGAGCTACCAGTATGCGGTGCGTAGAGCTAAAGCCAAATACTTTCAGACACGCATTGAGGCTGCCGAGAGCTCCTCGCGCGAACTGTTCAAAATATATAAAGAAATATCTTTAGTCTCTAGCTTTAACACCCCCATAAAGACCTCCAAGGAGGGATGCAATAGAGTCGCCGACTTTTTCTCTAGTAAAGTTAAAAAGATCTATGCTTCCTTCTCTCAACAACCAGATAAGGGCATAGATTTTATAGCAGGCAGCTCACCGGCAGCCCCTGATTCCTCATTACTAACTTTCGAGGTCCCCGCAGCTGACAAGCTAATAAAGATCTGTTGAAGTGTGAAATCCGGTTCCCCCAATGATACGGCTCCGGCCTGGGTCATCTCAGAGGGCCTGATAGCCCTGGAACCTCATATCAGACACGTCCTACAAACCTCCTTTTCCACTCAACAAGTCCCTATGGAGTGGAAGAAGGCCATAGTACTGCCAATAAGGAAAAAACCGAATGTAAGCATGGAGGTGCTGGAAAACCTTAGACCTATTTCCTTATTGCCGTACGTGGCGAAGGTGGCTGAGAAGGTGGTTAACGCTCAGCTTACGGAGCACCTGGAGAAATGGAATCTACTCCATCCCTCACAATCAGGTTTTAGGGCGGGCTACTCCACGGAGACGGCTCTTCTACGAGCCACTAAGACCTTAAGAGCAGGGGCAGATGCAGGTCATACAATGGCCTTGATCATGCTCGACCTAAGCGCGGCTTTTGACACCGTAGCGCATTCCATCTTGCTACGGTGTCTGAGCGAAGCCGGGGTCGTGGGTCCTGCGCTGTGCTGGCTACAATCGTTTCTTACGGAAAGGTGTTTCCAGGTACAGCAAGGGACATGCCGCTCAGTTGAGATGTCACTAGACCAGGGAGTGCCTCAGGGCTCAGCTCTGAGCCCTACTCTTTTTAATCTATACATGGCCTCCCTGGCGAAAGTTGTACATTCATTTGGGGTGGAATTGGTGTCGTACGCCGACGACACCCAGCTGCTGATCTCCCTATCGCAGAACACCTCCAACACCCCTAACAACTTTAAATCCTGTATGCAGGCACTAGCAGAGTGGATGGATGCCCATTGCTTAAAACTCAATGGCTCTAAAACAGAGGTGCTGGTGGTAGGGGGTAAAAGCGAAAACTGGTCGGCCGAGTGATGGCCTTCATGTCTGGGCCCTACCCCCATACCATGTCAGGAGGATAAGAATTTAGGAATCTGGATGAACCCCTCTCTTTCATATGATGGCCACATAAGGCGTCTTGTGGGCAAATGTTTTGAAGTACTAAAGACCCTAAATAAAACTTTAGACCTCCTTCCCTTAGCGGCCAGAAGGACACTAACTCAGGCACTGGTGACCTCGCGGTTAGATTATGGAAACATTCTGTTCCTTGGGGCAACCGAGGGCAGCATAGGCCGCCTACAAGTCATACAGAACTCCGCCGCCAAACTGGTGTTAAGAAGACCCAGGAGAGCTAACTCGAAAAAGGCGCTGGACGCGCTTCACTGGCTGCCTGTGAAGAAGCGTGTGCTGTTTAAGTGCCTCCTCTTCTGTCACCGAATTGTCTGGGACAGGTCCCCCGCATACCTAAAGGATCTAGTCAGCCGATATGAACCAACTAGGACCCTCCGTTCGGAGGGTGCCGGACTGCTGACAGTCCCCAGGATTAGGAAGGCTAGAATGGGTGGACGCTCTTTTGCGCTCCAAGCAGCTCAACAATGGAACAAACTTCCCCCTGCTCTGAGACTGGAGAGCAGTGAATCGCGGTTTAGGGCCATGCTTAAAACACATCTTTACACTGCGTAGATCCTAGGCTCTCTCGCTGTTCACTGATAGCTTCAGCGCGGGGACACGCCGTGATGGCGTTACTGAGCGCTCTATAAGCTCTTTATTATTATTATTATTATTATGGTTACCACTTACAGATTTTCTTTCCAGACATGTTGTTTGAAAATTCACTAGATTGTAAACTGTTATACTTTATTTAATTATATGTGAGATGTTGCTTCTTTTTTCTTCTCTCTCTATCTTTCTTGCCCTCTCTTTTTCCTCCTTTCTCTTTTTCCCTCTCCTTCCTAAACAACAAAAAAAATCCCCAATAAATGCTTTTTGTAATATTGATAGCCTTTACATTCTGGCTTGGATTCTACTTTCTCATATACTTTGTTTTGCAATTTTTAACCAATCTTATGGTTGTACTGATGTTTTACTTTGCCTAATTTATTCAATAAAGCTTTATACACTTAAAAAAATAATATCTGAAGGACATCTGGCACATTAAAAAACTAATTAAATTCATTAGGGGAAGAGATGGCTGATATCATTCCAAAAGCCAACAGCTGCTTTTGGGCCCTCAGTATTTAAGGGGAGCTGCGATGGAACCCTAATGCTGTACAAAAAAAGGCTGAGAGCATGGTTTTCTTCAATGTCTGCAACAACTTCATGAGGTAGACAATAAGATCTGCACAGATGTGAATTAACCCCTAGTTTGACCAGAAAGGTGAAGCTGGATGCATCCAGTTCTTGTAGGATAGGATTTCGTCGCACCAGAATGTCAGCAGTCCCAAAGTCGCTCCTGTAATCACAACTTCCCTGCAATTGATAAAGCACAGTTGTTTCAGCTGAGTAGAAGAAAGCGGAAGTGAGAGAGAAAGATTGGGCCTTATTTATGAGCCCTTGCATCACTTTTGCACCGTTGGTGTGTCACTTTTTGTGACACACTACCAGGGTAAAAAATGCGCCATGTTGCGTCATATTTACAAAGTTACACATCTAGGTAGATGCATTACTTTGTAAACCCCTGCACCACGTTATACCTGCGCCAGCAAATAATGTATGCAGGGGGGTGTTCTGATGCAAGTAAGCCTCGTAAAGTGCTGCAGTGAAATCTATGAGATTTCACTGCGTCACTTCTAGGATGCAAATGCGTCAATATCTTATGCCTGCCTCAGAGCAGGTGTAAGACTGATGCAGGCACATTTGAAATGGGACTTGCCCATGTGAAATGACGCATTGATGGACTTGCGTTACTTTCGTGATCCACTCCAGCAATGCGTCATTTTTGCGCCTACAGATACGTCAGAAATACTGAAGTATCTGTGACTCCTTGCGACATGATGCGTCATACTGTAAATATGATGCAGCCAGCATGTCGCAAGAAGGGCGCAAAGAAAAGTGACGCATCGCTGTTTTCACGCAGCGATGCGTCACTTTTCATAAATGAGGCCCATTGTCTCATCTGACATTTGACCCCATAGGGTTAAGGTCTACCAGTGATGTCAGATACTGAATAACATGAGTGAGGACTGGGTCAGAAGCAGCTACATAAAAATAAAACATATCAGCAAATTTAACTGATGCCTACAACATAATACAAATGTATTAGCCAACACTAAATAACAAAACAAAAATGAACTTTCACCTTAGTCCTACTTGCTTGTGGCTACTTCGTGTCCCTTTATAGTTTTTTTCTACTTACATTAACAACCAACATGGAGCTAAAAATCAAATAAGAGGAGCAAATGTCATCAATGTGCATGATTCTTGAGAGCAACGCATGCCTCCAATGATCCTCGGTGTGTTGTGAGACATTCCATAGATATAGCTCTCAATGGTTTCTGAGGTGTTCATGTCTGAACAGCTCACCCACTTCAGGCCCCTGTGGTACTTGCTGTCAGGCAGTTTTAGCTAGATATAACAACATTGGCCAAGTCAATGGGTCTGATGTACCCATTTAGCTGTAAACCAGACCTATTTGTTTTATCGTAGCTTGTTATTGTACTGTATGAGTGACGTTGTTATATTGGGCTGCTACTGTAATTCGATTGACATTTTTAGTTATATGCACAATATGGAATATATCTTTCATAGCCTACATGAACAGTATTACCTATTCAATTAGAAATACATTTTCTCACAAACGTAAGCTCTTTCCCTCACTCTTATGCGAGTGATCTATACTACGTAAATATTACTTTGAGATGAGATAGCCGTATTTTAATAATGTGGTCGCAGACATGAAAAAAGAAATACTAAATATTTGGACAAAGTGATATTAGACACTGGAAAAAAACTATGGGGCATATTATCAAGGGGGTTTATCTCCGCTTTTTTGACTTTAAAAGCCAAGAAAGCGGAGATAAAATGATCTCCCTATTACCAAGCTGTCGCTAACACCAGTTAGTGACAGCTAATAGGAGATAGCGACCATCTTGGGCCCCGCTTTGCATTTCAGTGATATTTATCACTAATGACATGCAAAGTGGGTGTGCCAAGATGTTAGCGACTGGAAACAGTCCCTAACATCGCTATCTCCTATTACCAACTTTTGGAGATATTCGCTCTAAGCGCGAATATCTCCAAAAGCTAACACCTGCCCTGAGCAGTTCTTAGCCATGTTATCCAATGGGAGGTGGATAACATGGCTAAGAGCATTTGCTCGATAATGCATGAATATCGCTGACTTTTCAGCGATATTCATGCATTGCGGCCGTTTTTTATCGCATTTGCGATAAACCTTGCTAATAGCAAGGTTTATCTGCGATAAAAATCGCTGATGTGCGGAGATAATTTTTGTCTCAAAACAAGTTAGAGACAAAAATTATCACTAGTTGTTGGTAATATGCCCCTATTGCTTTCTGTGTTGTCGAACTATTTTTACATGATCGTGCAGATTAATACGGCCCCCTTTTATAATTATTCTTATCTTTTACTATTGTTTCAGTGCCATACCTACTGTTCTAATATTACAATTATGAAATACTGTAGGACTGTGATTAACGTGGTTTGCCTAACGAAGCAACGTTTGAGCAATTAGCGATAAACTTGTCATTTTTGTTGCACTTGGGATCACTCAATATGCACTTGATTTGCATGAGTTAATTCTTTAAATTCATTCTGAGGCTGACAAATGCATAATGATTGAGAGTCTTCAAATCGATAAAAAGACAGGAAAATATACAAAAAATTCAGGATCTACATAGGTTGACTATCAAGTCATCGTGGAGAATGTGTTGTACCCTTTCAGTCTTCATATGTACACAATGATAGTATGCTGCCTTTACAAAAAGTCTCGGTACTCAGCCATAAGTCATGTGGCGGGATCCTAATGGCATTAAGGTGGGGATGGGCTGCAAATATAAAATGACGGAACATCTTTCACCTTCCCCTGCTTGACCTCTGTGGCAATGGCACAGTTTCCCTGCTGGGTGTAGAATGGCTGGTGTTTGGGGGTGAGGGTGGCTGTTCATCCAAATGAGGGGATGTGGCCTAATGGCTAGAGTAATCGACCTCGAAGGTGAGGAACTGGGTTCGAGTCTAGACAGGGACGCTTACCGTCCTGTGATTCTGTGAAAATCACTTAGGGCCACATTACAATGTTGGTCGTTAAGCCTCCGACCACCGAATTACAATTTCAGCAGTAGTAGTGTAAACCGATCTGAAGCCGCACATAATCCTTTAAGGACAGCCTATCTGCGCTTCTGCTGTCGGGATTATGATGTGGGTTTCTGACAGCCTTTCGATGTAGGAGTTCCAACATGGAAAGTCTGTCCGAATGAGACTTTGGGGGAGCGGGCCCCCATCCCCCTGCAGCCTACGATTGTGGTCATGGACACCATGTGGCAGGCCCTGTGAGGTGCATGCCACAGGGTGCAGGAATGTGCAAAATCTGGGTGTTTGCCACACAGTGTAGGGATATGCAAAAACTCCCATTTTACAATGGAAGCTTGTGCTGTGACAGGTTTCAGACCACCGCACAGGCTCCCATTGTAAAATAGGAGTTTTCGACCGCACATAGGGGCCGATTACGATGGCGGGCAGACAAATTCCGCCCGCCATCGTGGTGCAAGTGAGACCGACCGCCATAGGTGCGGCGGTCCCGCACGACAAATTAGGATGCGTCCGCCACACTGGCGGGCACATCCCGTATGTTTACATTGTGGCGGGTTACAGCACCCACCACAATGTAAAAACACTGGTTTTACATTTGAATGTAAAACGTGGCAGGAACCGTGCGGTTCCTGCCACCTTGTACATGCAAATGTAGGTGGGTACCATAGGTACCCCCCATGTGCTGCACCCCACCCCCTCATCCCCTGGGGGCTGGCAACGGGCCCCCAAAGACATTTTCCGCCTGTCTTTTTGTGGCGGAAACTCTGGCACAAAAGACTGGCATTCTAATACCCACGGCGGTGCCTGCACGGCACCGCCTCCATTGACCCCCTGTACCTGGTCCCGCAAGTTGGCCGGAACAGGCCCGCCTTGTGGGACCACGGCGGACGGTCTTTCTGTGCGCCGCGGTACCATTTCCCTTCACACCGCCATCCTAATATGGCGGTGGGAATTTTAAGGTCGATGGTGGTGAATCCGCGACCGCCGGGCCGGCGGGCCCATGGCGGACGGTCTTTCTGTCCGCCGCGGTACCAATTCCCTTCACACCGCCATCCTAATATGGCAGTGGGAATTTTAAGGTTGATGGCGGTGAACCCGCGACTGCCGGGCCGGCGGACCTCACCGCCGGCCCGGCGGTCGCGGATTCACCGTCATCGTAATCGGCCCCTATGTGTGGTCACATCATAATTGCGGTGTTAAGACTGCTGACTGGAGGTAGGTCGGTTTCACATCAGTCAGAGCCAACTCCGACCAACATCGTAATGTGGCCCTCTATCTCCCCGTGTCCAACAAAAATAAATGTGTCCATCTGAAAGCAAATGGTGCTCATGTAAAGCCCTCTGATACCTTTGAATTAAATTTGCAATATATAAAACTCTCCCCCCAAAAAAAACGTGATTTCGGGAGTGTATAAAACTTCAGCTTCCTGAGTTTGAGGAGAGAAGTAGATCACTGACTGCTATCCGTTGACAATGTTATGTTATGTTATGTTAATTAATTTGTAAAGCGTGACTGTTACCAGAGGGTGTCCTGGCGCTGTCTGCTGTCCATGAGAAAAGGTAACATACACTATCAGGAGGAAGAGTCTAGAATAACCAGGTTTTAAGCATTTTCTGAAGGGGAGTAGTTCGGTACAGCATTTCAGGTGTGTGGGGAGCTGATTCCAGAGTTTTGCTGCTCAGACCACAAATCTCTTACTACCCCAGCGAGCCTTTTTCACCTGTAGTGCGGTTACTAATCTTTGCCCTGATGAGCGCAAAGATCAGGATGGTGAGTACCATTGCAATTGGGCCTGCAGATATAATGGACCCTGCTTCTGAAGCGATCTAAAAACAAGGCACAAAGATTTAAAATGTATCCGTTGTCGTACCGGTAACCAATGAAGTTTACGGATTTCACTAGAGATGGGAGAGAATTTAGGTAGGCCCACAATCAGCCTGGCAGCTGTGTTCTGCAACAGCTGTAGCCTCTGCAACAGCCTCTCCTGGATATTTAAATAGAGGCTGTTGCAATAATCAAGTCTAGACATAACAAGTGCCGTGACCACCGTCTGCCGACTTTCCTTAGGCAGAAAAGGGAGAACTTTCTTAGTGGTTCTAATAGTGAACATTGTAGAAGAAACCACTGCGTTGATTTGTTTCCTCATGTCCAATCTATCCTCCAGGTAGACTCCAAGGTTCTTCACCTGTGTAGAAGGAACAGGAAGAGGACCCAAGGAGTTTGGCCAGCAATTTGGGGTCCAGGTGCTTATGTCGTTACCGAATAGGATGACCTCAGATTTATCTGAATTTAGTTTCAGACAATTGCTGGCCATCCAAAGTCTGACTGCTTCCCTATAATCGTGTAGCTTGTGGCAAACCACTCCTTCTGAACTAGGGAGGAGGAAGATCGCTATCTGTGTATCGTCTGCATAAGATGTAAGCTGGAACTCATAAGATCTTATTAGTGGCGCCAGGGATGATACATACACATTAAATAGGGTTGGACTTAGTGATGATCCCTGAGGGACCCCACAGGGCAAATGAAAAGGGGTTGAGCAGAAATCTCCGAGAGGTAATATATGCTTACGCCCAGAAAGGAAAGATTTTAAAACCTTCCAGGCGGAGTTCTTTACTCCGCAGGCTTACAAACGGTCCATCAACAATAAGTGATGGACCGTGTCAAACGCTGCAGAGAGATCAAGCATAATCATTGCTGCTTTGCCCCCTTGATCCAGTGCTTTCCTAAATGGTTGTTTTCTCATCAAGCTACAACCTGGAAGAGGTGACAGAGGATAATGATGCCTCCAAATGTGTTAACATCTGTCTCAGTCACTGAAATCATTACTCCAAGTTCCCTGCTGCTGCACTACTAAGGCACTGCTGGGTGGTGTTTTGTGTGCTGACAAAGGACTTTATATGCAAATCAACACAGAAAGGACTTTGAATGGTACAATACAAAAAAAAATACCAGGGCGTGATGTGCCACTCACCCAATGGATGTTAGAAATCTTGGAGATATATTTATATGGGAGTTAGGGGTGCCACGAGGTGGTAGTATGAAATGTAAAAAAAAGGAATGGGGAGATTAATGTGAGCACAAGGATTTGGGTGAATGTCGCATGAGCCACAACCAAATGAAACTGCTACTTTTGGAGTCGGAGAGAGACAAGTCTAGCAAGACTTTTATTTTTAACTGCTTTTTCCAATGAATTCATCATTCCATTGGTTACACCGAGGTGCTCATTAGAACTATCTCAGGAGTACCACATTGATAATTCCACACCCAGAATGAAATAATCGCTAAGCTACAGTTATTTTGGGGGTGCAGAACTAGATTAGGATTACAATTTATTCCATAGAGAACGTGGAATATCGATTGGAATTGGTGTTTCCAGAGCAATACAATCCGGAATTTTCGTCTTTTTCTGTTCAGTCTCCCATAGCAAATATTGCCAGGTTTTTCTTGGCTGAATGTGAGTAGGAAATAAACCTCCCAGTGTGCTGTGTCAGCAAATCTTGTAATTCCATTGGTGTTGAAAGTCCTGTCTGTGCGCAAATCAGAGTTACCATCATAGTCAGAATAAGGTAAGGGACTTACTAGTTTAAGGAACATCAGCATGCTTAACAACCTATATACTTTATTGTTCAATGTGGTAACAGCAAAGTCTCCTGCATGGTATATAGGCATATACCCAGCCCTGATTTGCCCAAATATATGAAATCACATTTATATAAGGAGGTTGGGCTTCTCGGTTAGGATGGGACAGGTACCAGCCTAAAAAATTGATTGCGGCTAGGCAGGCAGGGTTTACAAAAGTTGTGTCCCTCTTGCTAAAATGCATCCTTAACCTTTCTGCACTTAATCATAGTTTGAACATGCTTTGACATTATCAGAAGAAAATTGATGTTACCAGCATATAGAATGCCAGAGGTTTGCCGGACAAATGATCTAACTATATGACCAATCATATACTTTTATGAAAATGGATTAACAGAAGTGGGTCCCAGCTTAAATTGGGAGAGGCTCAGATTTTATACGTTTTTTATTATTTTGGTTTACTGTCGTGGATTATGGTAATTTAAAATAGCGTAGGAGTAAAAATTACTATACCCACTTTACGTACAGAAAACTGTTGGTGGCGCCAGAGAGCAGAACCAGAGAGACGGACCGCCGACCAGAGTGGAGCGGAGCGGAGCGAAGCAGAGCGAAGCGGAGCAGGAGCGGAGCGGGAGGCTCGTCGTCAATACCACGACCGAAAGAACCCCCGCCTGCCCAACGGCCCACCAGGCACCCGCAGTGTGACCCGCAACGCAGCAGGCAGCCCAAGCGGCGGTACCAACCCGTAGCGACGACCAAACCGAGACCAAGCAGTCGGGTCTCTATAGCGCGGAGCGGAGAGGAGCGGAGCAGGAGCAGAGCGGCAGGCTTGAAGGCAACTCCGCGACGGAGAGCAACCCCGCCTGTTCGCCAGCCTGTTGGGCCCCCGCAGCATGATCCGAAGCGCAGCAGGCAGCCCAAGTGGCGGTAATCAACCCGCAATCTGCTGACGACAACCAAAACGAGACCAAGCACTCGGGTCTCTATAGCGTGAAACGCAGTGCGGCGGGCGGCCCCAGCGGCAGACACGGCCTGCACAGCTAAAGGCCTGCCGTCGACTGGCGGAGCGGAGGAAATCGAGGAATGGATCGAAGCGGACCGGAGTAAGAGGAGAAGACCTGAAACAGCACTCCGATGTGCCAGCGATACGCCAGCACCAAAGCGGCTTGAAGTACCAGTGTAAAGCCCCAAGAACTGGTGGACTCAGAGGCAGGAGACGGCCAACTTGAACGGAAACCTCCAGCAGTAGGACGGTGAGAGGGGCACCTGGGACTCGGGGAAAGGGGTGGTGGTGACTTCAGCGGTCAGTAATACCATTCCCCGCCCCAGCGACCCCCCTAAAGCGCCCTACGCCTCCAAAGAGTATCCACTTAAGCATTTATCTCATGCCTAGAGTGATTCTAACACCTCCTTATAGCCCATTATCCTCCTGATAACACGTGGGGCAGCCCAAAATTACCACCCCCCCGGGAAGGCAGAATAACTACCGCCCCAGGATAAGGAAATGGCTTTCAAGAAATTTAGGTCGCGAACCATCTTTATGAAACGAATGGGAACTGAAGAGGCAATCAGAAAGTCCTCCAACAAAGCGGTGAAAAGTGGACAGATAACAAGGACTCCGGCAATAACCAATTATTTTTCCACACTTACCACCAAAGGTCAAATAGAAAGTCAACCGCAAAAAGAAGGAATAAAACCTGAGCTGAAGGAGGGTGGAGAAGACAAACCGGGAGCTTTACAGGACGAATCAGGTGAACAAAACCTAACGAACCCTGAATTTGAACATGAACAAAAAATCAGTTCATCAGTTATAGAGGAATCCCCCCTGGAATCAGACTTACCTGGCCTAACTACTCCGAGTCTATTAAATATCCAACGCAGCACTGACTGTAACAATCTATGTCCAGAAACAATTGTTAAGGAGGACGATAAGAAGCTCGAACCGCATATAAGGCCAGATGAGATACTTACCAGTACACTACAAATATCCCCGGATCGAGAAGTTGATCTCGAATATTCACCAGACCTCTACATGTACAAATCTACCAGCTTAACTAATCACAACACTCCTGTGTCTAAGTCACTTTTTACCTTGCAAGAAATTTTAGAGTCTGTCCTCTCACTCTTAGGCCATATTCTGGAGAATTCAGACCAAACTCTTGATGTCCAAATAGGAATATGAAAATTCCTAGTAGAAGAAAAGAGGAAAAAAGACCACACCGAGTCAACAAAAATACAAGAAACGCCAGTAAACATTCAAGAGGCAATAAGTAACAAGAATACCATCAACACGCTGCAAGTCCAGGGAAAAAGCGAAATTGGTACTCAAACGAGAGGAACATCATATAAGGGAACTCGGAATAACCACAAGGAACCAACTATATATTCTCTAAAGAAGCTCTTCAGAGAAGATCCAATTAACGCCCATAACCAATATCCTATTTTCACTAACACCAAAAATAAACCAATAACGTCCAATTCGGTGACTGATCAAGGAAAGAAGGCTAACATCATCCTCGACGGCGAACAAGCGAGGGATACACAAAAAATCAAGAAGAACCAAGAAGGAGCTGGGAAAAAAAGAGGAAAGCCGCAACGAAGAATCAAAAAGAAGAAAGCGCGTAGGCTCAAATTCCACATAAGCCATAATCCCTCCTGCATCCCAGCACGAGCAAGAAGAAAGTGCGAAAACTCTGACTCCCATAAAGGGAATAAATCGAAACGTGGCAGTAAACGCAGACAAAAAAACTCCTCAACAAAACACTACTTTAAACCCAAGAGCCGAAGAATTTCATCTCAATCCAACATCCACAGGGTCAAGGGAGCGCTTCAAAGGGCCAGAAGACCATGACAAAAAAAGCCCCACCCGGGAAAGAAACATCGTCAAAACACTCACAAATAGCAGAGCTTTTTCCCACAGATAATGTCCCACTAAATCGAGGTAGAATTGTTAACCTCCTCCATCGTATTATTCCGTTACAAACCTTAACAAAAAAAGAAATCGATTTAGTAATATTCCCAGACAAAAAAATACCAAAATAGCGGTGGTAGTATTTTGGTCATCGGTGTTACCAGGGATCATCTTAAGAGAACAGGAGGCCTTACATAAATGTGGCTATGATTTGATCCCAACACAGGAAACCATAGTCAACAATCCAAAAAAATGGTTCAGAGGACCTTTATGGAAAACCCCCCATATTCAAAATAAAACTACCTACAGCACAGAAGACTCAGCAACAAATTCAAAATTAAATAAAAATCTAAAGATCTCAGTAAAGAATGGAGAAAGAGAAGTTTGGAGCCATGACGCAGAAGCAAAGGAAGCAGCAAAAACGCTCCAGTCATGGTCATGGATCTCTGAGTCACTGAACGGTAGGAAAAATGCGAAGTATACGACTCATACCGTTTAGCAACTGCCTTTCGATAACATCTTGGAACATGGCGGGGAAAACTACAGACAAAATGACGGAAGCCAAAAAAAATCGACCGGACATATTGGCATTACAGGAAACCTGGTTAACAAAACTTTTAACCAGGACGGATAATTTGTTTACGATACCCCCGCGCAGGAAGCAAAACCGGGACACGCTAAGGGAGGAATAGCCATCTGTTATGACCGGATTCTCAG
This sequence comes from Lissotriton vulgaris, assembly GCF_964263255.1. Lineage (NCBI taxonomy): Eukaryota > Metazoa > Chordata > Amphibia > Caudata > Salamandridae > Lissotriton > Lissotriton vulgaris. The sequence goes on along the minus strand of NC_141695.1, from coordinate 1,212,451,792 downwards.
ACCAGATAGGACCAGCTCACCAGAGCACCACCAACCCGGCCAAAACGTAACCACCTCCCTCCTCAGGACCCATCTATCCAGGCACCTGGGTACCTGCCTGAGGATGGGGAACTCACAATATACAAGTTCATATCATCAGAAACACCACTAAATCTATAGGGATTACTAGGAATACTCACTGATTACTAAGGATGTCCATGCCCTACACCACACTCATACCTCATAGTCTTGCGACCACATGGGCCCAGACCATTCTACCCTGGGGCAGTTCTGATTATATACCATTACACACTGGTCACAACCAGTGCTCCCTCAAGCCACAATCTTGTGGGTATAAATACCAGTGTCCCCCCTGGTACTCTCTCTATTTCCACACCAGTGTCCCCCCTGGTGCTCTCACTATTTCCACACCAGTGTCCCCCCTGGTGCTCTCACTATTTCCACATACACACCAGTGTCCCCCCTGGTGCTCACTTACTTACAAGCCACAATCCGGTGGGTATAACGCCGCATCCCAACGACGATCACTTTCTTATGAATACCTTCAGCTCTCTCTCTCTCTCTATATTGGGAAGTTTCTCTCACTGTTCACTAGGGGATCACTACTACAATATTATGGAATGGCCGAATTACTTAGTATATAACTTATTCTCTTAGCTCAAGGGCTCCTCTCTCCCTAATTATTCAGTTGTTACTTACCTGATCAGGGGTAGCATCTGTTCCAGCTGTAACACCTGACTAGAAGAAAAGGTTACCTGCACTATAAGAACAAGAGGCACACACTGTATGCAAAAGTTATTCCCTGATTTAAGAACAACACATGCACACTGGTTCATTAAGAACTGGGGTATATTTATTACAATAACAATAAAATGGGAATAGACACACACACAGATCTGTGGGGTCTCTGTAAAGCTTTAATACTATACCACATCCACATGTAACTAACAGGGACTGTAAATAGACTGACCACATCCACATGTAACTAACAGGGACTGTAAATAGACTGCACACCGCTGAAAGGAAAAGGATTAGCAATACAGTAGGGGAATTTAGCCTAGGAAATAAAAGACAAGATTAAGGTGTAAGTGTAAAGCAAACTAGTTTAGAATACCTCACCCTATTAGAAGGAATGTTTCTCTCTCTCTCTGGTGGAATCAGGGCTCTCTCTCTCCCTCCGTCACCACAGCTTCACTCCTCTGGCTCAATTGCTCCAGCTGGCAGCTTCAACTCCTCCATCTGACTGGTAACTGCTTTAATGCATTCTGATAAACTGGCAGCTCCAGCTGACAGTTCCAACTTTGTTCATCTGACTGCTCTCTCCAGCTTCAGCAATTATCTGCCTTCTCTCTCCATTCCAGAAAACAATTGAACTGAACTGTTATCTTCAGCTCCAAAAACCATCTTACTTCTCTCTCTCCAAGAACCAAACTGACTGACTGACTCTTCTGCACTTCACTAATATGGAATGCTCTCCCCTCATGGAAATTTCCAACAGAGGGCTGCCTCCCACCGAATTCCTGTGCCAGCTCCAGGGCTCTCCGCGCAAATGCAGTGGCCATCTGCATGTTACGTCTGGGCCCAAGAGACAAACACATTCTTTCGATAAGAACCAGTCTCGGCTGGTTTTCCCCTAGCGAACAACACCTTAAAACTAAAACATTACCTTTACCCTGCAAGCATCTCAGTCTGCAGGGACAGAAAGCAAAATGGAGTCTCTCTAGTTCTGGGCCTTGTAGGCCAGAGAAGGATGAAATAACACTTAGCTCTGTCAGAATACCTACACAAACCATACCAATATGTAATATGTAATATAAAGTCAGGACTACAGGATCCACCCTCTACTATAGGTAGGATGATGAAGGGACAAATAACTATGTCAAAGCCAATAGGCAATAGATGGATTAGAGTCAAGAATAAGGGATCTATCATCATATAAAGCAGCTATCCTCTAGTTTATGCTTCTAGGTCTGGAAAAAGGCTTTAAAAGGACCAACACAAGGCAAGAATACAGATTCAAGATGTTAGCAAGCTTAAAGTCACCATCACTCAGAAATAGAGCCAAAAACCATGTCAGCACACCATCCTATTAAGGGAAGAGTATCTCTGGGCTCAAGAGATTGTTGACACTAAATCTAAGCAATTCCAGTGTATAAAGATCAGGTTGGAGACTCATCCCTCAGACCCACAAAAAGGTCTATTACTCTTCAATGTATATGCTCCTCCCGGATCAAAGAATGATATCCAATTTGAGGAAACCTTCGACGCCATTCAGCAAATAATCGAAGCTCAATCCTATTTGCCATACCTGATCATGGGTGATTTCAAAGGTAAAATATTAAACACCGAAATCTCCAACTGGGCGAACTGGTACAAAGATGAAGCTCTAAAAATTCCGGTGCCGACATTCCCGATCAGAAGCAGGGCTGACAAAAGGGGGAAAATGTTATTAGCGTCACTTCCAATACTAAATGGAATCATCTTGAACGGGAACGTGGAAGGTGACATCCCTGCATCCCACACAAGACGGGAAATAGAACTCCTTCAATCCTAGATTATATGATTTGCAGTTTGGAGTCGTTCGAGTCCGCTTCACATTTTCGCACCTATTTTACTGAAGAGAGCGACCACTCAATCCTGTTATTACACACGCAATGGAAAATAAGAACCTGCACATCCAGTCATATCATGTTTAAACATAGCACAATAGAGGCAAAAATAAACCAAAGGCGGATCTATTGGAACTCAACCATGTTAGATAAAATAACCACCTTAATTGACACAAACCATCTTTTATCTATAGAATATTCCGCTGATCCAATAACAAATTTTGAATCCATCATCGAGAAACTAAACCAAGCTTTTCAAAACAAACTGCAACAAGCTGCACCAGTAAAGAATATAAATACAAATAAAACCTCGAATTCATCAATTGCAAAAAGACTAAATAAACTTATTAGAGCACAATACGTGGACGTTCAATCTCAAGACAGGCAGAAATTAATAAACTGAAAAATCAACTCAAGCGAGAAAAGCGTCGTTTAAAAAGAATAATGCAGGACAAAAACTGGGTCGACCTACAAATTGCGGTAAAACAGCGCAACCAACGATCTTATTGGTCATTAATCGCAAAGGAAACCGGTACAAAAAAGGTCCTGCAAGCCATCCCAGTTCCCCCTCAAAAATGGGAAATCTATCTGACAGATTTGTATAGAGCAAACACGAGTAATGAAGAGGCTGATAACACTGGGAATAACAGCGAAGGAAACAACGTTCCGATTGGAACCGCCTCCCTGTTTTCAATAGAAATGCAAATCCGAAAGGCAAGATCTACAGGAGCCTCCGGCCCAGACCAAATACCAATCAAGGTCCTACAGGCAGACCTCAAGGGTTGGAGTAAGATGCTCTCCCCCCTTTTTAACTTCATCTTCAAAACAGGATCAGTGCCAAAAAAATTTGAACTAAATGAAATAGGATAAACAAAGGTTCATCTACTAGTATGAGCACCAGGTCCTTGTCCTTGATCCTTTGATGTTGAAGTTGAAGGAAATCTTTTAGAACTTTGGCATCCATGTTCTAGAGGATTTGCCTTGGTATGGAACCTTAAAGAAACAAGGGTGAACTCGATCATATTTTGCATTGATGGTCTTAAGTTGAGGGCATAGTGATAGGAACTGTTTTCTGCAGTTAACAATTGTACAAGAAACATTCTAGGAAATCTAAATTGCATTTCCAGACCATTTAAGAGTCTTTTGCAATTTGGCAGTTGTGGCAACTTCCATTACGTCCTTGTACTACTGGGTCTGGTGGCTTAGGAGACTAATGCATCTGCTGTAGAGGCCTGTGTTTGACCTCATGATCACAGATTCGAATCCTGGCGGGTCCACCAAGCCTTTCTTCCTTCTGAAGTTGGTAAAATGAGTATCATTGAGGTGGGTAACAATAAACATTTGTTATTCAACACCAAGATACCCTTCTGGGTGAAAATGTGCTTTACAAATATACATGTTAAGTATTACAAAAAAAGCATGATGATTCCTCTGGGCTTAGATTTAGATGATGAACAATGTTTTTGACCCAAACAGTGTGCTCTTTAAATAATAATAAGTTATTTAACATTCAAGTTAACAATCTCGGGTAATATTTCTTGAAAAAATTACATTATATCAGGACCTTCAGTCACTTCCGGGCTACCATATATCTGACATTGTTTCTTTTTCCTAATCCTATTTTCCAAATTCTCTTCACTTTCTTGAGCATGTCAAAAACTCTTGAGATGTGATATACATCAGGAACTGAATCTTCAACATCACTAATATGTTGTTCCAAAGTAGACTTTATTTTAAAGAAAAGACCAGTGTTCCTCTAGTCTCTGTAACATGGTGTTAGTTTCAACAAACAAATGGTCTAACGCTCTTCGTTCATCCATCAAATCATCCAAAGTGAGAGCAAACAGAGATTTGGGATTGTAATCTATATCTACATCTTTGGTCAATTAACTGAACCTGATATATTTGTCATTTTATCCACCACCCCTTAAGCATGTGAGGAAATCGAAATATCTCACGTTGCATCAGCACCATCGATTTCTATAAATTCTAGATCTTTTAAAATGACAGGTGTAAGATGGGAAGAGTAGGTGAGAAAGGTGGACTAGTGGCACTGATATATTTTGAGCTTCTTTCCTTCTTCCTGTTAAATAAGGAGAGTGTATTTAATGAGGTAGAAGCATTTCATGTCACAAAGCAGTGGAGAATCTCTTCAATGAGAAAGACAAAAAAAGAAATGACAAGAGGAACACTCTGCTATCAAGAATTATGTTTTTTTACAATGATCCTCACAGTAGAAAGGAATAAAACATAAAGAAACATCATCATTATATGCCACAAATGTGACCTCTAGCTTTTATTCATTTTGAACAGTGCTGCAGGGTAAAATAAAGAAAGCAGCAAAATCTCCTCACTGACAACAGCTGAAAATCAAAATGGCAGCCAAAACTATCCACTTGTAAAAAAGTTTTAAAAATATAGTGATTTTGTAAAGAAAACACAAGAGATTTACATCTTTATAGACCCAAAGTGGTAACTCAGCAGTATTCACATTTTGCAAGCAGTATCAACCCACATTGTCACTGCAATATGACTGGCGTTTTTGGAGCTGGATCGGAACTTCAGGGGAATGATGCCATCTTCATCTATATACAAACCATGCCCCATGAAATATTAGTTTTTACCAGACAATTTTCCTATTTTAGAGCGTGGTCTACTGACTGCACAGGTATAAATTGGTACTTTAGTGTGATCCCCCTAGATCCTTGCCCTGACATTACTTGTAAGTACTGATTGTGTGTATGTAGTATTAATGCATAGCAAAATGTGCGATCAATAGAAAATTCTATTGTCTATCAACTCTTATAATACTTCTAATAATTCTACCCACTTGACAAATAGCACGCAAACAAGTGTAATCATGAATTATGAGGACATAGCACATTCGACCGAAGCGAGAGCAGACACTTTTGCATTTGACATTGGAGAGGCCAACAGATTTTATGCATTAATACAGGATGACATAACAAAAGCCTCTACAGTAAGGAGCAAAGAACAGAAAGTTAAACAATTATTGTACCTCCAAGCGCAAAATAAACCAAAAATTACATGTGGCTACATTGATCAAATATCATAAGACTCTTCGCATTCCAAGGGGCCCACGAATTGCCCTCAAACCTTCACTCTGTAAGAACTCTAAACCATTTCAAGATAAGTGGTATGCTATTCTTAACGAGTGCAGCCTTGATTTAATTCTCCTAATAATTGAAGAACTATCCAATATCATAATTAAAATTGAAAAAGAGATATTAGAAACTACAGAAGAACTCACCAAAAGTATACCTACAGAAGAATGGGATACATTCATTGAGGATATTAGCCGACAGCTTGACAAACACAGCAATGAGATCAATGAACAGAATATTAGGAAATACAGGCGTGATACGCTGGATTACAAACTAGGCGAGGTATACACCTGGGCGGAGGTGTAAGCCCAGAGACGAAGAGCCCACCCATACACTCAGAACACGGATACGTCTTCTTCAGGAAGTGATACCACTGAACGCCAACGTAAATCCGGACAACAGAGTGGTCGCCCCCAGGGACCACGTCAAATCGAGAGGACAGGCGAACAAGTACCAAGCACATCAACAAACCTCGGTGAAACTCCTTTTTTAGCACAGGCAGGAGAGGAAGACGACCCAGGAGGGGCAAAGCAAAAAGAACCACCGCAAACAAGAAGTGTGACCAAACCAAAGACAAAGAAATATATAAAGATAAGCAACTGGTCATCAACATTTCAGATTATACTTTCACTAACCAAGAAATGAAACTATTACAAAAAGGAACTTCATTTGTACCCACCAACAAGTCTGATTTGCTTGAATTAGAAATTAATACGTTTAAACTCACCAGGAAATTAAGATTGCGACATTATTTTGAGAACATTGTTAACCCTCAAGGTGTGAAAGAACCGGACCCTCTGATGGGTCTCAAAGTTTCTAGCACATTCCAAGTTCCGGTGAGCCACAAAACTATTGATTTATTTGAAAAACTCATCAAACAAGACTTGACCTCTATCAATTATCAAAAAGTCACCCATAAGAACGTCACTCAAAAGGATCAAGACAGATTAAGATCCATTGCGAACAATGAAGCCATAACTTGCACTAAAGCAGACAAGGGTGGCGCTTTAGTCGTCATGAACTCATCCATGTAGCACAAAAATTGAGTGAACATGTTTCAGATTAGAAAACTTACATGAAACTACCTGGCAATCCCACACAACAGTTTGCTACTGTTTTGAAAGACATTGTTGACAAGGCTTTAACACAAGGCATCATCAACCAAAGGACAAAACATTTTCTATTACTATCAAACCCTAGGAGTCCATCTATATATGCGATGCCAAAAATTCATAAGAATCTAACTGACCCTCCAATTTGTCCGACAGTATCTACCCGTGGAAGCATTCACGAACCAGTTGGACAATAACTGGACCAAAAACTTCAACCCACGACGGTTCAATCTTTGGCCAGCTATATCCGTGACACTACAGATTTTTTATGCAAATTACAAAACATCAACATTGATCCCGAAGAACCATTGTGGATGTGCACGGCAGATGTCAGCGCACTTTATACCTCTATCCCACACTTAGGGGGTATCGAGGCTATGGAACAAGCCATTTTGAAACTTGATTTAGATGAGCCCACAAAAGTATTTCTAATGGAACTAGTGATGTTTACTTTATATCAGAGCTACTTCAAATACCAGGATGACTGGTATTTACAATTAGTAGGCACAAGCATGGGAAATTGCGCAGCCCCAGTCTACGTGAATACCTACATGGGAGAGTTTGAGCAGACCAATATATGGTTGAATCCTGATTGGAGTACAAATCTGAAAATGTACGTACGCTTCATAGATGATCTATTCATATTGTGGAAGGACATCAAAGAAAGTTTAGAACTAGCCCTAACCACCCTGATCACCATCAATGAACATATCAGATTCACATGGAACATAGACGCAGAATCCATTACATTCTTGGATGTTAGGATTACACTAAAGCACAATCAAATACATACGGATACATTTCGTAAACCTACGGATCGAAATAACATCCTAAGTACACGAGTTTCCACCAGGCATCTCTCAAAAAACATTTACCAAAATCTCAAATGTTAAGAGTCAAACGGTTCACTTCAGACAGCACAATGGCTGAATTAAGAATTAATGAAATGACAGATAGATTCCACCAGAAAGGATATCCTAATCAGATACTGGAAACCGCCAAGAATCAAGTTGTCCCACTTAACCGACAAGAAAGTTTGCTAAAAACAATGACAAACTCAAAAAGCGACCGGATGGTTGTAGTTTCTAAATTTTCCAATGTAAGTAGCACATTCAGGAATATAGGGCCCGATGTAGGTAAACGCGATTTTCCGATTTCAAAATACCGAGGCGGGCCGAATCGGTATTCTGAAATCGGAAAACGAGATGTAGGGAAAAAAAACCGAATGAATACCGAATCGGTCGGCATCGGTAATGAGAATCGGTACGTTCCGATTCGGCTCGGTCCGAATCGGAAAGTACCGAATCGGCTAACAACGAATCGGAAATTACCGAATCGGCTACCACCGAATCGGATAGTCCCGAATCGGCGAATACCGATTCGGTAAATGCCGATTCGGTAAAATCCGATTCGGCAATCATAGATTCGTAGCCATGAAAACACACCCATGGCGAAAAAGCCCATAGGAATGCATTGAAGGAACCGATTCGGCTTTTACCGATTCGGATAATACCGAATCGGATTTCACCGATTCGGATATTACCGATTCGGTAAAAGCCGATTCGGCAATAGGCGATTCAGCCAATGAGGTGGCTCCCCCTCCCCCACCCAAACAGGGAGTGGCAACCCTGGCAGGTGCAGCTAATTAAGAAGTTTCTGGAAAGCCAGCCTGAGCTCAACACTCACAGTTAGCAGCAGTGGGAGAAGGAGGTTGCCAACTGAACTGGAGAACATGGCAGAGCAGTCAGAAAGCCAGAAGTCCTCCCAGAAGAGGAAGCCCAAGTTCACCACCACCGAACTTCAGGTGCTGGTCGAGGAGGTGGTGAGGGTGCACCGCCAGCTGTTTGGCAAGCTGTCCCTCAACGTGCCAGACAGCACCAAGAGGAGAATCTGGGCCGACATCGCCCAGAAGGTGAATGCTGCGGGTGTCACCCCCAGGTCCATAGAAGAACTGAAAAAGAGATTCTATGACATCCGCAGCCTCACTAAAAGGAAGTTGGGTGAGATACAGAGGCAGGCTGGACACACTGGAGGAGGCACGAACCCGGCGCCACCCCTCACCGAGCTGGAGGAACTGGTCTCCAGCACCATTGAGAGGGAGAGTGTCGTTGGAATCGGGACCCTGGACAGCTCTGCGAGAGCTACAGCTACAGGTAAGAAGCATGCACATCATGACACACCCTACCAGACACCTCCCCATTAGACACAATGCATAGGCAAACCCCAGCACAGTACTGTCACCAACATACAAGAGACAAGCATCATGGTACATGTAGTCAGCAGAAGTTAGCTAAATATGGCAGTGCAGAATCACAAGACAGGAAACAGTGTGACACAGTGTAAGGAGATGCAAGGACATGTGGAATGCCATAATTGTACTGACTGTAATACATCGGCACTCAGTTTACAAATGCTTCTTTGTACCTAGGGGCCCCATCAGGCGGAACAACAGTGACAGCAGAGGGAGCAGCACCGTCCAACACTGCAGTCGCAGGGCCGAGCACCAGCCAGGCTGGCCAGGAGGAGGATGAGGAAGGAGACACCCCAGGGCTAGGTATGGAGGGAGTCCTGGTCATTGACTTCCATGCAGTGCACTCCCCAGTACTGCCCAGCACACCCCCCTTGCAATTCTCCCCAGAGAACTCCCCTACAAGGGACACCATTCCGCCTACACCAGCTCCTGCCACAACCGTGGCCTTGCCACCTGTTCAACCTGTCCTGGGAGCAGGGGCTCAGGGCCCGGCCAGCACCACACCCCCACCAGTGGCACCCCAGCCCACTCAGCAGGCCGGCAGCAGCGGTACCCGGAGCCGTGCCATCACCACCACTGCTGCACCAGCACGGGAGGGCAGTGTATTCCTGGGCCTGGAGGGACAGATGGTGAAAATTCAGAGGCAGCAAGCAAGATCCACTATGACCTGCCAACGCCAGCTCCTGCAGCACAACATGCAGATGGGAGAGTTGGTGAAGGGATTCCAGGCCGTGGTGGAATCGAACAAGGAGGTGGCAGCAGGGTTAGGCAGGCTAACCACTGCCATCACCCACTCATCAAGCAAACAGGAGGAGCATGAGCTGGTGCGCAGGCGGGATGCCCGGGTTTTGAACCGCGCCATGGGCCGCCTTGCAGTGGCGATGGCACAACTGTGCCATCGCAGCGCCAACCAGGAATCTGTCCTTAGTCAGCATACGGCTGAGCTTACTAGGGGGATGGCCCGGATCACCACTGCCATGGAGGCCATGATAATTTCAAACACCGCCTCCAACCCGGCCCTGGACCTGGGTGATGCTGGGGACAGCAGCAGCCGCAGCAGCCTGGCCAGCGCTGTGTCTGAGCCACGGAGGAGCACCAGGCGCTCCGCTGATGCTGCAGGGCATTCAGATGGGGCTGAGGGACACCCCAGTGGGTCTGGCAAGCGGGCAAAGAAATAGCCTGGCAAGGGCGGGTGAGGCAACCAGTACCTTGGACTTTATTTTATTTACCATACTCCATTTTTTGTTGCACATCAGTGCTGTAACTGTGGTGCAACACTATTAAAATTTGTTTTTTCCAATTAACATTTAGCTGTCTTTGCATCTGTACTCAGTCAGAAATAGTTCTCAGTGATCTCCTCACGTCTGTATCTGCCATCACTTGGCGTACACACCCCAGCTGGCTGTGTCAGTGGCACAGCTTCGTCGTCGTCATGGTCCTCGTAGTCAGACAACTCCACCTCAGTGCCCTTCTTCACCGCAAGGTTGTGTAACATTGCACATACAGCTATGATCTTGCAGCAGGTGATGGGGGTATACTGCCTTGCACCTCCACTCTTGTGCAGGCATCTGAATCTACTTTTCCAGATGCCAAAGGTCCGTTCGACAACATTCCTTGTGCGTATGTGGGCCCGGTTATACCTCCTTTGGCTGGGTGTGGAGGGGTTGAGGTAGGGGGTGAGTATGAATGAGCGGAGGGCATATGCACTGTCGCCTGGAAGAGAAAGGGGTCACATTAGACACATGCATACATGTATTCCACCTACCTACTATGTGTTATGGGGGTCTGATGATGTGTCTCACCTAGGAGGTATCCTTCTCCAAATTCGCCAGCCATCAGCCGTGCATAGATGCCGCTCTGTTGGAAAATATAGGAGTCATGGGTACTCCCTGGAAATTTTGCTACCAGGTCTGTGATGGTGCACTTTGCATTGCAGATCACCTGCACGTTGATGGTGTGTGTAGACTTGCGATTGCGGTATATGTATTCGGTGTCTGCTGGTGGGCAAATCGGAATGTGCGTGCCATCTATGCAACCGATGATTTGGGGAAATTGTGCCATCTGGTAGAAGTCAGCTTTGGTTTGTAGCAGTTCTGCGTGGGTTGCAGGGAAAGAGATGTATTGGTCCATCCTGTGTATAATGGCGTCAAGGAATGTGTGGAAGAACCTTGACAGGCTGCTCTGGCTCACCCCTCCTGCTGCTGCTACACCACTTTGATAGCTGCCAGACGCTAGCAGGTGTAGGCTGCATAGCACCTGGATGTGCGCAGGGATGGCGTGTGCCCTTGGGGTGTGGTGGTCCAAGAATGGCTTGAGATCCCTGATGAGCTCAAGTATGGTGTCAGAGTCCAGCCTGTATCTCTGTAGTATCTCTGCCTCTGTGAGCATGAACAGGGTTATCCTCTGTCTGTAGACCTGTTCATTTCTTAGCCATTCCCTCTGTCCTTCCTGCTGTAGCCGTAGCCGCCTCGCAATGACATAGAAAGCTGCCATCCTGCAAGTTGCAATGCATTTTGGGACTGTTTATATGGGTTGGAGTTGGTTACCACCTGATTGCAATCCATGGTAAATACCGAGTGAATTCTACCGATTCTGAGCCGATTTTGGTGTTTCTGTGCCTCCCTACATCTCCCCAACTGTCGGAATCGGGGAATTTCCCGATCGGCGATTCCTACGAATCGGCATGTTTTCCGATTCGGCTCATGTCCGAATCGGTCTTTCTACCGAATCGGTACATGGACCGAATCGGTGATTTTCCGAATCGGTGTCACTAACGAATCGGTACATGGACCGAATCGGTGAATTTCCGAATCGGTGTCACTAACGATTCGGTACATGGACCGAATCGGTGAATTTCCGATTCGGTGTCACTAACGAATCGGTACATGGACCGAATCGGTGAATTTCCGATTCGGTGTCACTAACGATTCGGTACATGGACCGAATCGGTCTTAGCATCCGATTCGGAGTTTTTCCGATTCGTTACATATCTGATTTTCGGTATGTACGTATCGGATTCTTTCCCATTCGGTACTCATTCCGATTCGGTTTTCACTCCGATTCTTTATGTTTTTCGTTCCCTACATCTCGATGGCTGTTTACCGATCGGTAAGGGCAAAAAATCGGTATTTTCGGCCGTTACCGATCGGTAACGCCCTACCTACATCGGGCCCATAGTACTAAAACACTGACCACTATTACAATTGGAAACAGATTTTAAAGACATTTTTAAGAAAGGTTGATGACAGCCAGGTACAGAGATCTTACACTTCATTATGCTGTTTTGTTTATTATTCTTGCTTGGAGACAGATTTTTCACTTCTTGCGGTTAAAGCATCACATTGCAACAGCTAGGAGCATGTGGCCCCTGCCTTCCATGTTGCCCCATGGCAGTGGGTCTGACACTAGGCAGCATGAAAAGTGGGAACTGCAAGTTCCAGTTCCAATATTTTTGAATGGAACAATGCGTTCAGTTTAATTACAGCATTACATGTATTTCAGAATGCAAGATATATTGTTTGTGGTAATCATCATTGAAAACATTTCCTTAGAGCTGTGTATGTAAAAAGAGTGGCGGGTTCGCTGGAACAAACATGGAGAGATACGTGTTGGATTTGTTAGGGTCAGTTAGAGAAACTGGGAGGTAGGGAAAAAACTGTGATGTTCTCTGAATAGTTTGCCATGATAGGAAACCAGGGAGGAAGTGCTGTGCTGTCATGCAGCACTCTTTGACCCTTAGCACAGGGTTTACCTAAACACACCCTGAGTATATTTCCAAATTTGCTTCCTATGGTTTTCTTGAGATATTATCCCCACACCGCTGATTTCAAAAGTACCACAATCAATGACTCCGGAATGTATTTCCTTGGGTGAAGCAAGCTTGACTGGACCTAACACTGAAGATGGCATTCCAAAGAGCTAGGTTAGAGGAATAGAAGGCCAGTGTCGTAGATGGAGAAGTTGAATTTAGCTCTCCAGGATCAAAGTGAAAGGATATGATAGAGACAGGAGGAATGGGCCCAAAAGGAATGAAAAAGTAAGCAAGCAATAGGAGAGGGAAAAATGGAAAGAAAAGCAGGAAAATTAGATAGAAAGACAACACGTAAAAGAAAGACAATTGGAGAGAGATTATAGCCTTAGAGTAAGAAACACTCACAATGGCAGCAGAGGTAGCTGCACCTGAGAAAGGCAATTCCTTCCAGGACCACAGGAGGACTGCTTGTGAAGATTGCAAAAGAAATTGTTCTATGTTGAAAGCCAGAGTATTTTGGAATGTTTGGTAATTTTTTAGAATGTTTGTAGAATGCAGAGTTTAAGTAATGTGACCAAGGCACCCACTTTAATAAGTGCCTTGCCCATAAAATGTACAACAGGCATCTGTGAATAGTAGAAACTTTGAGCAAATGGAGGGAGAGCTGGTAAGATGCTTTTGGTTGAAGGTAAGAGCAGAGGATGGTACTCCATTTAAAGCTTGGTTTTATGACATGTTGCTTGATTGAAATGAATAGATAAGAAGACAATGGTATTTCAAGACCCTAACCAATTGATGGCAACAGGCCTTAGAGAACATAGTTCCCTTTCCCATATAGGCTATACATGAGCTGACAGAAGAGGATCCAGAGAAACATTCAGAGCTAGCTTACAAAGGCTTCACTGTCAATATTTACCAAGGGGGTGGAGCAGCATTCATATAAAGTAGAGGGAAGATGAAACTCTCAACTCACTGGTTGCCAACTGGAAGTTAAGTTCCAGGGTAAATCCCAAATGTCCAATGAAGCACACAAATAGAATGAGAATTTGGTTCCTAGTCATGAACAAAAGGATAGATGAGAAAAGGAAGGTTACTCCAGGCCAAAAATTATTATTTGTGCAGGTGTTACAAGAAGGGGCACAACAAAATGGACAGGCTGCTGAAAGACGATGTACCTGCTGCACTCATCACAGTCATTGTGTTAATGCTCGGTGAAGGGACACAAGAGTTTCTCAAGGCATCCAACCTAGAAGAAATGGACATTTAAGAAATGGACTCAGATATCCTCAAGCACATCCATCAAATGTCCATGGGATTTGTCTTGAAAGCAAGTATCAATGTGTAGAAGGTTTCTGCCCAGGCCCCTATTTTGGTTGTACTGTACTGGGGCATGATAAAATCACAAAGGAGATCTAACTGTTAATGTAAAGTAAATTCACCCCAGTACCATGAAATTACAAGCTAAGCCTCATGGAATGGGAAATTACAGGATAGGATTCCCCTCAATTCCTTGGGATACATTTACCATCTGATCTGAGCGTGTGGGAAATGTATGCAGTTGATGGATGTCTCTTGTGCAATTAATTGATTACCACTGGTGTAGTACCAGGACAAGAGCCCTACATGACTTGGACTGTTGTATGATTTTGCTCAGTTACAGAACTATACTTGGGGACATGGAACACCAGTATGTAGGGACTGAGTCACCATGCCACCTCATTCTCTATGACCCTGAGTATGACTAGCTATAGTGCCTCATTCGCCCTTCTTACCTTACCAGGTAAACAAGTGAGTTAGCACCCCAGAGGACAACACACTCATCTCTCTCAGGGATCACAGTAACAGGACACACCTTTGCTCTCCCTCAGTTATACTTGCCCACAATAAAGTAAAGAAAAACCACAAAGGAAGTTTAAAATGTCTTTTCATACTATTGTGTCCTAAAATGTAGTATACATGCCACAATTAGAAAACTGTTAACATGGCTATTGAACGATATATACTAGAAAAGGCCCTGTCATCGGTTAATACTGAGTAACCTAAACACCCCCCACCTTCTACAGAAGCAAAATGATTATATATCAAAGATATCTGGGATTAGTGGTGGACCTCATAGCTTAGCATATACACATGGATGCTCTACAACTCAACTGCTGCAATGTTCTCTTGTCTCAGGATTCTCGCTCCATGTTGTTTCTTGGCCTCGTCAATAAATGACAAGCCATGTATGCTCATAAACATCAGCTGAATTCTCGTCTTATGTCTTAATTCTAGTGCCTGGCCAGAAAGAGTAACAGGGGACATTGTTGTTGGACCTTGTCTGTATTGTTCAGACTAAATCCCAGGAAAAAAACAGAACACTAAAACATATTCAGGTTATGTGTGAAAATATAAAGTGGCACAAAAGCAAGCATGTTTGTATAGTAACGTGTGCAAAAGAAATGAGGAAACACACAACAGGAATACGTGTGTTTTGTTGACCAGAGCACAGACTGCATGTTTGTTTCAGAATGAGACTGGGACCATCCCAGATTCGCAATGGCAGTAAAAAGGTAGTGAGCATAGCAGTGGAGCAGAAGAAATTCTAAGAAGGCACTGTTCATGTTGCCCATTGTCCCTGCTGCAGAAGGAAAGCAGGATAGGTCCCAGAGATGTACACTAGGTGCTGAAGTCAAGATCACTGCCTCACCTGCAGGCAAAAGTCAAATGTCCTACACTTATGGGACTTCAGAACAAACCCAAGCAAAAGGTCAGAAAGTGAGTGGTTTTATGGCATTATATTGGCTGGGAGGATGAATTACCATATAATGAAACCTTGACTCCTGAGTCAAGAGCTAGCGTTTCCCGAGTATTCAGAAACTGTCACTACTATCCCTCAGGTTGTGTTTAGCAGGTCTCTTGGGCATTTATAAGTCCTATGATATGATATATGCTTTGCACTATTGCCCAGGAGTGTACTGAGAACCTTTTCCTCTTGCCAATTGATTGGTAAGCAGGAGGTAAGGCTAGAAAACTGCTAGTGTCACTACCAGAAGTTGGGGTTCCACTCAAGCTGGGACATTGCCACTGTTAGTCTATTTAATCTCTATTCAGCATAAGGCAACAGTTAAATCTTGGTTGTGGTAGATCATGCTGAAAGATTGAATAGCATAACTTTAACACTCTGGTGGCAGCAAGGGGTGGATTACAATACCCAGCAAGCCTCTTCATAAGAGAAGGCGGGGAGAGCAGAGGAGTGCCAGTCGGTGCCACAAAAGGTCTGCTTTCTTCCCACAGCATGGGCCACTTTAGTGGCGGCAAGAGATGAAGTACAATCCCCTGCAAGCCTTGTCAGGAGAGGAGGAGGTGGGAGAACAGAGGAGCACCGGTCTGGCTCCACAAAAGGCCCTCTTTATTCCAGCGGCTCAGGACGAATACAGGACATGCCTGGGTGCTTGCCCAGGCCAAGACTAATCCAAGACCAGTGTTATGTTTGAAATCCCCATTTCTACTATGCACTCATTTCATGCTATTTTATGTTAGCAGTGTGAGGCTAATTAGACACCATGTGTATTCACGTTATGCAACCCACTGAGTTATACACGTAATGTGCCGGCTTTAGTTAGCGAGTGTGACTCCATTTTGTATTTCGTAATCCCTACTAGTCTGCTTAGGCTGTGCCTGAACGAGGCCTCATCACTCGTATTGCTTGCCTCAGCAGAACACTGTATTTCATTATTTTTTTCTCTGATGTTCAAGGCTGTTTCGACTTACTAATAAATAGGCCATTCTGCCCTCGCATACCAATCCGAGTGTGTATTTCTGCTTTAGATGGGAGGCCTAGGACTTTTGGCATTGCTTTTATCGGTGACAGCATCCTAGCTGGGGAGCCTGCTTGGTTGTAGGGTAATCGATGGTCCATTGATGGGGCAGAATCCCAACTTGAAATACAAGCAAATGGTGTGTTAACTAGAGGCAAATCGGGTTAGAGGAAGAGAGTTGATGGCAGGTTAAATCAAAACATCAGTGCCCTGGCCCATCAACCCCAATACCAAGCCTTGACCTTAATTTTGGGGGGAAGGATGAGATCGGTGCCACCAAGATAGTGTAGGATCTGTGTAATCGGGTCCTGATATCTATGATGGGCTTATTGAAGCTAATCCTGGATCGCCTAGAGAAGATCAAGAAAGAACTGACAAAACTGAATCTTACCTCTGTGGCTCAGCCCCCTCCTATGGTGCCTCCTGTTGACACCCAAATGGTCTCTTTGTTTCTTAGCCCATTACAAGCATCTGCAGATCTTGCCACATCATCCAAAGGGCTGCCCGATCAAGCAAAAGGGGGCAAGGAGGAGGAACATGGCCGCAGGTTGATGCCGGTCACGGGATCTCCTGCAGCAGCAAGACTAAAAAGCATGATAGACTATGGAAAGAGCAATATATAATGCCAGAGAAATTCCTGATAGGTAATGACTACAGATGCTATACAAGTAATCTGATTTTTCAGTCTCTAAACATACTATTATTCTTGTTTATTGTTCCCTACCTTGTCTTCTGGTGGAATACGTCTTTAACGAGACGCATGGGACGGGAGGCGGAGGTGCGGTTTGAGGAGACAGCCGCGGTGCAGAACGGTGGGGGTCCAGAATGCAGAGTGATACTGTGGCGGAGAGTGCTGGTGGCAGTGGTTGAATAGATTTCCGGGCTGGACGAGGCTTAGGCTTACGGCGCTGGCAAGGATTGAAGGGAGTACAGGAGGACAGTAATACAAGGTGGAGAGACGATTTCCCGGGAGAAGTCGGGACCCGGGTAAGCTACACGTTAAATCTGGATGAGGATCAGCAGATGGAAGAACAGCCGTTTGTTTCCCACTTAAAGGGGCATATTACTAATCCCGAAGGGGGAGTTGAGGCTGGTGTTGGAGTAGGGGAAAAGGACCAAGTTCCCGCAAGATCATCGGTGGATAGTCTAGAAACAAATAGAAACGTTCAGGTTCAGAATAAGCTGCAGCGGGGAAGCAAAGGGTGACATTTGGGGTTCCCAATTTGAGGCAAAGAGCAAAGGTAGTAAGGGGAAAGGGAAGGGTACAGCTGGAGCAACAGGGGTGAAAACAGTGGGAGAAGTCCTTCCATTAACCCCAAAGAAAAAAGTAACTACATTTGGAGAGTGTAGGAAAAGGAGGGAGGCCAAGGCTGCACGAATCCATGTAAAGACCACCCCCTCGCTAAAATCGTATTTCAAGATTATGGAGCAGGTAACCAATTCTTTCAAGGGTGGGCAGGTTTTATTGCAGTCCTCCACCCCCCTTCCACTGGAAAATTGCTATAACCCATTAGCGGAAGATGTTGGCATGAGGGAAATAGGTGAGAGCGAGAAAGAAGGTCTACAGGAGGGACACCCCACCAAAGAAGTATCTCTGTCAAGTGAGGCCATACCCTTAACCTCAGGGCAGGAAGATTGTAGCTCCGTGTATAGAGGAGAGATGGACCCTTCACTGGGAGCAGCAGGAGGAAAGTCTGATTTGAAGTCTATTTTGATAAGTTTGAGGGGGGATTTTCTTTCAAAGTTCAAGATCCCTGAGGCTAATCTGAAGGGCATACAAGATAAATGTGAGGTTTTGGAGAGTAAAATAGATGATATAGCCTCCCGCACTGGGGTGCTAGAGTTGGAGGTTAAGAGTCTCTCGGAAGAAGTATCGGTTAACACGAGACAACTGGAAAACTTAAAAATTCAGAATAAAACTTTGCAGGATGATATTGAGAGATTGGAAATGCATGCAAGACGGAACAACCTCAGATTTTTAAAAATCCCGTAGAGGCAGAAGGGGGGGATTTAAAATTTTTCATATGTCTGATTCTTAAAGAAGGAATTCTAAAAGATAGACCGGATATCGACTTGGACAAGGAGATCCAAAGAGTGCACAGAGACCCTTTCAAACTGAACCCAGCAAGGAAGGAGCCAAGGAAAAAATTGATATATTTTCATTCATATTCGGTCAAAGAACTAACATTGGGAAGAGCCCTGAAGGAACAATCACAAACCTTCGGCTTGATTAGTTATCAAATTAGGTCTGATTCCCGGGAAGAGAAGTGCACAGAGGCAGTGGGACCTTGGCACAAGAATGCCAGAGTTGAGAAGCCGTAGGGCGCAAGTCCAGATGAGATACCCTGCCATGTTAAAAATAATGTGGAAAAACAAAATGTATAATTTTAGTTCCACTGAAGATGTAGATTCTTTCTTGAAAACAAGGAATCAGTAGTGAAGTGTAGTTAGAGCTGAATTTTAGATTAAGGGGGATGTACAGGGAGAGGAAGTTGAAATACAGCAAAATGGTAAAGTAAATCAAAAGGCTAGATAAAAATAAAAAATAAAAAATAAAAAAATAAAAATATATATATATATATATATATATATATATATATATATATATATATATATATATATATATATATATAGTAGGCAGTTATAGATAGGATTTTTTTCAATGCAAAATCTCAAAATTCTATTTGGAATAACTTTGGCGCCGGTTGACGAATCTACCTGAAAATTTCCTCAAATTTGCCTCGCAGAGCTCCGGTCCTTCCTTGAAAGTTTGGGGTGGGGTTCGTCAAGCGAGGGCCGAGATAAAAGGGGGGTCCTAAAACGTGTTTTCCCCAAGTTAATTTCCATAGGGCGGTCGAACTCACTTTTAGCCCGAACGGCTGAATGGATTTCCACCAAACTTGGCAAAATTGTAGGGACTGGTAGCCCGATGTGCCTTTGCTATGTCTCAAGATATGCGCTACAGTGGATTTTGAGTAATTTAGGTTCAAAAAAATATATATATCTATGGCCGCACCCCGGTACGCGCACCGGGGAGCGCAGCGGGCGCGACACGCGAGGTGCGCACGGAAAGCTGATTGGCTCTCGGGTGTCGGTAAACATTCGAAACAGTCCGGACCGGCCACCATCTTGTGTCTCGGCAGGATTTATTACTTTATTGTTATTCTTTCCATTTTAAAAACTTCAGGATCTTGATGAATAAGCCTGATTCTTCATCATTAGGTCTATTGTTTAAAGCCATGTTAAAGGATGTGATTCGGGGTCAGGTTTCTTTCCTGTACAAATATGGAGATCCTAAATTCTATAAAAAAGTAAGGTTAAAAATATTGAGGGCTGCATTAGAAACATGGATTTCATAAGGATAAAAATGGATATTCCGTACTATGCAATGCAGGCTCCAGTTTGGGACTCTCCTGGTACTCCAGAGTGCCTACAAGATCAACTGAGTATGCCACTCAAAAGAGAATTTTGGGGAGATCTGCAATATGGTGGTAATCTTATGAGCTGGCAGGCACTGTGCAGGTTAACTCAAGGATCAATCACGGCGTTCAAATATTATCAGATCTCATCTTGGTGGTTGACGCAGACATGGCAGGCCGAGGAAGTCCGTGCAGAAGCATTAGACCAAGTGACTAGAAGTGGTATATGGAAAAAGGAAGTTGCATATTGGTATGGAGCACTATTGAATTTTGAAGACAAGGGTGAAACAGAAGTACGGAGATTATGGGAGGAGGAATATGGAGAGAACGGAGGGAATAGAAGAGATATATACAAGGTCTGGTGTGATTCTTTTGTAAAGTTACAGGATGTTGTAAAACCTGCTGCACTGAGAAGAAACCATCTATTTACCGTTTATAGAGTTTATTGGTCTCCAGATAAATTACTAAGGTAACCGGGACAATATATAGTTGCCCGAGGTGCAAATTCCCAGATGCAGATGATGTACATATATTTATGGAATGTACAGAAATCAAACTTTTATTGGAACAAGGTATGTGATTTTTTGGAATCTGTTCTGGGGAGACCAATTGATCTAAGCATTAGTCTGATTTTTTGGGGTTTACCAAAAGACTATTGTATGAACACACCTATATTTAATTTTATATTTTATGTTATTATTTTGGCCAGAAGAGAAATCTGTAGGCTTTGGAAATCGGAAAATCCCCCAGTTTTTTCAGAACTTTTAAGAAACGTGATGTATACTAGTGAGAGTGACATGGCTTGTGATCTAGAAAGTAGGGTGAAGACATGGGCAAATCTGTTAACTTGGAGAGAAAGAGATACGGGGTCCAATGATTAAGCCATAACACCGTCGGACCAAGTCTCCTTAGTAACTTAGACGGATGAAACCGGATAAAGTGAACGGGATTGGAGAAGGTATCAGTGTCCTCTTGAAGGGAATGCTCTATCTTTCTCCATTGCCTGTCCGAAGGGCTGGTAAAGATTGGTATGGAGTAGTAAGCGGAATCCCATCTTGAGTCTTGCCCTATTTTTTGGCAGTATGAGGACAAATAAAAGCAAAGTGGGGCAAGAGTGTCCCATGGATTCTGTTGGTAAAAAATTAACTTCTTTTTTTGGTTGACAGGATGTCAGA
Organism: Lissotriton vulgaris; assembly: GCF_964263255.1. Lineage (NCBI taxonomy): Eukaryota > Metazoa > Chordata > Amphibia > Caudata > Salamandridae > Lissotriton > Lissotriton vulgaris. The sequence goes on along the minus strand of NC_141695.1, from coordinate 1,212,430,550 downwards.
ATCTAAGGACCGAGCCTCCCTACCACATCAGTATCTGTCAGCCCAAATCCTGGCTAGCTCCCAGTGCCTCACCTGAACTCCTAACCTGCCCAGAGTAGCAGGTGTTTTTGGCAACCTAGAACATGACCCTCTATTCCCCAAAGAAACCATGAAAACATGTCCTCACCTTTCATCACTCATGCTTATCCATAGTAAACATCTGAAAGACCCAAAGAAAGTTCACAATACATTTATTGAAACTATTGTAATCTATTATGAAGCAATTGTGTTGCGATCACTAGGCAGATGGAGCTAAAGAAAGTAATTAGCATTACTATCAGGCTGTATAAGATACACATCTCCACTGATAGAGCATGCAGGTCACCTGACTGTGATTTACCAATACTCACCTGGGCCCATAGTTCAAAAGCATAAGATGTATTCAATCCGATAACCCACGCTCTACTACCAGTGTAATTTTGTTCTACTAATTCCTATTATCATTGGCTTACCAATCCTAAAACCATGATGAATCTGGGAGTTAAGTAAAGAAAGGCACTCAAAAATACCATAACATTTGCATTGATATAATGACCACAGACTCCGGGTAGGTTCAAACTCTTTATCTAATCATCATCAAAAGTAATAAGCCACACATTGAAAGTGATTAAACTATCAATAACCAAGATCAGAAACAGGGTATAGCTATGTTAAAGATAGATTATGCCAACCATTTAACAAACTTGAAATAAAGGGAAGGTAAGAACAAGGAACATGCTGTTTCGAGAAACGGACTTTCGCAACTTGACTAAAGGAAGGTAAAGAAAGGGATTATACTAAAGCCAAGAACTTCCACAATTATTGACAGTTTGGAAAGAACTCGATATGCAAAATCAAGACTCAAATTTAGCACATAACTATAGGGAAGGTAAGAATTGGAACAAACAATAAATTCAGCTTAACTCCTTTAAGGGGAGGGTAAGAAAAAGGAACATATACTATCTTGAAAACATTTAGTATTGACTAAAGGTGGGTCAAAAAGTGGATCATGCTAATAAACAGTAATACATGAAAACATCTCATATACCAAGAGACGGGAACGAAAAGGAACATATGCAATCAAAGCTTTGCAAATTCAGGGGAGGTAAAGAAAAGGACGCAATTTAGAATGACAATTACCCACACAGATTATATTTACCTAGAATAGTGTGAAGACCAACCCTGGCCACGGGTCAGTTGGACGGGACAGGAGAAACCCCAAAGACTTCAGTGCCAGTAGGCGAGCAGGTGCAGATCAAGAAAATCAGGACAGGATAACCCGAGAATTTGGATCAGGACCGGACCATAAAAGGTTAAGACCAGCACCCGCAGTTTCGGTTGCAACGCCTGCGCTACTCCCTCTCTGCAAGGAATCAGCCAAAACCCCGATTGGGTTACAGCTATCACCAGCAAAGTGCTTCCCCAGCACCACAACTTTCCCAAAACTCAGATTGGGTTCTCGAACCTCCCGACAGAGTGCGCCGCAGCCCTCTGCTCTTAGTCACTTATTGAGTGCGTTGGGTCAGTGACAGGTCAGCTATTCAGACAAGTCGGAAAATTTCTCTAGCTAAGCCTACGCTAATTATACTGTTTTTCAGGTCAGTGTACCACCCCCCAATGTTGCAAGTGTAAGGATCCCCAATTTTGATTGGACAAAGGAGGTGGACAGGTCATCACACCACCTAATATTCAGAATTTTGCCATCTCCTATTCAAATTTATGTTCACGCCCATCAATTTTAGGTTCTCAGGGTATCTCCATGTCACATAACAATAAATGCTCTATTGACAAATACATTGAAGTCTTTTGACTTCTTCTAGTGGGGTCAGACACAAGTTCCCAGGCATATTTTGGCGGTGGCTGCCATCTGGCTCGGGTTCAATGACACAGAGTTCATCTTCTTGCTGCAGACTGTCATGTGCCGAAAAGACTTCCAAGATGGAGTAATAAGCACCTCCCAGGCCCAAAGATTATGATACATGAAAAGTAAAAGGAAACAATTTCAGAACACAGAAATAAATGATTACACTGTATCCGTTGAATTTCTACACTCTACCCATTACTTTATAATAAACTATAGCGTTAGGATTAAGAAGAACGAACAGCTTAGCAAAAGCAGCAGTGCAAGCCTCTTGCATGTCAGAACACAGAGTGGCCATATTAACTCTAGTGCGCAGATGCGACAAACTTCCCTCCAAAACTGCAAGTAAATGTAAATGTAAATGTATAGGCATTTATATAGCGCACTACTTACCCGGAGAGTCCCAAGGCGCTTCGACCGCTGCGAAACCCTTCCTGGCTTTCCTGAGAGATGGTCCCTTAATGGGTATCTCCAGGGTGAGACCAGGCATCCCCGGAGGTCTGGTGGGGCCGTTAGTGAAGATGAGGCAAGCTAATGCCCAGAGTTGCCGAGTGTGATCGCTGATCAGAGTGGGCACCGAGGCGAGAGAATTATCGAGTCCGCTGACCCTGGTCCAGAAACCTGCCGTGCCGGGAATCGAACCCTGGTCCCGGGCCGTCCTCTGCTCTCGGGTCTGTCGCCTCTAACCAGTGAGCCACACTACTACAAGTACGTCATGTCACGTGTGTATGACAGACGCGTGCGCAGTAGAAATTCCAGCGTAGCAGCAGCCATTTTAGACGCAAGCGTATTAGTATTAGAAACACATAAGCAAGCTTCACTCGGATACCCAATGTCAAAGGGAAAAAGAAAAAAGAATTAGTAAGACAAACATGTTGATTATATAGTTAGGGTTATTCGAGGTTCATGATACAAGCAAGTCGCTTTTCATGCGAATCCTTGCTCCATCAATCCCCTCTTTGATGATATTTTATATCATCACAAATTAATGAAACAGATTCCAACTTCTCACATTTCACCCATTTCAATCTCTTCAAACTTCCTATTCTGCTTTTTCTCATTATCTTTATTTCGTGAAAATGTTTTATCTTTTTATAGATCTGGGTATTTAATTCGTCTGATTCAAGTTCTTCAATATTTCTTTTCATTCCTCGCTGATTTACGGAATATTTCTTTTTATGTTTTCAAAATTTGCAACAAATTACTATTCCTAAAACTAATAAACCTATTACCGCCATTGGCATCAGTATTTTACTCTCAACTACAAGGAGCCTCAGGGGGAAAAAAGAAGGGTTTATACAGGCCGCCCCCCACTCAATACAGCTTAAACAATCAGTGGCCTGCCCTTATGCACTATGGGGTCGGGGACCCCTACTTGTTGTATGTTAATCTAGTCAACAGAGAGTGTAGTAGATCCTTCTATCTACATGTGCTAAATAAAGTCACCACTTTGCAAAGTAAAAAGATAAAAATATAAAACAAGTAATGTGTGTGCGTGAAACCCACGTGCAAATCCCACACCTCACTAAACCTTTCTCAGAGGAACAGACCTTCCAAAAAAAGGGGCGAGGGAAGTTGGCAGAGCCTCACGGGAGCAACACCCGGGGGAGGATATAACAGGCTGGTACTCGCCTGTATCCTCACGTTCTCATCATCCGCATCTGCCAACCGGTAAAAGAACGGGGATATAAACTGTGCAGAAAAAGAAAAACCTATATGTGTTCTACGTGTTAGTGACCCACTGTGGTTTACCAAAACTCCTGTGCTTGAGATCTGGTCCCACCACCATTTGATTTGATTTGATTTGATTTGGACTTGTAGAGCGCATGGCTGCCCTGGAGCGTCCCAGCGCTAATCCTGATCTGAACCTGGTGAACTCAAGCGAGAAGCAAGGTTAGGGGATGGGAGGGAACAACAAGGTTTTAAGTGCTCTTCTGAATTTCAGGTGATCCGGTTCCATTCGAAGTTCTCTAGGGAGGGCATTCCATTTGTTTGACACGTTCAGGGAGAACCGTCGGCCTCCTGTTCGTGCTTTCCTCACTCGTGGGACAATGACCAGATTTTCTCCATCCGAGCGTAGGGCCCTGGTCGACTTATAAGGTCGGATCAGTCCTCTCAAGGCCGGAGGGCCTTTACCCTGCAAAGTCTTATGTGCAATGCAGAGAGACTTAAAAGAGATCCGCTCTTGGATGGGGAGCCAGTGCAGGGCTTTCAGCAATGGCTTGGCTGAGGCCCGTCTCGGCGCCCCCATCAGCAGCCTGGCTGCGGCATTCTGAGCTCGCTGAAGAGTGTTGATGGTGACAAGAGGGGCTGCGAGAAAAAGGGAGTTACTATAATCCAGTTTGGACAAAATCAAACCCTGGATTAGCAGCTTTCTAGATTGAAACGGAAGGAGAGGGAGGACCTTCCGGGCTGCCCGAAGCAGGCCGAAGCAGCCTCCAACCACTTTCTGCGCATGGGTCTTGAAGGTCAGTTGGGGTTCGAACCAGATCCCTAGGCTTTTAATTTGCTGCTTGGGGAATGGAAGATCTCCCATACAGGCAGGCCACATCTCAGGGGGCAGAGAGGTGAATTGATTGCCTAAGAGCATGATCTCCGTCTTAGATCCATTTAGTTTGAGTTTCGAACTGGACATCCAGGAGGAAATGGCTGTAAGACAGTTTGGGAGATCGACCGGGTTGCCCTCATGTTGCGACAACGAGACGACGAGTTGGGTGTCGTCGGCATAGCTAATGGATTTGACCCCAAATGGGGCTATCACCTTCTCCAACGGGGCCATGTAGACATTAAACAGTGTGGGGCTGAGGGAGGAGCCCTGCGGCACCCCACACTGCAGAGGGAAGGCCTCTGACATGGACCCATTTTCCCAGATCCTGAAGGATCTCTCCTCCAGGTAGGACTGCAACCATTTGAGGGCTGATCCTGTAATGCCCAACAGGGCCAGGCGTTGGGCCAGGACTGCATGATCCACAGTATCGAATGCAGCACTCAGATCCAGGAGGATCAGAGCTACTGATCCCCCTGAATCCAAGATGCATCTTACCTCTTCAGTCACCGCCAAAAGGGCGGTGTCTGTGCCCTGACCCGGGCGAAAACCAGTCTGGGAGTCACTGAGGAGATGGTTAACCTCTAGGTACTCTGAGATCTGCTTATTCACCACTTTTTCGGACACTTTGCTCAGTCCAGGTAGGAGCGAGATCGGGCGAAAGTTGGCCAGATCGGAGATGTCTAGTCCTGGTTTCTTTAAAAGCGTTTTGACTCTGGCCTGTTTCCAGCTCGGGGGCACTATGCCCGAGGATAGTGACGAATTAAGTAGCTCAGTGGCTACAGGGGCAGTGATGTTTAAAGTTTGCTTTAAAATGTGCATCGGGACTGGGTCTGAGGGAGAGCCGCTTTTAATAGTGGAAAAGATATTACAAAAGTCTTCTTTGGATATAAGACTGAAAGCCTCAAATTGAGGGCAAGTAGGGTCAAGAGAGGGGGTCTCAATGATTTCAGTGGTAGAGGATTGAGGAAGGCTATCTAGAATTTTCCGAATTTTGGTATCGAAAAATTCTGCTAACTGGTTGCATCTCAGTACTGGATCATTCTGGACCAGGGAGGGAGCTGGGACTTTCAGAAGCATATTCACAATTTTGAATGTTTCTCTGGAAGAATTAGAAGAGAGACTAATTTTTTCTTCAAAAAAGGCAGCTTTGGATTTTGTTTAAAGGACGCCCCAGACACTTCTTCCCCAACCTACCAACCTTCAGCGATAGGACAAAACTGCATGCTTATCTTAGCAAGTCCATACCTGAATACAGCGTGCTTCGAAGAGCAGCACATGCGTTTCTCAGTGTCGACCTAAAAAGTCTCTGTTTTAATAGCATTATACAATATGCTCGGGTATACAGGAAAGAGCTGGCAGTGTTGGATAGTTGTCAGGGGCTATTCAATTGTTTTTGTGTTAAGCGCTACACATGGAACATTGTTTAATGTAATTGATACCTAGTGTTAATTTGTCCTTTTTTTCAGTGACTTTGTGTGCATGCGTGCGTGTGCATATATGTATGTGTGTGTGCGTGTGTGTTTATGTGTTTGGGTTTGTTTGTGTGTGTTTGTATGTATGTGTGTGTGTATGTATGTGTGTGTATGTATGTATGTGTGTATGTACGTATGTGTGTGTGTGTGTGTTTCTCTGCAGATTATAGGTTCACATCTCTGCTGTGCAGCCTCTGCCTTTCATCCTTTGGTGTCATTCTCCCTCTGACACGTCATTGGTTTCACACGAGTCTCACTGTGGTGAGAGTGCTGCAGGAGAGTATCAGGGGTACTGGGTCTCTGGATGACAGTTTGTGTGGAATAATGTTTTTACTAGAAAAGTGCTTTAGACCGATGACCCCAGAGCCTGCTCCCTTCCAGTGTGTGGTGAGATTTTTAGGGTGTGGGGGCTCTGAAGTGACAAGTTTTATAGCGCTTGGGAGCGCTGTATTCACCTGCCTAGCGCTTGGGAGCGCTTCATTTCCCTGAAGCGCCTGGGAGCGCTTTGTTGCAGGAGGCCAGTGCCCACCCGGCATTGGCCGCGGGATTTGCCTCCTTAGCACTTGAGAGCGCTGTGTTTGCCGTTGAAGCGCGTAGTGCTCCAAGCCGGTGCCCACTCGGCATTTGCTCCAAATTGCAGCGTATTTCCACTTGTATTAAAAAGAGCTAAGCTACACTGGCAAATCCAACTTTATTCCGTGGTGTGTGCCCGCTCTATTTAAAAACAACCAACATGTTTCATCGCCGAGTTTCCTTTACCGGCAATTTCGTCAGGGTTTTGGGTCAGCGTGAATACTGCCCGTCTAGATTCTCTCTTTATTGTACCTGTGGTTGCACATGGGATAAAATCATACACACATACAATTACTCACTGTGTCTCTCTGGAATTTCAAAACGGCAACTGTACACGCGGCTTCACATGTATCATTCATACATTACTAGGTGGCTTTTTAAAGTCGAGCCTACCAGGCTCCCGTAGAAGAATCTGGGATGGTTGGACCATTTAGTTTACAATGAGTTCCATGAACCGCCCTTCGGTCGGTATCTATAAAAAATGTAAGGGCACAGTAAGTGTGGCGCTAACATGCCCCCCTCATTCACCATGCTCATATATCACTCCGGAGTCTATGCTCATATCGTTGTTTACTGTGAGCCCCTATATAACCATGCCCGGCTCCTGTGGCCCAGCCGGTACTCACAATTTCAGTGCCCCATTGTTTGATTTAAAATTGGTAGCTGATAGGGAAGTTGCGCCTTCACATGTGCAAGTATTTCAAAAAGACACCACGCTGCGTGGCGCTTATCACTCGAGAGCTATCCCGCTGTCTAGGTCACCTCTCTCCTCAATGTAAATTCTGTAGTGTCCCAAGGCCTTAAAAATTGTCTCCAAAACCCTTCTAGTTTAAAGATCGCTCTCCTTACCGGTGTTACGTGCAGGAATGGCCTCCGCTCACCCACCGATAGCAAGAGTCTCACATGTGTGTGTGTTTTGTGGACGGGACCCAGTCACGTGGTGATCGCGTCTGTATAGATAGGTTGGGCTCCTTGTTCGAATGTATTCTGCAGGTATGTCAATTACTGGAATCTAATCATCTTGACTGGTGCTCGGTTGTTCTTCTTCAGCTATTTCAGGATCGATATCTTGGGACCCTTCAGCTGTGCAACCTTCAGCCTCAGTTTCGTCAGCTCCCGTCACCTTCTTTGTGTGACTGACATGGATCCAGTGTGGAACTCCTGCACACTTTACAGCTGTGGTGGTAACCAGAATCACTTGACGTGGTTTACCCCACCTCGGTGCTAGGCAAGTCGTTCGAGTATGTTTCTTAAGTACAACCCAATCACCTGGGTTCAGGTCATGTGCTGGTGTTGCTGATCTGGCAACAGCGTCTTCCGCAACCTGGCGAGAGATAGAATGCACTTGGTCAGCCAGTTCTTTGCAGTATTCCAGTACTAAATCATCAGATATGTTTAGCAGTTTGTTTCCGGGCACCCATGCTTGCTGCATTGCTCTTCCCATCAGTATTTCATGGGGACTTAAGCCTGTGTTCCGGTCTGGAATACTTCTAAGTCCCATCAGAACAAGTGACAGAGCATCTGGCCATTCCAATCGAGTTGAATCATACATTTTTCCCAATCTTGACTTGATAGTACCATTCAATTGTTCTACCACTCCAGATGCTTGTGGACGATATGCACAGTGCAGTTTTTGCTTAATTTTGAATGCTTTGGAAAAATGTTTTCCTCTGTCTGATTCAATTTTTACTGGAAATCCGAACCGTGGGATAAGCTCTCTAAGCAAAAGCTTAGCCACAGTGATGCTATCATTCCTACGTGTGGGGTATGCTTCCACCCATTTGGAAAACAGGCAGACAATGAAAAGTACGTATTTTAGTCCTCGACAAGGGGGCAACTGAATGAAATCAATCTGCGATTGAATAAAAGGACCTTCTCCCTTTTTAATCTTTACTGGCAATACCACTATTTTCTTCCCTGGGTTAATTTGCTGACAAATCAAACACCTCTGGCAGAGTGCCTCTGCTATGTTCCTGAATTTCGCATTAAACCATGTTCGTCTGAACAGACGTATCATAGCATCTCTTCCCAAATGTGAATCTCCATGAATCAACCTAGCCCTAGGAACAAGCAGACAATTTGGTAATACTATTGTTTCATCAAGGTAAACAATGACAACATCAGCAGCCCTTCTCTGACACCCTCATTTCCTCCATTGTTCCTTTTCTTTAGGTTCTGCTGCATTCTGCAAATCTCTCTCTTCTTCCCATGTATCCACACCATCCTGTAACATAAGTTGGCAGCTGTTTCCGCCCACCTCAACCTTTTTGTTTACAGCCATTTTGTATTTTACACAATGTTAGTCTAACTGGTCAGCATATTGATTACCAGCTGTCACTTTGTCATTGCCAGATTTGTGAGCAGCACACTTGACCACAGCCACTTCTTTTGGCAACTGGATTGCTGCCAGTAAATCTTTCACATATTGACCATTTCTGATGGGGGTGCCTGCGGAAGTCAGAAAGTCCCTTTGCATCCACAATTGGCCATAGTCATGCACAACCCCGTAATCATATTGGCTGTCAGTGAATATGGTTACTTTCCAATTTTTCTCAAATTTACAGGCCTTTGCTAGGGCAACCAATTTGGCTACTTGTGCAGACTTGACTCCAGGCAGACAGGATGCTTCCACTGGACCTCCCAAGGTACACACTGCATAGGCAGTGCTTAAACCTCATTCTTCATGTCTCATGCATGAGCCATCAACAAACAGCTCATAGTCTAGCTCAACTTCTTCCTTAAGTTCTGCACTATACAAATTTGGCAGTAAGGTTGCTGTGTTCAAAATGTTACACCTAGCAATGATTACGTTTCCTGCACCTACAAGAATTCTCTTGTACTTAGTCAGTTGACTTGGTGTGAGATACTGAGTCTTAGTCCTGCTTAGCAAGATTACAACTGCATGTGGAACATACACGGTTACAGGATGTCCCATTAAGAATTGATTCACTCCGCTCAAGGCTCATGCAAGTTGCAGCTACTGCTTTCAGACATCCAGGCAATGCAGCTGCCACTGGGCCTAATGTGGAAGAAAAATAAGCCACTGGGCGTCGCACTAGTCCATGAATCTGAGTCAAAACTGAAAGTGCACAATTATCTCGTGTGGGGCTGTATACAGGCAATCTCGTAAATTCATAAAGGCAGTCATGCTTTTGTCATCCCACTCTACTGGGTCTTTGGCTCTTTTCTTTGTCATTTGTATCAGGGGCTTTGCAAGAACTGCGAATCTCACAATCCATTGCCTGCAATATCCTACAACTCGAAGAAACATTCTGATCTCTTTTTGTGTTTTTGGCAAATCCATGTTTTTCATTATACTGATTCTTTCTGTGGTAACCTTCCTGACACCTCTCCCTATCTGATGTCCCAGATATTTCACTGAGGTGGCACAAAATTGCAATTTCTCTGGGGACACTTTATGTCCTCCTTCACCCAGATGATTCAGTAATGCTATGGTATCAATCACACAATCTTTTCGTGATTTGGATGCCACCAAAAGGTCGTCTATATACTCAACCAAGACCGACTGTCCAGGTAGTACTACCGACTCAAGGCACTTTTTAAAAGTCTGGTTAAAAATTGAGGGGCTTTCTGTGTATCCCTGAGGGACACGATTCCAGACATAAACATTACTGTTGAATTCAAATGAAAAAATAAATTTGCTATCTGGGTGCAATGAAATAGAGAAAAATGCGTGGCATAGGTCAATGACAGTAAACCATCCAGCTTCCCATGGTATCTGATAGAATCACTGCAGGATTTGGCACAACTGGACAGCAAGGAACAATGATCTTATTTAAGGGTGGGCGGGCAGCTACGCTCCGTGCACGGAGTGTGCATAGTGCCGGCTTCTACGCATTTTGCGTAGCATGCGTAGAATTTGGCACTACGCACGCTCCGCAGACGGAGCGTAGCTGGCCGCCACCCGCCTCCCTCCCGCCCTCCCTAAATACTTTAAATTAAATCTGTAAAAGAATTAAAAGGCACTTACCTTGCCCGCCGCTGCCCGCCGCGTCCCCGGGGCTTGCTCTCTTCATCGCTGCCGTCTTGGGTAATAATGCGCATGCGTGGGCGGCCGCGCATGCGCATTTCTCACGAGAAATGCGCATGCGCGGCCGCCCGCGCATGCACATTAGTACTCAAGATCAAGAAGGCGGCGATGAAGAGAGCGAGCCCCGGGGACTCGGCGGGCAGCGGCGGGCAGCAGCGGGCAAGGTAAGTGCCTTTTAATTCTTTTACAGATTTAATTTAAAGTATTTAGGGAGGGCGGGAGGTAGGCCTGCGGTGCATAGTGGGGCTACGCGGAGTGCGGAGGTGGGCGTAGTTTCTCGCCCACTTCACGTAGCTCCGCGAAGCCCCACTACTCCCACTACGCCCAGGGTTAATCTTATTAACCTTTATAAGGTCTTGCACGGTCCTGTACTTACCACTCGGTTTCTTTATACCAATTATGGGGGAGTTGCATGGACTTCTCATTACTTCTTGCAAAATGCCTGTTTCCACCAAATGCTTTATTTCTATTGCAACACCTGCCTTTATTTCTGCACTCATTCTGTACTGTCGAGTATTTGGGTAGACTGCGTCTTCTTTTATGGTCACTTTTATTGGGTCAACATTTGCCATTAATCCTACGTCTTTTCCAGTGAAGTCCCACACCTCTGGGCTTACCGTCTGTTGTAATTCTTCTGGTAAGTCTTTTATTGTCATTCTTGCAATTTCTGTCTCTGGTGTTGCTAACATTAATTTGTAAACTCCGTCTTCGCCTGGGGTTTGTATTTCAACGGCATTTGGAGTGCAAAAGATGGTGCAATTCATTTTGCACAACAAATCTCAACCTAGCAAATTTACAGGACTTGAGTCACAGACTACGAACCATTGGTTCTGTGACTGGGGTACTAATTTGTTTATTAGAAACACCCACTACTTAGATCGCTTCTCTAGAGAGGGGTAGGTTTGGAATGTCTGCTGTTCTCACAGTATATCAGGTAGCACCAGTGTCCAACAGAAAGGTGACATAATTTCCTTCAACCTTTCCTTCAATGTATGGCCCTGACTGGTCTACCGGCAAGGAGGCGCCAAGCATGCACTCCTCGTCCTACCCCCTCAGGCACCGTCAGTAAGGGTCTTCACAAAAGAATGTGTCATTCAAAAGAAATTGTGAAGTTGATGCATCTCTTTTTTCCCTTCCTTCCCAATTCGAAGTAGCTACATTCTGTTGTGCTTTGCTCCTATAATTAGGCATAGGCGCCGGGGGTATCTGGTTCTGTATTACCTGCTGCTGGGTCATAAGTGGTACCTCAGGCTGCATCTGTGGATTTAAATCATTATTTTGCACATTACCATTCTCCACAGCCTTACACTCGTTGTTCCAGTGCCCCAACTTGCCACATCCGTGACAGGGTAATTTCTTTTTCGTATCTTCCCTATTGAATTTTCCCCTGGGCTTCCCCCACTTCCATCTCCCTTATTTTGATTACCGGCCATTTGATTTAACTGTTGTTCTTGTTGCTCTGCTAATTTCACTTCTGCCCACATGACTTTCTCTTTTAACTCTTTCCGCTTATTCTCTAGCTCATCTTCACAATATTTTGCATATTTAAGGACCTCATCTATGGGCTTAGCCTGCCAACAAATGTTATTGTCTTTAATCCATTGTGAAATTTCTGGTCTTAATCCTAACACAAATCGATAAATGAAATGCGTCATATCTTTCATGTCAATGTTGTCTAATCCACTGTATTGCTTAAATGTCTGTAATATACGTTCATAATATGAATGCACTGTCTCGTCTTTATTCTGAGTGGTTCTATCTATTTTCATCCAGTCTGTTTCCTTTGCAGGCACCTTTCCTTTAAGGTAAAGTATGACCTGATTGTACTTTTTCACTACATCCTCGGAAGGTGCCCCTGTCTTTGAATCTCTTGGGTACTCATCGCTAGGCCAATCAACAGCAATTTTGCATTCTGTCCACAAATCTACGGGGACTACAATGTCGAATAAACCATCTAATTCTTTCAAAAAACACTTTGACACTTTTACAAATCTCTCGACCTGTCTGTACCACTCTACAGGTTTTTCTCGAAGTTTTGGAAAATCATTCGTACATGACAAAATATCCTGTTTGGACCATGGAACATGCACATAGTCTCCACCTGGTACCTCTTCCATGGGACACAATCTTTCTACCTTTTTTGCTTCTTTTAAAATATATTCTGAAGTAATTGGTCTTGATTGAATTTCTTCCTTTTTCTTTGCCCATCTTACCTTCCATTTCTCTAGTTCTCCCCATTTTTGTATTATTGTCATCAGCTCTCTTATCTGCACCTTTGTTCCTGACACATTCATGTTTTCCAAGTCTTTGTCAGAGAATTCTACTCGGTAGGGTTTTTGCAATACTTTAGATTTACCAATGTCGATTCCCATGCTAGCTGCAGTGTCCATTAATTTCTCATGAAACACTTTTGTATTTTCTAGTGATGCTTTTACAAATAAACAGTAATTCATCTTCACTAAGGGTATTTATTCTCTCTTTGCCCACATTCCCAGCCATCATTTCTTCTATTTCAATCCTCAATTTGTATATATCTAGTGGCTTAGGCTGTGTCTTTGGTCTCTCTATTTCTTGTGTCCATCTGTCTATTTCTTCAGGAGTTACTACACTGGCACTTCTCGTACCTGAAGAAGTCTCTATCTGTACTTCCCTTGAGGTTGTAGGTGTGGTTTACCTCATTGAACCACCTTTAGGTTCCCTTATTGGTAAATCCATTAAGGATATCACTGATTCCCATTCACTTGCGTGTGCATGATCATCTACTATCAGTGGTTCTTGTCTTGGCTGTACTACTGATGCAGTTATAACTGGAGCTTTTGGACTAGCTTGCTTATCTCCGTACAAAGGAACAACATGGCCAATAGTCACTGGAATTGTCAAAGCCTCAGGACTTGTGTTTAATTGAGAAATGTTCTAAATCAATTCACTTCCCTGTTTATTGGAGGTCTCATGTATCATTAGCGGAATTAAAGGTGGCTTTAAAAACGGGGTAGTCGGATTTGCTGTACTTGACTCCTCATTATAAGGTGGTTTAAAAAATGGGTTATTCGGATTTACTGTTCTTGGTTCCTCATTATAAGGTGGTGGATTTTTCATTAATAAATCCTCCAGGTAATCATTATCTGAATCCCCACTAGTCATTAAATGTTTAGTTTTCTCAGTCCTTCTCCCTCCCACAGGTTCCTCTACAGTTAATACTGGGTAAAGCCCTTCCACTAACATATTCTGTCTCCATTGTTTCATTTGTTTTTCTTTGGAATCTCGTGAAACCTTTGGGTAAAATGTACTCAATCCTTTGTCAATTCTAGGTCTGTCTCGCTCAAAAGCCTCAATCTCCCATTCTTCTAATGCCTCATATTGCATTAATCTAGGTCTGGGATGTAAATCATTCATTCGAGTCCTTAAATTAAACAAAATTCTTACATTAAATGTGCTTTCTAAGGGAAATGCCAGAATTCCATCATGTTTTGTGTATTCCACCCAGTTCTCTAACCATAAACAGGAATGGTATCCCCTGTCAAACATCATGAATGATGCAGGAGTATTCGGTGGTGGAATAATGACTCCTTCTCTAGTTTTAATGGGCTTGTCTTTTTTAAAATAATTTCTAACTTTGTCTACAAGTGACAATTTTCTCTTACTTCCGAACATTTTGTTAGGTCTGCCTCTTAACATCTGATCCTTAGCAAACCCTAAGTATCTTGGATCAGGTCGATTTTCTGGAAGACTTGGATACCACATATACTTTGCAAAAATTAAATTTGTGCGAAAATACTTATTTCTGTTTACTAACTGCTTCCAATACTAGCGCGCCTTTTATTTTTCTTCAACCAATCAACAATACGGTTTCAAATAATTTTAACCAATGAGTGCGCAGCCTTTTTCCCGTGAGACGAGTTCCCACGCTCCTGCGCTCACCCCTCCTTCACAATGGTGTCTTAACTACACGCCCGCTGTCTTGACCAATACCAGCACGGCTCTGAGTGACGTCAGCGCAGCTCCGCAACTGACTCCCTTCTTCACAAGGTAATACGAAAACTCAAGTCTTTCGAAATCTTAAAGTGCAGATTTAATATTTAAAGACGGAAAAACATTCGCCACAGTACCCGAGTGACTAGATAGGAAAGAAATATTTCACTGCAAGTAAATCCCTTCCGTTTACTTGTCATACACTACGAGTAGAACCCTTCTGCCTACCCTTCATACAAGCATTAGAGAACCTGCTACTCCTTCAGACTGTATCCACTCCAACATATATACTAAGACCAAAGTTTCACCAGTGAACCCCTTTGCTATCAATCAAGCTCAGACGAACCTGCTACTCCTTCCGTGTGACCCTTACTAGGTTATATCACAATAGAAGTTTTGCCAGCGAACTTTTTGCTATCACTTATTCTTACATTTACACAGAAACCCTAAATAGTGCTTCCGGTTCTGCCCAACCATGCACTAACTTCCTGCAGGTAAGTGACTTCACCGCGATGTGGCTTCTATTTACCACTCGCTATTCTGCCCCCGGGGATTCCAGACAAAACATATAACAGGTACGAACGACTTTGGTTAATACATAAATTCAATATAGCAGCATCAAATTAATAAAAACATTTCAATAATACCACATTTGATCAATCAATAAAACATGAATTATAACCAATGATTTAACTACCTATCTATAACTAATCCCTAACCATACTACTGCTACCAAGTAACTATACTGATAGAGTGCGCAGGTCACCTGACTGTGATTTACCAATACTCACCTGGGCCCATAATTCAAAAGAATAAGATTTATTCAATCCGGTAACCCACGCTCTACTACCAGTGTAATTTTGTTCTACTAATTTCTATTATCATTGGCTTACCAATCCTAATACCACGATGAATCAGGGAGTTAAGTAAAGAAAGGCACTAAAAAATACCATAACATTTGCATTGATATAATGACCACAGACTCGGGGTAGGATCAAACTCTTTATCTAATCATCATCAAAAGTAATAAGCCACAAATTGAAAGTGATTAAACTATCAATAACCAAGATCAGAAACAGGGTATATCTATGTAAAAGATAGATTATGCCAACCATTTAGCAAACTTGAAATAAAGGGAAGGTAAGAACAAGGAACATGCTATTTCGAGAAACGGACTTTCGCAACTTGACTAAAGGAAGGTAAAGAAAGGGAACATACTAAAACCAAGAACTTCAACAATTATTGACAGTTTGTAAAAAGGAGAACTCGATATGCAAAATTAAGACTCAAATTTAGCACATAACTATGGGAAGGTAAGAATTGGAACAAACTATAAATTCAGCTTAACTCCTTTAAGGGGAGGGTAAGAAAAAGGAACATATACTATCTTGAAAACATTTAGTATTGACTAAAGGTGGGTCGAAAAGTGGATCACGCTAATAAACAGTAATACATGAAAACATCTCATTTACCAAGGGACAGGAAAGAAAAGGAACACATGCAATCAAAGCTTTGCAAATTCGGGGGAGGTGAAGAAAAGGACGCAATTTAGAATGAAAATTACCCACACAGATTAGAATAGAATAGTGTAAAGACCAACCCTGGCCACGGGTCAGTTGGAAGGGACAGGAGAAACCCCAAAGACTTCAGTGGCAGTAGGCGAGCAGGTGCAGATCAAGAAAATCAGGACAGGATAACCCCAGAATTTGGATCAGGACCGGACCATCAAAGGTTAAGACAAGCACCCGCAGTTTCGGTTGCAATGCCTGCGTTACTCCCTGTCTGCAAGGAATCAGCCAAAACCCTGATTGGGTTACAGCTATCACCAGAAAAGGGCTTCGCCAGCACTTCAACTTCCTCAAATCCCCGATTGGGTTCTCAAACCTCCCAACAGAGTGCTCCGCAGCCCAGTGCTCTTAGTCACCTTTTGAGTGCGTTGGGTCAGTGACAGGTCAGCTATTCAGACAAGTCGGACAATTTCTCTAGCTAACCCTACGCTAATTATACTGTTTTTCAGGTCAGTGTACCACCCCCCAATGTTGCAAGTGTAAGGATCCCCAATTTTGATTAGAAAAAGGAAGAGGACAGGTCATCACACCACCTAACATTCTGAATTTTGCCGTCTCCTATTAAAATTTATGTTCACGCCCATCAATTTTAGATTCTCAGGGTATCTTCATGTCACATAACAATGAATGTTCTATTGGCAAATACATTGTAGTCTTTTGACTTCTTCTAGTGGGGTCAGACACAAGTTCCCAGACACATTTTGGCGATGGCTGCCATCTGGCCCGGGTTCAATGACACAGAGTTCATCTTCTCGCTGCAGACTGTCATGCGCGGAAAAGACTTCCAAGATGGAGTAATAAGCACCTCCCAGGCCCAAAGATTACAATACATGAAATGTAAAGGAAACAATTTTAGAACACAGAAATAAATTATTACTCTGTATACGATGAATTTCTTAACTCTATCCATTACTTTATAATAAACTATAGCGTTAGGATTAAGCAGAACGAACAGATTAGCAAAAGCAACAGTGCAACCCTCATGCATGTGAGAACACAGAGTGGCCATATTAACGCTAGTGCCCAGATGTGACAGACTTCCCTCCAAAACTGGATATCACGTGGGTATGACAGAAATTACCGTGTAGCAGCAGCCATTTTAGATGCAAGCGTATTAGTATTAGAAACACATAAGCAGGCTTCACTCGGGTACCCAATGTCAAAGGGAAAAAGAAAAAAGAATTGGTAAGACAAACATGTTGATTATATAGTTAGGTTTATTCGAGGTTCATGATACAAGCAAGTCGCTTTTCGTGAGAATCCTTGCTCCATCACCAGCATGGCAAATTATCTATCAGTCCAGGCTTACCCTTACTGTGTGAGCACAGGGATATATATGTCATCTCTAGGATTGAAAACACGCTCCATACCTGGTGTGTGTATTAGGTGATCCGCATCATAGTGTAAACTCAGTTTACGCAAGGCCGCATGTCAGGCTCTGCTTGTGCTTGTTCAAGAATAGTCGTCTTTGGCCCCCACTTGGACAAGACACAATTTATATGATAAGAACTACTGTGTTGGAAAGATGCAGCTGTGCTACTGTGTTATGTATAAAACATTAGGAGCTGTTGCTGAACGAACAAAGAAACCACTGCACCATCTTGTTATGTGTTCTAGGCAACCTTGTAAAAAATGTACAAACTGAGTCCCAAGCAGAATCACTGAATGACTGAACAACGTGTATGTTATGTTATAGAGTTTGTAAAGTGCATAGCTGTCCCAGCAATGGGGCTTCCCAGTGCTAGTCCAAATGAAAAACAGACTGAAGCATGCAGATTTAAAACAGCAAAGAGAAAAGGGACCTTAAATAGAAAAAAGCCAGGTATTTGGGGTTTTCTTGATCTGAAAGTGATTCTGAATGATTCTAATAGAAAGGGGAAGCACATTTCAGAGAGCCAGGCCCCTTGCACAGAAAGAATGGCCTCCCGCTCTTATTGTCTTAACACATGACATAACAGCCAGATTGAGATTGGCCGAATGCAGAGGACGTGAGGGTCAATACAAAGATATCAGGTTTGACAGAATAGGAGAACCCTGGGAAAGCAGAAATGTATGGGCAGTACACAAGGTCTAAAAGTGCATACTCTGGTCCACATGAAGCCAATGTGGTCTGTGAAGAAGGCCGGAGGCAAAGCAAAACCTCGGAAGGAAAACAAATATCCTGGCCACTGCATTTCGTGCTACCCGGAGTCTTCCAGTTACAGACTTGTTGACCCCCAAATACAGAATGTTGCAGTAATCTATCCTGGATAAGATAAATGTCTTAATAGTGGTTTGCCGATTACCTTGATATAAAAAATCCAAAGATGGGTTTAAAGCCTCTCAGGAGCCCGAAGCACGAGCTGGCTACTGATTTGGCCTGCGCTTCGAAAGTTAGGGTTGTTTTTATTTGCAACAAAATTGCATCGGTGCATAGCATTTTCTTTATCATATTGGTGTGCCCAAAACAAGAAACTGACATCATCACATTCCGTACAATATTGAACAGAAAATACATCATTTTGCTGCCTCTGGTCTGTGCCCAATCCCATGTGCGATACATCATTAAACCAAGGAAATACATACATTGATAAGTCCCAGTTTTTTTTTAAAGGTCTTGGGTGTATGGGCATCTAAGGGATGGAGGTCATGTACATTTACAGTGTATTCCTAAAATAATGTCACAAAAACAAATGTATCATGTGTGGCTGTGCTGACCAGAGACACCATAAAACCTCTATTACATGAAACTAAGGGGGAACTAATTTGGGACCAGAAGGGAAATCACTACAGTTGTAGGTTGGCACAGAGGGAATTCCGTCTTCAAGGCATTCTGGAGGGTAGAGGCAAACCCTTGGAGGAAGCCAAGGGGCCTCTTGAATTTTTGAATCATGAAATGTACATTGTTTTACCTACAGCTTCTTTCAGCGTGTATGCCTTATGTCATAGGGTTGAAAGACATTCCAGTGTTAGCCCCTCAGCAGCACGACAATTTTTTGTACCTTCAAAATGAAGTAATACATTGGTTAATGACCAAGACTATTGTCTTTTACAGAAAGATTTTAATGATCAGAAGAATGTCCTAGGTAGGGCCTGGAAAGAAGAAGGTTCCCTGGGACTGTATAATTATGAACTTTAAGTCACCTAATTTGTCTGAATCATTGTTAAAACACTTTTTATCTCAGGTCCTATTCAGGTCTTACCATTGGGTTATTTATGTCTTCAGGTAAAAGGTGCTTTTCTTTAGAGCTGCTCCGAAAAGCATTTTCAATCGGGCTGTGAGTCAAGTCTTTGATGTTGAAGTACTGAATTCTTTTGAACCACTTGCATCTTTGGAGGAACTGGACGGACTTCTTCCTAATTTGGAGGGGGTACACTGTATGGATCTCATTCTGACTCAAGGGAAATGGAGTTCTATGTGCATGCAAGGCAGGAGGGACCTTTAGAGCACAGTGTTTCTATGGCCTGAGAGGCCCCTATGCCCGGTTCTGGTGGCCCACGATCAAGAAGGTGGGGTCAACATTCTTGACCTAGAGCATTGCTGGTCTCCTATATTAAGTTAACAAACCCAGATTTGCTCTCTGTTGTTGATGAAACAAATATTGTGTTAGTAAGGGAAAGCTAGCTTTTAGATGATGATTTTAGTGTCAATGGTTACCACTCCTTTTGTAGCGCAACTACTACATCCAGCTCTGGGTGCGCTAAAGGGGGCCTAGCCATTTCAATTTCTGTAAAATGAATACATCTCTCATCCAGAATAATTAGTCTACCACCCAATTTCTAACTGATTTTATTGCAGAGTTCATATTCAATCGATTTTATTTTGATTAGCTTGTATAATAATGTCTTGATCAACGAGTGATGGATTTTTTTTAAGGGAGTGGAGATTTATTATTAGAGGTTTTTATGGAGAATCACAATAGGGAAACATTATTAGCTTGTGCTGGTGATTTCAACATTAGACTGTGTGGAAATAGTGAATTCTCTCTCTGTGGATCTAAGGATAAAGATGGGGGAAACTCATTGCTCTTCCAACATACCCCAGTGGGGGAGGTTCTGAATGGGATCATGGTTTCTACTAATTTGGTCTTTGCCAAGGATTTTAGGGCAGATGGGTCCTCCCTGCTTCCCAGTTGTAATGGTACTACTAAGGGAAGCAAATCAGACTTTTTTTATCCTATCTTTGGATTTAACTGAAGTTGTTTTGGGGTATGAGGTTAGTGTATCTTGCATTAGTGATCATAGTCCCTTGGCACTGGCTCTTGATTTGCATTTGAGGGGACTGTGGGGAGCCAGGAGACCATGCCACTAACCAACTCATATAATAAGGGCACAAGCATAAAATGGGAGAATCTAAATAAGGCGGACTAACCTGGTTGAAGAGAATTTGCAATTGATTATAAGATTAACATCGGCAGAGGATGCCTTGAGATCCATAATAGATGCTTTTTGTGTACTCTGTGTTGAAATGGATTATAGTTCGCAGTATAATAGAGCATCAAAACCAAAGCCTCCTATAGGTCGGTTCAATCATGTTTGTTTCCTGGCCAATAGGAAGCTGAATTTGGCACTTTCCAAAATTCATTCTCCTAGAGAAATAATTCAGAGTGCATGGCAATCCGACTAAGCAACCCTGGATGCCAGGAGATCTATGCTAAGAACATATGCCTGGGGAGATTTGGAAAGGCTGTGAGACTAATGGACAGTGTTGCATTCTGGAAGGTTGGAAACGAGCCTGCCTTTATTTGGGTATGAAAACTTATCACTAGATGCAGTTATTCCAATGAAAGTTTGGGTTGAACATTTTAGATATATTTCTAGTCCTGGTAACAGAGAGGTTGTGAGGGACCACAGTGAGGTAGAAGTCCATAACCTAGGGATGTGTGATGCCCAAAAGTGAATCTATTGACATAAAACATGTTATTGAGGTTCTTATTCAAAGCCCTGCGGGTGAAGCTCCTGGTCCAGGCGGTATCCTTCTGTATCTCTTTACAGAAAATACACGGCTTTGGGCTCCCATTCTAACTAATGTTATTAAGGCAGCTAATAAATAGGAACTTATTCCTAACTTGAGTGAAGTCATTGTTTCCCTCCTGGACAGTACTCTCAGGATACTGGGAATGATCCTTGCTTCCAAACTGAAATCTTTGTTGCAGTAGAATCAGTGTTTGTCTAGAGTCCAGCATAGATTCTGTCTGAGGGTTGGCTCGGTAGAACAATGTCTAAACCTACAGTTGATCATTGGTAAATATGCAGAGGATAGGAGAGGGTCCATTCACCTTCCATTTCTGGACCTCTCCTCTGCCTTTGACATGGTCAACAGAGTAAAGTTATGGGATAGTGTGGCCAGGATGTGATTCAATCACGGTCTAACAGGGCTAGTACAAGAAATGTATTTGGACACCACAATAAGGGTTAGGTTTGGCAAAGATGGTGAACTTTACCCGAGCATTAAGTCTGAGTTAGAGGTTAGACAAGGGTGTGTCAAGGCACCACTCTTGTTTCCTATGTATATCAATGATCTAGAATCTTATATGGCCAAAGTAGCTAAGGGTCTGCCTAAACTAAAACCTAGAGGTCTCTTGATTGCATTAAATGGCTATAATGCAGTTTAAATGTCAAGAACTGCTAATAGACTACAGCTCCTTTTAGATGATTTTATAGTTTTATGGTGGGGTCTGAATCTTAAAACGAATCTTAAAAAATTATTTTCATTGAGTGTTGGCCCCAGAAATGTGAAAGCTATAGACCTCATTTACAAGGCACCTGCGCCGCCTGAATGTTACTTTTCGTGGAGGTCCGATGGCGCACACTGCAGGGCCATATCTACAATGCCAAGCAAAGCAACCCTGGTTGGCGTTTCATGGCCTTGTAGATATGAACTGAGGCAACGCAGCACAAGTTGCTGCGTTGACTCACCCTGTGAAAGGTAGGTGTGCCATTGGTGTTACAGTGGGTGGTCTCATGTAAGACCCAGGACATTTGACACAATCACAGATTTACGAGCCTATGCCGCCCCAGAGGTGGCAAAGGGTAGGCACAACATGGAGAAAAAACATTATTTCTCTGTGTTTGTTTGATCTTTCTCTGTATGCTGCATTTTTCAACAGACATCCCTGATCAAATAAATGGTTAATTGCAGATTGCATTGATGCCTAGTCCAAGAGAAGATTTCAGTCTGTATGCCTGCGGGTTTGTACAAGTTTATGGACATGCCTTTTAGGCTTAAGGTTACCTCTGACACTTTTTACAATCACGCATGCTATGTTCTGGATACATTTTGTGTGGTCTACCTTGATGACATTACCATCTTCAGCAATTTCTGGGTGTACAAACTGAAGAATTTTGAACAGGTGTCCATCAGGGTACAGTGAGCAAAACTGAAGATCAAGGTGACCAAATTCCAGGTGGGACATCCCTCTGTAGTCTACCTTGAGCATCAGGTTGGCAACAGGGAGATCCAACATTCGGATGCTAAGACTGAGTCTGTATTGGATTGGGAGATTTCTACCATCCAGACCTAGACAAA
This sequence comes from Lissotriton vulgaris, assembly GCF_964263255.1. Taxonomy (NCBI): domain Eukaryota; kingdom Metazoa; phylum Chordata; class Amphibia; order Caudata; family Salamandridae; genus Lissotriton; species Lissotriton vulgaris. Next base: position 1,212,407,982 of record NC_141695.1, on the reverse strand, counting down.
GCACCAGTAGCTAATTTCCATTTTCAGCATGGTCGCCTGAGATGGTTTGAAAAGAAGAACTGTGTGGCTGACCAAGGTCCAGCACCTCAGTTTCAAAGTCAATCCGCTAATTTTTGGTTTGCGCACAACACATCCAGAGCTTGCCCCACTAACGCTCCGCTGTAGAAACAGATACAAGGTTTTTTTGGGAACAAGGATGGTGCACCAAAGACAAGTCCAAAGAGCTTCATGTATTATCACAGATAGTTCTTTTTATTTTTTGCAAAATTCTTAAAAAGCCTCAGCTAATGCGTTTCCATCCTTGCAGAACTTCTTCAGGGCTCGACAAGGTAACTAAAGAGTCCAAAGTTGGAAAACATGGAAAATAAGGGTCCACCTGCCGTTCACAAAATGAGACGTATAGTTATTATAAAGCTTTTTAAAGTCTTCTTCTTAGGACGGTAAATATCACTGTGATATTAAGACGACATTCTTCCAAAGCGCTATATGCCAAAATTATCACTTGAGACAAGCCTATATGATTCTCAATCATAGTCTGAATGAGGAAAATATCAGAGTCACCATCTGGAACAGAAATCATCCAGCTTAAGTAAAAACGTTCGGGCATATATAACCCCCAGTTTCTATTCAGACAAGCGTCATCCCTTAAGTGTCAGGAACACAGCCAAAAATCTGGCGATGTCAAAACCAACATCACCGGATGAAAACCGGTCTCAGGCTCAGGATGCTTGTTTCCGGTCCAGGGAAGACATGGCTTGGCAGTTTGGGCTGGACTGTTCCCATGAGGCACAGGGTCAGACTGATTTGCATATGGCTGGGTCCAAACTGGAATGGCATGGTGAGCAAAACAATGATGGATTTAGGCCCAGATCTTTGTACTAGGGCATTTGAAGAGGTACACTATGCATTGATGTAAGATTTATTTTACAGGACTTATTAGCTGCAGAACATGTCACACAGTTTCTAACAAACCTTTCTGACTTAATGTCCATACTAGGCCACCAAAAATAAATGCTCAAAACTTCATTCCCAGATGACCAGTGATGCAATCTTTAAGAACTATATCTCTCATTTCTTCCATGGTACACATTCACCAGAACACAATTTAAAGGGGGGGGGGGGGGGGGGGAACATTTAGGAAAGCTACAGGTCCAGTACCATTGCTCCCAAAAACTGATGTAGTATTCACTAAGGGTTAACTGTTCCTAAAGAAAGAAGAGAAAGCAACCTGTTGTGGTTCTCCCAGGTGTCAGAGTGGTCTCGCTCAATAGAGTTGAGTTTTTATGACAGTGAGGGAATTGCTCCTTTTGATTATAGTGCCCTCACAAACCCTTCTTATCGTCATGCTTCATCATCAGGCGTTGCTCCTTGTGGGGGTGGCACTGCTGTCCTCCTCCGGCCCCGCAAGAGGACTCTTTATCGGAGATATTTTAATGAGACGCCGCAGTTGTGCATCTGGGTGTGTGGGCCTTGGACAGTGAGTGGGTGAATGTGTTAGAATTAACTTGGTGGTACTCGGAACCTAGTTTTATTCAAGGGTCTGAAAGGTAAGGTTAAAAAAAAAAAGATTGGGAGTACCTCTTTGAAGCAAATGCGGCTGAGGAATAAATGCCTTCACGCTGCTCTCAAAATCCGTGTGAATGGGTGAAAAGTGAGACTGTGTCAACATGTTTCCCGCTTTAAGGTGGTCCCTAGTGGATCCAGGAGTACTTCGTTAGGACCTTGAGGTGAAAATAAAAAGAAAGAGAGAATAGGAATGAGGGATAAAAAGAGAGAGAGACATACAAACATACAGAACAGCATGTGAATCACTTGTTAATGGAGGCAGTCACTGGGACTCAAGTGCGCTCACAGACAGGCATTCAAATTCTCAGACATACTTGTTAGCATGCTTAGTGAAATATGCCCTTGTCGACATACTGCCATGTAGTCATTAGTGCCAAATTTAGCATACAGATGAGACCCGTGCCATGATGCACATACAGGTCTGGTGTCTCCTAAGACTGGCTGTCTATAGCCAGAGGCAAAGGGTGTATTGCATGCATATATCTAGTTCGTAAACCTCATGGTTTACTTGGTGGTTGTAAGGCTGAATCATTAAAATCGTTTGAATCCAAGCTGCACTGTCATGCTGCTCGTGGCCGTGTGCGAGCCTTATTCGTCGGACGCGGTGGACATACTGCATGCAACTACCTCGTCGGTGAACCTAGCGGAAAACAGAGGGATGTCCCAGTTAACTCAGTGAAAGCAACACGTCACTGCCTTCTTTCTCCAGGCAGTCGCATCGCTTTAACAAATGAGTGACGAGCCTGTCAAAGACATTGCACAAATACGACAGTCGTGGCAGCAAAATTGGAGGACGTAGTGTCACAAACATACAACACTTGTGAAATAAGCGTAACTGGATACCCCGTAATTCATAATGGTTGGCCTGGCCGGCGCTCACTTCTGATATGAGGGTCAGTCTCTATGGTGCAAAAAAACACAAGACAAAGTGAAATCATGAGTATGTACTACTAACGCCGCCCGTTATTGCCAAAAGAGTCTTTACCTAGGATCTTTTGCAGCAACAGCAGGAAGACACTTACATTCACTTGCCCCTGTAGACACACCGTTACCTGCCCCTCCGTCAGTGACTCGCCTGTATTATCGGAAGGTCCAGTCTGCCAAGTTATAATGGTTGGGCTGATACTGGGAGGAACTGATGTTTCCAAAGGACGTGGTGGGAAGGGGATGTCATGCATATAGACTATGTGAGTGTTACTGTAGTCTATTGGAGCGGTGGCAGCCATATTGGAGTGGTGCCAGCACCACTTAAAGAAGCATAGTCATGTCTCATATGACTAATAATTAGCGTATGGGACACGATATCAGAAGAAGACAAATAGTCTTTTCAATTGATGGAAACAATGCCTGAATCTTCATTGTCAACGATAAAACTAAAAGTATTGGTTTATGGTACTGTATTTTTATATAGCAGCCGGCTGCCAAGTTGGAGTGTGTCCTTTATGGTCTAACCAACCTCATCTTTGTTGGTGAAGTTGTGTGGCACGTACAGATGTTGTAGGGAGAACCATGTGATGTGAACAGTGTAGTTGGATCTAAGATATGGATTGGGTGACTTAATGTTGATTCAAGTATTTCATGCTGTCCCAGCTCCTGGGTAATGTACAAGAGATGTATCGTATATATGATTGGTCCCTCAATGTTCCCAAACTACTAGTTATGTTATAGGTCCCTTACCATCGAGACTCTTAACGTATGTCAGGTTCAGCGTTGTGTGCACAGTGTATGCGGCAACACCTGCAGAGTATGGATAGGAGATGGTACATCTATCCTGGGTAGGGAAGAAGGTGTAGTGTGGGTGGTCTACCCTCGTGCCATCTAAGGTCATTGAGGAGTGTGTAAGGGAGGGATCCCGGGGGTATAAGTATGTTCTAGTTCTAGATGATTAATTCTGCCCAAGGTATTTCATTGTTAAGGCCCTCTGAGTTGCTCTTTAGTCTGTGGATCCAGCGTTCTTCCTGCTTAAATAGTGTTCTCCTTGTCCAATTAGGATTAGATTCGATTCTATAATTGTCCATCTGAGACTGTCTGGATTATGATTCTTTTCCGAGAAATGACGCAGTAGTTTGGTATTATTTTTTCTACAGCTTATGGTACTTTTTTACTCCCCTATTCAAATTTTGACTGGTCTCGTAGTCATCCCCACATACCTCTTGTTGCATGGGCCAGTGATGACATATATTCAGTTTTTTGTGTTGCAGTTGCCTCTGATGCCAAGGTCAAGCCATACCAAGGTTGATCTGTTTAGAAACCAATGTGAGGGGACACAAAAAACAATACCCACAGGAGTATTGACCTTCTACCGGGGGTAGAGCCCATAGGGTGGATTGTGAGTGGGGGTTGCCTTGGGATGTGTGTGGACCAAAAGGTCTTTCAGGTTTTGGGTGCGTTTAAAAGTGAAAAGAGGAGGTGGCCCTGGGGTAAAAACTCCTGTCTATAGGATGCCCCAGTGTTTCCTAATCACTTTCTGGATCTTGTTGGAACTAGGCATGAACGTGGTCAAACATGTGAGCGCCTTTGTCTCTTGGCTATCCTTCACCTCAAGGAGGGCTTCTCTATGGTTGTTCCGAGCCCGTTTTTGTGCCTGCGTATTATTTTCTTTTGATATTGTCACTCTGATATGTTATTAGATAGAATTTGGGTTTGTTTCTCAAACTCATTCAAGGTGTCACAATTTCTACAGAGGCTTAAAAATTGTCTCACCAGCAGATTATTCCTCTATGCTTTTGAATGGTGGCTCTCATACATCAGGAGACTATTTCTCTCCAAGGATTTTCTGTAATTAGATGCATGTAGTGACCCTTCATGTAGGGAGATCTGGAGGTCCAGGAAGGGGATGCTTTCTTTCGACTTTGTACATAAAAACCTCAAGAAGGCGTCTAGAGTGTTGATTGTTCGTTCATCATGATGGGAAATAGAGTTTAAATGGTAAAAGGGTCCGGTTGAGGATCAAAGTTGCTGTATTTGGGAGGTGATTTTGTTACATAATAATTCAGAGAGCAAAGGTCATGTGAGGGGATGATGTTCTCGGAGGTTTCAGGAGGCATGTTGAAATCTTTGACGATGCTGAAAATGTGCTTGCTGTTAATAGGGCTGGCATCGATCCAATCTGCAAGAGCTGAGCACCTGGAGTTCCATAACTGCTGGTGGCAGCATCGTAGGGACTATTTGATAATGTCTTCATCCACAGTATTTTGACTTGTTCTTCATTTATGCTCCCTGAGCCACTTGTAGTTTCCCATTCTTATTTTTATCTTTGCACATTATAGAAAAGTGTTTTTGACTTTTACATATGGAGCATTTTTCTTTTATGGCAGGGCATCTTCGAAAGTTGACATGTATAACTCACTTCCACACGTATAAAATTTGTATTTTTCTTTATTCTTCCTTTGATTGCTCAACTTTCCTTTGAAAGATCTTCCACTCGCAAAACAAATAACCTCATTTTGTTTTTTAAGTCCATCTTCATTTACTTCTTTTAGACTAGACACTGACTGTTTGATAGCTTTAGCTGCTTTATCACTTCTTCCAATGAAGGATCTCCAATTACCCTAAGGTGTTCTTGGAATCTTTTGCAATTAGTGTTGATCATTAGTTGCTCCCTGATCTTTTGATCTGTGGTGGACCCAAATTTCATGAGCATGAAACATTTCTAAGTGCTGTCATAAGCTCATCAAAACTTTAATTTTCCCTTTGACAGCACGTGTAAGATGATATCTTTCTAGAGTTTTGGTTATTGTGGATTTAAAACATGTTTTCAATCTTGCTAAGGCTTCCTCAAACTCATTTAATTTTTCTTCGCCCTGAGTTGTTTTAATTTTAGGAAAGGATCCTTCAGATCCTAGTAAATTTAATAGAATGCATTTCTTCCTTTCAACAGGCATGCTATTTGCAATCTATTGTAGTTAGATAATGAGGAATTCTTCTTTTCATTTTTCCATTCCAGTAGGGGTTCTAATTTGTACTGAAGGAACTTATTTGAATGGTCAAATTACATATTGATGTTGTTTGAATGTTAAGCACAGTAAGAGACTAAGCAAGGATACAGTATATCATGCAGGATGTAGTGTCTGAGAAGAGTTATGCTAGAGGAAATTTTTTTTTCAAAATATATATTGTAATTGTAAGGAAATAGGAGGAGCAGTGGCCAAGATAGGTAGTTATTTACTCAATAAATATATTTTCTTCTTAATTTGTTTTATTTTTTTTATGGACAATACATGAGTACAGAGCAACAACCGAAATAAGTGCGAAAAAAGAAAGAGATATGGCACTTACAAAATGAATAATTACTTCAGATGCATCAACATATGAAATTGGCCCTTATAAATATTACAATAAAGCGCATCATATGAAGCCCCAAGGTTTATATACCCATATAAGTCATCACTGAGTCCCAAATTTGACACCCTAGTTTCATTTTCCGCCTGCCTTTGAGAGTATATAAAATATACTCCATGTTAAATATAGCTAGAAACCTAGCCCTACAAGTTTCAAATGAAGGGGCGTCTTTTTGCAACCAAATAGATACGATGCAGAGTCTGACCACTGCTGAGGCTAAGAAAATTAAATAAACTGATTTTCTGGGTACCATGTCTGCAGTTGCACCCATCTCTACTCCCAACAAAATCTGCTTAGCTGACATATGCTCAGGGTTGGCCAAGATTTCAGTTAGGAATTTATCCATATGTTCAAATAGCCTGCTTAACCGCGGACATGAGTAAAAAACATGACCACATCCGCCGCATGCAGTCCACAGCGAAAACATTTTCCCTCATGCCCACCCCCCCATTTTACAATTTTGTCAGATGTGAAATATAAATTGAAAATTGTTTTATAATGTTGAGATTGAAGATTGGTAGACATAAAGAGTCGCCCCGCCAAATCAATAGAAGTCTCCAGTTGTATACCCTGACATCCCAATCTGTTGTTCCATTTGCAACTTTGAACTGCCAGGTCATAAGGCATCGTGCTAAGCATTAGAGTGTAGTGCGCACCAATTGGTGCCCCTTTCCTTACTGCTTCAATGAGGGGATTAGGTTTTTTTTTTTTTTGTTTTTTTTTTAAACCTTTATTCGCAACAAGTAGTGGAAGACAAGCATGAGATCATCAACAATGTACATACAAAGCATACAAAGAGTCAGGTGTAGTGCAGTGCAGCGGCATACAGAGAATGTCCAGGTTGCATATGCAGTAGGTAAACATAGCGGGCAGAAATGGAGTTATGGCAACAGCAGTGGCCTGTGGCGCAATACATCATTACTAAGCAAATAAACAGATCAATAACATGAACAACAAGCAAATATCGCTCAGGAGAGGAGAGCTGCGGCAGGGCCGCAGGTACGTATTCACAGTGCAATAGTCCCCGATGTGAGGCCCCATAAGCAACACCACCAGAGAGAGGGCTGTAAATCCCCGCTCCCCCCGCCGATGGCCACAGCATATTCCCCGTATGAAAAGAAGCAGCAGTGTAAATAGAGGAATCCACACATCGTGTAAACGGAACGAGTGGCAGAGAGGCTTGTAAGTCCAGCAAATGAAGCCCCATTAACCTACCCCAACCCGATCAGCACTGTCCGAGTCAGAATCCTGCACAGCCCTGGTAAGGAGGTACACCTGCAGCGGGCTCCAAAAGTCTCTGGGTCTACAGCGCACAGGCATCATCTCTGCGTAAACATTATATTGGTCCTGCCAATAAATGACATCCTTCAACCAGTCATCGAACTGTGGTATCCTGCCCCTCCCCCAGCAACAGGCCACCCGCCTCTTAGCTAGAAGTAGAGTTACATCCACAAACCTACGATATAGCGCCGGCACCGCCTTGGTATAACCCAACAACAGGACCATAGGGTCAAGTGGTACTCCATCGTCGGTCATAATCTGAAGGGCATCATGGACCTGCACCCAGTACTCCGAAACCACCCTACACTCCCACGCCAGATGAAGAAAATCGGCACCTGGCATATGACAACGAGCACACCTATCATCCTCCGCTAGCCGGAACTTGAGTTTCCGAGCCGGGGTGTAGTAAAAACGCTGTATGAACTTGTAGTGTATGATCTTTAGGCGGCAGCTAGAGGAAATGTTGGCGGTCACACCACAACAATACGTCCACTGATCATCGGTGATGGAAATGCCAAGCTCAGCATCCCACTGGGCCCGCGCCCGTCCAGGCAAAACAGCACGTTGTTTCCTGATGGCACCATATAACCTAGACACCAAGTGACGTCCATCAGAAAGTAATAGCACATGAAGCGGAAGAGTCACACCCGGCTCTCCAGGGAACTCAGGCAACAACGATCTCAGGCCCTGTCGCAGCCGGACATAGTAAAACATTTCAAGCGGGGAGTACGCCCCACCCCCGAAGAACTGCTCCAGGGTACGGAAGGTGCCCTCATGAAACAGGTCACCCCAGGTAAGTATCGCAAGACGACCACACAGGCGCTGGAACCCAGTTTCCTGCAGAAGAGACAGAGCAGGGTGATAAACCAGAGGCAACGCAGGCGAGTAAAGAAAATCAACATCCAGCGCCCTTGCGATACGCTTCCATGCATCAACAGTGCAGGTAACCGTCGTATGATGTGTGTCAATGTCCCCAGCATTACCCAGGACCATGCCCTCCAATGGGAGAGGATGAGCAACCCACTGTTCAGCGGCCACCTGAGGCATAAACGGCGTGGGGCGCATCCAGTGGTAGGCGTAGTGCGCTTGAGCACTGACATAATACAGTTCAAAGTCTGGGACGTCGAAGCCCCCGTCGACATAAGGCAGCGTCAGCGTAGCCCATGCCACTCGTGGCTGCTTGCCCCCCCAGAACAGCCGAAGCAACTCCGAACGGAGACGTGCAAAAAAGTAAGCCCCAGGATAATACGGAATGTTTTGAAACATATATAAGAAGCGGGGTAAGACCACCATTTTAATGAGAGAAGCTCTGCCTGCCATGGACAATGGCAAAGACATCCACCTCGTGACGCTATCTGCTAACTTAGTTATAGCCACACCGTAATTAAGCCTCAGCGTCTCCTCTTTGAGCAAGGATACAACAATACCCAAATACCGCAGTTCCGAGTCACACCACTCCAGGGGGTAGTCAAGTGGGAAGCGATGAACCGCTGCAGTGAGTGGAAAGAATTGGGATTTCTGCCAGTTGATATGAACTCCAGATATACCGCCAAAGACAACAAATTCTCGTAACAACGCATTAAGATTCAACTGCGGATCCTTCACGTAAAGGGTAACATCATCAGCATAGAGGGATATGCCAATCTGCCGCTGAAGACAATTAAACGCGCTTTGTTGATGCAATTGCCGAATTCTACATGCAAGGGGCTCTATAGCAATGGCGAACAAGAGGGGAGAGAGCGGACACCCCTGCCTGGTCCCTCTCGTGATCGGGAACGGGGAGGACAACACACCATTCACAATAACTCTGGCCATAGGGTCAGTATAAAGTAATTTGACCCATGAAATAAATATTCTGGGAAAGCCCATCCTGCACAGAACGTCTATTAAATAACCCCATTCCACAGAGTCAAACGCTTTTGTCGCGTCTAGAAAAACAGCAGCCACAGGGAGCTCCGGGGATATGGTTGGAATCAAGGAAAATAACGTACGAAGGTTATGGGACATCGCTCGTCCAGGCACAAAACCTGACTGGTCAGGTAGCACTATAACGGGCATAAGTTCAGAGAGACGAGTCGCCAACACCTTGGCCAGAATTTTAACATCGCAGTTGAGTAAAGAAAGTGGCCTATAGGAGCCCACGTCTAGGGGATCTTTTCCGGGTTTAAGCAAAGAGGTGATAGCAGCTTCCCTCATAGACCCTGGCAGGCGCCCTACCTCAAGGGATTCCTCAAAGACTTCCCGCAACACCGGAGCCATAATATCCACGTAACATTTATAAAATTCGGCGGGGAGACCATCAAGGCCTGTAGCTTTACCATTATTAAGAGACATGATGGCACTCCTGACCTCGTCGACCTCCAGGGGCCTACCCAGAAAAGCCCTATGATCGTCAGAGAGCCAGCAGAGCGACAACTCATCCAAAAAACCCCCATATCTCACATCTCCTGAGTGCTGGGAAGTGTATAAGTGTTTGTAGTGTTGCAGAAAGGTGTCCCGAATGGTCGTCGTGTCCGTACAGCGCGCACCATCAGCCAGGACCAGTTCCAAGACATCAGAGCTATGCCTCTGGTGTCTCGTAAGAGCGGCCAGTACCTTCCCCGGTCTTTCACCTTCACAATACCGTCTAGCCACCCAGTATTTTCCCCTATGTTTCGCTTCCCTGGCCGCTTCTTCCTCGTATTCCGAAAGTTTACCTCTAAACTGGTGTAGGAGATCAGGGTCAGAGCCAGCAAGCAGTTCACGCTCCAGGCGTCGTAGGTCGGTTTCTAAGTCAGCAAGTGTACGAACAATAGTCCTGAGTACCCCACAACTTTTGGAGATTGTGACCCCCCGGATCGTAACTTTGAAAGCCTCCCATATCACCTCCACACTGTCCACGGACCCCCTATTTCTCGGAAAGAAAGCCTCAATTTCCTCGCCTAGCTCCGCCTTAAAGATGGGGTCCAGAAGGGCAGATGGGAAGAGCCTCCAAGGCGGGCGCGGTCGGTGCAATCCAGGCACCGATACCACAACCCGGACTGGACAGTGATCAGAGTATGTCCTCGGGAGATGTTGCACCCCATGCAGTCCAGCCACCAGTCCTCTAGAAAGGAAAACATAATCCAGTCTCGCCCAGGTACGGGACTGAGTCGTGAAATGCGTGCCCTCCTTAACAGTGGAGTGTACATAACGCCAGCTATCTACCAGCCCCGCCTCCTCCACAATGCCTCGCATGACATCCCTGGCCTGAATGTTGTACTGATGACTCCCCTCCGATCTGTCCTCATGAGCCCCCATTGCCAGATTAAAATCTCCCCCCCCATACAATATGGGAAGCGTCCACAGCAAGTACATGCCCCCACAGTGCAAGGAAAAAAGCAGGAGTATCGACATTCGGTGCATAGCAATTCACAAAAAGCACAGTGATTTGCCCAACCCTCCCCCACAGCAGTACATATCTCCCGTCAGAGTCTAAGTATGATCCCATCTCCTGGAAGGCAAGTGATTTTTTAATCAATATTGCAACCCCCCTTGCATAAGAGGAGTACGATGAAAATTTCCTCACAGTGGCCCACCTCCCCCCAAACGCATGTGCCGGTGACCGGCGCAGATGTATTTCCTGCAGAAGCGCCACCTGTACGGCATGTCGGTCAAGGTACTGCAGCACATTGCGACATTTCCTGGCATCATTGAGCCCACGCACATTCCAAGAAAGAATCGATATCCTATCCAACACTTCGACCGACATTACTCACAAGGAATATGCACCAATAAACCCCGAAATCCCGCATCAGGCACACCACACGAGCCAACACAGTAGACCGTTGCCGCCACACACTCACTCCACCTAGTGACACGAAAAACACAACCATACACGCCGTCTTCCAAACCCAGAACCAAGCCCCCCCTCCCAGAACCAAACAGAGCACAACCGTGCAACAGGCACGCCGCGCCACACGTGAACATTCCGACCGCAGCACATCCAGCAAGTGAATGTAAGATTACCGAAGTGTCCCAGCTTCCCACCACCCACCTGACCAACCCCAACCGGCCAGGGCCCCCTACCACCCCCCCTCCCCACACCCCAGGCAGCCATCCATCCGCACAGAAAAACAGTCGTACAACAAAGTAAAGCGTAAACATAAAAGGGGGTATTCCCGTTGGGGGTGCCCACCAGAGGTGCACTTCACCACCCTCTCACACAATGCCGCCCTTCCAGCCGATTAGGCAAAGATACGAGGCAGGCACCGTGCAGGGGGTGGGTGCCCGGAGCTAAGAATAAAAGAGTCCAACCATCGCCACTCCAATAGTCACAACATACAGCCTCTCGGAGCGGTCCGGAGGTCCACCTATCCGCCCACAGTAGTACATATCTATGGGAAAAAAAACAGCTGTTAGCGGCAGGTGCCTCAGTATCAATATGAAGTATTCAACACAGTCAACATGTCATCAAAAACCTGATCAGGAGTCCTCCTCCTCTCCCGCCGATTGGCGATCATCCTGATCCAGTCCATCTTGGCGGCCAGCAGCAGCCCGTTCCCTCTTCAGCCGCTTCACAAAGTCTTCCGCCTGCTGCGGGTTCGTAAAAAAAGTTTGCTTCGCCTGATGAGTAATCCTTAGTTTTGCAGGGTAGAGCAAGGCGTAGTCCACCTGGAGGTCCCTAAGCTTTTTCTTAACCGCTAAAAATTTACGCCGTTGTTCCTGCACCATCGGAGTGAAGTCCGGGTATATGGTGAAATTAACCCCCTCGAAGGAGAGTGAGCGGGACGTGCGAGCCGCACGAAGAGCCGCATCACGATCCCGATAGTTCAGGAGGCGAGCAATGATAGGGCGCGGAGCCGCACCGGGGGCCGGTCGCGGTCCGAGCGAGCGGTGTGCCCGTTCCACAATAAACTGGGTAGAAAAGGCTTCCGCCCCAACTGCCCCAACCAAGAGCCTCTCCACATACGTTTCCATCTTTCCAACATTCGTCGTCTCTGGCACACCTACTACGCAAATGTTGTTGCGCCGACTTCTCGCCTCCAACTCCTCATTCTTGGCGGCTATCACTCGCAGGATATTGTCCATCCTCGCCAATTGAGTGGTATGAGTGGTCGCAGTGTCGTCGTGATCCGAGATTCGCTGTTCCGCCGTAGTCAGGCGCTCTTCGTGGACATCCAGTTTCTGCACCACCGCGTCCATGCGGGAGGATAGCTTGTCCACCTTGTCCACTATGGTGGCGAAGCCCTGTCGCATCTCCAGCATCATCTGCTGGAAATCAGGGGTGGCTGGCTGCGAGACAGCATCTGCGGCAGGCGGGGGCGGAGATCGTGAGGCCCCAGTCTCCTGTACCAGGCGTGCGCCCCTTCTAGAAGCCGCCGAATCAAAGGAGAGTTTAGGCTGCTTATTGTCAGGTTTGCCCATGGTGACACACACTCAGCCTGCACTACTGGCGTGAATAGGGAGGCAAGGGGGTCGATCTCCAGGAACAAGTCCACGGTCAACCCAGTAGTGTACTCAACAGGAGATGCGACGCAAACAACGTCAAAAGTGAGCCGCAGAATGCACACCTCCTCACAGCACCGCCAGCACCCCCAGCGCGGACACAGCAAGCTGACACTGCCAACAGGGCAGCCGCCCTGAAGAAGATAGGACGCAGTACAGTAGGGCACAGTAATGACCCCGTACACCTCACCACAAGGTAGAGAGGGTAGTGCCACTTACAGCCCTCGGACAGGGACAGCGTGCAGGAGTCAGCTCCAATAACGAAACGTAGGGTCCAGGGTGATGCAACCCAGGATCACCGGGCAGAGCGGGCACAGCAGGGGTCAACTGTGGGCTATAGCAGGCGCATGGCGCCAGTGTCGCGGCATCTAATGGAGGGTCTCGCCGTGAACATCGACATGGCAGGCTCCACAAGACAGCGGCTGTTGCAATGAAAAATGGCGCCAAATAGGAAAAAACCTAGGTCCGCTGTGCCACGCTACGCAGCATCATCTGTAGTTCCCAGTGGACACACCAAGTTGCAGCTTCCAGGAAGGCAAGAGGCAGGTACATTAACACCAAGCAAGGGGGGGGGCTGAATGAGGATAGCCGCGGACCGTCACGGCACAGCACAGCCAAGCAAAGGTAGCGCTGCTTACCGGGTATGACGGGATTAATGCGCAGGTCTTAGCAGCTATGTCGGTCATCTAGATGCAAAGCTGCACAATCCGAGACAGAATCACCACAGGGGGTGCCGGTGGGTAGGGCAGGCGGAGGGGTCCGGCACTACGATAGTCAGCATAGCGTCCCGCTGCAAGCCTTCACTCAGCAGGCTCCGCCACACAGCAGCCTCCGCAGCGGTTATGGCGCCAAACGAAGCAAAAAGAGGGCTCCCAGTAACGCGACCAGCAGGACCTCCCTTAGACCGTACCTTCAGTCACGGTCCGCCTCCGGTCCCAACAAGCAGCGCCAAAGCGTCCAGGGACGTATCTCCGACTGGGGGCACGAGCAGGCAGACTTGCCCCGCCACTCCCGTCCGTGCAGCAGTAATGTCCCAACCTCGGGGGTGAGATCGGTGCCCCCGCCGCAGCTATGCCTCCGCTGCACAGGGTAGCCTCAGTATCGACGTTGTGCTCTCACTGCCCCCGAGCACTGGCCACCGGGACAGCAGTCGAGTAGGTCCGTAGAGTCCCTGAGGGGGGAGGGGATCAGGCCTCCACCCCACGTGTGAGGCAGCGGTCCACAGTAGTCAGAGTCGCCAGGTCGCAGCGCGCCTGCCCTCCAGAGCGCCTGCCGGTGAACACTCCGGACCTCCTAACTCCGGATAGGAACCACCAATCAGTCCAGGAGTTGGACCGAGTGTAGTGTGCAGCCCTCCTAGAAAGATGCCAGGGTCAGACTAGGGATCGGCGAAGGTCAACAGGATAAATGACCGGATGAACGCTCCGGGCAGCAGGAGCCTCACGGCAGTGCGGCCATGCTGCAGTGCGCCCTCTAGCGCCCCCGGGGATTAGGTTGAATATTCAAAAGGGCTCTCAGTAAACAGTGCCGGACTTGTAGGTATTTAAACAAATCTCCCCGTGAGAGCTGATATTCCTACTGAAGCTGCCCTAAAGATTTAAGCCCACTCTCCGTATACAAATCGCCAATCATACATAGTCCTTTATCCTGCCAATTGTATATAACCGGATCCCAGAATGTAATTAGGAAGAACATAGATGATATTAATTGGGTGTACCAGGAGACACGTTCTACCCCATACATCTTCTTTGCCACTTTCCATACTTTATAGGCAGCTGCGATGGTCTTAAATCTTGTGCGCTTAAAATCACTCCAATCCATATTTACGAACAAACAGTTTTTTGCCTCACTCCCAAGCAGCATTTGATATGTAGCAGGAGACTCAGACCTATCTGTTGGTCCTGCCCCAGTAAAGAAAATGTTCATATGTTGTAGCATGCATGCTAAATAATATAAAGTAAAATCAGGAACAGCCCGACCACCTTGTACCTTTGGGAGGAGCATATAACACATTGCTGTTCGCGCTTTGCCTCGTGCCCATATAAATCGCCCGCATATCAACTGTAATTGTGCAAGGCAAGTACATGGTACCTCCAGTGGGACACATCTAAATAAATATAGCATTTTTGGTAAAATCAGCATCTTTAGTACATTGCGTCTGCCTACCAAAGATAAATGGAGGCATTGACATTGGTCCAGCTGTCTACGAACCCTGGCCATCAGTTTCACCCAGTTTGACTGGACTAACGCAGGCAAGTAGGCCCTTATCCCAATCCCCAAGTAAGTCACCTCTTGCGCTACCCTTTGATCGACATATGATCCCGTATTAATGCATAGAATTTGTGTTTTAGATGAGTTCAAATTGTAACCCGATATTGCTCCATACTCTGCAGCGAGTAGCTCTATTTCACGCATTGCCACTGCTGGATTGGAAGACACCACAGCCACGTCATCAGCATATGCGAAAAACACGGTATTGTTGCTGCTGCAGGGGTACTGACTGGATAGGGGGATTACTTTCTATCATTTTTAAAAATGGATCTATATATAATGAAAATAATAATGGGGAACAGGGGCAACCCTGCCTAGTCCCACGCATAATGTAATCTGGTTTAGGTTCGAGACCCATTGTACAAATCCTAGCAACGGGTTGATGGTATAACGTCTGGAGAGCAGTAATGAATTGCTGCCTAAACCCACATCGACGCATGACAGCCCATATAAATCCCCACAAAACTTGATCGAAAGCCTTCTCAGCATCTAATAAAATAAGGCTGATCGCGTCACCGCTGGTATTGGCGTGATCAAGCAATGTTATTACCCTATGATTTGTTGTCCCCCGTTTAAGAATAAATCCATGTTGTCTCACCAACACCAATGGAGTTATCACTTCCGCCAGCCTCTTTGCCAAGATCTTTGAGTATATTTTCCCGTCCGCGTTCAACAAAGATATCGGACAGTATGAAGCCGGGAGCTCAGGTGGCTTACCCTTTTTCCTAAAGACAACTATGCTAGCCTCAACCCATGACAATATGAGGAAATTCCGATGCACACAACTTGGTATGTGTGATATGATTGATCACAAACAACGTAGCAAGGAAGGAGAGGTGCACCCGGCGAAAACCGATACCGATGAGACACTGATTTCCAAACAGATCAAGTGCTTTACACCGCTGCCACCGGACACAGCATTACCCGCCGCCGCCGCAGCTTGTGATCACTTCAGATTTTTACCCAGAAACTGAACGCGCACTCTGGAAGTGCCGTCCACCTTGACAAACCCGACCAGGACCGGGTTGGAATTATCACCGGTCCCCCAACCCCTCCTTTCACGACCCGATTACAGCCCTAAAGAGCCAAGGGTTATCACCCTTCTTGACGAAACACGTGTCGGCTGGTCTCTTGTTCCAACTAGATGCATTCCAATAAAACAACACAATAAGAACACATTTGTACGTCTCCTTCCTTGCTACGTTGTTTGTGATCAATCATATCACACATACCAAGTTGTGTGCATCGGAATTTCCTCACAATTATTCACAAGGCAGGATCTCCTCCTCCCCTGTTTTCAGAGTTCAGGGTTCTCTCTGATCCAGTTGAACCAACCACAATTAACATTGCCCTTTGACCTAACCACTACCTGTTGTGCGCCATTCAATTTCTGAATACTTACAAACCCTACGCAGAACTCTCATCCCATGACATTTGTGGCACACCAATCTGAGGGCTTCTTAATGTAGCTAGCATGTACTCCTTTAGGACTTCAAAGAATGTTTTATAAATCTCCAATGGGAGTTTGTCAGGCCCTGCCGCCTTCCCGGCAGCTAGTTCACTTATAGCTGTCTTTAACTCTATCAGAGTGATAGGGGCCTCCAGTTTCTCCACCTCTGCCTATCCCAAATCCTGCTCACAAAAACACTGTAAAAGTAAATCACCTTTGTGATGCTCATACTCTTCACCAGTATAAAGGTTTGCGTAGAAGTCTCTAATTACTTCCAATATACCACTTTCATCTTCCACTGGAATCAAGAATAGCATTTATCCTATGAGCAGCTTCCTTGGATCTAAACTTTTGGGCAAGGCACCTGCCACTTGCCTCCCCATATTCATAGTTTAATTGACGCTTAGTGAAATATTTCTTGGCTGCCACTTGGGTCCAGCGAAGATTCATTTTTGCCTTACACCTAGCTACATACTGTAGTCAGCTCTCCAATATTAATACCGACATGTATGCCCAGTGTAAGTCGCTCCTCAGCTAAAATAAGATCCTGGCATAGTTCCTGCAATTTTGAACCCAAACGCTTTTGCAAGGATAACCCAAAACTAAGAACTTCCCCCTAAATGCAGCTTTAAAAGCGTCCCAAACAAACCTGAAATTTGCGCTACCTTGATTGATACGGAAAAAAATCACAATCCATTCCTTCACATGAGATATAAAACTTTGATCAACCAGTAACTTCCGATCAAAAGAAAACCCACAAAGCTTAACTATTACACCAATAGATGAGAGGGTTAACACTACGGGACCATGATCAGAGGTGATCCTTGGATACACCTGAATTCGAGCATCTTTCAACAAAAGATAAGGAGAAAAGGAATAATCTAGCCGCACCAGTTTTTGGTGGGGACAGGAAAAGAAAGTATATCCTGAGTCACTACCCCACAGTACAGACCATGCATCTGTGACACCATGCCCGGATACCAGAGATTGCAGCGCCTTAAAAACACTTTCGGTTTCCTCCCTACATACCTATACCTATCATTCCCCAAGCAGTTGGGCAGAAGATTTATGTTGAGATCACCAGAGATGGGGAGAGGCAAGATGGCGGCCGCTTAGTTGTGGCTGTGCACAGCGGAGCAGTGGAGATCAGGCGGGAGCCCCAGTAACCATCGGTTGTCACTCCGAAGATATCTGACCTCTCTGTCTCTTGCCGGAAAATGGTTACGTTAAGATACTGAACTAAATTAGCATGAAGCAAATGGTTTCCTCACTTACCTGCCGCGGTTCTGCAGAATGGCTGCTGCGGGAACTGATGCTGGTCTTGACGGCTTTCAACGCTGGCTGCCGAATCCACCCACGAACGAAGGGGCGGGGCACAGGTGAAGCGTCTCTGACCTTGCGGTGCAGAGTGGAGGCATCTGAAGAGTCGGTGCAAAGCTGCGGGGGTAGCAGGCTTCGGAGGCGTTGACACAACGAGACTGAAAGGAGACACGGTGCAATGGCCCCAAAAGTGAACACTGGAGGCAAAACAGCCGGCTGATAACGTCCAAAAAGCACAAACACAAACACCCCCGGTAAGAAAGCAGATCGCAGCGAGGACAAGGCTGCTACTGCCACTGCCCCAATTGCGGATATATTTACTAAGTTCAGCAAAGAGAAGGGGGTGAAGGCGATAGTGCCAATCGGCGAGGGAGTCCAGATGGAGCTAGAGGCGGGGGCTGGGGCAATCGAGGTAACCCCCTCAGGCATACTTGAAGCACAAAACAGTCCAGAGGCAGCAAAAATAGCATCCGCCCCCCCAGAGATCTGTAGTAAAACCCAGGGAAGTATAGAAGGGTCCAACGCTGCTGATACGGAGGACTCAGCGCTGAATGCCTGTACTAATGTGGAAAGGATTGCGGTTTGTGATTCAAGGCAACAGGAACACAGGGGACTCGATGTCGGGATGACCCTATCTACTAATGTAGGCAACCTTACCTGCACGAATCCAACTACGATGCAGGTGGAATCAGACAAAGCAATGGAGAAAGACCCGAGCAAATATTTTTACTCGGTGTCGGAGGGTGGTGAATGGTCAGAAGACGATGAAGGAGACCCATAGCTCTTTTCTGGAGGATAGTGACCCTGATTTGGAGAGCGACCCTGAGCATGAGTCCCCGGCAACGGCAGTCAAAACTCAAATCGGGTCAAAAGGACAGAAACCCCCCCAAAGAGAGCTCAGTTGGGATCACTCCTCTGCAATGCCTCTGCAAGGGAGCCGATTGTGGGGTAGGTGCCCATATGTCGCTCCTGGAAGTTATCCATCAGGAGATTCTTGCCCATAGAGAGGAAACCCGGCAGGACAGCCGTCCCAAGCAGCAGTAAGGAAAATGCAGGGCGTTGTCAGGAAACTTTCCAAGGTCTGCACCAACCTGGGAGACCGGGTTTCGAATCTTGAGGAGAGAGTTGTTTCAAAGGAGATGGAGGCTGCTGCTGCTACCAGCAAGGTTGATGCCCAAAGCTCCCAAGTCACGGACATGCAGTGGAAACTGGAGGACATTGAGAATCGCCTTAGGCAGGACAATCTCCGGATCCTCGGGGTGCCCGAGGGAGTCGAAGGATCTGATGTAAGAGCCTACATAATTAAGCTATTCGATCAGGCTTTTCCAGAGCTCTCAAGCTGGAATTGGCCCGAAGAAATCCAGCGGGCACATCGTACCCTGTTCAAACTGAACAGAAACGCAAAAGAAGGTGATAAACCTAGGGCAAATTTAATTTTCCTAGGCAACTTTGTGCTAAGACAAGCAATCGCGGAAAAAGCTAGACCTGATGCCAAGAGGGTAGTCGAAGGGGTGGCATTCTTCGTCTGCCCGGACTTTTGTCATACGACAGTTGAAAGACGCTGGAGACTTAGACAGCTGATTAATCCGTTTCAGGACAAAAAAAATGCAGGCTTATCTGATCAATCCGCCTCAATTAAAAATAATTAATGAAGGAAGGACACTATTTTTTGCCTCAGAAATTAAGGCTAAAGAGTATCTAGAATCCCAGGGGCAGTAAATGTATTGAATGCTGTTTTTTTCCGCATAGGTAAATGAAGCACCTCACAGAAGGTCCTGCGGGTCGGAGGACTTTGGAGCACTGTTAGTTTAAGAGATGTAAGGGGTAAGGTGATAGATGATAATTGAATGTATTGTATTTTCTCCACTGCTCCAACTGTGACCATCACGTGCACAGACTAGGTCTGAGCGCCTCACGAGTGAGGGTGCAGAGGAGGGGAGGGAGTGGGGGTTGGGCAGGGTGGGGACGAAGGGAGGAGGAGGGAGGGAGGCCAGGGAGGCCAGAGGGGGGTGGTTGGGGGGACTGGGGTCAAGGGGGAAAAAAGCAAAAAAATAGATGACTTGGTGTTTTGAGGTAAACAATTTTGGTTTGTTGGTTTCATTGAAAGCTGCAGTAGCAGTAGTAGTCAAGACTTGTTGGAAAAGCCCAGCTCAAAGACATGTCAGGCATTAGAATCTGTACAGCTAATGTGGGGGGGCTAAGTATAATAACATCGATATTCTCTGTTTACAAGAGACTAATCTCCCTTGGGCAAAAAGGAACCAGATGAATATCAGGGGTTATGAGCTGCTGACCTGTTCATCCCATACATCGACAATAAGGGGGTTCGCTATTCTGGCAAGGCCCTCACTTGGGGCAAGTAAGCGATTCAAGGCAGATAGCTCAGGGAGGTGGGTAGTAGTGGAGCTTAATATAGGCTATACCCTGTGTGTAGTTTACGGTTCCAACCAGGACGACCCATAAGTCTATGATTTTCTGAAAGGAGAGCTAGCCAACTGGCCAACTCCCATCATAGTCTGTGGGGATCTAAACATCTCGGTTGACTGAAATAGGTCAGATGGTTATTCAGGACGAAAAGCCAGAGTATTTTGTGCTCTGGACGCTCTCATGAAATCTCATGGGCTCAGGGATGACTGGGGGGCCAAGGAGCCAATGGACCCTGGCTACACATATTTTTCTGGCCCTTCTCAGCGATATTCTAAGCTTGATTATTTCCTGATTTACTCTTTAGAGATAAATAAGGTGCATATTAAGAAACTACCGAAACCAATCTCGGATCATAACCCCCTGATGTTATTCTGTGAAGTGACTAAGATGGAGAGGAAGCACACTAGCTGGACATTTGACAGGAAACTACTATCAGATGCTAGGTTTGTGGAGCACATCAGAAAATGGGCGAGAGAATTCTATGATGCAATCCGCTATAGCAGGTCGCGTAATGGTGTCTGGGAAGCATTTAAAGCCTCTTTAAAGGGGGAAACGATAAGGTGCTCAGCAAGGCTAAGGAGAGAGGATAAGAGAGAGATCAAGAACCTCATGGGGGAGCTAGCGGTAGCGGAAGAGCAGCACATCAAAGACATTGGTCAAAGGGTCGATGGTCAGGAAAACTTAAATAAAATTACTACTACTAAAGCGGTTCTCCAGAGAATAATAACACAGAAGGAAGTTAGCCAATACCAGGCTTCTAGGGCAAGATGCTATGAAACAGGGGAGCAGGCAGGGAGGGCACTGGCACTACGGATAAGACAAGAGAGGACCAAGAATACTATCTCTAGTATACAGGAAAACGGCAACGAGTATACCGAGCCTAGAGATATTCTAAGAGTCTTTAAGAACTTTTACCAAGAATTGTATGACAAGGAGGGCGGGATGTGCGATCAAAGCCCGGTTTACGAGGACGGGGGTCCAGGGCTGGACGAGCATACCAGGGAAGACCTCGATAGAGACTTGGCTATGAGTGAAATAACTACTGCCCAGCAGGAGCTAGCTGCCGGCAAGGCCGCAGGCCCAAACGGGATCCCCCTGGAGGCTTATAAATGCCTAGAAAAAGAGATCGCCCCTATCTTGCTTTATCTGTTTAACGGTATCTTGTGTACAGGTATAATACCGGACTCTTGGAAAGAGACTAATATTGTCATTTTTCATAAGAAAGGGAAGCCCAAAGAGCTGCCGGAGTCCTATTGCCCAATTTCGCTTATTAATGCAGACACAAAGCTATACTCTAAGGTCTGGGCCAATAGATTGGGGGGGATCATAGGTCATCTTGTCTCCCCGTGGCAGCATGGGTTCATGCCAGGTAGAGGCACGACGGACCATACTAGTCGAGCAATAACCCTATTTGATGTCCTAGGTGCTACTGGGAGGGAGATGGCCATGATCCTCTTCGACGTGGAGAAAGCTTTAGACCGCATGGTCTGGGACTTTTGTGGGTCATATTGGCCGGTAGAGGCTTCGGCAGCAAATTTGTGAGGGCTATCAAAGCTATGTACGCTGATCCGGTGGCTAGGGTCCTTGTTATGGGCCAGCGCTCAGATGAAATATCAATTAAGAGGGGTACGCGCCAGGGTTGCCCCTGCTCCCCGATTTTCTTTTCCTTGTATATAGACCCTCTCATACAGATAATCTTAGCCTCCCTTCAGATCAGTTGGGTAGTATGTAATGGCTTTACCACAAAATTGCTACCTTACACCGACGATCTGGCAATAATAACTACGGATCCTCATCGAGCCATGCCTATCTTGTCACAACTGGCCAAGGAATTTGGGCGTCAATCATGTTATCGGTTGAATGAAGGGAAAACTCAGATCATATGTACTAAGAATATCACTAAGACGGATCAAAGATTCGAATATTCAGCTGTATATCTAGGGGTTGGGGTGAATGCCTCGGAAGATAAGATCATTGAAGAGAACTACCCACCCCTTATGGAATCAATTGAATCCGACCTGAAAAGAATTGATGTGTTATATCTCTCTTTGATCGGCAGGGTCAATGTACTAAAAATGACTATGTTCCCTAAAGTGCTATATCTTTTTAGGGCTATCCCATTGTTATTAGGAGACAGTCTGATTAGGAAAATAGAAGCCACTTTCGTAAGATTTGTATGGCAATATGGTAAGATCAGGCGCTCGATTAACCATCTGTTACTTCCATTGGCAAGAGAAGGATTGGCTATGCCGAATCTTAGACTTTATCATCTGACGTGCCTCCTCACACAAATGAATATACTGTTCCAACTCGATCCCATTCCTCAGGAAGTTCAGGCCGAGAATTAGGGCCTCCCATCTATTTTTGAGCAGTTGTTGGGGAGGAAGGCTCTAGGGTTGCTGAATTGTGAAGTTGAGCATAGGTACTACAGGAAAGCCAGATATAAGATCCTGGAAGGGATCTGGGGGACCTGGAAGGCCATTAGAAAAATATTGAATATCCCTAAAATCAATGTCAATATGAATCTGTGGAAATCCAGCCTTTTCCCCCACCTTGGCCAGAGTAATAACTGCATGGTTTGGAGGGAACGCGGGGTAAGGTGTCTGGGGGATATTATGGTAGGCAATGACATCCTTAGCTTTGAGGTGATACAGCAGAAATACCGTGTCCCTCAAAGCCATTGGTTTTTATATGGGCAAATTGTTCAAACATTGACGACAATTAGATCAAGGATCACAGTGCCTCCTGGTAACTCAATGGTTGACTATTTAATTAGAGGGGGCAAAAAGATAAGAATAGTGTATAATCATTTGCTCCTCGGCCTGCAGCACGACCTGGAGAAAACTGAAGCCACACTGGCGCAGAAGTTGGGAGACCCTGATATCGATTTAGATCTTGCCCTGCTCCTAAATAAGAAAACATTTTGGTCCTCAAATTTAAGGGCCCATCATTACTAGACCCTGTTTCATCTCTATTACACCCCGCAAAACTATATGGATGGGGGTAAGAGAAGATGATAGATGCCTTAAATGTAATAGCGGCCCTGCAGATCTATTACATATGTTCTATTATTGCCCCAAACTTGTCTTAATTCGTAGGGAGATAACTCTGTTTCTGGAGAGGCTGCTAGGTCACAACATCAATCTAACCCCTACCTTGGTTTTAATAGGGACAGATGACAAGCTAAAGGCGGGGAGGGACGCCCAAGCCCCTGTTTTTATCTCAGGCGCTGTATTAGGAATCCTTAATTTTTGCAGGTTGGAAGGACACCACAGCCCCAACTTTCCAGATGTGGCTCGCCATACTCCTGGGCATGCACAATGTAGAGTCATGTCTATACGAATTTAAGGGCAAGAAAGCCCAAGAAATGGGCAGAAACATCGGGGCACCACTGAAAGAATGGAGGGATTCGAAATAATAAGTCTTACGATACATATTTATTTGGGGGTATTGGGTTTTACATATCTTTCTTTTTTTGGGGGGGTCATCTTAGTATTTAAACTTGTATAAATTGTATATGCCTTGACCGTTTTATAATATTGTTCAATGCCTACAAAATTAACGTCTATCAAGAATATTGTACTTTTTGTATCAGGAATAATGAACTGTATTTGTATTGGTCTATTTCTGGATTACACCATGTCTCTTAATAAAATATATTTAAAAAAAAAGAGATCACCAGAGATGATTACTGGAGTTGGCCATAGTGCAAGCTCGACATTCAAAAAATCTAGGAGTGCTGCCTTGTCTAAATTCAAACCATATATAGAGCACAGCGTAAATCTCGATGACCCAACTGTACACTTTACTACTCCCCATCTCCCAAGTCCGTCCATCAGTGTCCTTCCCGTTTTGGCAGTCTGTTTCTTAACCAATATTGCAACACCCCTTGTTGTGCATGCCTGTTTAGTGCAAGCCGCTAATGTGTATCCAAGCTCTGACAGCACGTTTCTATTAGCCCAAGTAATGTGGGTCTCCTGGAGACACATCACCTCACATCGGAGCATCTGTAGCTCACATGCAACCCGCTGCCGTTCACTAAAGTGATTCAGCCCCCTAACATTCAGCGAACCCAATCTAAAGCCCTTAGCCACCATCTATCTCTATTATACAACAAGACACCAGCGCACATCTGATACAGTCTCTATAATCCTTGCGCATTTTGCACCAACATTTCAATACAGAGCTTTTTTTATCCCCCTTTTTCTATTATGAACACAAATAGTAGAATCATGAACCTGCCATATCTAACTCTCTTACAAATAACAGATATGTACTCATGTATTGCTTTTACTTTTAACCCCTCCCCTTTACCACCCCACACCCAACCCATTCCACCCCCCATTCCTCCCCCACCCAAAACCACCCACGACGAGGCATAAGGACCATGTCCTCAATGATGGCGAGTAATATTTGTCAACTGCCCCCTCCCATGGCCCACCACCCAAGCTTGACCCTACAACAAGTCACATTATCAGCCCTGCAACAGTATACCTCACTTTCCGATATAGTTGAATTGTTGTTGTCCTATATATACATACATAAACATGTCACAGAAAAACCTTCCATTGATAATCATTTATCATTATGATTACACAACACAGAGCATTAATATCCAAATATTACCCTCATACTGAACACAAACTCTGTCCCCTGCTACACTGGAAAGAAGAGAAAATGAGGGAAATAAAAAGAGGAACTGAGAGGAAAACCCAATGTCTGAAAAAAAGAAACAGACTGACGTAGAAGAAAAGAAAAAAAAAAGGAAAGAAGCAAGGACAAACAATACTATAAACTATTAATTACCTAGCGACTTTAAGAATTCTTGCGCCCCCGCCTCTAATGTGAAATACTGAGTCTGTGACTTATAAATCACCTTCAGTTTGGAAGGATTAAGGAGAAATGCCTGCCCCCTTTGGCCTGAAAGAGTGAAATCAATTGCCTCAATTTCCAACGCTGCTGTACCGTGGCCGGACAGAAATCAGGGTGCACGAAAAATTAGCACCCTTTACCTGACCGTCGCCTATTCGGTCGAGCCAAATCATATATAGCCTCGCAAAGCAGATAATTAGTAAGGCATATCAAAATTGGCCGTGAATGCACATTTCCCTCTCCACTAAGACCCCCTGCTCTCATTCGCTGAGTAAAAGGAAACTGGTGTGCCCTAATGACCTCAGTCTCCCACTTCCAGTCCTTCAGATCAGGGAAGGCCTCCTTAAACATATCAACAATAAATTGTCTTGCATCCTGTCCTTCTTTAAATTCAGGTATGCCCAGCACGCAAAGGTTATTACGCCTTGAGCGATTTTCAAGATCTGTTAACTTCCAGTCCACATCTGTTTTAGTCTTTTGCAGTACCTCAATGCCTGCCTGATGTTTAGCCAGAGAGTCCTCTACACCTGAAATGCGTGCTTCGGTCTCCACCACCCTGGTAGTCAGATCTGCACAGGACTTCGCGATTCGCCGTACAGTGTTTAGCAGTTTACGCACAGCCCCCTGCGTACGCAGGCCTTCAGCCTTTGTCTCAGCCCGATGAGCCGTAATGATCTTATAAATAGTGTCCAAAGTGACCACACCATGTTCATTTTCCGGGTTATTCATACTAAATGCAGCTGCACGCATAGGCGGTGTGCTGTCCCATATAGGTTGTTCGACAGGATTCAACAGCTCATGCTGCGGCTGATCCCCAGGCTCATAATGTTTCCGCACAGTCTCCTGATTCCAGGACTGCTCAACACAAGAATAATCATCTTCATCTTGTATTTCCCCCCAGTCCCCAACAATACTGCCGTTATCACTCTCCTTCTCATTCTCATTCTCAGATTTCAATGATAAATCAGATATCGAGTAGAATTTGCCCCCTGAGCCGGCAGACTCTGCATCATTCTGTTTATCAGGGAGACTGCTTGTACATCTACTACAGTCTGAACTTAAGCCACCCGGCTTCTCAGTAGGCCCTGGCATTGGGTTTTCAATGAAGTTAGCATCACCCTCAGATACGCCAGTGATTGCCGATGGTAAGACCACTGATACACTATTGCTGGTAGCTGCTAGTGAAGCTTGTACATGAGCTTGTACATGATCTACCAAAGTCGTGTCTACATCTAACCTGGCTTTTGAAGTGATTTTTTTATGAAAGATAGCTGGAACAGTCACAGTTATATTTCTTCCAGGGGTATCCTGCAAAGATTTCCGCCCAGGGGCCCCAGTATCCATGTGCTCACCAAAAGCAGCGCCAGGACCAGCGCCTGTAGCATCGCATACCTGCTGCCTCCGTCTGATTGTACCTTTACCGTCTCCGCAGCCATTAGCACTTGGTGTAGTAACTGCTGCTTCGTTTGCCGCTGAGATGCTCCCGCCCTCTGAAACTAGAGCTCCTGCTGTAATGCCAGCAGCAGCACCCCCGTGGGTTTTTGCCCCTCTGCCCTTCGGGGCCATCCTCTGAAATCATTCTGACCGGCTAGATTCATTGCGCTGTACACAGTCAGATCAAGTCAGTGTAGCCGCGTTACAGAACACGTCCCCAGCCTCCGCCTCCGCCTACTCTGCTCTGCTCTGCCCCAATCCACTGCACCGCACTGCAGCTCCTCCAAGGCAGGCAGTCAGAGTATCGAGGACGCCGCTCACCGCCGCTCACCGCCGCTCAGCTCGCCAGTCTTCGCACAGCTACACCCAACAAAGCCTCGATCCACGGAGAGAAATCTGCTACTACCACGGGGGTTACCGCGAAAGCATCCATCGTCCAGGTGGGAACCACGGGTGAGAGGTGCACAAACAACTCACTCGGCCAATGCAGTGGCCGCCATCTTGCCCCTCAAGACTATTTTCTTCTTCTTTAAAGAATATATATATATATATATATATATATATATATATATATATATATATATATATATATATATATATATATATATATATATAGTTACTAGGGCAGTGGAGCCGCATTCAAGGTATGCCATCAACTACTACAGCCTGCCTTTCTTGATCCCCATAAGTGATGCACACTGTGTTGGCTTAAAACACCCTAATTTAATAAAAATTAATGATAGAGAGTCCTTCCTACCGCAGTGTACTTCTGTACTCACCAGCCTTACCGTAATTTAATAAAAATATAAATTCATAACAATATTATATATATATATATTCTTCTTCTTTAAAGAATATATATATATAATATTGTTATGAATTTATATTTTTATTCAATTACGGTAAGGCTGGGGAGCACAGAAGTAACAAAACACAACACCGATCATTTAAGGACTCAAGGGAATTTAAAGACCAAGCTATGACACATTCCCTACTTAACTCAACTACCACAAAGTGTCACAGGGTCTACAATAAATGTGTATATACAAGGAACTGGACAGGGCACCTATCACTCCCCACTGGTGTGTCTGTATCTGATAACTACCCTCCAAATAAACCTACTGAATGGTCAATTGGGGATACCCATCAGTCACCACACAGAACCTCCCTTCATCACTTGGGGTTCCTTCATGACCATTCGAAAAAGAGCCCCCAACTTTCACGGAGGAGGGCCAAGATGTTTAAAAGCCCTCTTCAGCTCAGACAGGTTTCTCAATGGTCTTGCTACTCTGTTGTGAGGATGTAGTGGAACAGAGTGACTGATGCTGCAGTGCCAATAAAGTGTAAAATAATAAAAAAAAGGGTGTGAATATAAAATTGGATGAGAGAGTACTGAAAATTATTTTATTCTGTTACTACTCACTCTTCCAATGTTAAAAAGTAGGCAGTGACAGTTTTAAACAAATAACTGTTCAGCTGAAGTACGAGGTCAACATGTTTCAGCAATTCTAAGACACATTTTGTCCTTGCTTTCTTCAGGACCTATGTAACTGGTGCTACTGTAAAAAGTGATAAATGTGATTAATCATAAATGTAGTGAAAGGGAAACAAGGAAAGAGGTCACCTGGATTTTCTAGGTGTCCAGATCGTCTCCTGTTACTGGAGTTGTGTATCCCACTACAAACACAGGAAAAAAGGTATAAAGCGAAGGTACCTATCCATGTTCATACATACACAAAGGAATATGAAGTCACTGTATATGGACCATCATATTGTGTTCCAGACCAATACACACCAACACATATCAATAAAGTGTCCCATTATCTCATCATAGAATATATCATTATATTCCCAGAGGTAATTAGCATACATCTTACGAGCTGGCCCATATTTATACCAGAAATATACAGCCATTGTTTTTAAATGGGACATATTTAAAGTGCAGTAAAATGTTCCACATTATGAACATTTTGCAGAACATTTTTCTGCACTTTAAATATCTCCCATTCAAATAACCAATGGTTGGACATTTGTGTTATACATGTAACAGTGCCACTTATGCCAAAAGGCATGTCCTGTGCTGCACGTACATACAACACATGTTCTTAGGCACCCATACAACCCATTCTTAAGGACACATGTTCATATACCCCACAGACCACGCTCTCACTCACACACACACACACACACACACACAGCTCTGTCATCCTAGTGCCCCTAATCAAAGTATTTTGCTCAATCATAGTATCTGGTTCTATGGACATTATGCTTAAAGTCAAAAAAGCTGGGCATGCAGGTGTCTGGTAACAATTCCTGAGTTGCTCACACTGATTTTCACTGATCAGAAGTAGTTCTCACTACAGAAAGGTTTGGAGACCCCTGCTCTGAGACTTTTGTTGAGTATGGTAGGAGGAACATGGGTCAGTATTTGGAAAGCTTGGTTGGTCTAGTGGATGGTTTCTTGAGCAGGGGCATGACGGTGTCATGTTTCAAGGTGTCAGGGCAAGTGGCTTAGTCGATGATGGCATTGAGGATGGGTGTTAGTGCTTCAATGATGGATAGGAGAATTTGGAGAAGATTTGGTGAGGGCAAGGGTGAGATGCAGTCCTCGAGTGAATGGTCTCCGTGATAGCAGTGATTTCAACAGTGGTGATAGCATGCCGTGGCATCAAGGTTCGTTCATCATGATGGGAAATTGAGTTTAAATGGTAAAACGGTCCGATTGAGGATCAAAGTTGCTGTATTTGGGAGGGTATTTTGTTACATAATAGATCAGAGAGCAAAGGTCATGTGAGGGGATGATTTTGTTGGAGGTGACAGGAGGTGTGGTGAAATCTTTGACGATGCTGAAAATGTGCTTGCTGTTAATAGGGCTGGCATTGATCCAATCTGTAAGAGCTGAGCGCCTGGAGTTCCACATCTGCTGGTGGCAGCATCTTAGGGACTATTTGATTATGTCTTTATCCACAGTATTTTGACTTATTCTCCATTTATGCTCCAGTTGCTTGCAGTGATGTTTTATCATCCTGAGTTCCTCTGTGTACGAGCTGGCCTGTAGCTGGTCTCTCGCCTTTGAGTTGCACTTGTTTGGACTCAAGGTATCGGCACATACAGTGATCCAGCTGCTGAGGTTTTTGACGGCTTTCAGCAAACCAGTGGTGTGCTTGTGCCTAAGTTCAGACAAGGGGGAAGCCCACTCCTCTTCAGAGATGCTTTTCCAGCTATGGCGGGTGGGGGTAGGTCTCTGATGTTGAAGGGATGACCTCTGACCCTGCCTGCATGTAGGTCGCCTCCCCCAGCCTTTTCACGGTCCTCCTGCCGCGCCATGACACTGTCGCCTGACCAGCCTGACCCCTGCAGTAGCGGTCGCTCCTCCCTGGTATCTCCTCTTGGTATCGTAGCGCTTTGCTCCCCACTGCTGCCAAAAACAATTCTGACCAGCCTGACTCACATTTAATTGTTGCCTGCTCAGTTTTGTAGCGCTTAATTGCCTGCTCAGTTTTGTAGCGCTTAATTTTGCTCCAGCGCTCGCATTGCCTATAATAATATTTGTGATTAATTGTGAATTGTGCCTGTGTACTATCATAGCGCTCCACTACTCGCATTGCCGCATAGCTTCCTTAGTTTAATTTGTGCCTGATTGTGCCCATAGCTGCATTTTCACATCGTGCCCCAGTCTCGTCCTGTTTGCCTTGTTGTCACTGCAATTTGGTGGTTGTGCCTCCAGCACGTCCCCCCACCTCGCTCCTGCCTCCCAGCTGCCCCTCCCTCCCTCCGCCCCCTCCAATATCCATTTATGACATATGGACCTACGCGCAGCGGACGCTCCCCATGCACGCCGAAGGCGCGCCAAAGGTAAGCCCGTCTACGCCCGTCCGCGCCTGGACCGCGCCCAGCGCCAGATTCCCTGGTCCTTGCAAAACCCACTCCTCCCACATAATGTTTGACACTGCTACCCTCTTTGCCCTTTACCCCGGATGCACACCACAATGCTGCGAAGCTGCCCCAGGACACACCATTGGTCCTTTCGCCTGCCACTCCTGCAAGTTCGCCTGCACCAGGACCCACACCAAATCCACTACCTCCAAACACAGCTCCAACTCCAACCACCTGAAGTGCATCCTGCGGAACACCCGCTCGGTCCACAGACATGCCACTGAACTCTGGGACCAACTCGACACTGCATCGCCGGATGTCGCCTTCCTTACAGAAACCTGGATGAACACTTCATCTGCGCCCGACATCGCCATAGCCATCCCGGACGCTTACAAGATCATCCGAAAAGACCGCACCAACCAAACAGGAGGAGGCATCGCCATCGTCCATAAGAACACCATCCGAATCACAACCTGCTCCGACGATAACCTAGCGACCGCCGAACACCTTCATTTCCAGATCCACACCGACCCCAGGACCACACTTAAAGGCACCCTCATCTACAGACCACCAGGAACCCGCACACAATTCAACGAAGACATCACCGACTTCATCAGCCCACATGTCCTCACCTCCGAGAACTACATTCTACTGGGAGACCTCAACTTCCACCTGGAAAAGAAAAACGACAGCAACACCACCACCCTTCTGGACAACCTGGCCAATCTCGGACTCAAACAACTTGTTGACACCCCCACCCACCTTGCCGGACACACGCTCGACCCTATATTCACCTCCAGCAAACACATCTCCTTCGATCACACCACAGCTCTCCATTGGACAGACCACAACTGCGTTCACTTCAGCTACAAAAAGACCACGACCCACAACCCCCCACATCCTAGTCCTCGAAGAAACTGGAACAAAATCACCACCGACCAACTCTTCACATCGCTAAACCAAAACCCTCCTGCCATATCATCGGACCCAAACCAAGCTGCCACCAAACTCACACAATGGATCACCCACAGCGCTGACATATTAGCACCCTTGAAAAACCATCAGATCAAACAAGGTAGCAAAAAGGCCCCCTGGTTCAACGATGACCTTAAGAAATCCAAGAAGTTATGTCGTACCCTCGAGAAAACCTGGAGAAAAAAAATAACCTCTGACAACCTGACCACCTTCAAGGACGCCACCCGCAAACACCACCAATTGATCCGATCCACCATTGAATCAGCATTCAAGGATCGACTCGACAACAACGCCCACAACAGCAAGGAACTATTCAACATCATCAAAGAATTTACCAACCCCACCGCCGGCACCAACGACGTCACTCCCTCACAAGACCTCTGCGACTCTTTATCCTCTTTCTTCCACAACAAAATCGCCGACATACATAACAGCTTTGAAAACCAGTCCGATGAACAGCCCACTTCACCCACCTCCGAACCAAAACAGCACTCTCACAACCTTTTCGCCTGGAACCCAATCACCACTGAAGACACCATCCGCCTGATGAACTCCACTCACTCAGGATCGCCAACCGGCCCATGTCTCCACCACATCTTCAACAAAGCAGACTCCATCATCGCACCCCATCTCCGCGATGTCATCAACTGTTCCTTCAACTCCTCTACCTTCCCGGAAAGCTGGAAACATGCCGAACTCAGCGCCCTTCTGAAGAAACCCACAGCAGACCCCTCTGAACTTAAGAACTACCACCCCATCTCACTCCTCCCATTCCCTGCCAAAGTCATTGAGAAAGCCGGCAATAGTCAGCTCGCCGCCTTCCTTGAATCCAACAATTCCCTCGATCCTTCACAGTCCGGCTTCCGAGCCAAACACAGCACCGAAACCGCCCTCATCGCAGCTACAGACGACATCCGAACGCTACTGGACAACGGAGAAACAGTTGCCCTCATCCTACTCGACCTCTCCCCCGTCTTCGACACAGCATGTCATAGCACACTCATACAACGCCTCAACAATGTCGGAATACAAGGAAAAGCTTTGGATTGGATCATCTCGTTCCTCGCCGGAAGAACCCAGAGAGTCCACCTCCCCCCATTCAAATCAGAGGCCACCGAAGTCATCTGTGATGTACCACAAGGATCTTCACTCAGCCCCACCCTCTTCAACGTATACATGAGTCTCCTCGCATCCATCGCGCGCCAACACAACCTCAACATCATCTCCTACGCAGACGACACCCAGCTGATCCTCTCCCTCACCAAAGACCCAAACACCGCCAAAACCAATCTACACGAAGGAATGAAAGAAGTATCCGAATGGATGAAGAACAGCCGTTTAAAACTTAACTCGGACAAAACGGAAGTCCTCATCTTAGGATCATCCCCCTCTGCCTGGGACGACTCATGGTGGCCACCGGCTCTAGGTACAGCACCCATACCTACAGATCACGCACGTAACCTGGGATTCATCCTAGACTCCTCCCCCTCGATGACCAGACAAGTCAACGCCGTCTCATCTTCATGCTTCAACATCCTACGCATGCTCTCAAAAAAATCTTCAGCTGGATCCCCACCGAAACAAGAAAGACAGTCACCCATGCACCGGTCACCAGCCGATTGGATTATGGAAATACCCTTTACGCCGGGACCACAGCCAAAATACAGAAAAAACTCCAACGCACCCAAAACGCCTCAGCCATACTCATACTGGACATTCCCCGTCATGCTCACATTTCCGGTCACCTGAAGGATCTCCACTGGCTCCCCGTCAACAAGAGAATAACGTTCTGTCTCCTCACCCACGCACACAAGGCCCTCTATGACCTAGGACCCGAATGCCTCAACACACGACTGTCCTTCTACACACCCACCAGCCAACTACGATCATCCAATCAAGCCCTCACCGCAATTCCGCGCATCCACAGATCCACCATAGAAGGAATATCCTTCTCCTACTTACCAGCCAAAACCTGGAATTCTCTCCCCACTCACCGCCGACTTACACAGAACCACCTCTCCTTCAGAAAGCAACTAAAAACCTGGCTATTCGATAAGTAATGCACCCACCCTCCCTCAAGCTCCTTGAGACCCTCTGGGTGAGTAGTGCGCTATACAAATACCTGAACTTGAACTTGAACTCACCTTGCTGCTGACCCTTGTGCCCTTGTGCCCTTGTGCCCTTTGCCCCTTCCCTCGTTGCTCCCTGTGCCCCATCTCCCACTCTTGCCTGGTTCTCACCCCCTTGTTTTTGCCACCGTTTTTTCCTCTCTGTTTTCCAAAGTTTTTTTCTCCCTCTCTGTGCCGCTGCTGACCCTTGTGCCCTTGTGCCCCATCCCTCATTGCTCCCTGTTCCCCTTCTCCCACTCTTTGACTGGTTTTCACCCCCTTGTTCATTCTACTGTTTTTCCCTCTCTGTACCTCCGTGCCTGTTTCCCCTTCCCCCGTTTCTCCCCCCCTGTCCCTCCGTGCCTGTTTCCCACTGCTGCGTCATTCGCCACCCCGCTCCTGCCTCCCAACTGCTTCGCCCTCCCACACCCCCTCTTAGGGAGGCCACGTGCAGCGGTGCCGCAGGCGCGCCAAAGGCAAGCCCATCTACGCTTGTCCGTGCCTGGACCACGCCCAGCACCAGGACCCCTGGACCCCGTGCCCCCACAACGCCACACTGCACTATGACTCCAGCACCCTCCAAGCACTCAACACCAGATAAGACCACCCCTGCTACCGGGCCACCCCGAAGCGTACCCAAGGACCCTTCGCCTGCCGGAACTGCAGATTAACCAGCATCCAGCCCACCAAACCACCAGCCAGAGAACCCAACCACCTCCGCTGCATCCTCCTCAACACCCGCTCCGCTCGCAAGCACGCCATCGAACTCTGGGACCTCCTAGACTCCACCAATCCCGACATCGCCTTCCTGACAGAGACTAGGCTGAATGCCACCTCAGCACCAGACATCGCCATAGCCATTCCACAGGGCTACAAGATCTCCCGCAAAGACCGCACCAACGGAGTTGGAGGAGGAATCGCCTTTATCCGCAAGGACACCCTCAAAATCTCGACCAACGCCGACGACAACCTCACCACTGCCGAGCACATGCACTTCCAGATCCACACCGACCCCAACACCACCCTCAGAGGAACACTCGTCTACAGACCACCCAAACCGCGACCACAGTTCTGCGACACCATCCCCGACCTCGTCAGCACCCAAGCCCTCGCCTCCACGAACTACATCCTCCTCGGGGACCTGAATTTCCACCTCGAGAACAACAACAATGCCAACTCCACCGCCCTGATCGATAACCTCGCCAACCTCGGACTCAAACAGCTCGTGACGACACCCACCCATGCCGCTGGACACACGCTGGACCTCATCTTCTCCACAAGCCCACACATCTCCTTCAACCACACCACCGAACCCCACTGGACCGACCACAGATGCGTCCACTTCACCTTCAGGAAGCCCGCCATACACCACTGCACCCAACAGCTACTACGCCGCTGCTGGGGCAAGGTCACCAAGGACCAACTGACTACCACCTCGCCCTGAGACCACCCTGTCGACTCCACCGACCCAGACACCGACACGACCAACCTCAAACAGTGGATTAATTACTGCGCCGACACCCTCACCCCTCTCAAGACCTCCACAACCTAACACACCAACAAGAAAGCCGCCTGTTTCACCGAAGACCTCCGGATCTCCAAGCGCACCTGTAGGAAGCTGGAGAATAAATGGCTTCTCGTCCAAACACCAGACAGCCACACAGCTCACAAAAGCGCCTGCCACAGACACCACCAACTCATCATGACCGCCAAGAGGACCGCCTTCAAAGACCGCCTGGACAACAACGCACACAACACCAAAGAGCTCTTCTGCATCGTGAAAGAACTCTCCAACCCCAGCTCCAACACCAACGACATCCCATCATCACAAGACCTATGCGACTCCCTGGCCACCTTCTTTCACCACAAGATCGCCGACATCCACGACAGCTTCAACTCCGACACCCCCGCACTCACCACCCGCACCAGCCACCTGACCGCCTGGTCTCTCGTCAGTGACGAAGACACCATCAAAACCATGAATTCCATCCACTCCGGATCCCCTTCCGACCCCTGTCCTCACCACGTCTTCAACAAAGCCAGCATAACCATCGCACCCCATCTCCGGAAAACAATCAACAGTTCCTTCGAGACAGCAAACTTCCCGGAAAGCTGGAAGCACGCCGAGATCAATGCCCTGCTGAAGAAGCCCAAGGCGGACCCTAAGGACCTCAAGAACTTCTGGACAATCTTGCTGCTCCTGTTCCCGGCAAAAGTGACAGAGACGATTGTCAACAAACAGCTAACCCGCTACCTCGAAGACAACATCCTGGACCCTTTCCAATCTGGATTCGGCAGCAACCACAGCACCGAGACCGCCCTCATTGCCGCCACTGACGACATCAGGATCCTGATGGACAAAGGAGAAACAGCCGCCCTCATCCTCCTGGACCTATCAGCAGCCTTTGACACAGTCTGCCACCGAACTCTATCAGCACGCCTCCATGATGCCGAAATTCAAGCGAAGGCCCTGGCCTGGATCACATTGTTTCTCTCTGGCAGAACCCAGACCGTCCGCATCCCACCCTTCCGCTCAAAAACCACCAAGATCATCTGCGGCGTCCCATAGGTATCCTCCCTCAGCCCAACACTGTTCAATATCTACATGGCACCGTTCACCCACGTCGCACAACAACATAACCCTTAAAATCATCTCCTACACCGACGACACTCAGCTGATCATATCCCTCACTGAAGATCCTCACACAGCCAAAGGCAACCTCCACAGAGGAATGAACGCCGTAGACGACTGGATGAAGGACAGCAGACTGAAGCTGAATTAAGACAAGACGGAGGTCCTCATCCTCGGACCCACCCAATCAGCCTGGGACGACTTCTGGTGGCCCACATCGCTAGGCACAGCTCTGGAACGCACAGACCACGCACGCAACCTGGGGGTGATCCTCGACTCCACCCTCTCCATGACCAGGCAAGTCAATGCGTCTCCGTGTCCTGCTTCAACACCCTCCGAATGCTCCGCAGGATCTTCAAATGGATCCCCCCTGGCACGAGAAAAACCGTCACCCAGGCCCTCATCACCAGCAGACTCGACTACGGGAACGCCCTCTACTCAGGAACAACAACCAAGCTCCTGAGACGACTACAACAAATCCAGAACGCCTCAGCACGACTGATCCTCGACGTCCCCTGACGCAGCCACATCACACACCACCTGAGAGGCCTGCACTGGCTCCCCGTCAACAAGAGGATCACCTTCAAAGTCCTCATCCACGCACACAAAGCACTACACAACACCAGACCCACATACCTCAACAACCGACTCAGCTTCTACACCCCTACCCGAAACCTTCGCTCAGCCAACCTCGCCATCACCACAGTTCCTCGTATCCGGAAAGCCACTGGCGGCGGCAGATCCTTCTCCTACCTCGTCGCCAAGCCCTGGAGAGCTCTTCCTACCAGCCTACGACAGACTCAGGACCTGCTGGCCTTCAGGAAACTTCTAAAGACCTGCCTCTTCGATCAGTAGCAGCCCCCCCGCCCCAGCGCCTTGAGACCCTTACGGGTATGTAACGTGCTTTAGAAATGCAGTGATTGATTTATAGATTGATTGATTGACACTTTTACTGACAAGCGTGTTGTATGTCAAGGTCATATTTGCTGGATTGTGATGCGTATCTTGAACATGAAGTGTTCCATGTTGCTTGTATGGGTGTTTGTAGAGGTGGTGCAGTTGGCGGTATCTTTGAGTATGAAGGCGACTCCATCTCTGGGCTTATGCTGATGGTCTTTCCTAAGGAACATTTTTCCAGCTGGGATGGCAATAGCTATGTTCAGTGTCAAGGTTGGGTTTTGGCATGTTTATGTGAGAAAGGGTTGTCCGGTGGGAGGTCATGCAGTAGGTCCCATATCTCTGTGGCAAGTTTGGTGATTGAGTGGGTATTGAGGAGCATGCATGTGATTATGGCTTTTTGTTTGGGTGGTGTTTGGTCTCTGTGTGCATGAGTGAGTGGGGTGCTGGGTACTGTTGTTGTGTGAGTGGTGGGTGTGAGGTGTGGGAGAGTCCATAAGAACTTGCTCAAGGCTCAAGTGAACACTCCTCCCATGGTCTGTGGTTCTGTTTGGCAGCAGTGCAGTGAACAGCTGCCAGATGAAGAGCATGGAGGAGCACAGCAGGGTATCTATGAGTAGGGGGGAGAACAAGGGTTCTCCAGGGATGTGTTGTCCTTTGGACCAGCTAGCTCACAGTGCCAACATTAGACCACAAGACCTAATTGGGGGCTCAACAGTTCTGGAAACCAATGAAAATGACAACTCTGTCCCCTCAGAAACTTATGTGGCAAACGTAACTTTTCACTGAGTCGCTCTGCTTTCTTACGCTCAGAGAAATACACAAGGAATACACAGATGGGTGTTTTCCATATTTATTGAACCGTAGTGATTCTTGCATAGAATATAAGGGCTGCGATGGTTAATAGACTGAGGCAGACATCAGTTATACTGAATACCAGAATGGTAAACAAAATGAATAGCTCGACCATTTTGTTGACACACTTATATATGCACACATATACAATAGAGCGACTATGTAGTGCAGTTCTAAAATACGAGACCATGAAGCCCTCGCCTGGATGATCTAACCCCATTACCTGATGGATAAGAGTGTAAGATCCCATCTTGGCCACAAACTGGACACCCCTCATGGAGATGTTGGTCAGCTGCTAGGCAAAAGCTTCAGCATGCATAGGTCCCTCGAAGTCAGCAGAAGTGTCTCCTCTGATCATGTTAGCAAACAAAAAGTTGTATTTAGAAAATGGTATCCTTGCCTCAGGCAAAGATTGGGATCAGCCTGCCATTGTGGAAGACATTAGGCAGGTGATGGAGGCAGGGGGCAGAGCAGCCCTGATCCTATTGGATCTCTCTGCGGCCTTCGACACGGTCCACCATAAGCTATTGGTGGACCGGTTGAGGGCCTGTGGAATTCAGGGCAAGGCTCTAAAAATCTTACAAGCCTTCCTATCTGATAGATCCCAGACAGTGGCATTGGGCAGCTACGAATCTCACTCCTCTGTACTTCCTTGTGGAGTCCCCCAGGGGTCTTCGTTAAGCCCAACCCTTTTTAATGTGTATGTGTCCACCCTCGCCCCGGTGATCCGATCGTTCGGCTTTCAACTCACGGCATACGCCGACGACACACAGATTGTGGTGTCCCTCCTCCCCAGCAACACGGAAAACACCGCCGATAGATTCAGAAACTGCATGCTTGAAGTAGGCCGCTGGATGGCACAAAGCTGCCTTAAGCTAAACTCCTCGAAGACCGAGGTTTTGCTCTTTGGTGCCAGAGACAACTTTTGGTCCCCGAGATGGTGGCCAGACGAAATGGGACCTCTCCCCGAGCCGGTGGACAAAGTGAAAAATCTCGGCATACTGGTGGACACCACCCTGACCTTTAAATCCCAGGTGAGCGCCCTCTCCTCCTCCCTCCACTTCACACTCAAAACCATCAGAAATATTTTACCTTATCTTGAGAAGAAACACAGGAAAACAATAGTCACTGGTCTAGTGCTCTCACGCCTAGACTATTGCAACAGCCTGATGCTAAACGCCCAGCAGAGCGTACTCAATAAACTCCAACTTCTGCAAAATGCAGCCGCCCGCCTAATCACTGACACACCCAAATTTGCCTCGGTATCTCAGGAGCTGGTTAAGTTACATTGGCTACCCATCCGTAAAAGAATCACTTTCAAGGCAGTATGTATGGTCTTCAAGGCCCTCCACGATACGGGCCCTAGGCACTTGAAATCACTTTTCTGCTGGCATAAACCAGCAAGAACCCTGAGGTCAGGACAACTGGCTCTGGTTACGGTCCCCAGAATTAAAAAAGCTCGCTGGGGAGGCAGGAGCTTTTCTCTCGGGGCGGCTGAGGCCTGGAATAAACTTCCACTTGCGCTCAGACAAACCCAGAATCTGATGGCCTTTAGAAGAGGTCTAAAAACATGGCTCTTCACTCAGTAAGCACGCTCCATCACACCAGTCTATCCTTCTAGCGCCAGGACACCTCCGGGTATTAGAGCGCTCTATAAATATGTAAAATAAATAAATAAATAAAATTGTTTGTATTTCACAGCTGCTGTGTCGCCACATAGACGTAATAATAAAACAAATTTTTGTCAAGCTTGTCAGGGCCATGTCTACTGCCAAGGCAGTGTGATAGTATGTTCACAAATTGTTCCATGTCAGCAAGGCCAGTGTTTCCATGAAACTAGTCTAAGAGTCACAAATGCAAATGTGTTCCAAATGTTGATGTGACAAAGAGAAGGCAACTTTAGGAAAGGACTGTGCGCATGTAAAGTGGCACTAATTCCTACGGGGCCTAACTCATGAACATGGCACCCTGAAAGAACCCCAACTTGCCACATTACTCACTCTTGCCCCAGTGAACAAAGTACCTTTCATGTTGGCAGCAGTGAAAAGTGTTGCGTACGTTCTGAAGACAGGTGCCAGAGTTGAGAGGCATCAAGCGATGAGCTGGATTCTGTCACGTAGTCAAGAGGATGCGTCAATCTTACCATGCCTCAGCAGTAGCGATATGCTGTCCGATGCATTGATCACTGGAGGCAAAGTGCTGGTTTAAGTGCGATGTGTTGATTTGACTCCTGCAACCCGATGGATTCACTAGTTCTGTTACATAATGGCAGGACAGGCATCAAAATCCATGTTGCAAGTATCTGGGCCACTTCCAGTGAGCCAGGCACAGGAGCATGTGTAGAAACGTTGATTTCCCTGAGTCTCAGACAACAGGAGGAAAGCCAATAAGACCGTAGAAATCACTTGGAGTGATGGCAGAGTCCGCCTCTTTTTTTTCAGAATCAGAGAGCAGAAGACCGCAGGGCAACATAAGAGAAAATAAGTCAGTCCTAGACTTAAGTCCAAAGATGAGTCCTTTTAGCAGCATAGCAGTCCTTTTACCAGAGGCTCAGTACAAGATCTAGAAGTGTCTGATTTTAGGGGATATCCAGTACTTATACCCAAAATTGCCTTTGTTGTGGGGGTTACATCAAAGAAGCTCTCTGAAGTGCACAGGTTCCCCTTCCAGCACAGTCCTGTCTGCCAGACAATATATGAGCTATAAATCAGGACTTTGTGTGGCGACAGGACTAGGCCTGGGCGGTAAATTCTGTTCCGCTTGCAGAATTTGCAGAATTTGGGTAATTTTGCGTTCTGCGGAGAACCCGTAATTTCCAAAACTTCCACGATCCGCCTCTTTGCAGAATTTTTTGCTTGTTTGCGCTTTCAAAATGTGTGTTCACAAGATATTTCTCCCCGAGCACCCAACCAGCGTTCGCAAACAGGAAAAAAGCATTGTGAATGGGAGG
The DNA here is from genome assembly GCF_964263255.1 of Lissotriton vulgaris. Taxonomy (NCBI): domain Eukaryota; kingdom Metazoa; phylum Chordata; class Amphibia; order Caudata; family Salamandridae; genus Lissotriton; species Lissotriton vulgaris. The sequence continues at coordinate 1,212,367,261 of NC_141695.1, read as the reverse complement.
AACAAGCAATTCTGCATGTTCGCAGAACTTTTGCATGCTCGCAGAGATTTTTTACCATTTTGCAGTGCTTTGCGTAGCGCGACTATGCAAATTCCGCCCACCCCTAGTCAAGACATGAAGTGTTAGCCCCTCCGTTCCATCCTGCCCAGGCAAGGCCATCAGAATGCAAATGTATGCAGATGGGTACTCAGACACACCTATCCCTCCTGTGTTGTGACTGTCTTCAAGGAATGCACAAAGTGTAGCTACCACTCACCCCAAACATATATTGGAGACAGACTGTCAGGCATATGGAGCAGTAAGTACAGAGAAATTATCACTTTATAAAAGTGGAATTTGTAAAATAGTAATGTTAAATCCAACCTCACTAGGATGTAGAATTTATCAATACCATTTCAAAAATATGAAAATGAGAAAGCTACTCCACTCTGATCAAGAATTGTAGTTTAAAACTGTATTAAGGAATTCCCTGCAGTAGTGAAAAATGAAAGACTGTTTGTTACTACCAGAACAAGCAAAACATAGAAGTACATGTCCTACATTTTACTTACATAGAACCCTGCCCTTAGGGCTACCTAGGTCCTACCTTAGGGGTGACTTGTATGTAATAAAAGGGTAGTTTAAGGATTGGCAAGAGGTTTTAAATGCCAACCCTGCTTATAGCTGCTAACCCCTGGAACATTTAAGGGAGACTTTAGAGCTACCTGATATCTAACAATAATATAGGTTATCACTTTTATAGTGCCCCTGCCACCAAAGTCGAGCATATAGTGAATATACTTTTCAAAGAGCAGTGCTGCAACCCAGGGCTGCTTTTATAAGGACCTCAGTCACTCAGCAGTGCACACATGCAAATGCAAAGAAAGGTTGCTGGCCTCTATACTGCCAGGCCCTATCATATACTCAGAATGTATAGGTCGTTTTTCAGCTCTTTGCTCTATTATTTACTAGGGACTTATAGGGCAGGTCATGCCATTAAAAGGGTACCTCAATGCATGTGTGTGTGTTTCACAAAGCACTGGCCCTGGGCCTGACTAGCAGGGCTCAAGGTACAGTCAGAGGCAGCTACCATAAGACAGTACCAGTCAGCACGCGAAAAGTGGGGGTGAACAGGCCAAATGGGTGATGTGGAAACCATTACTTGAAAAGTAGAAGGTGAAGCACTTCAGACCTGAGGTGCCTTATTAGAGCTGTGTACTCTTAAGTGGCGTCAGAAGCAGTGTGTCCAAAGATTTTTTGTTGATGCAGATTTATATAGCACAAACTCGACCTGAAGCACCTGTTACATTACACAAGGACACATTCATTTTTTTTATTTTTAGTAGGCACGGGTTAGATTAAGTGATTTGCCCAGAATCACACGATGTGGACATGACCTGGAGGCTTGAACCTTGGTTTACCAACTCTAAAGTCGGGCAGTCTAGCCCTCAGACCACATTTTCTCCCCATGTACGAATACAACCTTCTGCAATGTCCTTCACCATTGTGTTCAGGAAGACACTTTCACAAATGCCCAGCAATAGACTATCTACATTATCATTGCTTTCAAGTTCGGTTCAGGTAACGTACAAAATGAAATTACTTGGACGATATCTAAAAGAACAGACTGTGATGTGATCGCATCTCTTACTCGATCACTTACATCAGACTCCTGAGACTTGAGTTTCGTGTTCCTACAAGACATGCAACAAATATTTACATAGGTTTAGAAGAGGCTGGTGAACCGCAACAGGCATCACGTCCCATGTACTCCATAAACTGAGCCGTCTCCTGACGCTTCTTTAAAAGATTTCTTTGGGCGGAAACGCGACTGTCGGTTATACAAACACAATCTCTTTACAATGTACACAACTTAGATGCATTTGCTTTCTTGACCTTTTCTTTTTTTCAAACAATAGCAGAATTACATTTTCCGGATTTAGTTGTATTTGCTTCCTAATCCTCCATTTTAGATACCAGGTGCGCCTAACATTTACCTAAGTTGTTACATTCTCGAAAGCTCTGCCAGTGTCACAAAATGAAGAACGCTGAGAAGCAACGTTTTGCGCACGAGCTGCAAATCCTTAGGTCCGATTCCCTGATATTCAGATCTCCTGACCATTTGCACTTAACATTCGTCTTTACAATTGATAAACAGAGGCAATTATATTATGTTGTGTTTTCTGATAAAATGAGTAATTTTGCAAAGTTTTGCACAGTTTTTTTTCCACTAAATGACAAATTCTTAGATACCATAGTAAGGGAAGGTAGTGCTCTATTCCCGTTATATTTAAAATTACTGGTGGACAATTGCTGTAGCGCCAATGCAATGCCTGTAATGATTGGGGGGAGGGGGCTAGATGTGTGTGTGGGGGGAGATATGGGGGAGGGGTTCTCTGTGGAGCTTCTGGGCAGGCTTCCACAAAAATATCACGACTGAAACCAGCACGATATTTTTTGGGTGAAATGGTCCAGATAATCACATTTACAGATTTTTCTACACACGCTACTAAAGGAACTGAAAAAAATACGAAATTAACGAGAAATGCTGCACAGGTATTGTGGGGCATATTATCAAGGGGGTTTATCTCCGCTTTTTTGACTTTAAAAGCCAAGAAAGCAGAGATAAAATTATCTCCCTATTACCTAGCTGTCGCTAACACCAGTTAGCGACAGCTAGTAGGAGATAGCGACCATCTTGGGCCCCACTTTGCATGTCAGTGATATTTATCACTAAGGACATGCAAAGTGGGCGTGCCAAGATGTTAGCGACTGGAAACAGTCGCTAACATCGCTATCTCCTATTACCAACTTTTGGAGATATTCGCGCTAAGCGCGAATATCTCCAAAAGCTAACACCTGCCCAGAGCAGTTCTTAGCCATGTTATCCAATGGGAGGTGGATAACATGGCTAAGAGCATTAGCTCGGTAATGCATGAATATCGCTGACTTTTCAGCAATATTCATGCATTGCTGCCTATTTTTATCGCATTTTGCGATAAACCTTGGTAATACCAAGGTTTATCTGCGATAAAAATCGCCGCAGCTCAGCGGTAAATTGTTGTCTCTAACCAAGCAATAGCGATAATTATCACTATTGTTTGGTAATATGCCCCTGTATTCGTTCATTCATTCATTCGCCTAATACTTTGTTCATGTATTCATTCATTCAGTGTTATCAGTAGATGCATGTTTAGCCTGCAGTGAGGGAAGAGGGCAAGAGTGCAAATTAGACTTGGCAGTCAGTCTACAACCTGTCGCAGGAATTGTTGAGCAATCATTTAAAATGAGATTGGGGAAGGGAAACTGGTTGTGAGAAATCATTTTCTGAACTTGATCTATAGAGCCAGTCATTAAAACATCAACTACCAAGAGAAGTAAATATATATGACTGTAAGAGTTGCCTTTTTTTTATGTTTACTGCATAAGCATGGTGATAATACAGTCCCCTGCAACCGCTGCTGTGCGGCCAGCCCCAAACCCTTTTGGGGGCCTCGGCCCTTCAGGGGTCCCCTATTTAGCTCAAGGTCGGTTAACATCTGTGAAATATAGTAGACTATAGGGCCCCACTTCACATATTGGGGTGTTGTAGGGAAATGGGGGAGATCATTTTGTATTAAGCCACTGTCAACATAGGGGCAGATTTGCTAGCCCCTTGCGTAATTTCACGCTGCCGTTGCATCACTTTTTGTGAAGCAATGGCAGCGTAAAATGTAGCCCATTTACAACGTGATGCATTTAGAGAGATGAATCACATTATAAAGCCCTGCGTTACATTATACCTGCATCAGGTATAATGTATGCAGGATGGGCGTTCCCATGCAAAAAAAGGACGCCACTGCTTCAAAAGCTTACACCTGCTTGAAGCAGGCGTAAGGAGTGACGCAGTGTAGTGGAAATAGGCCTCAAAATGCTTTGCTGGAGTTGGGTCATGCTAGCTACACAACTCCATCAATGCATGACCTTTGCGCTAACAGTTGTGTCAGAATTTTTGACGCATCTGTCAATTCTTGCCCCATGGTGCGCAGTATTTACAAAACGACACATCCATGGTGGGGCAAGGGTTTCTCAGGGTGGCGCAGGGAAAGTGACGCATCTCTACAGATGTGTCAGTTTCTTATAAATCTGCAACATAGTCTCTTTTATAGACTTGTCTGTGCCACCTACTCACATGGATTCTCAAATGTTGTGTTCTCCCCAGCCTGGGAGCATGGAAATAAATATGCCACTAACGGAGCTCTGGATTGAACGTCTTTAGGGCTGGCTCTAGGGTGGTGCGACATGTGCTGAAATTCCTGGACTCCAGAAATTTTCAGACAACAATAAAAATGTAAAAATAACTAGTGGATGTTTTGACTCATGGGAATGTAGTGCAGAGGGTTGATATGCCTGCTGCAAAGAACGTGTACAATTCAGATCACAGAGTGCATATAATGTAAATACACCAGTGGGTTACTGCTTTCGTCTGAGAGAACCTTTGTTACTAGCAGTTTATAAGTTATAATTTTAACATAGGACAGTGAGCTGTTAACTGTAATCAAAGAGCTGCATGCAAAGTGGCACGTATAGATTGGAGCGATAGATTGTTTCACCCAGTCCTTCTCTATCCTAATGCTGGAAAAGGGGTTTATTTGGATAGAAATCAATTCTGATAATGAAAGAGAACTCCCACTCATGTAAAGTGCTCCAATACATTCTGGGCGAGGTTTCTCAAAAAACGGAATGAAACATGAAACTTTCACCTTAAAGAATAGGCAGATACTTTGAAACCGATCCTCCTTTCTTTTAATCATCACAAATGAGGGCACCTTCAAATACGTGAATTCAGGCTTTGTATGGACGAAACAACTCTTGTGTCTGATTTAAAAACCTATAAAGTTGCTCTATCTATGTGTGCACCTACACCACAAATAGGGTACATATAACCCCCTGGCTTGCCTTTTAGTTCACTAATAGCGTTGTCTTTTGAGGGGAGGGAGGCAGGAACTTTTGTCAATTCATGTTTAAAAAAACTTACTTTTAATATATAATTTGTACATAATTTGATGTACCAAATTGAGGTGCTTTCGCGTTTTAAGTTTTTGAAACTTTAAGACACCTTACTACATTCTAACAGAATCTGTGCTTCATTATTGACATGCCCCATATTTTCAAGGCTTGCTCATGTATGGACTCTCAAGAGCCAGAGCCAACACTTGGCTCAGCTGTCCCTGTTAATTTGTAGGCTTGTCCACCTCTTCCTTGCACCATAGTCAGGGCCACTGGAATTATGTGGCAAGAGAGGACCAAATTACGTGGGAGGGTTGAAATATGCAGCAAGAAAAAGCAAGTTACACAGCGTAATGCATGCACATTTTGTGATAGTACTACTTAATTATTTACTATGCCACAGATTTCAGTAGCTTGCACACCAAACATGCTTGCATATTCACTTGTTGCTTATCTTCTGTGCACACAACCTTAGCTGCAGTCCACAAAACACCTTTATTGCTGCACATAGGGATACAATTTAGAGGGAACATTGGTCAGGAGTAACACCCCCATTAAAAAATAAGTGTCTGCGGCGTGGTCTCGCTAGCGATGTAGTGAGACGCACGCTGAGGGAGCTGCGGCGGATCGCTGCCATTAGACGCTATTACATCGGAGCTGGGGCCTTGTTGGTGCCGCTTTTTGGGGCACACTGGCGGTGTAAGGGAAGAGGCACCCCTTGGCGAGCTACAGACACTAAAGATCACCAATTGCGGTGATCCGATTGACCTGCACTGGTCCCCAGGTGCTAGAGGCGGCCGCTGCCATTTTGTGGAATCCGGGATTGATCTGCCTGAGGAGCTGGCGGGTGCTATCCTGTGCCTCCTCGGACTCCGTTGACTCTATACCGCCCTGATGATGTCGCCGGGGAGTCCCGGTGGCGGTTGCCACACGGGGGGTGCCGCTAAGCAGACGGAGGACCTTCTTCGGGGCCTGACCACCTGCCATTTTGACATCTGGCGTGGGCCTCCTCAAGGCAGAGGTGGTCAGAGGCAGACCTGCGGCGAGGGAAGGGGATCGTGGCTGGAGAGAGGGCCGGTGAGTAGCGACACTGAGTGGCTGGCGTTGGGTGAAGGTGGCAGGGGAGGAGACCCAGACGCGGAGGGCCCAATTCTAGCGTGGAGCGCTTTCACCTAGGCACACTGGGGCCTTGCATCGAGGGAAGACGAGAACCCTGCCCCTGGGAGAAGACTGTCACCGTATGTGACTATCCTGCTGCTTCACTGAAACGCTCCTGTGGGAGAGGCTGCCTGTGCCAGGTACGCTGATCGTCATCCCCGGAGTGGTCTCATTCCAGCGCTGGCCTGTGTGGGACTGGGAGGTGTCAGCTTTAACCTGCTTGGGGCCGCGGTCTCTGAGTAATGAGCGGGGCAGAGGCTGCACACCCTCTTTAACCACTTGTGTGCCCCCCTGAAGTAGCCCCACACAGCCCAGGACCGGAGGGTCCCTTGATCACCCTCAAATAGCTCCAGGGACCCGGAGGTATCTCATTATTCTTGGAGACCGGCAGGCGGGGCCCTGACGGGGGCAGTGAAATGAGCTACAAGCAGGGCATCTCAGAGGGAAAAAGACAGTGCATCGGGCTGAGAGTATCTATATATCTGCGGGCAGCTCCACACAGCCCGGGACAGGAGGGTCCCTTGATCACCCTCAAATAGCTCCAGGGGCCCGGAGGTAGCTCATTATGCTTGGAGACCGACAGGCGGGACCCTGACGGGGGCAGTGAAATGAGCTACAAGCAGGGCATCTCAGAGGGAAAAAGACAGTGCATCGGGCTGAGAGTATCTATATATCTGTGGGCAGGCGTGTACAAAGGGGCTTCGTCCGCGATCACCTCTACGCCCCGGGCTGCCTCTTACTGGTGGAGGTCGCGGCAGGCCTGGTGGAGCAGTGCTGGTGGGGCGGCCTAGAGAGACCTTGGGACACACAATCTGGCAATCACAGACTGATTGTACCAATGGTAAAAGGCCTGGATACTCTTCAGTGCTCCGAACCATCACAGGCACGAGCTGCATTGACTGCAGGTGCGCCCCGGCTATAGATATTCAGAGCCAGGCGGGCACAGCTACAGCCATCATTGCACTCTCCTAGGCCCTACGCCTGCTTTCATCTAGTACACCTGTCTCTGACGAATTTGGGCTCCAGCCGGGAGATGACAAGCAACAAGGCGCCTAAGGATGCAACAAGGTGCCTAAGGATGCAACGGCCCCCCGAAAGACAATGCTGTTGCTGCGTTATAGGGAAAAGCGGGTGCAGCAGCCCCTGAGGGCACGGCTTCACAGAATGAGGGTGGCTCACAACCTGACACCCAGGCTTTCATGGCTGGGTTTATGTCTGGGCTCTAAACTGAAATCGGGTCCATGCGTACAGAGGTGCACTCCTGTGTGCGAGAGCTTAGAAAGGAAGTCAATGATTTAGGAGAGTGAGTTGATGGTCTGGAGAAAACGGTAGATGCACTAACGGAGAACCAAGAGAAACTCTGGCAGCGCCTGGCCACCATCGAGGATCAGCACATAGAGCTACAACTGAAGCAGGAGGATTTGGAGAACCGGAGCCGATGGAACAACCTCTGCATCAGGGGGGTCCCATTGGGGGCTGAGGGGGAAGACATCATGACCTATTTGGTGCAGCTCCTGCATTAGTTCTGGTTGGATGACGACACCTCACCACCGCCTCTGGACCGAGCCCATCGAGTCTCCGGCCCCTCGTCCGCCCGGGCCTCCTGCCTGATATCCTGACCCGGGTTCATATTTTTACAGAGAAGGAAGCGATTCTGAAAGCGGCACGTGCAAAAAAGGACCTTACTTACAACAGAGCTAAAATACAAATCTTCCAGGATCTGGCGCCCACTACCCTTCGGAGACGTCGAGACTTTCGCCCTGTGACGGACAAGCTGAAAAGTTTAAATATCCAATAACAATGGGGCCATCCCTTCGCCTATATCTTCCAGTGGGAGTTCAGACAATGGATGGTGCCGTCCTTCCAAGAGGTGCACAACTTCTCCACATCTCCCAGTCACCACCGGATACACCAGCTTGCCTCCTGCCCCTCACACTGGCTCCGGCCAACCAGCCTGGTCTCTGGTGCGCCACAGCCGGCGCCTCTCACACCCTGGAGAGCAGAGAATGAGATCATCCAACACCTCCGCTCTATGGAAGGAGAAGGCTCAACGACCAGTTCCTGACCTTCGACCCTTAAATTTCATCTTTGCTGATAGCGGAGGGCACTACTTTCTAAGTCTGTCTCTTGACCCGGGGGGGCCTGGGGTCTTGCTCCCTGAATTGATTTTGCCCCAGCTCCTCATTTGCAGTGCTGATGGTGCCAGAAAACCTATCCGTAGGATAGTCTCCATGGCAGGAGACCTGCCCCCTCCCTGTTCCTGGAAGAGTGACTTCTCCGGGATCACTCGTGCCCTTGGGTCACGACCGACCTACGACTGGAGCAGGACACTATGGCCTAAATGGCAAATGTTGGTTGAATATGTTTTGGTTCTTTGTTTCTCTCCTTTCTCTTTCTTTTCCTACTGTCCTTTAATACCCTTTTTTATGGCGGGCGGGGGCACCTTTTGTAGGGATCTACACCCTTTAGCGAGAACGGCATCTTTATGCTCATTTTCACTGACGCTCCGTTCTGGTCCCGGCGGTGGCACGATGGACTAGGCCGGACGGTGATTACCCTATGGCGGTCGCCAACCACCTGAAGATCCTGTCCCTAAATGTGAAGGGACCAAGGGGCATATTATCAAAAATGGCGATAATGGGCTTGCTAATATGCCCTTGTGAATCCCCACAGAAGCCCAGGTTAACACCAGAACATGGGCTGCTATGGGAATTCACAAGGACATATTATCAAGCCCATTATCGCCATTTTAGCGGCAGTTTATCGCCGTTCTTGGTAATATGACCCTTAATTCCCCCAATAGGAGACAACAAATATGGCGTTACCATTTTGCAGTACAATCCAGATATTATCTTTCTCCAAGAGACCCACTTGCTTAAGGCTGACTTCCCCCGCATGGCTCACCCCCGCTTTCCCCTCCAATTCTGGCCGGCGGCCCGCACCAAAACGACAGGAGTAGCAATAGTTTATAGATCTGGCATCAGGCTGAGGGAATCTAGGGTTTTTCGCAGTCCGGACGGCCGCTTTGTACGAGCAGGGATCAGGATCGGGCATTGCCCTTTCACAGTATGCAACATTTATGCACCCAACCAGGCGCAGGACTCCTTGCTCCGGGCAACCTTGCGGGAGCATGTCCCACAGTCAGATCCCTCCATAATCTTAGGGGGGGCGTCGATATGGTCTGGGATGCTACAATAGATCGCAGCAATGCTTCCTTCCAAGGGACAGGAGCTATGTATGCGACCCTCAAAAAACAGCTGACTGACCTTGGTCTATTGGACACCTGGTGCTACCACTCCCCAGAAGCATGCGAGTACTCATATTACTCACAAATGCACCACTCGGACTCGCTCATTGATCATATTTTTGTCTCCCATGCCCTAATCAGCTAGTCACTGTCAGCGTCTATGTCAGACATTTCTATCTCAGATCACGTCCATCTAGACCTCCTTCTTAAGGACCCTGCAGAGTGCTTCTCTCGGAACCCCCGCTGGCGCCTGCCACCACATATTGCGCGAGATTCCGCAGATGTGGCAAGTTTTCGAAACTCTATTGACTCATACTTCGAAACAAATGACATTCCTGAAACTCCTTTCCTGTCATATGGGATCCATTCTGGGCCACAATGCGCCGTAAAATTACATCTCTTTCAATCACACGGGCACGTGAGGCATGCCTCGTGGAGGATAACCACTCCAGGGACATTAGGGCTTTGGAGAGACAAGATCAAGAGTGACCCACACTTACACTTACACTGAACGCTGTCTTGCAAACCTTCGTGGGCAAATTCGCACTCTCCGCATGAACAAGGCAGAGAGAGCACTCCTGGCATTGAAGAAGCGCTACTTTGAGGGGGAGGACAAGGTAGGAGCGGTCTTGGCCATACACCTATGAGTGAGAGTAGCATAAGCACACATAGCCAATATTCAAGCTGAGGATGGCAAGCAGACGGCCAAATGCGAAGCTTTCCACGCGTACTATTCAGCACTATACATGGCGGACGAACCGCCACAAGCCGCGGTGAAAGATATTCTAGATAATTGCTCCTGGACACGAATCGGTCCCTACCACGCTAAACAGCTGGAAGAACCCCTTATCCAGGAGGAGCTTAAGGGCGCGCTGAAAGACCTGCCCTTAGGGAAGTCACAAGGCCCAGACGGACTCCCCCTATCCTTCTACTGCATGTTCCTGCCGCAACTCCAGCCATATCTCTTGCTTCTGTTTAACTCCTTCACTGAAACAAAGGGGCCGTCCCCCTTATTGGGATTAGCTGCGATAGCCCTCATTCCCAAACCGGGAAAATACCCCACCCTATGCTCTTCATTTCGACCCTTAGCCCTCTTGAACTCGGATCCCAAGATCTATAGCCAAATATTGGCCAAAAGATTAGATCCACACCTGCCTGGGCTCATTGATCCAGACCAGGTTGGCTTCATTCGGCATCGCCAGGGGGCCGACAATGTCCGTAGAATTGCTCACATTGTAGGAAAGGTACAGCACTGGAACATACCAGCATGTTTGTTATCACTCAACGCAGAAAAGGTGTTTCACCGGGTGGACTGGGCTTTCCTACAGACAGTTGTACAAAAAAATCGGGCTAGGCCAATCCATGAGAATCATGGCACCCTACCTCTCCCCTCAGGCTCGGGTGAGAGTCAATGGCCAACTCACGAACTTCATCTCCATACGACGGGGCACCCAGCAGGGCTGCCCTCTCTCTCCCATGCTATTTTCCCTTGTGGTAAAGCCTCTAGCCATGATTATCCGCCAGGCCTCGGACGTGCATGGTATTCCTCACGGCAGTCAACAGCACAAAGTAGCTCTTTTCGCTGACAATCTTATCCTCACGTTATCTCGCCCACACACCTCTCTCCCAGCAATTAATTATTTATTGGAGTCCTTCGAGCTGCACTCAGGACTTAAAATTAATCATGGAACGTCTTGGGCCTTAAATCTGACAATACCTGAAGAGGAAATACCTGTGTTGCAATCTCTTGTCCAATATCGGTGGCCTAACGGCTACATACGCTACCTGGGGCTTCAGTTGACCCCGTCATTGTCCACCTGGTCCCAAATCAACTGGCGGGAGTGCAGGAGATCAGTCCTTGAGGGCCTGAGGGTTTGGAAATCCCTCCCCCTCTCCTGGCTGGGTCAGCTAAACGCTATCAAAAATGTCAATCCTTCTCAAAATCTTATATTTATTCCAGTATTTTCCCACTCCAATCCTGCCTCACCAAATTCAAAACCTGCAGAGAGGCATCAAGAGCTTCATCTGGGGAGGGTGCAGGCCGCGATTCTCCCACAAAATTCTGATTCCCCCGCGTGATAGAGGCGGATTAGCATGTCCCAATCTGCTCGAATATTACTGGGCCTATCACCTCCGCTTTATCTCCGAGTGGAGATAGGGCGGTAACTGGAGAAACCATCTGGGACCTGGCCTGGGTACACAGGAGCGTGCGGTCTTGTAGCGCCTACATCGCCGTACCATCAAAGATGGTACTGGACATCTGGGACAGAGTTGCGGTTACCAGGGGACTAACCTCTTTCCCCTCCCCCCCACACCCCTATCACAGGCAATCCACTATTTCCACCAGCTCAAAATCCGAAGGCGTTTGCCAGCTGGCTGGAGGGCGATTGCAAGACGATACAGGATTTGTACACAGGGATACGCTTTAAAACTTTGTGCAATGTAAAGAGGAGTTCCAGCTCCCAGTGGGAGGCAGGCTCCAATAAGCGCAACTCCGTCAGTGGCTTTCCACACAAAAAATGAAGCAGGCTGCCACACGAGCACTCACTCCCTTTGAACGCCTAGTACGCTCCTTTGATGACTCGAAGGGACTCCTTTCTCAGACATATACGATCTTACAGCACCCCCGCTAATACCCACTCACCCATACCAAATACAATGGCAATCGGCATCTCCCACTGACATTTCACATCCTCAGTGGAGTCGTTTGTGGCGAGACAGCCCGAAGATCTTTTGCAGTATACCACAACGGGAAACTGCATACAAGATTATGACACAATGGTACTATACTCCTTCCCGTCTGCATAAGATGTTCCCTACATCCTCACAAATGTGCTGGAGATGTTCGAGCTCGGCAGGTGACTTTATTCATATTTGGTGGACATGCCCGCTCCTGACTATAAAGAGGTACTTAGTCATATTAAAGTGGTGCTTGGCTTTCCCCTGCCTGAATCTTCAGCTGCAATCTTCCTAGGTATTAGGCCTAACAACCTTTGGGCGCTCACCAACAGTAATTGGTATATTGCTCTCCACATGCTAGGGGCCGCTAAACAGCTAATTGCCTTGTATTGGAAAAAAGCAGAGAACCCCCCCATTAACGTCTGGTTCACGTGCTTGTGGCACACAGGGACAATGGAACTCTTTACAGCACGCTTACAGTCACGCGACACACGGTTCAATAAAATTTGGAAACCACTGATTGACTTTCTCAGTAAAATAGAGCATGCATGTTTTCTACCCCCAAAGCTCCGTCCCCTGCACCTCTTTGAGGATGCAATACTTCCACCTGAACCTGACAGATTATTGGCATAGTCATACTGATTTCGCGCCTGACCCCATGAGATGAGTGACAAGTAACAACCCTCTAACTACATGCCAGCGCTACACCCCTAACTCCCGCCTGCCCCTCCCAACGCACCCCCCTTTCACTCTACGTTATCCTTGACCCCCACTGCCTGAAACTCAAAACACAATGGTGGTCTCTCCCTGTCCTGCGCTATACATTTTAACCCCCTTGTAGTAGTCACTCTATTTCACCTGGTTACCCAATAGACATTTCCCCCCTCTTTACTTTCCTTTAATCTCTCACTGTTCTTGTCTATAGGCTCTTTGCTGCTTTCTCTTCCTTCTTTCTTTGTTATTGAATTAAGTTTGTTTAGCAAGGGTCTTGAACCGCTACCACTGTGCAACCCTATGAGCCACACACTGTAAAACGCGGCCAGCACAATGTGGGGTGTAGGCGACTTGCTGTGTAATGCCTGCATGATGTATGTCACCACTTCAATGGTGCGGGACTGCAGTAGTGGCCTTCTACCATACTTAATCTGCTGGTGATTGAGCAGCACAGCAGGACAGCTCAGAAAGCACTTGTATTTACAAAATCTTGAATCAGATAGGTGATTGCCTTTGACCGTTAAGCCCTCTGAGCAGGGAAGAGGAGTTCTAATTTGGCATAACTAGCTTTCGAGCTTGATTTCTTTACTCATTCTAATGTGGGAACCACACTGGCAGGATGCGAGACCCCTCTCAACATAAATTTGCTCCAGGTTTACTCTGGATGGCAGGTAGCTGCTCCTGGAAGTTTCTAACACTAGGAGCACAGCTGTGTGTCTCCTCCTAGGCAGTTCCTCCTCCGGCAGTGCCAAACGCTGATGATATTTCAATGAGCAGGCAGACTTACAGGCATTAGGCAGAACTTCAGATTCCCTATTAGGTTACACATACTTCAGATGATGTCCTCTCACTTCTGGGAGACAGAAACTAGCTGTGATCACACAACTGTTCCTTTGTTGGCTACTCGTGATAGGAAGGGGGAACATGGCGGCCAACTAGGATGCCAGTTGCAAGCGTTTCTCCACTAACCTCTTTGACATGGACTCCCTTTAATGCTGCATATCTGTGGTTGACGAGGCCGTTTTGCCTCTTTTCACCTCCTCACCATGGGCAAGTTATGTGTCCTCCAGTGTACTTTGACCACTCTCCGTGCATCTTGTGAACTTTGGCGGTTTTGGGGACTCCGACCACCTATACTCCTCTGCATCTCACGGCTACGTTTCACGGCTACGATTCCGGGGCGGCAAGGAGTGTGCCGTGAGCACCTCCCATGCCTGCGAGCCTGGGGTCATCCATTTTGCCCAAGAGCTGCGAGTAAGCAGGGACAAGACGCGGCGTGGTGGTGAGCGGTTATTGTGGTACATGGAGAGCTGCAGCAACCTGGCGTTAGTGAGCCTGTACTCTCTTTTGGATTGTTTTTGTCTTTGCTCCTGGATGTACAGCGGACCTGTCTTTGTGCTTCTCAGGGCAGCCGAAGCGCTTGGTGAGTCCTGCCAAGCCCGGTCTCGTTCTTTTGAGCTGACCCCTTGTCACTGGCTCGGCTCAGGCAGAGCCAGCAGATGCTGCTTACGCTGTTCCCTAGTGGGAGCCCAGGGCGCTGGCTGGTCTGAAACTGAGGTGTGCACTTTGCCCCTGGGTGTTTTGGAGGGTTGCTTCTCGGAAGTCTGCCCTGTCAAGGATTTAAGCCAGCTAAAGGCGGATAAGTTAAGGCATGATACGGCCTCCAAGTCTATGGAATTAGCTTCTCAGCATTGTGGGGGAAAAACTGATCTATAAGGGGGATCACCCAATACAACAAAATACATTATCTGCCCTCCCCACTAGCCTTATTCTGGATAGCGAGACACTAGTAGGTAAAAGGTACAGATTAAGATCTAGTACAGTCCTTGAGAGAGAACCTCCCCCTCAGCAAGATATTTGGTCCAGTAAACTCTAGGGGTCTCACTGAATAAACATAACTACAGGAAGCTGCCAGTTAAGTCAGGGAAAGCCAATCCTGTAAAGGAGAGAAAGAAAAAAAAATATTTTAGCACCTGCAAAGGTGACCCCTTCACTCAGATCCTATTTCAAACTTAATACACAGGGTGGTTTGAAAACCACTAAGCAGGGAGTATCTATGCCAGGTGACTCTCCGCTAACAAATCCTGCCATCACTATTTCAAATAGATTCTCTCCCTTAAGCGACTCAGCCTCTGCACCGGGGGAGGCAGTCAGAAGGAAGTTGACATGATAAAAGATGCATATCCAGAGGTGGCCCCCATGGTAGCTCAGGGCTCGGATCCAATACAAGGGATGTTGAGCCTGTTTTCTTTGGAAATTAAGGAGCGTTTCTCCGCCTCAGAAATAAACCCAAAGAAGAGACAATCCAGCCAGGATTTTTATGCTCCAAGAGACACTCTTGTCAAGTTCAGAATGCAAAGCATTGTTTGATAAGCAAAGATGGGTCGATAAGATTGTAGCTTCTAAACCATCAATGTTGCTCAAGAGGGGTGGTCATAATTTTTAAAATAAACTCAGGAGTATAGCTTATTAAGATGAAGGTGGATGACAGAAGATGTTGGGTAACAGCAGAGGCGAGGTGTCAGGGTACCAAATATACGTTAGCCAACTACTATTGTCCCAACGAGGATGATATCACCCCTCTAAATAATCCTTGTCTTGCTCTGGCAGATTTTGAAGCCCCCCTGATACTAGGAGGAGACTTCAATGTCCTTTTAAACAATAAGCTAGATAGATCCTCCCCTAGAACTCAGATTGCGGCACCACGGGTTAAAGCCCATCTCTCTGCAATATTAAAAATTCTTAATCTTTGTAATGTTTGGTGGAAAAAAATTGGGTGATACTAGGGAATGCTCTTTTCACAGTAAGAAAAACAGCCATTATTTCAGAATTGATTACATCCTTATTGAACCTTCGGAATTAGGAAAAGTAAGGTTAATAGAATATCTACCTTTCCACCTCTCTGATAATGGGGCTATAGCCCTAAATTTAGAACTTCTCTCAGAGCTCAGTTTGAGGTGATCGACCCTGAATAGGAGACTTCTCCTACAACCTTTCATCCCAGACATGAAAAAGAGAGAAACAGCCATCTTTTTTTCAGCATAATCTGGATTTGCCTCCTTATATGTAGTGTGAGATGCCTTTAAGGCCTGGTTGAGAGGGACTTTAAAGGATCCTGCCCTGGGCTGGGCTCTAAAAAAAGGGAGATGGCTGATTTGGAGTAGCAGCTAGCAGTGGCTGAGGCAGCTTTAAAGGTTGGGCAGGCTTCTGGCGTGGAGAAAGAAAGTTGATTAGGGAAGGGTGACGATCTCCAGCTGAAGTTCAGACTTAAAACTGAGCAGATTATGCTTCAGAAGTGGGAGGTAAGCAAAATGAGGGACTTCGATCAGGGTAAGAATTGTGGCAAACTTCTTGCCATGAAGAGCAGAGTAGATAGATCATGCAATTATATTAGCAAGATTAAAGTGGGTAGTTAAGTTATAGAGGACAAAGGGGATATTGAGCAGGCTTTTATGGAATTTTTCGAGGCCTATATCGTGAGGATTGTGAGGATTTATCAGTTGAGGAAGATGCCATAGATCATTGGTTTACTGGGAAACAGCTTCCAAAGCTGAATCCGGATAGCCAAAAAACCCTCACCCAAGATATAACAGGGAGTAAAATACTTGCTGTCCTAAACAAAGCTAAGAAAGGGAAAGCTGCAGGACCCAATGTGATCCCAATTAAGGTCTATATTTTAATGATCAATGAATTTACTCAGTTCTGGCTGAAACAGTTTAATGAAATTCTTAGAAGCACTTCCCCTTTACGTGACTCATGGAGTGAGGCTGCCACCACACTGATTTTGAAGCCCGGGAAGGATCCAACCAAGTACCAGTCTAACTGGCCAATATCATTACTAAATTGTGATTATAAGATCTTTGCAGGGATACTGAATGCCTGGCTCTGTAAGATCCTGGGGCCGATAATTCATGAAGATCAAAAGGGCTTCCTCCGGGCAGGCCGTTGTTGGATTTGGTTTATACCGTAATTTGTTCAGTCGATCTGGCAACTGTACGGGGCGTCCCTCTTTCAATTATTACTGTTGATGCAGCAAAAGCCTTCGACTGAATCAACTGGCACTACTTGAATAGGGCCTTAAAGGCTTTTGGCTTTGGTGACATTTTCCGGGAGGTCCTTAAGAAAATATAAAAAGTCCTCTGGGCTCAGATTTTGGTCAATGCAGCCATACTGCAGTGGTCAGAATAGTGCTTGGTACAAGGCTGGGGTGCCTGATGTCTCCCATTCTTTTTTATTTGTATATTGAGCCTTTGACCCAGAGTTTAAGGCAGAATGAAAAGATCATCACCTTTGCAACACATGGGTTCACGAGGAAGTTATTACTGTATGCTGACGACCTGATTTTATTATCATCAAACGTCAATCTTACTCTATCTGAGTTACTTATTGAAGTTCAGGCTATTGGAAAACTGTCTGGCTACGAGGTTGTAACAATAAGACAGAGATCATGGCCTAGAACATCGCAGCTCAAGGGGCCAGGCTCTTCAAGGAGCTAAGATACCTTGGAGTAACAATAACCCAAGATTTCAGAGATATTCATCTGGGCAGGCAAAGGCATCGAGTTGTCCTGGAAGAAATTAAGGTGTAAACTTTCCCACAGTGGCATGAACTTGCCAGATCTACAGCTGTACTGCTGGGTGTATCAATTAATGAATTGTAGGATACTGCTTCTTTGGCCAGATAGCTCTCTGATCGGCAGCATGTTTAAAGCTATGCTACTGGATTTAGATGAGGTAGGCTTTATGTATAAATTTGGCTTTCCTAAATGATTTTAAAAAGTCCGGCTGAAGATTCAGTATGCTGCGGCCAAGCTATGGTTGGACTGTGGAGTCTGTTTGGGATTGTCCTATTACAGTGAATGGGCTTCAGGGTGGGATTCCCCAGGAACACCAGAGTGTCTTTTAGACACTTTAGTCCAGCCATTAAAAGACGCAGGTGTCACACACTGGAAGGATATTGTGAACAGCAACAAATGTTTTTCCTTGGATTTCTGGAGGAATAGTACCAGCGGAGTTCTCTCTGGATCTAAGTACAACCAAATTTCATCAGGGTGTAAGAGCCAACACTGGCTTTCCCCAGAGGACAATTCCATGGAAGATGAGTTACAAGATCTGATTCCAAAAAAGAAGAAAGTAGCACAGTGGTATAATCATCTCCTTGCTGCAGGGGACATGAAGCTAGAACACCCATACTTGGTCAGGGAGAAGTGCTTGCCGAGTGAGGAGCTGAAAAATCTTTGTCAAGTATCTTTAGACACACTTTATCCATTGATTAAATCTACTGTACTAACGAGAAACCACTTTTTTACGCTCCACAGGATGTACTGGTCCCCACTCAAACTTTCCAAAATAAAGGTCAATGGAGAAGCAAGGTGTATGAGATGTGGAGCCTAGAAGGTGGATGATATTCATGTGTTTGCTTACTGCCCCGTGTTTCAAGAATTCTGGGGCAACGTGGGTAAGACTCTGTCTGTTGTCCTGGGCATTGAGGTTGAGGTAAGCCCTTCTCTTATCTTGTTTGGCACTGTATTGATGCTCAAAGGGGCATTGGGCTTCATGGAGATACAAAATAAATTGGTGTTTTATTTGGTCCTTTTGGCAAGGAGGGAGATCTGTAAGTTATGGCATCAGGTGGTACCTCCAATATGGGGAGTCTGGTTAAACTCAGTAAGATACTATAGAGATTCAGATCAGAAAATTAATGTGTATAGAGACTGAACAGAACTTGCGTTATTTGGGAATTTGTTAGAACATTTTGATCCTGATTAGACTACTTTATAGAGTCCAATGGTTATACCTCCTGGTTAGCTCATGAGGTGTGGTGTCGGTAGCTTTCACAAGAACATCAGGTGAGACTGGACCCCCAAGTTGCAAGCAGCAGGGGTGGATCAGACTGAGAGGTTGCTTTAGCTACAGAGGTCATATGAGGACAATAAAACATTTTTAAAAATAGTTCCTTTGTTACACCACAGACATTTTCCTTCTTTGGTCAAGTAGAACTTAGAACTAGAACAAGTGGAACAGTGGTTAACTTGGGTCACACTTTTATACTAATTTTGAAGACACAGCATGTGTAACCACTCTCTAAGATCTTGAGGGCGACATATGCAAAAGAAACAATTGATGGACAGAATGCTGGACAATACAAACTTTCACCCCCAGTGACAAGGATCGGGGTTAAATCCATCACTCTTTTGTGCTCACCACACCACCCAAGTTTGGACCCAGCCATATGCAAATCAGTCTAGACCCCGTTCCGTGTGGGAACAGTCCAGCACAAATTGCCAAGCCAGGTCCTCCCAGGACCGGAAACAAGCATCCTGGGACCGGTTTCAGGGCATCATTCTTTTGCTCACTATTTAAACCATTATAAAGATTTTTTCTTTACCACAACCGTTGCATGTTTTTTCACATGGCTGGACATCTCTCTTCATGTGGATATCAAAATCCACATCAGACACACAATCTTTTCTTCTTGGTAGTTGGCAACTTACATGTGTTTCCCCGCTGTTTCTTCTTTCTCTTTAAGGCCAACGCTGATTCACTTTTCACTGACCCGGCTTCCATGTCAGTGGCTTGCCAGTCTGCTATTTCTTTGGCCCTGGCAGCCATTAGTACTTTCTCTATGCTGATCGTATCTCTTAACAAGCGTCTTCTGAAGGAGTCTTAAAAAGACAGCCATCGATGATTTGGAGATGTAGGGCTTCTTCATAATTAAACTCACTAAACTTGTACTGTCTGATTAGCTCAAGTCTTTCAACAAGCTTATCCCATGGCTTCACCAGCTTGCTGTTGTGTTTGATTGAAAATGTACCTTTCATAGTCAATGATCGGCATCAGATTGAATTTGGCTTCTAACGCTTCAATGATTTGACGTTATGATACTTTGTCAGCTTGTGATATTTTCTTCAGCACTTCTTTTACTTCATCACCCGCAAGGTTCTTTAGGTTCTTAATTATGTTCTTGACATCTACATCTTACAGGGCATCTATGAAATCATAGTACGTCTCAATCCATGCATTCTCTATGGTGCCAATATTCTGCTTCTTCTCCAAGTCGAATGGTGGTGGTGGTTTCAGAAACACAGCTGAATTGTACTTCTCATTCTTCTCTAAATGCTTTGCTGCTGCTGGAATTCCCCCCTGGCGGTGAGGAATTTTGACACATGCGTGGTTCGGACAGCCCACGGCTGTCCTCCGCACACGCCCTCCATGACGTCAGATGGCTAAGGGCCGTCCGACGCACAGAAGTGGGTAATGCCATTGAAAGTATATACTGTTCAGGTTAAGGCAACAGTTCTTCTGGGCCATGTAAGCACTGGCTGTGTGCCTGTACTTGGGTCATCAAACCCAACCAGAGGTTGTAAAGAACCATGTATTTGTTTGTCAGCTCTTTGAAATGTACCTGGTTGTGGCTGCCTCTAGTGTTTCACTTTGTATTGATAATGTCACTGTGTTATGCTGTGGTGAAGTATCCCTCTTCCTGGCCTTAACAGTGAGTTTCTGGTAGGTTTTTCATATGTGATCCTCTGCAGGGCCTTCAACTTCTTCAAGAGATTTATGTGGGCTGGAGCAGGCTTTGATTCCATACACAGCAAATTGAAACTGCTTCTCATTGAAATAGATGCACATGGCACACACAAAGAGTTTGCTGTAGCATTGTTAACTTCCAGGGATGGCAGTCTTGTTTTTTAGGGGCACAGATCCCATTTTCACCGCCAGTTGTAGCATCCTCATTAGCCGGGGAGCATGCAAATGAATATACTACACACTGAGTTTGGGATGGTACATTTCTATTCCTCAGATTACGATCTCACTCTGTCAGAACCATTATTAACCACACCTCAACACCTCCCTACAAGTTACGTACTTCCTCTATTGAGTCTGCCTATAACCTGCAAAGGTCCTAGCACACAACACTACACAAAACACAGTAAAGAATGTGTTTGAAAAAAAAATTGAGGCCTGATTCACTTGAAAATCTTAAAAACAAAACGCTTAATTGTGTGTCCTGTAGATTTACCATTTTAGGCAGCTCTCTATCATTTTGAAGGGTACTTTGGGAAATCGTGCACCATTTGCAGGTAGCCTAACAGATTCATGGAACATTTTAAGTGATTTGTTTGTGTAGGCATTTCAGCAATGTGGAATTGTATGCACAGTATAATTCCACATTGGGAAATGCAAAGCTTCTGTGCAATGTGTGAATATGTTTTCCAACAGAGAAATATTTTCATCAATATTCCACAAACATTGGGGTGGTTCTGTTTCCTTTCTCACCATGGAATGTTGTTTTCTCCAATTCCTTTCTCCTGTAACTTTCTGACCAATTCCAGGGTGGGAAGCCGACTTGGGAATACTCATAAACACATGCAGTTGTCAGTTCCAAGACCTACAAGCCCACTCCTCACTTCTTTCATAGGATTTACTCCTGTGTAATGCCATACATTTTTGGAAGCGGTACAAAAGGGGGTGGTAATGGACGGAGCATCTGAACCAATCAAACACTCACACCCAGTCAAAAGATCTGGGTTTAATCCATCACCGTTCTTTAGCCCACTCTGCCACCCCAGTTCAGACATGCCTATATGCAAATCAGTCTGATCCTGTGCCTCATGGGAACAGTCCAGCCCGAACTGCCAAGCCATGCCTTCCCTGGACCGGAAACAAGCTTCCTAGGACTGGTTTCTGGCATTCCAGCCATCTTCAGCCCGGCTTGCTTTAATCCAGTGGCAAAGTGAGCAAGGGACTCACGTCTGAGCATACCCTGCCACACTTATGGTGGCCAAAAGCGGTACAAAAGGGGGTGGTAATGGACGGAGCATCTGAACCAATCAAACATTCACACCCAGTCAGAAGATCTGGGTTTAATCCATCACCATTCTTTAGCCCATTCTGCCACCCCAGTTCGGACATGGCTATATGCAAATCAGTCTGACTCTGTGCCTCATGAGAACAGTCCAGCCCGAACTGCCAAGCCATGCCTTCCCTGGACCGGAAACAAGCTCCCGAGGACCGGTTTCTGGCATTCCAGCCGTCTTCAGCCCGGCTTGCTTGAATCCAGTGGCAAAGTGAGCAAGGGACTCACATCTGAGCATACCCTGCCACACTTATGGTGGCCAAAAGCGGTACAAAAGGGGGTGGTAATGGACGGAGCATCTGAACCAATCAAACACTCGCACCCAGTCAAAAGATCTTGGTTTAATCCATCACCGTTCTTTAGCCAACTCTGCCACCCCAGTTCATACATGGCAATATGCAAATCAGTCTGACCCTGTGCCTCATGGGAACAGTCCAGCCCGAACTGCCAAGCCATGCCTTCCCTGGACCAGAAACAAGCTTCCGAGGACCGGTTTCTGGCATTCCAGCCGTCTTCAGCCCGGCTTGCTTGAATCCAGTGGCAAAGTGAGCAAGGGACTCACGTCTGAGCATACCGCTTTTGGCCGCCATAAGTGTGGCAGGGTATACTCAGACGTGAGTCCCTTGCTCACTTTGCCACTGGATTCAAGCAAGCCGGGCTGAAGAAGGCTGGAATGCCAGAAACCGGTCCTCGGAAGCTTGTTTCCGGTCCAGGGAAGGCATGGCTTGGCAGTTCAGGCTGCACTGTTCCCATGAGGCACAGGGTCGGACCGATTTGCATATAGCCATGTCTGAACTGGGGTGGCAGAGTGGGCTAAAGAACGGTGATGGATTAAACCCAGATCTTTTGACTGGGTGTGAGTGTTTGATTGGTTCAGATGTTCCGTTGATTACCACCCCCTTTTGTACTGCTTTTGGCCGCCATAAGTGTGGCAGGGTATACTCAGACGTGAGTCCCTTGCTCACTTTGCCACTGGATTCAAGCAAGCTGGGCTGAAGTAGGCTGGAATGCCAGAAACCGGTCCTCGGAAGCTTGTTTCCGGTCCAGGAAAGGCATGGCTTGGCAGTTCAGGCTGCACTGTTCCCATGAGGCACAGGGTCAGACTGATTTGCATAAAGCCATGTCTGAACTGGGGTGGTAGAGTGGGCTAAAGAACGGTGATTGATTAAACCCAGATCTTTTGACTGGGTGTGAGTGTTTGATTGGTTCAGATGCTCCGTCCATTACCACCCCCTTTTGTACCACGTAATACATTTTTGGAAAGCATTCATCATCCTTCTATTTCTGGAAAGATAGAATAAAGCTGCCTACCTTTTTTTTAGCTACTAGTGCCCACCCACACTCCTCGTTGTGAGTTGGGAGCCGGGTAGCGAACGCAAACACACAGAGAACAGAGAATGAAGAAGGAGAGAATCCCTGCGAATTGACAGCAGAGCAAGTAGGGATCAGTTGCAGGGTGATATCCCAGACACCCTAACTTAGATTTTCCCTGCTGCTGCACCCTGTTACACATACGCACACCAGTGAGTTCTGTTGCATGGGCCATTTGTGACATCACTGTTGATGCTATCATCAGACGTGGGTCCCGTGCTCACTACGCCACTGGAGTCAAGCAATCCTGGCTAAAGACGGCTAATAGCAAGAAACCGGTCCTAGGATGATTGATTCCAGTCCTGGGAAGACATGGCTTGGCAGTTTGGTCTGGACTGTTCCCATGAGGCACAGGGCCAAGACTGATTTGCATATGGCCATGTCTGAACTGGGGTGGCTTGGTGAGCAAAATAATGATGGATTAAACCCAGATCTGTGACTGGGGGTGAATGTTTTGCCATTGTGCAACATTCCGTCCATCATCTTGTGTGCTTTGCCGTTCACCCTATATGGGAAGTGTATGCCCAGACATGGGTTCCGTGCTCACTACGACACTGGGGTCAAGCTATCCTGGCTGAAGACGGCTGATAGCCAGAAACCGGTCCTAGGATGCTTGATTCCGGTCCAGGGAAGACATGACTTGGCAGTTCGGTCTGGACTGTTCCCATGAGGCACGGGGTCAAGACTGATTTGCATTTGGCCATGTCTGAACTGGGGTGGCTTGGTGAGCAAAATAACAATAGATTAAACCCAGATCTGTGACTGGGGGTGAATGTTTTGCCATTGTGGAACATTCCGTCCATCATCTTGTGTGTTTTGCTCTTCACCCTATGTGGTAAGAGTATGCCCAGATGTGGGTCCCGTGCTCACTAAGACACTGGAGTCAAGCTATCCTGGCTGAAGACGGCTGATAGCCAGAAACCGGCCCTATGATGCTTGATTCCGATCCAGGGAAGACATGGCTTGGCAGTTCAGTCTGGATTGTTCCCATGAGGCAGAGGGTCAAGACTGATTTGCATATGGCCATGTCTGAACTGGGGTGGCTTGGTGAGAAAAATAACGATGAAATAAACCCAGATCTGTGACTGGGGTGAATGTTTTGCCATTGTGCAACATTCCAGCCATCATCTTTTGTGTTTTGCTGTTTACTCTATGTGGGAAGGGTATGCCCAGACGTGGGTCCCGTGCTCACTACGCCACTCGAGTCCTGCTATACTGGCTGAAGACGGCTAATAGCCAGAAACCGGTCCTAGGATGCTTGATTCTGGTCCAGGTTAGACATGGCTTGGCAGTTCTGGCTGGATTGTTCCCATGAGACACAGGGTCAAGGCTGATTTGCAGATGGCCTTGTCATAACTGGGGTGGCTTGGTGAGCAAAATAACGATGGATTAAACACAGATTTGTGACTGGGGATGAATGTTTTGCCATTGTGCAACATTCCGTCTATCATCTTGTGTGTTTTCTGCTTTTCACCCTATGTGGGAAGGGTAGCCCAGACATGGGTCCCGTGCTCACTGCCCCACTGGAGTCAAGTTATTCTGGCTGATGACGGCTGATAGCTAGAAACCGGTCCTAGGATGCTTGATTCCGGTCCAGGCAAGACATGGCATGGCAGTTCAGTCTGGACTGTTCCCATGACGCACAGGGTCAAGACTGATTTGCATATGGCCAATTCTGAACTGGAATGGCTTGGTGAGCAAAATAACGATGGATTCAACCCGGATCTGTGACTGGGGGTAAATGTTTTGCCATTGTGTAACATTCCGTCCATCATCTTGTGTGTTTTGCTGTTCACCCTTTGTGGGAAGGGTATGCCCAGACGTGGGTCCCGTGCTCCCTACGCCACTGGAGTCAAGCTATCCTGGCTGAAGATGGCTGATAGCTAGAAACCGGTCCTAGGATGCTTGATTCCGGTCCAGGGAACACATGGCTTGGCAGTTCGGTCTGGACTGTTCCCATGAGGAACAGGGTCAAGACTGATTTGCATATGGCCATGTCTGAACTGGGGTGGCGTGGTGAGCAAAGTAACAATGGATTAAACCCAGATCTGTGACAGAGGGCAGCACAATCGCATTATAGCACAATAGTAGAGGTGTACAGAGTGCCTCACACCAAAAAATTTCTGTGTTCAAATCCTCTGACTATGCCTTCCACAACATCCACAATTGAGTAAAAACTTGGCCCCATTCTAAAAGGAATGACCGGTAGACTAAAACCTTAACTAACAGCAAGAAAGTGGATTATGAGTTGAGGCGAGTGAGTACCCACCTCAAGTATTATTCACAATCCTTGTCAGGTTGAACTACTGAAGTCACTAAATAACCCCCTGATGCAGACAGGACTCATTTCAAGGCAATGTGTAAAGTATTTATGCAGCACTGAAACAGTACTAAAGTCACAATTCAAAACAGTAAAAATCCAAACATGAATTAGAAAAATAGAGTGAAATTTAATAAACAAATTAACACCAGGAGGACAAGAATCCAATAAGACAAACAGGAAATGTGATTTTGTAAGTTTAAATATTGGCAAGAAGCTCAAAGCACAATGATAGTCAATTGTCATGGTAGAACAGGACCTAGCCACAATGTGATGCTGACTGCAATGAAGCATGGGTCAGATACACCAACCAGGTTTGCCTTGACAAAAGATTTTATTTTTAGACTTTAGTCCTTAAAGTCCAAATCCTCCACAAGTATATTCTCCTAAAGCCTCATCGGACATCAGGGGAGGCACTTAGAGACTTACTGGGTATCAGGCAGAGTCCATTCCAGGTGCAACTGATTATCTAGGAAGCTGCAGGAAAGATCTCTTATAGCTTGTTATATCTATGCAGTTTGAAAAGAAGAACCGTCTTATGACCCATGGAGTTCACTTCTCTGTCCTAGGTATTATTATTATTATTATTATTATTAGTCGGGTTTTGTAGAGCGCAAACAACCCAAAGGCCTCGTAGCGCTAAGTACCGTCATACTAAAAGAAAAGAAGGATCAGATGAACAGGTGGGTTTTCAAATCCTTCCGGAATTTTAGGAGGCTAGGTTCACTGCGAAGGGAGGTGGGCAAAGAATTGCATTCTTTTGCAGCGTTCCAGGAGAAGGAACGCCCGCCCCATCTGGTCCGTCTGATTTTATTGACAGTAGCCAGGAAGGCAGTGCTAGATCTTAAGGACCTGTGAGGAAGGTAGGGTTTTGCCAGGGAACAGATCATAGTAGGGGCATTCTTCCACATAGCTTTGTGCATAAAGCAGAGAGACTTAAACAGCACTCTGGCCCTGACCGGAAGCCAGTGCAGTTTCCTAAGGGCAATGCTAGCTGAGTCTCGATTATTGAGGTCTAACAGGAGACGGGCTGCAGCGTTTTGGGTTACCTGTAGCTTTTTGATTGTAAAAGCAGGGGCACCTAAGTATAGGGAATTCCCGTAGTCTAGGCGGGACAGAATGATGGCTTGAACCATTATTCTGCGGGCTTCAAAAGGGAGAAGGGGCAGCACCTTTCTCAGCATACGCATTAGCCCAAAGCATGTGGCAGAGATAGTAATAGCTTGCTGCATGAAGCTGAGGTTGGAATCGAGCCAAATGCCTAAGCTCTTTATATGGCATTTTGATTGAGGCATAGGGCCCATACATGGTGGCCAGTCTAGCAAAGGAATGGGAATGGTTGAGTTACCCAACACCATAAGCTCAGTTTTCTCGCCATTTAATTTTAAATGCGAGGTTGCCATCCACTGAGCCACTGCTACCAGGCAGTTACTTAGATTGGAAGAGGAAGAGACTGCCTGATTCATAGACACGACTAATTGCGTGTCATCGGCGTAAGTTATTATGTCCAGACCGAATGAATGGACTATATCAGCCAACGGCTGCATATAAATATTAAAAAGAGTAGGGCTCAACGAAGAGCCCTGAGGTACACCTCGATCCAAGGGCCAGACTTTAGAGTAGGTAGTACCCTCAACTACCCTAAAAGAACGGTTCTCCAGGAATGACTGGAGCCAAAGCATGGCCTTCCCCGAGATTCCCATCTGGTTGAGGCGATGAAGAAGAATGCTGGTGTTAACGGTATCGAAGGCGGCACTGAGGTCAAGCAACATGATTGCTGTGGTGCCGCTTTGATCCATTTGCTTCCTGGCCAGCTCAGTTACCGCCAGGAGAGCCGCTTCAGTTCCCAGTTTTGGACGAAAGCCAGCTTGGGAATCGTGGAGGAGATGGTTGTTCTCTAAAAATTGAGTAATAACCGAGTTGACGTGTTTTTCAAGGAGTTTGCTGATCCACGGAAGGCGGGAAATAGGCCGATAGTTGGCCATATTTTCCGGATCCAGTGTGGGTTTTTTCAGCAACGCCTTAACCTGTGCACATTTCCATGCAGTGGGTACTGAACCTGTGGAAATGGAAGTGTTTAGTATGTTGAGGATTACAGGTTTGACTATATTCTCAATTTTTACTATCTGAGAGGGGGGGGCAGGGTCTGTGGGGGATCCTGATTTTATTTTCGTCATGATAACCGCAAGTGAGTTTTCATCCAGCAAAGGAAACTCAACTAATTTTGGAGTCGTGACGTTAGGTAGACTGGTTCCCATGTCCTGGGGTAGATTAGGTGGCTGAAAGGCGGAAGCAATTTTTTGTATTTTCCTGTAAAAATACTCAGCTTGACTCTCACATCGAGCCTGAGCTTTACTAGGGTCAGCGGGAACCAGGGGAATATCAATCAGGAATTTTGCTATTTGAAAGATTTCTCTAGCGGAGTTGGAGGCAGTCAAAATTTTTTCCTCGAAGTATAAAGTTTTGATTCGTCTAATTTCTAATTTGTACTTTTTGATGGCTTCGAGATGTGTAGTTTTATCTACCTTACTACGAGAGATCCTCCAATTTCTTTCGAATTTTCTGCACGCCCTTTTTAGTTCTTTAAGATGGGGGGTGTACCAGGGTGAGCCCTTGGATTTAGTTTTTTCTTTAAGGGCCTTAATAGGTGCAATAGTATCCAAGGCTGAGCACAGCCATTTGGTATAATTCTCATATTGCAGTGCTGGGTCTGTCGCCCTTTGGGGGGGGGCAGCCGAAAGCAGGTTAGCCCATTGGTCTGGAGAAACTTTGGACCAGTCTCTTCCAGTTAGGGTGGTGCGAGGAAGGGGCTGTAATGGCGTCGCTGGAGTCCACTGAATGGATATTAAATAGTGGTCGGTCCAGGTAAGAGGTAATGGGGTCGCTACTTCCAGTCTGGTGTCGTTACTGAGAACACCATCAAGAAGGTGGCCCTTTTCGTGCGTGGGCTCGAAGCCCTTTAATATAATCTGAAGGGCTGCCATACTATCCAAAAATGCCTTGGCCGTGGGGTTGTTAGGGTCCTCTAGGTGGATATTTATATCTCCTAGTATAGAAAAGTAGGATTTGCTAACCACCAGGTTGGCTATTTTGGATTGGAGTGAATCAATGAAATCTCCTATTTGATTGGGGGGACAGTAGATAAGCACACCAGAGAATGAATCTATAGGTGAGAGATCAAGAGTAAATAGCATACTCTCACAGTTAGAGATATCAGCCGAAGAAGTTCTACAGCGGTAGAGGTTTTTGTGAAGGATGCCTAGGCCGCCTCCTCTACCTTCTGGTCTGTCTAATCTCTGCAGGGTGTACCCCATTTGCAGAATGGAAGTAATATCTGAGTCAGAGGCGTCTTTTAACCACGTCTCCGTCAAGAATACCACATCTGGCTCTTTTTCCTCCAACAGGAGAGTCATTTGCGTAGCATGTTTGGTCAATGACCGGCAGTTTAGAAGAAACATTTTGTAGGATTTGCCAGGATGCTTATCTAGATGGCTAGTGAGTGAGAAAGTACAGTGAGGGCAGATCCCAGAGGGAGAGTCAGGGAGAATGGAGTGCCGACAGGCATGAGTAGTCAGAGGCATTAAGTTTTTCAGTGTGATAGAATCATACCTCATCGGTCTCCTACAATCTGGTCCGCCTTGCACAGGGGGTATGGCCCCGGGTCCCGTCCGGTCACGGACGGGCGCAGACGGGCTTGCCTTTGGCGCGCCTTTGGCGCGCCGCCGGCGCGCCCGCTGCGCCCGCCCGCTGCGCGGACGGGGGATTCTGATGTTTATATCCACTATAGGGGGCGTGAGGAGGGTGTAAGACAGAGAGCTGGTCCAGCCCTCAAGAGATCTTCTCTGGTTGCAGACAATAGGATCAGTCCTCTTCTGATCTTCCGCATGTTCAGAAAGTATTTGTAAGAAAACAGACAAGTTTCACCCTCACTTTTTGCCCCTGTTTGACCCACCTGCTGCTGGTTTTTGAGGTCTGCATGTGCACTGAGATCTGCTAACCAGACCTCAATGCCACTGTTCTAACCCTTTACAAAGTGTTTGTGGAATTGGCTAACCCCAATTGGAAGAGACTAACTTACTTATAAGTCCCTAGTGTTTGGTACCCAGGCCATAAAAAGCAGAGTGTCCAACCAGCACTGACTGTGCCACCCTGTGTCTAACAAAGTACAAAATTGCTCCCAGCCTGCCTTGCGGCCTGGAAGGGCCGTGTTGAAACTGCTAATAGCAATCTAATGGCAAACCCCCCAATTCCCTTAGCAATATAGTTAAGTCTTCTCTATGTAAGGCCCACTGTTCCCTAAGGCAGGGACTGATATATTATTAGCTAGTATGTGTGATATTTACATATGTACTCACACCGACACTTCTGAATTGTTGCTTTGCTGTGGAAGAGCTAGTAGCCCCATTGCCTCTTTCTACCTACGTCATGCACTTCCATCAAGAAAGACGTAGGTAGACATACCTGGGGCTGAGGAGTGACATGTTGCCATGAGGTTTCTGCCCCATCCCACACCTATGAGGCAGGCCAAAAAAGATTATAGGTCTTTGGCTCAAGGCCGCTGATGACTCTTTCCGAAAAACCAATTTGGATTAAAAACCCCTGGGGATACCTAACTAAAGGGCGTAAAGGTTCTTGGGGCTCAATCTACCCACGATGGATATTTTCAAGATGGCTAATATTTTCAGTCACAATAAACCTTTGCTCTGAGGGCTGTAGGTGTGTGTCAGGCGTAAACTATGGTGATTCTAGGGTCCTCCCACTTCCAGCACTAACATCCACTTTAAAGCAGGCACTAAACCCCAAACAACTTCATTGGCATAAGTTTGGTAGGTCAACCGTTCTGTTTTTAGGAACCAGACAGTAATTACACATCAATTGTTTTGCTATTCTATTTCCTTCCTTTGAGGTGCAACCCAAATGTTGTATGTAAACCTAGCAGACCATGCAAATAGTATTTGACACTGTATTATCAAAAAGAGACCCTTTGTGATTCGGGCCTGTATGGCTGGGGGGCAAACAAAGGGCCCCGCTCAAGTGTCAGCTGCCATTTGCCTGTGACAGTGAGACCTCTTTGAAGATAACCCCAGGTGTCATATTAAAATCCCAGCAGACCTGCCGATCAGGAAGTGACAACCCAGCAGGTTTGACAACGTAACATCACAAAGCCTCCTCACAGCCTCAAACTAAATATTTTTCTCAGGTTCAGATAATTCATTCCAGTCCATTCAAATTAGTTTATTGTTTGCTCCTGGGAGCAAGTTCACACTTCATTCATGCATAATCAAATGCTAATTACTGGCAGGCAGAAGTGGGAGAGCAATATGCTACCACAGACAACCCTAAGGGAAAAAACTAAATCGAAGGTATCACCATGGTACACTTCCAAACTTAAAGAAATGAAAAAACACTGTAGGAAGCTAGAAAGAACCTGGAGGGCCTCTCGTAGCAGCTCAGCTAAAACAAACCATCATGATGCCATAAGAGAATATAAAGCTGAAATTAACTCAACCAAGGCCCGCTTCTTTGAAGATAAAATTAACAATGCTCATAACTGTCCCAGAGAAATATTCTAAATTGCAAAATCTTTAATTGACACCCCACCCATCCCCCTGGACCCCAGCAAAGCACAATTCAGATGTAATAATCAAGCAGAATATTTTTACAAAAAAATACAATTAATTTCATCGGCATTTGTCGCTCCAGATCTAGCTGACCTTGAAGCAACCAAGCCACCTGGCATTACACCCTATAGACTAGTAGATTTCTCCCCAGTAGGAGCGGACGCTCTGGAACATATCATGAAAAAAGTTAAATCTGGATCCCCAAGTGATCCTGCACCTCCATGCCATCTAATAAAGATTACAGACACAATACGGCCAGTTATTCTTAACATCCTTAATAATTCCATCACTACTGGCATAGTCCCTACGGCCGGGAAGAAAGCCCAAGTACGGGCTCTTCTGAAAAAACCCTCCTTGGATCCAGATAACATGGCCAATTACCGTCCAATATCCCTGCTCCCCTGGGTCAGCAAACTGCTCGAGAGACATATCAATATATCTCTCACTCAGTACCTAGAATCAAACAATATACTTCACGATTCCCAGGCAGGATTCCGCCCCAAGTTGGGAACGGAAGCGGCCCTTCTGACAGTGACTGAGTTAGCCAGGAAACAGATGGACTTAGGCGGCACTACAGCAATTATTTTGCTTGACCTTAGTGCCGCCTTCGACACTGTAAATACCATCATCCTCATCCATCGTCTTAAGCAAATAGGAGTATCAGGAACAGCCATTCGTTGGCTACAATCCTTCCTAGAAAATCGCTCTTTTCGAGTAGTTGAGGGCACCACTCAATCCAGTACTTGGCCTCTCGATCAGGGTGTGCCTCAGGGCTCGTCCCTGAGCCCCACCCTTTTTAACATATATATGCTCCCCTTGGCAGACATCGTCCACTCATTTGGCCTAGAATTAGTCACATACGCTGACGACACGCAACTGATCGTCTCCGTGAACCAAACTATCGCCTCCTCATCTAATCTTGAGAAATGTTTAGTGGCAGTCAATAAATGGATGGCCAGCTCCCACCTAAAACTTAATGGGGGTAAAACGGAGCTTATGATTCTTGGAAACCCAAACATCCCCTGCCCACTATCTAACTGGCCCCCATGCATGGGTACCCAGCCTCAGTCCAAACCCCAAATAAAGAGCCTGGGCATTTGGCTTGATGCCAATCTTAATTTCAACCACCAAGCAACGATCGTATCTGCCACCTGTTTTGGCCTGATGCGTATGCTCAGAAAAGTACTACCACTTCTCCCCCCACAAGCCCGCAGGATCATGGTGCAAGCAATTATTCTATCCCGTTTAGATTACGGGAACGCGTTGTACCTGGGGGCTCCGGCCATTACAACAAAGAAGCTCCAGGTCACGCAAAATGCAGCAGCCCGTCTCCTGATGGGCCTTAACAGACGGGACTCAGGGACTGCTGCTCTAAAAAGACTCCACTGGCTACCCATCAAGGCTAGAACACTGTTTAAATCAATGTGCTTTATGCACAGGGCTATGTGGAAAGAAGCGCCAGCAATGATCTGCTCGCTGGCTACTCCATATCTTCCCCATAGGTCACTGCGCTCCAGCACAGCCTTTCTGGCCACTGAGAACAAAGTCAAACGTGCCAGATGGGGACGACGCTCCTTTTCCTGGAATGCGGCCAAGGCATGGAACTCTCTGCCAGTCTCCCTGCGCGGTGAGCCTAATCTCGTAAATTTCCGGAAGGAATTAAAAACCTTTCTTTTCATGTAAATCTCACTACCTTCACTTGCCCCCCAGTTACACTCAGCGCTACGAGGCCTCCGGGTTGTCTGCGCTTAATAAAATCCATTTAATAATAATAATAATAATATGTAGATTTCCAAGGACTTCAGGCATGGCAAAGATATCTCTCTAAAAGTTATCTTTCCAGAACATTTATTTTAAATCCATTCTCACTAGTGATTTTGGCTTTTATTAACTCCTTGGACGCTCATGACGAGCTCAGCTCAGCTCATGATGTACACCTCCATACACTCATGACGAGCTGAGCTCGTCGTGAACAATGGGATTTTAAAAAAACCAGCATTGACAATGAATTGTGTAAGCATTGATGTGGTTAAAAATGTCAAAAACTCCCAAATTGAAATTTGTAGCCGTTTCTTAGCCAGAGATACAATGCTTTCCTATGGCTCAGCCCACCAGTAGAGTGAAAATAGGTTTTAAGGATTTTTCACTGTAAGGACAAGTTTAATATTAAACTTTTAAATATCCTGCACCCGCTTTGTGAGCAGTAAGTCCAACTAAGGGATCACATTAATATTAGGGGTGGGTGGTAAACTCCTCTCCAGTGGTTGAATTTGTGGCATTTTTCCCACTCTGCATTCCATGTAGTGCGCAGTTCCGAAAAACTCTGCAAAGCAGAGCAGAGTTTTCTCTCTCACAAGATTCCCTGACGTTAAGTTGGCGAGTGAGGAAAATCACACAATAGACCACCTCCTGACGAGATTTCTCAAAGCAGGTGGGCATGGCTGCACCTCGAATAGAACATCCATTTGAGAGGCAGAAGGAATTAGCACCCTCTTCCGAACTGTACGACCTAACGCACTCCAGCATAGTGCAGCAGAGTTTTTGGGCCACTTTGCTGAGTTCCATGAAGGAGAACTCTGCAAACTCCACCCAGGCATACTCCTCAAATAGGTACCCTATTAGAGGGAGGTGACATCAGGCTCCAGTGTACCACTTATTTCCAGACCTACAGACCATAGAAGAGTGACATGTTATCCAGAAGTGCAGATTGAATTGTCAAACTATCCCGAATTTATGTCCTAAGTTGGAGCCTGACAGCCTACCTCACATCAATAATCGTACATCAATCCCATTACTTGTTAAACCTTTGTCAGTTTTGCGTTTTCTTTTTTACCACAGGCTCAATTCGATTCACTGTGGCTATTTCAAGTGAAATGTTACAGCCTATGCTCAGTCTGGTACTCACAGAGGTGCTAGTAGCACTTTTGAGGAATGTGGGCAGCTACATTCAGTTCCCCAGACGTGAAGATTTAGCCACTGTGAAGGCGGATGTCTTTGGATTTGGTCACATACTACATGTGATTGAATCTATTGATGAAAGTCATAATGCCTTAGTATCATCACACAACAGGAAGCAAGTCTACTGAAAAAGGAAGCACTCCCATCCTATCAATGTGCAAGTTGTCAGATTATTAGATTTGTGCATCACAAACGTCTCTGCACAGTTTCTGCCTATGATGTCTTCATAATGTGGAACAGAACCATACTGGAAGTGATGTCACAACTACTACCCAAGAGGGCCTGGCTTGTACATGAGTGTTATCTGTCCTACCTTTGTGTGGAAAATGTCAGGTAGTATGATCTGAAAGTGTGTAACTAAATGTTGCCCTTCTTTCATTCTTCTTTCTAAGAGACTCAACGAATCCCAACCGGCCATGGTTGTTGCCACCGCTGAGGAATCCTACAATGCCAAGGGAATTCTGCTTCAATAAGTCCCATGGAGGAACACAGCAACCAGTGGAGTGGGCTTTGGGTTTCCTGAAATCCAGATTCATATGTCTGAAATGGACTTGGGGAGCGCCCCTTGACTCACCTGGAAGGTATGCAAGATCACTGTGGCCTGTTGCATACTCCACAGCATCGCCCTGAGATGAAACAGATCTCATACAACAGAAGATGCAAGGCATGAAGAGCCACCATATGGGGACCCTAAAATGCCAATTTAGGATGATGATAGTGGTGAAAAGGGAGGTGCTGACATCTATCAGAATGTCATACAGAACTTCTTCGCCTGAGTGTAAGTATAGTATGCAATGTGTTGACTTTGACTATTATTTGGCGGCTTAGTGATTTTGTGAGAAGGGTGCTATTGCTACACATATTAGGGTCTGGACATATCTGGGTAAAGGTGTTTGTAGTGGTGAGTAGCCAAAATATCGAAATTAAAATATCGATATACAATAATATCGATGTTTTATTTTCGATGGTACAAAATATCGACATGCAATAATAT
This sequence comes from Lissotriton vulgaris, assembly GCF_964263255.1. Classification (NCBI taxonomy): domain Eukaryota; kingdom Metazoa; phylum Chordata; class Amphibia; order Caudata; family Salamandridae; genus Lissotriton; species Lissotriton vulgaris. Next base: position 1,212,332,372 of record NC_141695.1, on the reverse strand, counting down.
CGATGGATAGAATATCGACTTTAAGGTAAGTAATATCGATGTTTTTAATATCGAAGTTAGTAATATCGATATCAAATATATTGACGTTACTAATATCGATTTTTTGTTTAGTGTTATGTATTTTATTCTGTATTTTTTATGTATGTTAAAAAATGTTTTTTAATGTATTTTTATAATTTTTAAAATAAATGTTTAGAAATTTGTATTTTTGTTAAAGTACATTTTGCGCTTTAGTATCAGAGTGGGTTGTGGGTTTATAGGGGAATAGGGTGGGAAGTAATTTAATTATAATTAATTATTTATTATTATTTTTTATTATTTTTGATTATTAATTATTATTTCCACACCCTCTGGAGTGGAAATAGTAATTTTTACCCCTACGCTATCCAACGCTTTCCCTACTGTTGCACCCTCTGGAGTGGGAATAGTAATTTTTATCCCTAAGCTATCCAACGCTTTCCCTATTGTTGCACCCTCTGGAGTGGGAATAGAAATTTGTACCCCTACACTATCCAACGCTTTCCCTACTGTTGCACTCTCTGGAGTTGGAATAGTAATTTTTACCCCTACACTATCCAACGCTTTCCCTACCGTTGCACCCTCTGGAGTGGGAATAGTCATTTTTACCCGTACGCTATCTAACGCTTTCCCTACTGTTGCACCCTCTGGATTGGGAATAGTAATTTTTACCCCTACGCTATCCAACACTTTCACTGCTGTTGTACTCTCTGGAGTTGGAATAGTAATTTTCACCCCAACGCTATCTATTGTCTTCCCTACGTTTGCACTCTCTGGAGTGAAAATAGTAATTTTCATTCTTAAGCTAACCAACATTCTCCTCACTTTTTAAAATTTGTTTAAAATTTTTATTTAATTTTAATTTTTAATAATATTTTATGTTTGTAGATGTATTTGTAATTTTTCATGTTTGTAATTATTTATACGTTATTAAAATATTTATTAAAAGTTATTATTAAGTAAGTATATATGATGTTTTATATATATATATGTTTAATTAATTGTTTTAATAAATTATGTATATTAGTTATTCATTTTAAATATTATAACATAATTTTAACTATGTTTATTACATTTATAAGTATTATTTAATTTATTTTACATATATATATTTTTTAAAACAATATTTTTAATTACGATATTTTTGACATTCGATATTTTTTTGCGATATTTTTGTACTTACCTTTTTGGAGATAGGATGTCGATATTGTTGACATCGATATTTTTGTCCCGACATTTTTGTATTTCGATATTATGTCTATCGACATTGTGTCAGACATTTGTTTGTAGTGTAAGTGTAGCTTTGTTCAGCTGTAAATGTTGTTTTGGACTGTGTTCTCTAGAAGTTGACCATGTGATGTTTGTCATATGTATGTTTTCCTAGCTAATCTCTCTGTGTTGGTCTGTTTAAGGTACCTTCACCATGTCATCTTTATTTGGACATTTCAGAGTTGTGACATAAGCAGGTATATGATGCTTTTCTGATGTACAAATTGAACATGGATTGGTCCTGGGAATGTCGGTCACAGAGTCTGGGAGTACAAAGCTGGTACCAAGACATCTTGCACAGCTATAGAATGGAAGTTACTTGGCTTCCATTGGACTTGTTCTTTGTGGTGCGTTGGCCCTAATGCAATATGTGAGCCATCATTTGATCCAATAGAATGTTGTGTTGTGCCCTAGTCATTCTATCCTGCCTCCACATTGGCTAATTCCTCACTGTGTATGAACTGTCTTCACCTGTTGATGTGTCTCATTGTAGGCCAAAGTGCTTGTAGCATATCACTGACATTTGTTTGTGACATTTCACCAGATGCAAGCAGCACTGGATTGAAATGAGTCTGTGGTCAGAAATGGTTGTACTGAGATGTGCCTTTTTGTTTGTATATTTTTTGTAGGATTCCTTTTGACAGGTAAGCAATATAGCTCTATCTGATGATGTAGACCTAATTTATTGTTGCCTACTGTGCAGAATATTGTCAGATTTAGCCCCTCCTTCCATGTTGTAAAAGTCTGCAAGTGATTATGTGAGTCATGTCTTATTTGCTATGTGTCTGACATAAGCATGGGCGAATTTTGCGAATCTGGCGTTCGCGAATTTTGCAAATTTGCGAACTCACAATCCGCGAATTCTCGCGAATTTGCGGATTTTTTTTTGTATTCGCAAGGATTTCTGCCAGTTCGCAAGGAATTCTGACAGTTCGCGAGGGTTTTGTAACAGTTCGCAATTGCGAACTTACATGTCGGCTCGCAACGGTCACGATTATGTTGTTTCTACGTCTGGTTCATCATCACAGGTTCCCAGCACCCTCTGTTTCACCCCTGCCACCCTCTGTTTCACCCATGCCACCCTCTGGTACATCAATGCCACCCTCTGGTTCATCATCACTGTAGATTATGGGGGGAAAAAGCAAGCACACCTGCCTGCTTCAACTGACATGAATTAATTTGGGGTTGATTTATTAATGTGTCACTGTTTTAAAATTCCAGTCTGGCACCTGCTTCCTTATCTGTAATTTGCTTTCTGTTGTAGTGCAATTTTTTTTTCTCCAGGACCTTTGTGGCCTACTTGTAGCTATTCTATGAGCCTGCTGTGAGGGTCAGAGCAGGGTCATACAATTGTTGCAACTAGCAACTGAACTCTGGAGGGGCCCTTGTCAGGAAGCACTACAGGGAACGGTTACTAATGATGAGTTTGAACTTTTGAACCTGCTTTCACTTTTGCAAAACTCGTTTTTCTGCAGAACAGCATTACAGCAACTGTAATGCCCCACCAAGCTTATATGAGAAAGTTGATTTCTAATCCAAAAGTTATCCAAAGAAAATCAAAAGGCCTCAAATCCAAAAAAGTGCAGGCAAATGTCAACCTGAGGAGTTATTCTGATAAAAATCATCATTTTCAGAAGGTCTATGCTGCTTGCTAGTAGATTTCTTGTGCAGAATTGCAATTTTTGTAATTTCGCGAGTGCGAGATTGTTGCTGCCAGCCGCACCTACATGTTCGCAATTGCGAACTTACACCACAAAGAAAAAAAATCCGCTGCATGCGAATTTGCGGATTTTCGGTAAATTCGCGAGCGTTCGCGGATTGCGAATTTACCGAAAATCCGCAAAATCCGCGAGCGTAACGGATTTTCCGCCCATGCTTAGTCCGACATCATGTCAGCCTATGAAGTGAACAAAGGAAAAAAGGTGTTCTCAGTCCAGACACTTGTATGTATGTGTTGTTGAGACATGGTAGTAATCCTGAGTTGAACATTGTTTACATACAACATACCCATGCTTTCAGCAGTCCCTAGTTTTGACATTGCAAAGTTCACCTGATAGTATATGCACATTTTTACATGTGAGAAATACTACAGGAGATACTGCTTTGGTGACATGTTTTAATGAAGTGGATAAGACCACAAAATTACCTTAAAATTTAACAGTGAAAATGAAAAGTGATGTCTTCTGTCATCGAGGATAAAACCATTGCAGTGGAGTCCAAATGGTCTGAGGTCCAAAGTCTAACATACTCCTCTCATCAGATATTGAAAAGTGGGCCTGGATAGTCTAACAAAGTGAATGCGTAGCACACACAGGAGGACATTAGGGTCAAAGTCTCTTACTCAAAGTGGTGGTTATCTTGCCATTTTGAGCTCCTGGGTTTTTGCTTGAATGTCACTTCCCTATGGGATCTGGAACTGCTGAAACTGGGATGCTTGCAGGCTTGTCGTCCTCTGACATGGCCTCCCTTCCCATGGCTGTGGCAGATGTTGATGTTGTGGGTGTACTTTGAACACAGGAAGGGGTAGATGCAGGTAGCAAAGCCCCAAAGAGGGTGGTGTTTATATCACACAGCACCCAACCAGGGAGGATACCTTGTTGTGGATGCCAGCCACCTCAATATGGACACTGTCCACCTCAGTGTGGATGACAACAATTTTCTAGTATGTGCCCCTCTGCAGCTCCTTAATTTCTTGGATTTCACCCAATACCTGGCCCATGACATTATGGAAGTCTTGGTATACTCCCAGGACTAGGGTGATGGTAGACTGGGTGTCCTTCTAGGTGGGCTCACTCTGGGGGACCACAGTTAACCTCCCCAAGCCCCTCACCACAGCCCTGTGCCCTTGACCCAGACTACACCCTCTAACTGGGTCTTGGTTCCTCCATGACTGGGGTGGTGTTAGCCATCTCAGAATCCAGGACTATGGGCACAGGATGGGACTGACTGTGCTAGGTGCACAGGTTGGGGGCATTGTAGGGCTGTGATGTTGCAGCAGTGGTGGGAGGTGTTGTAGTGGGTACAGTAAGCACTACTGGTTGCATCTGCCCAGGCTGACCAGATGTGCCAGGACCGTCATCCATGTCCACCTCTCTAGGAGCGTTGTCATTCCTGAGAGCTTAATCTTGGGGTGGAGAGAAACTCTGTTTGGCTTCTAGCATCTGTGCAGGTGCAGTGCTGGATCGACCTATTAAGAGCTTGAGAATATTGTTAATGGTGGAAGAGAGGTATCTTCATCATCATTGTTTGTGTCAAAGTAAATGGAAACCTATAATGGAACAAAATAGATAGAGGTTAGCAGTGTCATCTATTTGTGTTGAATTGAAGTTGGTTACTAGACATTTGCAGATGTAGTTGATTTCATCAGCTCATTATGGGGCCGATTCCGATTTGGGAAAAAAAAACGTTGTACGACTCGTATTCGAAGCCGTCTCCGTACGAATGGTAAAAGACCGTCCGAACTGCGTAGTACGATCCTTATCCCGAAAATACGTCCGAATATCAGCGAACCGTACGAACCATAAAGGAAGACCCGTACGAAATGGAGTCGTAACCCAACCCGTACCACTTGTAAACATGCCGTACGAACTAACAAGTACGATCCAGACCATGGACCAAGTACGCGATTTGTATGGGCAAACGTAGTCAATCATGATTCGTACGAAAACATCGCGTATAAGTGAGCCGCACCAACATATATGACCCGCACAACCCTCAATCAAGCATACACGAACCCCCCGAAAATGGACCGTAACAGCCAGCCGCACGAGCAAATATGACCCGCACACCCCTCAATCAAGCGTACATGAACCCCCCCAAAATGGACCGTAACAGCCAGCCGCACCAGTAAATATGACCCGCACACCCCTCAATGAAGCGTACACGAACCCCCAAACGGAAAACGGACGTAACAGCCAGCTGCACGAGCAAATACGACCCGCACACCCCTCAATGAAGCGTACACAAAGCCCCCGAAAACGGACCATTACAGCCAGCCGCATCAGCAAATACGACCCGCACTCCCCTCAATAAAGCATACGCGAACACCCCAAAAACGTCCCTTATGAGCCAGCAAAAACAACAAAAACTAACTGCACACCCCCCACTAATAAAGCGCACACAAACCCCAAAACCAGAACAAGGAGGGTGCAAAGGAGTTGCACAACCCCACTAAACATGTCTCCTGTGCACAAACCATAGGAAAACAATGTCCTGATCACATGCAAACAGAGGGCCCAAGTCACACCCACCCCTTATAACACACCCACTAAACATTCTACAAAAGCCACACCCACAAATGGATCAATTTAAAGGGCCCACACATACAACCCATCATCCTTTGCAACATACCTATTTGTACAAAGACACTGATAGCACACCAACAACTGCAGCCATACACCTTCACACATACACCCTATCTCCTTCACACACATACCACCCCTTCACAATCAGACCCACACACCCTCATCTATACACACCATCACCCCCCATCACACACACCCCACACCATGACCACTCCAAAGAATCCAAAGCTCACTAACCCGGAGATGGAGATCCTTACAGATGAAATCATCAGAGTTGAGCCACAGCTGTTTGGCGCATTGGTCAGACAGACCAGCATAGCGGACAAAACACGCCTGTGGGTGAGGATAGTTGATAAGGTGAATGCTGTTGCACCCATCAAGCGCACCAGGCAGGAATTGCAGGTCAGGTGGTACGATCTGCGGAGGATGGTCAAGAAGAAGATGGACCAAGACTACGCCTATGCACACCACACTGGAGGTGGTGGTCCCCGCAGACCTCCACAATACCATCCCTGGGAGGAGAAAGTCATGGCCCTGCTACCACCGGTGGGAGTTCACGGAATCAAAGGAACTGTGGAGCCTGGTGAGTATTCAAACAACTCATGTAACTCCCAGCAGTGCCTAACAGTATGGGGTGTGTGGCCATGACTCCCAGCAATGCCTAATAGTATGGGGGTGGTGTGGGTGTGTGGCCATGACTCCCAGCAGTGCCTAACAGTATGGGGGGTGTGGCCATGACTCCCAGCAGTGCCTAACAGAATGGGGTGTGTGGCCATGACTCCCAGCAGTGCCTAACAATATGGGGGTGGTGTGGGGGGTATGGCCATGACTCCCAGCAGTGCCTAATAGTATGGGGGTGATGTGGGGGGTTGTGGCCATGACTCCCAGCAGTGCCTAACAGTATGGGGTGTGTGGCCATGACTCCCAGCAGTGCCTAACAGTATGGGGGTGGTTTGGGGGTGTGGCGATGACTCCCAGCAGTGCCTAACAGTATGGGGGTGGTGTGGGGGGTGTGGCCATGACCCCCAGCAGTGCCAAATAGTATGGGTGGTGTGGCCATGACTCCAGCAGTGCCTAACAGTATGGGGGGTGTGGCCATGACTCCCAGCAGTGCCTAACAGTATGGGGTGGTGTGGGGGGTGTGGCCGTGACTCCCAGCAGTGCCTAAGAGTATGGAGGTGGTGTGGGGGTGTGTGGCCATGACTCCCAGCAGTGCCTAACAGTATGGGGGTGGTGTTGCCATGACTCCCAGCAGTGCCTAACAGTATGGGGTATGTGGCCATGACTCCCAGCAGTGCCTAACAGTATGGGGTGTGTGGCCATGACTCCCAACAGTGCCTAACAGTATGGGGGTGGTGGGGGGGGGGGTGTGGCCATGACTCCTGGCAGTGCCTAACAGTATGGGGGTGGTGTGGCCATGACTCCCAGAAGTGCCTAACAGTATGGGGTGTGTGGCCATGACTCCCAGCAGTGCCTAACAGTATGGGGGTGGTGTGGGGGTGTGTGACCATGACTCCCAGCAGTGCCTAACAGTATGGGGGAGGTGTGTGGGTGTTTAGCCATGACTCCCAGCAGTGCCTAACAGTGTGGGGGTGGTGTGGGGGGTGTGGCCATGACTCCCAGCAGTGCCTAACAGTATGGGGGTGGTGTGGGGGTGTGTTACCATGACTCCCAGCAGTGCCTAACAGTATGGGGGTGGTTTGGGGGGGGTGGCCATGACTCCCAGCAGTGCCTAACACTATGGGGTGTGTGGCCATGACTCCCAGCAGTGCCTAACAGTATGGGGGTGGCATGGGGGGTGTGGACATGACTCCCAGCAGTGCCTAACAGTATGGGGGGTGGTGTGGGGGGGTGGCCATGACTCCCAGCAGTGCCTAACAGTATGGGGGTGTGGCCATGACTCCCAGCAGTGCCTATCAGAATGGGAGTGGTGTGGGGGGTGTGGCCATGACTCCCAGCAGTGCCTAACAGTATGGGGTGTGTGGCCATGACTCTCAGCAGTGCCTAACAGTATGGGGGTGGTATGGGGGGGTGTGGCCATGACTCCCAGCAGTGCCTAACAGTATGGGGGTGGTGTGGCCATGACTCCCAGCAGTGCCTAACAGTATGGGGTATGTGGCCATGACTCCCAGCAGTGCCTAACAGTATGGGGTGTGTGGCCATGACTCCCAGCAGTGCCTAACAGTATGGGGTGGGTGCTAGGGGAGTGCCAGAAGGCTGCAAGGGGGAGGGTGACAGGGTGCAAGGTATAGGGTAGGAGGCTGCACACAACCCATATGGCCCAGGTACACACCCATGCACCATGCTCAATGCATATGGACTGTGAAAGTACTGACAAGATATCGGACACTGGGCCCTGGTGTAGGCAGCACAAGGGCCTACTGTAAGCAGTGCAAACACTAACACCAGGACAAGGGCTGGTATCCTGCACAGGAACTCACAACCACTATCATGGTAGCATGCCTCATGGGGGGACAGACACCACGAGGGACGCACACTTGCAGATCACACTCAAACTACTAGCATGGGGTGTGACACACACCCCTTACAGGAACTGATCCCCTGGGGACAGGCAATGGAGTGCACCACTGTCACAATTGTCATGTAATACAACCTAAAAAATACTGATCTGATGACCCATACAAGCAAAAAAAACACAGTGCTGAATCACAAGTCCATTGTGCCACTCACACAATGCTGTTGCCACAGTTTTTTGAGGCTGTGGATGCACTCAAGTAGCACCATGGAACTGGGTATTGACAAGGTAATGCATCTTGGAGAAGTGCCATGCTCTAAAGCCCACTGCCAGAAGTAGGTGTACTGGTCCTGGGGGGTTGGCATTGGGTGGCCGTCACGGTACAGCTACACCTCTCAAAAGTTGCTGAATGAAATCAGCAAAATTCCACTCAGTCTACATCATAAACAGCCTGCATTACAACCCTGTGCATGCTTGAACCAGGCATTAGGATTGACGTGGCATTGTGCAGATTGGGCCACACTGAGCACAGCTGGATCTGTGTGGTGGTTGCGACACAAGCCACAGCAATGGCTCTGCCAGTCACCGAAAACAGTAGCCAACATGTCAAGCACCCCTGAGCACATGTCAATCTCATCCCACAACATACCCATACACAAGTGAACAATTACAACAATCCAAAGCAGGTGGAACAGTGCTAACGGCAATGGATTTTAAAATTGGATGTTGCATTATAGTGCATTAACAGTGTTTGTCTCTCACGCCCATGGGGGAACGAGTGGAAACTACCCCCAACCAGGGGGGAGATGGATCCCAGTCCCAGGCTCAGCAGGACCCTGACCCCACCGACAGCGACGCCTCTCAACAAACCGTGGTTGACCTCAACCAACCCAACCCCTCTGGATCCAAAACCCATGCAGCAGCTGGATCAGATACATCTGTGCCAACCACCACACCCATTCCCGCCACATCCCAGCAGACATCTGGGAGCTCTGACCATAATCCACAACAGAGCCAGTCTGACAATGAGGGACAAGGTTCGCCGGGCACCCACGAGGTGGCAGATGACACCACCACTGCCAGCACTCATGGGTCCCGTCGACCTGATGTGCCCACAAACGCAGGCCATGCTAGTGTGGGCAGGGGTGGTGGGAGTGGCGCAAAGCGGAAGCGAGAAGCTGACCAGACAGTTGCAGGGCCCGGTATGTCAGAACTCAGAGACATCATGGATGTATACCGGCGGGATACCAGGGAGTTCAGCCTGGTAGTGAAGGCCCTCAACAAAATGACAGAGCAGCAGGCCCAGCTACATGCCAGTCAGGAACAACACCAGGGACGGATGGAGGCAAGACTGGATGAGCTCCTGCCGGTGCATAGAGAAATCACTCCATCTGATCGCTGCCAACATGCAGTACCCTCCCTGTGTCACAAGGCCAGAAACATCTAGTCAAAGACCAACAACAGGCACATGGAGGGAGGAGGAGGAGGATTTGTCAGACGGAGCATCCCACGCATCGTCAAGGCCTGCACATGAGGGTCCCCCAAGGAAGGTGGGACTTCCACAGACAAGACGTTGAGAGGCATAGGGCCATGCACAACTCCCAGGTCACCTGGTCTGGCATCTTGCCTTTGTGTGCAACAACATCGCCTCATTGACTTCCGGACTCGCCCACATGGACTTGCTGGTCGCAATGTGCCCAATGATGCCAAGCACTGTGGCCTGGACTCTGTTGACTCAACCTGTAAGGCATCAACTCTCCAGCTGTGAACTTTGGATTCCCCCCTTTTTGTACAGCACCTACTCACTTCTCACGCACAAGACCTGTAAATAAATGTAAATAACATAATACGCAGTGGTGGAGACATTTTTTACCCAGATGCAAAAACATATGTGTGGGGACATGGAAATAATACAAGAGTATTGAACAAACTGCATCCATTCACACACTGGGATCTGAGTCCTGTTGAGGACACATATAGGTCACAATATTCCAACAACTACATACATGGATAGCAATACACACCTGTGATGGTTGCAAAATGCAGAAGGGGAGGTTGGCTTGCAATACTGCAATTACAGACTGGTACGGAAGAGTCGCTTGGAGGTGTACAGATCATGGGTAATATGTAGGTGTCCACGGAGGGAGTACCAGGATCTGTGTCCAGAGGTATGCGAACTATCAGCCGCATGCAGTTGTACTGTGGATGTCATGAATGGTGTCCAGGCCAAGGGTGGCAGGACGGACTGCGGGCAACGGGGTGTTGGATGGTAGATGTCCATATTAGTGTATTAGCCTGGGCCTGTGGAGTGCCTACTGAGTGTGGCTTTGGATTATGAAGGAGAACCTGCAGTTGACTGTGGGACTATTGTTGGTATCTCAGGTGGACAGTCATGTCAAGACTTTTCTGTTCCCTTAGTTTTTTCCCTTTTATCAGTCCACTCTTTTAAGTTGTGTTATGTTACATCATTGTCAGGCGCCGGGACGCTCCTTTGCTGGAGCAGCTGTGCGCGTAATAAATGCTCGTAACATAACATGTGGCAGTAGCAGGGGATGTTGAGGATGAGGTGTGTGCATGCACCCTAGAGTTGCACAAGTACTCCTGGAGTCTGGTACTTGTACCTGTGTAGAGGTTCTTGCTGTAGTTGTGCTGGCTGGTGTCGTTGGTGGCGACCAGGCTGAACACCACCTCGTCAACAGACATCTCCATAGTCATCCCAGAAGACCATAAGATCTCCCGCAGACAACGCACCAACAGAGTGGGAGGGGGATTCCCCATCATCCAGATGAACACTCCCAGAGTCACTACCAACACCAACGACACACTCCACACCGCCTACCACATGCACTTACAGATACACACTGACGCCAACAACACCCTCAGAGGAACACTCATCGACAGACCACCTGAACCATGACCACAATCCATCAACTCCATCCCTGACCTCATCAGCACGCACGGCCTTGGCTACACGGATTCCATACTCCTTGGGGACATGAACTTCCAGCTTGAGAACAACAACAACGCAAGCTCCACTGCCTTGATCGGCAACCTCGTCAACCTCTGATTAAAACTGCTCGTGACAACACCCACCCACACCGCTGGACACACACAGGACCCCATTTTCTTTGCAACTCAACATGTCTTCTTAAACCACACCAACTTACACCACTGGACAGACCACAGATGCCTCTACTTCATCTTCGGTAAACGCACCACACCACCCCGCACACAGTACATGCCACGCCACTGTTGGTGCAAGGCCACCGTGGACTAAGTGACTGCCACCCTCAAACTGGGACCACCCGCCAACCACACCTACCCCGACTCTGCTGCCATCAACCTCAAACAGTGGATCAACAACTGCAACAAAATCCTTGCCACACTCAAGGCCTCCGCCACATATCACAACAACAAGATAGCCGCATTGTTCACCAAAGACCTCAGGACCTACAAGTGCACCTGTTGGAAGCTGTAGAGGAGCTGGCTCCGCAGCCAAACACCATACAGCTACACTGCACACAAGAACGCCACATGCAGACACCACCAACTCATCAGTACCGCCAACAGGGCAGCCTAGACAGCAACGCACATAATAGCAAACAGCACATCAACATCGTGATTGAACTCACAACTCCCACCTACAACACCAATGACAGGGCACCATCACAAGACCTCTGTACACCTTCTGACTCTGTAAGATCATCGACATGCACAACAGCTTCCACTCCGCTACCCCCCAAACGAGTACACCCCCCCCCCATTAGACCAACATCTACAAATATAACCTGACCGCCCGGTACTAAGTCAGCAATGAAGACACCATCAGGACCATGGACTCCATCCACTCCGGATCCATATCTGACACATGGCTCCTCAACATTTTCAACAAATTCAGCTAAGCCAGCGCACCTCTCCTCCCAAAAACAATCCACATCACCTTCCAGACACCTACCTTCAGTGGGGGCTGGGAGAATGCTGAGCTCAACGTCTTAGTGAATATACAAAATGCAGACCACAAATACCTCAAGAACTTGTGGTCCATCTCCACTTCACATAAAAGGTCACATAGAAGTTCGTAAACAGACTGCTGACCCGCTACATCGAAGACAACAACATCATGGGACCAACTCAGTCTGGATTCCGCTGCTGCCACAGCACGGACACCGCCGTCATCACCGCCAACAACGACATCAGCATCCTCAGGGACAAAGGAGAAACAGCCGCCCTAATCCTTCTGGACCTATCACCAGCCTTCCACACGGTCTGCTAAGCACCCTAACATCACGCATCCATGTCGCCGGAATCCTACATATTGCCCTGGCCTGGGCCACATCCTTCCTCTCCCACAGGGCCCAGAGCGTCTGCCTCCCACACTTCCATCCCAAGACCACTGAGACCATCCACAGCGTCCCACAGGGATCATCCCTCTGCCCCATGTTGATCAATATCCACATGGCAACACTCACCCATGTTGCACTACAACCTATCCACACCATCATCTCCTACGCCAATTACACACAGCTGATCATATCCCTCACCAAAGAACCACAGTCTGCCAAAGGAAACCTCCACAGAGGAATGAAGGCTGTTGCCAAATGGATGAATGACAGCAGGCTGAAGCACAATTCCGACTAAACGGAGTACCTCATCCACGGCCCCACCACGTCAGCCTGTGACGACTCGTGTTGGCCAACATCGCTAGGAACTGCCCCAGAACCCACCAACCATGCATGCACCCTGTGGGTCAACCTCAAATCCTCCCTCACCATGAACATGCAGGACAACGCCATCTCATCTTCCTGCTTCAACACCCTCTGCATGCCCCACACAATCTTGAAATGGATCACCTCAAACTCTTGAGAAACAGTCATCTGGGCCCTCTCCACAAGCTCACTGGATTACGGGAACGCCCCCTATGCAGCTACACCAACCAAATACATGAGACGGCTGCAATGCATCCAGAACGCCTCGTCGCGTATGATCGTCAATTTCCCCACCACGGCCACATCACACCACACCTGAGAGGCCTGCACTGGCTCCCTGTCAACAACAGGATCACCTCCAGACTCCTCTTACACGCACACAAAGCTCCTAACCACGCCGGAACAGCATACCATTACAACCGACTCAGCTTCTACACACCCACCCGCTGCCGACGCTCTGCAAACCTTGCACTTGCCACAGCCCCTCACTTCCAGAAAACCACCATCAATGACAGATCCTACCTTGCCTCAAAGACCTGGAACGCACTCCCTACAAGTCTACAACTGACCCAGAACCTGCTGGCCTTCAGAAGACTTCACCAGACTGGGATTTTTGATCTGTAGCAGCCCCCCACAGTGCATTGAGACCCTCAAGGGTAGGTAGGGCGCATACAAATTGAATAGATTTATTGTTTGATAGATGGCTTAGCCAAATTGTGTGTGTAGGATTGGAGAGATGTAGATGATAGTTACAATGAGTGTGGACAGGCAGTTGTTGTGATCCCAGATGTGCAGATGTTTGACAATGCCGAGTGTGTCCTTGGTGTTGTATGTGACTCTGAGGGTGTACCTCCTTAAGTTGGACCAATCATAATCCTGGTTTTGGTCTGTGGTCCCTGTGGGTTTTGGACTATCCGTCTGTGATGTCTATGTAGAAGTTGTGTTTTAATGTTGCGTACTACCACGTTACAGTAATGAAGGCGATGTGTGGTGCAGTTGTGTTGACGAGGTAACAGTACAATGTGGTGCTGCTGGAAGTTGTGTGTGTGCTGTACGAGGCCCATATCCTGGTTGCACGTAGAAGCACTGTTAGGTGGGGCTGCATTGTGTTGCCAGTATGAGTTGCACACACAGGCTGAGAAGCTGTCATGGGTGTGTTTGTGTTAGCGTGATACTAGGTGGATGATTGTCTGGTGTTCACTGTGTGGAGGGTGGCTGGAGCAAGAGTCTGTTGTGTCACATGAGTCATGAAAAGAGTGAGCGTCTTGCAGTGTGCTTGTTGCCGGTGCTGACGGACCTGCCTTTCTCATGGAGGTTGTGCAACAGTGGCACAGACAAGCTGCGGCATGCTTTAAGAATAGATGGATGGAGGAGTGTCTTGTAGGTGTGTGTGGTGTAGGATCTGGCCACTCGGTGTTGCGTTGTGGCTTGGGATGCAGCAGCACGAATGAGTGAACACATGACGGCAGAAGGGGTGTGACAACATGCTAAACATGCACACAAATCCAAGGATTCTAGCATGGCACAAAGTGACATGTGTATGTGAAGGCTGGAGTGTCTGGTCACCAATGGCTCACCGCGAGCTAAATGTCTGAACAGTCGCCAAAGATCATGGGCATAGGATTAGGCAGCCTAAGGCCAAGAGTGGCACAGGACACACAGCGTCAGCAGGTGTAGCCTGCACGTCGTGTGTAGCAAGCTAAACAACACATACACAACCATGTACGTCAGGCACTATATGGTACATTTGCCATTCCCAACAGCATGCATGTTGTCACTGTACACGTAATCACATATGAACAACCATCATAAACAATGCCATATTCAACGCATGCAGACTGGTAAGAGATGTGCGTTGACAGCAATGAGGCACAATGTACTGTGTTAAACACACTTACTACACAATAGGATAACGTGGTTTGTGAGGCCATGCTGCATTAGCCATTGTACATTCCCAGTGGCATTGCTCTGAAGACAATTACAGTCATGCAATGATGTCACCTGTAATGCCGCTGAAAGATTCTCCACATGACTGCCAGGGACTTGCCGTACCTTTGATCGTAAGAGTGTTGCGATGCTGAAAGGGTTCCATCTCCAAATTGCCCCTTGGTCTGAGTCCAAATGACAGACACAAAAGGGAGATCAGGCGAGGGAAGGAGATGATGGAAACAGCATGGAGGGAGATCTGAAACAAAGTTAAACATGCATAAGGATTCAATGCGTTTGTCACAGGATCACAGAATACCATTGGACCTACACTGTACCAGTCACACCTGTGAAGTGTAACCACTGATACTGTCCCTATGTGTGATCACAGATTTAGCAATGAGACTAGATCAGATGCTTGAATGCCAACAGATAAATAGGTAGTACAGTTTCTCACCTGAACAAAGCAAGTGTAACCCTCACAAGGCTGCTACTATGCAATTAGATCCATATGGCCATCAAATATTGTACAGTGTATGATTGAGGGTCCTAATCTCAGAAAATGTAATGTATAGCAGTGCTACTGACACAAGGCCTACAATCCGTATGTAGCCCTATGAATCTGTAAGGGCCATGACAGGAAAGTAGACATCACCCGCAAGAGCCGTTAGCAGCTCCTCAAATGAGGAAAGGAATGACCTAAACACAAGGAAGCCCCACAGGAGCCAGTCATTGACTCTTGCAACTGTGCCCCACTATGCTAAACATGACAAGCAGGTGTGACCAAACTCAACAGGGAGTAATGAGGAACAAAGCCACAAAAACAAGCCTACCGTGACCATGAGATGCTGCACGGCACAAGATAATCCTGTTAATTACCTCACTCGACTGGTGCCACGGAGATTTAACATTTGCTACAGACTAACGTAGTGATGACATCAGCGCAACATACATGGCATCGTGAAAATGGAAAGTGAACATCAACTCACAGAGAAGGCTAGCGAAGCAGTGTTCTCCTTCGGCAGTGAGATAACGACATGACATTGACATGACATACTGCCACTAGGGGCAATGCATCCATGCAAACAGACTCACAGGACAGTTGACAGAACATGTGGGACATACACAGGCCCACACCGACACAACATTGTGTACTGGAAATCAAACTGTACTGGCCCACAAGGTTGAGTGGATGATTCGGACACATCCTGCTGCACACAGTGAGGCTGCAGTTCTCCACGGAGCCTGTGTTTGTGATGTCACACACAATGGCAAGCCGTGTTATCCGCAATGTGTCAGGGTCAATGTTACTACACATTAATGCATTCACCAAAGTCAATACTCAACTACAGATGACTGTCAAGAAAGGTGAGTGTCTTGTCATGGGAGAGGCGCAACATTAAATTGATACATGGTAACATGACAATGTATGTATGGGCCTACAACATGCGCATGAACAGTTCCACACATTTATGAACCATACCAACAATAAACTGCCTGTTTGTAATCCTTACCCAAACTGACATTTCCACATGTCCGTGCAGGGAACGCAGATTCATCCGACGTTGCTATCATCAAGAGGAATTGCAGGAGGACCAAGATGACACAATCAGACAGCAGGCAGGGCGACCTGGAAAGGACAGGCACACAAGGGGTCACGTACTCGATATATCAATTCTGACATGGTCATGTACAGAACACTAACAATGTAGTACACTTATACATTCAAAGTTCAGTCATTGCGCTCATGTGTGTGGCATCACATCGGCACTTGGGTGACACTGCACCACAAACATCAAAGTGACATTGTAGACAGTCTGCTGGACACACAGTATGCTACACATGTCACTCCATGGTAGTAGCATGAACACTATTTTACAGGTATCCACCGTTATGAGAAGAAGTTGCGTATGAGCTGACTCCGGATATCATCATCCTCCTCCTCATCGCTAGCATCCTGGCCAAGGCCTTCATCTTCAATGGGTGGATGTTCCTCATCATCAGGATCCAGGATGAGTGGCACGTCCTTCTCCACTGCCATGCTGTGCAGCATGCAGCACACAATGAAGATGTTACATACCTTGAGCGGGGCGTATGGTAGGGATCCGCCTGTCTTGTCAAGACACCTGAACCGGCTCTTCAGGAGTCCAAACATACGCTCAATCACACGCCTGGTCTGCCCATGTGCATTATTGTACCGCTGGTCTGCAGCAGTTCTGGGGTTGCATAGTGGAGTCCTGAGCGACGGCATGTTTGGATTTCCTGCGTCTCCTACAACAATACATCATGGCAATGAGTGTGTAAAGAGAAGCCGTGAGAGAGACAAATTACATTTAGACATACATGAGAAACAGTGTTTACCCACCAACAAGACATGCATGATGGTTGCGCAGCTGCAGCATTAAATGTGGTACCCTGCTCCGCCTCATGATGAATGCATTGTGGCACGATCCTGGAAAACGTGCACAAACATGGGAAATCATCATGTTAGCAAGACACACCACCAGGGCATTTATGGAGTGGTAATGTTTCCTGTTGCGCAAGGCCTGCTCCTGAGCCTGTGGTGGCACCAGTCCAACATGTGTCCCATCAATGGACCCAATTACATGTGGCATGTTTCCAAGGGCATAGAATTCCCCCTTGACATAGGTCAACTCTTCTGGAGTAGGGAAATTAATGAATTCATCAATGTGCTCCAACATAGCAGCTAAGACATCACGTAGTACACGGCTGAACATGGTCTGGGGCATCCCCCCCACATCAGCTTTGGTGAATTGGAACGTACCTGTGGCAAAGAAATGTAGGGATGCCATCACCTTTACCTTGGGGGTCAGCGCAGTTGGATACCTGTGTCGCGGTTGGAGATGCGGTTCCAGCCTGTCCATCAACTTCTGAATCAACTCGCGAGTGAATCTGTAGCAACGTATGCAATCACGTTCCCTCATGGCATCCAAGTCAGGCAACAGCCTTGGCAGAGGGGGTACCCTGCACAACATGTTTGGGGAGAAAGGTGCACAACTATCAGCAAACAACAACTACAAAGTACATAGCACAATCATACTGCTTCAACACATAAAATCACAAATGATTCTGCCGTGGGCTATACATCATGGACACTTATGCCAGCTAGTTGGCACTCCTACAACAAAACTGATTTACCTGTTGTCAGTGAAATGGACATGACATGCACTGAAATGTTTAGCTGGGCTGGTCTGAGTCAGCAGAACAATGTATCACGTCAGTGACACACATCACGTGACCTGCATGAGTAGGTTGTCAACACATCCAGACAGCTGACTGCAAGGAACACACCCACGTCACAAGTGCTGTATTGTTAACATATCTGTGATATTGTGCCTGAGTTGTGCATTTGACTAAACTACAACACACCCATCCTCAGAATGCAGATCTGCATGTCTGTGGACAAAAGCTCTATGATGCCATCATACACATGAGCTGTAGAAATGCCCCTGTGGCATGGTGTGCGTCCATGTGAGACACTTGCAATCACAACACAGACCCATCACAGATGCACCTAAAGAGGATTACGTTTACCGGATACAAACAGCATGTCCAATCTGTTACATGGCACACACATTACATTGTCACACAAGGTAATGCTGAGCGTCAATTGGTCAAGTGAGACAGTGTCCCTGTCCCTGGCATCATGTGACAGATGCCCCTACTGAAAAGTGTGACATCCCAGTGTCCATGTGTATCACAACATGTTCATGATGTTACTCATGTGACAAGTGTGAAGGTAATGTGAATTACATAGTGGCCCATCACAAATGTCATGTCTCCACAGCCCATCACACATCAACTGTGCCACTAGATCATCTGCCCTCTGCTATAGAACTTTGTGCCATACCAAGGGCCTGCTCATGTAAGTATGCCATGCCAACACATACATGGACATTCTCATGATGACCCCACACCCAGATCCCTGCCATTTGTTTTCCTGTTCTCACTATAGTCATGGTGCCATGCGTGAGCTTGTTGAATGCACTGTACACATGCATTCACTGGAGCATGTGAAACGCCCATTACCCCAATAGTACGTGCATGTGTACGGGTTGTTTCACTATTGCATTGTAGACATACGCGAGCAGAGCCTACCCCAATAGCACATGCGTGTGTACGGGTCGTTTCACTTTTGCATTGTAGACATACGCGAGCAGAGCGTACCCCAATAGTACGTGTGTGTGTGTACTGGTCGTTTCACTATTGCATTGTAGACATACGCAAGCAGAGCGTACCCCAATAGTACGTGCATGTGAACGGGTCGTTTCACTTTTGCATTGTAGACATACGCGAGCAGAGCATACCCCAATAGTACGTACGTGTGTACGGGTCGTTTCACTATTGCATTGTAGACACACGCGAGCAGAGCGTACCCCAATAGTACGTGCGTGTGTACGGGTCGTTTCACTATTGCATTGTAGACATACGCGGGCAGAGCGTACATTAATAGTACGTGTGTATGTACGGGTCGTTTCACTTTTGCATTGTAGACATACGCGAGCAGAGCATACCCCAATAGTACGTGCGTGTGTACAGGTCTTTTCACTATTGAATAAGTTTAATTTGTGACGGATAACGCACCGTACTTGTGTGGGGATCCCAGAAAATACATAGGGAACATCAAGGGGACGAGTAGAATGCCCAGAATGCAGGCTAGTTGTCAAGGAAACAGAGATTTGAGTGTGTTCTACAGGTGTTCTGGAAAAATCAGTTGAGCAAAACTATACAATGTTGCAAAGTTTGTTGTGGTGCTCAAGCTCAGTTTTTGAACCATGCAAATGTGTGTGTCATGGCCTTATGTGTAATGGAATTGGATGAAACATAGGCTGCAGGA
This sequence comes from Lissotriton vulgaris, assembly GCF_964263255.1. Classification (NCBI taxonomy): domain Eukaryota; kingdom Metazoa; phylum Chordata; class Amphibia; order Caudata; family Salamandridae; genus Lissotriton; species Lissotriton vulgaris. Next base: position 1,212,312,815 of record NC_141695.1, on the reverse strand, counting down.
GACCCATAACCTGCTCCATCCAACCCAAACCGGGTTTCGGAAAGGACAGGGTACGGAGACGGCACTGCTGAGGGTGGTAGAGGATTCCAGGAGGATTCTGGACGCAGGTGGCAGCGCGGCCATTATCCTCCTGGACCTCAGTGCCGCCTTCGACACGGTGAACCACCGTGTCCTCCTGTCTCGTCTCAAAAAACTGGGCGTCAAAGGCAGGGCACTCATGTGGCTGGAGTCCTTTCTTGGCGATAGATCCTTTAAGGTCTTTACAGAAAATAGCTGCTCCCCATCAATGCCATTACAGTGTGGGGTGCCACAGGGCTCCTCCCTTAGCCCCACACTGTTTAATGTTTATATGGCACCCCTGGCGGAAGTAGTAGCCCCCTTTGGGATCCAACTGGTAAGCTATGCTGACGACACCCAGCTAGTTGTCTCTCTCAATCAGGCGGAATCCTCCCCCTCCAGGCTCTGCCGTTGCCTGGAGGCAGTAGCAAATTGGATGGACCTGTCCCACCTGAAATTGAATGGAGGAAAAACGGAGCTGATGCTTCTAGGAAAACGAGCTACATTTGACAACTCGATACATTGGCCCTCCTGTATGGGTCCAGGACCCACTCCAAAGACCGAGATAAAGAGTCTCGGTTTCTGTTTGGATGCAGAGTTGTCATTTAAGACCCAGGCAAGGAAAACAGTGGCCACCTGCTTCGGACTGCTGAAAACAATCCGGAAAATCCTTCCTCAGTTACCCGAGGCAGCAAAGAAAACCATTGTCCAGTCCCTTGTCCTATCCAGGTTGGATTATGGAAATGCGCTCTTTCTTGGAGCCCCCGTGTCGGTTATCCGGCAACTTCAGGTTGTCCAGAATTCCGCAGCACGGCTACTCACGGGCACTAGCCATCGTACATCAGCCAGGCCTGCACTCTGTACCTTGCATTGGCTCCCCATAAAGGAGCGAATCCATTTTAAGACCCTTTGCACGGTCCATAAAACACTCTATGGGAGTGGCCCCCCCATTCTAGATGATATGATCAGACCTTACAACCCTACCAGGAATCTTCGCTCGAACCAACAAAATCTGCTGACAGTTCCTAGGATCAGCAGATCCCGCACAGGAGGTCGCCTGTTCTCGCACAACGCGGCTGGGTTGTGGAATGCTCTTCCTCCACCTCTTCGCCAAGAGCCTAACCTCCTTGTCTTCCGGAAAAAGTTAAAAACTCTTCTGTTTCCAAAAAACTAGATAAAATAGTTCTCCATTTTTAATCCATCTCTGTTTGGTTAGTCTTAAGCGCTGGGATGCTCCCGAGGGGCCATGCGCTATAGAAGAGCTTTTTAATAATAAATAATAATAACGTTATCTGGCCAATCACACTGTACTCCTTGGGCTGACAGGCCCTCAGCAGCACTGATTTTAGGCTGCATGTAGCTGTGAGAGGGCACTTGCCTGCACAATATTGGAGTGGACAACACTGCTGCTGTCTCTGCATTCCCTGGACCCTGATTTTACTGAGCATGGAGAGGGCACCTGCATTCAGTGAGGAGGAGAACAAGGCCCTACTGGATGCCCTCCTGCCAAACTACAACAAGCTGTATGGGAAACCAGGGGATCAGGTGAGTGATGACTGCACTACCTTGAACTGTGCACCTGTAGTGTGTGTGACACTACAGCCATTGTGTAGTAATGGAACTGAGATGCAATGTTGTTTTGAGTGAGTGCAAGGTGTGTACATTGTGGTATCTCCTATGCAGTGAATGATGTGGTGAAATAGTGTTTAATGCTCACCTGCATTGTGCTAACTGTGACTTTCAATGCAATGTGAATCACACTTTCTGCTGTGCCACACCTTGCATGTTTTTGTGGCATGATTTACTGAGATGTGACAGTGTTCCCCCCAGAGTGGCAGATGAATGTACTCACTGTTGATGATTGTTATTCATCACCTGTGTGGATGTTGGACAAATGCATGCTTTGAAGTAATGGACATTGAAGAGTGTGAATGTTCTTTGTCACCTGGCTAATTGTGTATGTGCTGTTTAGCAACACTGATGCATGACGTATGCCACAGCTGTACCCATCTGATGTGACAAGTATGCAGTGCCGTGTGCATGACTTGGACAGTTAGCATGAGGCCTGTGTAACATCTTCCTAAAGTGTGACATGTGCAAAGAGAGGTTGTATACACTGTTGACAATGACAAGCAAATGATCTGTGCCAGGTTGTGCATGTGTGGTCTGCTGAGGGTTCTTAGGTGTAGTGGGATATGTTACAGCATGTCACGTGCTGTCCAACACCCTGAAGTAGCATATCTTGTTCAGAGTGTGCCATGCTCAGTGAGTGCTTTGCAGCCCTTATGACATCTGTAGCCTTTCAAAGACATGTAGTGCATTGGTGTTTGCTCACAGGCCACATTCACATGGACAATGATGCAAGTCCGGTCAGCATCCTATGCCCTGTTGTCATCGTCAATGTGGTGCAACTGTGTGTCTTTGGGACTTGGACCAGGTGTACTGATGTTGGTTCACTTTATCTTCTTGACAGGTACCTGCCTATGAGAAGGGAGAGATCTGGCTGGAGATAGCCAGGGCTGTCAGGAGTAAGGGGGGCCATCGCCGGAGGCTCCGTAACATCAGGAAGAGGTGGCAGGACATCCGGTGCTGGAACCGCCGTTTCGCCTGTGTCCAGCTGAAGCTGTCACCTCCACGCCGGCATGGCGGCATCCGCAAACTCACCCCCCACATGCTCCGGGTCCTGGAAGTGGTTTTCCCAGACCTCCAAAGGCAGATGCAGGAGGGACAGCAGCAAGATTGGGGTAGGTACATGTCTGTTTGTTGTCATGTGTGTCACATGCTACCTGCAGTGCTCCGAAGCCTGGTAACACTGCCACAGTTGGGGTGGTGTGGTCAGACAGGCACTTTATGCATTGTCATTTAAATGCCCCATATTCAGCAGATGCTCTTTTACATCCCTTCCCCTCCTCCACATTTGTCCCCTGCTTTGGGTCTTTCATTTTTGCGCATGTCCTCCTAGGGCGTAATGTATTAGTATGCATATTGCTTATCACATCATCATGTTGGAGGGAGGTCTATGACACGTGTTGGTACCTTAACTGTTGAACGACATGTGCACTGTGTTTTCCCTTCATAATATTTTGGCACTGATCATGAGTCTCTACATGGAGTTCAGCAGGGGTCTGCCTCAGTGGCCTTTGTCCCTGGTATGCTTTGTACTTCTCATGTGTTAGCTACATGTGCACACTGTCCATGTATACAACATTTGGCTGGTGCGTAGTCCCACTGGGCAGTGCATGTGTGCATATTCACAAGAAATGTTGCAGGTTGTTTGTAAGTAATATTGATGGGCAGCCACACAATGTGACCTTGGCTTAATTGATTTAGCTGCCCAGTTATTGATACCCAGATTAGGAGTTCTCACTACTTGAGCTGTGTGACTCACATTGACGGAGTGATTGGGGTGTTGTGCATGGGAGGTGTAATGGGCCTGCCTTTTTGGCCTTGTCAGTGGTGTGCTGTGTATGTGATTTCTGATGTGAAATAGTCACTGTGCACTTAGCCTGTGCTGCTGGACAATGCAGTCATTGTTGGATTTACAGGTGAAGTTATTGGCTTCCAGAGATGATTGTTCCACATCGTTTATTGCTACATGTATGGATTTGTGGTGCCACTCAATATTTTCTTGGTGTGCACACTACAGTATTCAGATTTACCATGTGGTTGCAGGTGTGTCAAGAATGCATCAATGTTTTTCACATTCACAATTGTAGGCACATTAGCTTTGTCATTTCCCGAATTTTGGACATACGTGCCACTTCAATTGACAGTCTGTGTGTGTTCTGTGCTAGCAACTGTATGGTGTGGTGATAGTGTCCCCTGTGAGGAGTGTCACTACAGTGTGTGAGGATGGAGGGTGCCTCTGTACCAATCATATACTCGCACCAAGTCAACAGGTCAGGGTTTTATCCCTCACCTCTCTGTTGCCCACTCTGCCCCCCAAGTTCAAACATGGTCATCTGCAAATCTGTCTGTCCAGGTGCCTCATGGGAACAGTCCAGCTATAATTGTCAAGCCATGCCTTCCCTAGACTGGGAACAAGGTTCCTGGAACCACTTTCTGGCATTACAGCCGTCTTCAGCCATGCTTGTTTGTATACACATCTGTGTTTCACACAGGCCTGGCTGTAGACAGCTGTGATGCCAGTGAGAGGTGAGTGAAAACGTGTTTCCGGTCCAGGGATAGCATCACATTGCAGTTCGGCCAGGACTGTTTGCATATGGCACAGGGTCAGACAGATTTGAACATGACCATGTCTGGAGTTGTGTGGCAGAGTAGGCACCTGAACGGTGATTGATCCACACCTATCCTGTTGACAAGCAGTGGCTCATCATTGTGACTCTCATACAAGTGGTGGCCTTGTCTGTTACTTGTATCTTTGTATACAATGAGCGTTGTGTGTATTACAAATGCGCATTACTAGACTTATATATGTGCAGAGTTATGTGGCATGTGACTCATGATGCATGCCATGAATAGAAATGTCCACAGAAGATTTGTTGCTGATATGTCTGATGTGTACAGGCGACTAATATATTTGTCATTTTCTCCTTGCCAACAGCATCATCACCACAATCTGGAAGAGACACAGGCAAGGACCGGACAGAGGGACCCAGCAACAGTACCACCAGCTTTGAGGAGTCGGAGGGAGGCAGTGGCACAGAGGGTGAGGGGAGTCAGACTGCCGGACCTCATGAGCACGACACCTCTTACCATGCGGATGGCTCGTGTTCTGACTCCCAGGAGGAGGGGGAATATGCAGCTATGCCATCTACAACAACTTTGCCTGTCCCCTCCTCCTCCGTAAAATCTTCACCCTACCAGTTGTTAGGGTCCCTAGTGTCCGTGCTACTCCCCGTGTCTCCTTTGTCCCCGGCACCACAGCCCCTGCCACTGTCTCCCCTGCTGCCCTCAGTGCTGAGTCTGTGGACCTGCTCTGGCAGATCCAAGTTGGTCAGACATCGATGCTGACTGTCCTCCATGGCCAAACACACATCATGACCCAGTTGTTGTCATACATGGATGGCATGTCATCAGCCATGTCTGGCCAAAGTCGTAGTTTGGCAGCCATAGAGTCTTCACTGACGGCATCACTGTTCATCCGGCAGCGTCAGCCCCCCCACTACGTCTGACCCATCCACATCACCCTCTCCCATACCTGTCCAACTTACACACAGACGCCACAGGTCAGACACCACAACAGACACACCCAGCACACCCACACGGCAGTAGAAACGCAAATCTCCACACACCCAATCTCAAGGGGATGTAGGCACACCCACAGGGAGAGGGGACAGATGCCACACATGCATCCACCGACACACAACACCTGACTCACAGCCCTCTACCTCCACCCCCATTGTGTCCCCGGGTTCAGGTGGTAGTTTGTCAGAACTGGCAGCAGTGTGCAGCGCTAAATATTTGTCATCCTTTGGCGCTGCACCAGACACTGTGGAGGATTCCACCCCACCTGCACCCACTACACCTGCCCTTCCCTCTCCTGTCCCTGCAGTGCCGGACAATTACCCCAATGATGCCCCCCATGTGTCCACAGACATCTGATCTGCATGTGCAGGCAAGTTTGGGTGTGACAACATCCACTACGCCACCACTGTTGAGGACATTTATTTGGACTGGCCATTGGCCTTCTGTGAGCCTGGACTCATTATTTTCGTTCTTCAATTGTGGCGCTGAATAAAGATTTTCATTTTTCATTCTGAACTTTTGTATTTCAGGACATTGCTTTGACTGCTGTGTGCCTACGAGTTGTTGTGATGTTCATATTTGGTTACTGTAACATATGTCTATTTCTGTATGGGAATGAGCTGGACCATGGTATGTTTGTGCTATCCCAATGTTGCAGCAATCTATCTAGATTGGTGTGTCTGCAGTTTGCATGCAAACATTGTCCAAAGAGTGTCCCTTCCTCAGTGACACATGTGATGTTCACTACGGACAGTTACACATTTGTGGTGATGACGTTTCTGTTGATTCCATTTAGATTTGTACCTTCCCTTCATCAATGGCCATGCTTGCTCACAAATGAATTCAGATAATTGGTCAGTGCTATCCATGCTACTCACTGTGCTTGGGTTTGTAGTATGTAGTAATGCCTTCAGGGAGACCTTCATACTTTATCAGACTATGCATGACAATGTTCTCAGCCTTGACGTTATGATTCAGATTGTACTTTTCATATCTTTGGACACACAAAATAGAATTAGTTTCTTTGTATCTAGGGGATTTCTACCCTGTTACATCCATGAGGAAGTACATGTTGCACCACCTGGACATTCACATCATGTCCGGGATGTACATGACACTTTATTATTACATTTGTGCTTCATTTGTTTGGTGGTCTTTTACATGACTGCACACTATTGAGTCATGATGGCGGTTTGGGGTGTGCCACCGAACTAGACGGGTGGATATACATTTGGGAAATGACAATACACCCACATGTGGTGTGTCACACAGTGTGTGAAAAGATACCATTCTCCGTGGAGTAGGTCACTGCTGTGTGTGATGTGTTGCTATGCAACTATTATGAGTGTTCCCAGTTAGGGATGTACATATAAAGGTGTATACTTAAGGCTTGCTGTTGGACATGCACACCCCCATGACTGGGCACTGCTGGGGGTCCTGTACACACCCCTCTCCTACGTCTGGGCACTGCTGGGGGTCCTGTACACACCCCTCTCCTATGTCTGGGCACTGCTGGGAGTCATATCCACCCATCCCTGTCATGTCTGGGCACTTCTGGGAGTCCTGTACACACCCCTCTCCTATGTCTTGGCACTGCTGGGTGTCCTGTACACACCCCTCTCATTTGTCTGGGCACTGCTGGGGGTCCTGTACACACCCCTCTCCTATGTCTGGGCACTGCTGGGAGTCATATCCACCCATCCGTGTCATGTCTGGCAACTGCTGGGAGTCCTGTACACACCCCTCTCCCATGTATGGGCACTGCTGGGGTCCGGTACACACCCCTCTCCTATGTATGGGCACTGCTGGGGGTCCTGTACACACCCCTCTCCTATGTCTGGGCACTGCTGGGGGTCTTGGCCACCCACCACTCAGATGTGACGCACCGTACCCGACATTTCAGACGTGTGTGCGGCACGTATCACTATTGGAATAGTGATATGCGCTAGCGTGTGGTGCACCATGCCCCCCCACACATTGATGGCGTATGTGTGGCATGTATCACTATTGCAATGATGATATGGGCTAGCGCGTTGTGCACCGTACCCCGACGTTAATGGCGTATGTGCGGCACCTATCACTGTAGCAATGGTGATATGCGCTAGTTTGTGGCGGACCGTACAGGTGTACTTCCGTTGTTGTGGTACGTTGTATTCACCGTCTGCGCCGTCGTCGGTTTCTGTATACGAGGTCGTAGGCGTACTGGGCTGGGAAGACACGCTCGAGGGGGTTCATGTCGTGTATATCGCGTACCGGGGTGCAGTTCGGGCCGGACTCTGGTTTTACGGCTGTTTACAGCTCTCGTAGCAAAAGGGCCGTACGGAGTGTTGTCAACACGGATCGTACTTCCTGGTTCAGAAATGGCTGCCTATTTACGTACAGACGTAGCGTACAGCGTCACCCGTAGACAATCCGTACGTAATTTCAAGTTGTACGGTGTTTGGTACGAGTCGTACGGAGTGGCGCATTGGGTTCAGATCGTACTTGTTCGTACGGGGACATTGAAGGTGTATGATTCGCACAGGAAAAACGCTTCGTACGACGATTCGGAGTGCTTTTTACCGGATTGGAATCAACCCCTATATGTGCATATATGTGGCATTTTGGCTTGAGGGATAGATATGACATCTCCATAACTCTGCTACAAACACAATGTGGTCATAACGTGTATTTATCCATTACAAGGCCTTGTTGTGTGTAATACAGGCAAACACCCAATGTGGTTGTATATTTAGCATTGATCATCATTTGTGAAGTGAAGAGCCAAGGAGTCACCTGCCATTGCTAATGAGTTGAGTTTCCTTCATGGCTGACATATATGTGGGGTAAATCTACTGGACCCCAGGAGTATCATAAGGACTATAAAAGAGGAGACCCCAAAGGAGGGGCACAGAATCACATTTTGAGAGAGCAAGAGTGCACTCTATTTTCCTTCTTGCACGCAGAAGGCTTTTTGGAACCCTCAGACCTATGATTTGCCTATGATTTTAAGAACCATTCTCTCAGCTCTTAATTTTAGGCTATCTTTGATTCTACTACACTTAGCAGACTAATTCGAATCCTTCTTTGCTGACAACCTGATTTTCTTTTTACAATGTTTTTGCCCCTTGCTAATGATTTTGCCTACTGACCGTTCTTGGGCTGTCTGGTGAGCAACCAGATTTTGCCCTTTCCCCTTTAGCCCATGCCCATGGACCTGCCCTTGGTGGACTGTAAACATGATTCTTTTGTACTTTGTTTAAGATCCTTTTAAATATTGTTAAGTTAAACAAATCATCCTTCTGCCTTTGATTTTGGTAAGGGTCTGAAGCTTTGTAATTGATGTGAGTCTTTTAAAACTCTTTTTCTGCGATGCAGTGGTGATAAAAATCAGTATGTTAATAACAATCCTCCTCCGTATTAGAACTTTGACTAAATGTGTGTTATATACTGCATGCTGTAATATTCTTGACTGAAATGCTTAAAAATATACTTTTATGTATTGATTTTGGATTATTATTACAATAGCCAATTTAACTAAATTTGCCTGAGTCCGTTCTTGTGCCCTGATGTTCTTTCTTTGAAACTGTGTTATTAATGAGTCATTTTAGGTGCATAACAGAGAGAATCATAGACTGGTTTCAGAACATTAAGTTCAACTAGAAAACTCTTGGCTTCTCATTTACAATATTTTGGCACATGGCAGTGCAGCAAGTTTTTTTGCTTTCCTGCCATGTGTCAAAAGAAAGGGGCAGGAATGTGCCCTATCTACAAGATGCAACACATTTCTGTCTGTTTCCCTTGCGCTGTACTCAATAGGCTGCCATGCGCCAATGCAGACACCCTTGTGCCATGGTTCAAGGGTATCTGCATTGTAGGGGTGATTGTTTTTGAGCAGGAAGGCACACCTTCCTGCAGAAAAACAATCTTGAGGGGTGTTTTCCTCTTTCTATGTGTGCTGCAGTATGCAGGAAGGAAAAACAAGGAGAAATAATGGTATTTCTGCTTGTTGCATCTCCCTTACACCTCTCCGGGTGAGGTATATAAATCTGACGCATTCCCAGGTTTACCAAACCTTGTAAATCTGGCAATGCATCAGCTTTCATGGATGCTTTGTTGAAACACCCACAGTAACACCCATGGAACACCCCTTCATGCAGAGTAATGCGTAAAAGGGGCCATATTTACAGGGCCATGAAAAGCCACACAGGGTTGTTTTACCTGGCCTTGGAAATATGAGCAGGTACACTGCACAACTGGTGCATCAAAAAAGTGATGCACCAGCAGTGGAATGAGGTTGTAAACAAGCCCCTTTCGGTGTATGATCCAGGTTAGACTCAATTTTTCAAGAGATTGGGTCTACCTATTGCAACACATTATTTCAATGGTATGGTCCTGAGAGTAGTGTATTTGAACCTCATCTTGAACTTGTGTGTAGGGAGTCAATTTATGGTCCTCATTGAGTGGTCAATATGGTTTTGAATACCCTTAATCCCACCCCTCAATATCTGTGGAGGAAGATCCATCAGAGGGCCATCGCCTCTGTGGTAAGGTTCAGTGATGAGAGTTGCCTGGCCATAGAGGGCCTACTACTGTTAGAATAGTGAGTGAGTCTGTAAAAATGCTTTTGCTGGATACATTTTTGGTAGCAGAGCTATGGTTCCGCCTGGTGAAGTGAGGTTTTAGGGTGGCAAAGATAGTTTTCCCCTGCCCAAGCCCAAAGATTCCCACATTTTTGATTCGGTACGAAGAATGATTGATGGAGTTTCGATTGAAACAACCTAAAGCAGCAAATAGTGTGAGTATTAATAGGGATGCATATTTTGAATGCTTTTGCTCAAGGTTACGTTTTCGAAATGGCTGTGTGTTCTTTAGCTGAGTAAAAAATTGTGTAAGCCCATATGGTTCAAGTCTATGTGTGATTGTGGTGCCTAATGCAAAGAAGTTGAAGTTGAAAACAGGTCCGGCATGGCCAAAGAGATCGAGATATACTCCTACGTGGACAACACTGAATATGTTGTCTGCTGGTTTGTTGTGTTGGTCATGATACGTAGTAAAAACATCTTATGATAAAGGTTTTCTTTTGTGTGTTAATGGTAAAATGGTTGATATGGTTGATCTCAGATGCATTAGAACATTTTTATCAATTAAGGTGAAATCCTGCTTGTTGAAGTGAATGATTATAGAAAAAGTTTTATTACCTTTTTAGGACTACTAACATAGATGAAAAAATGTAGGTTTCATTCCAAATCAGTCACAGTTTGACCCGACATGCAGAACGGTTCAGACATTTGCACCTTTTTGTTTCTCGTCTTGAAATGACTTAAAATGCTTCTGTCATGACTGTGCCAATGGGATTTTCCGTTCCAGATACATTGCATTACATGTGCAACCTGGAACGAGTACAAATTTGACTAATGAAAATTTTAATACTCCAAGAGAAAAAGCAGGATTTACTCCTCAAGAATTCTAAGAGTGGCTTAAAGGATATAGTACCCTGATTAACACCTTCGACGCTCATGACGAGCTCAGCTCGTCATGATGTACACCTCTCATACACTCATGACGAGCTGAGCTCGTCATGGAGCATGGGTTTCTGAATATTTCAGCACCCAGCGGGAATTGCTCTAGCAGCCATGGAGTTAATATTCAGAATGCTGAAACGTTCCAGTTTTAGCTCCAGTTTAAAACGTGGTATCAGTTGCAGCTCCGGCTTCGATTTCAACTTTAATCTCAAATTCAATTGCAAATTTAGTTTAAAAAAAAGGGAAACCCGATAGATGTGAGTAGAGTAAAAGGAGATTTAGAAGAAATGATTCTGGGAACTTCTAGTCCATTATGAATAGATAGCTATGAGGACTAGGAACAATTTTTTCTTTGTAAAGATATTACTAGATGAGCTAGATTTAAACATAAGTAATTGACTTAATTGGCTCAGAAATATGAAAGCAATATTCGAGATCAGAAGTTTTAAACAGGTCATATAGATGGGAATGAAATTGCAGATTAAGGAACTAATAACACTGATCAAGAAGTGCAATGAGAGAGAAAAATGGAAAGAGAGATGGTCAAAAAAGAAACATAGAGAGGTATAGTGCAGACACCCTCAGTTATTTTCGATGGAGGATATAGAGATAAATAGATGCTTCCTATGAGTGAAGTACCTGTAGGAGTTTATGCACATGCACCTTGTACACAAACTGATAATTTGTCACTTACAAATACATTTCCAAAACTGAGAGAAAATTCAGTGGAAAGGCACAGACAGGTTGAATGATTTGTGATTTTTTTTTTTAAATAATCTTTTATTTTTCAAGTCACAGGTATAGCATAAAAACAGAAAAGCATTTATAGCACCAAAAACAATAAGAACGAAAGAATAACCCGACTTATCGGGCATTAGAGTCATATCAGACAGTCAAATAGATAATATTTGTCCAAACCAGGTGAGATGAAATAAAAATACATAAAAAAATAAATGAAAAATAAATATAGTAAGACAGTCCTAAATAATATTATAGACATTGAGCATACAGCAGTTAGTCCCATTGCAGGCTTGACCAAACCCTCCCAAATGTCACCCTTGACAGTAGACCCCGAGCTTTCACTAGCGCCAGTTCCATTTCATAGACCCCCGTTAGTACTAACCAAAAGTCAGTAATATTGGGACTAGCTACATCAATCCAGGCCCTGGCAATGCAGAGCCGCGCAAAAATAATAATAATTGCAGCTAAAGGTTTGGATAAACAGCATGAATCAATGACCGACCCCAAAACTATTTATTTTTCCAATAAATGAATTGATGTACCTGATAACCGGCTCAGCAACGATGCGACCTCAGATCAGAATGTAGTTAGGCGGGGACACGCAACAAACATATGTCTAATATCAGCAGCATACATGTTACACTTAGGGCAGTATAACTTCGAAGAGACCTGGGAGGTAGCCCATTTTGAGATTAACTGCGGGGTGTAACATAGCATGAACATAATACGATGTTGTTGCAGCTTTAGGTTCATCGAAGAAACAGCAAAGTTGATTGTAGCCAAGGATTCGAAAAACTCTTCCATATTAATTCCAATTGCGAACATACGATTAATTTTGGCTACCATCACCATGTGGTAAATAAAGTATTACCCTGTCATAATTTCTATACTTAAACAAAGGGTCATGCATTAAATGAGAGGCAGAGTCCGTGGTGTCCGATTCAAAAGGGCTTTATTTCAATAACTCGAGTTAAGGGAGAATCGGGTTCCATCACCACTAAGGTTCAGGAAGGGTCTTCATCTGAACTTTATTCACAGAGTACAATATTTATACATTACATTGCATAGAGAAGGAGGAGCGCTCCAGGCAGAGCAAGAGAAAGAGAGATAAGAGCATGTGGGCGTGCATGAGGGCGTACATGTTCATGTGGCCGTTCACTTGAGGAGTCATAGGTGATTCATAGGTGGGTGGATACATGGAGGGGGTCTGCATGGCCAGCTGGAACCTTTGCCCTACTTGTGTGCGCAACTTGGTCATGACGTGCAATTGACGTGTAACTGGGGAAAGCTGGGGGAGCTGACTTTCGTTCTAGTAGAGAGGCCTTCGGTGTCAGGACGACCTGCACGTCTGGTATTATCTGATATCTTAGGTTCGGAGGATGTATTATCTGAAGTAAAGGTCGCTCAAGCAAAGGTTGCTCATCACCAAGAGCCAGTGCGGGCATATATGTCTTCGTTCATTGCGTGGGGGCTTTGGGCTTTCTATGGATGCGAGCTCTGTAAATCACTTAAACGGAGACAGAAAGGCTAGGCCCTATCTCTGCAGACGGGTTCTGTTTACCTTCTTCACCAGGCAAGAATGTGATTCTGTAGAGCAAGCAGATAACTGTTTTGCAAAATACTGTCTTGGCACCCCGGGCTGGGCCCCTCTCGGCTGTGCCAGAAGTATGCGAGAGGTCAGGGCTACGTAGCTGCAGCCCTCAGAGTGTCTGGAGGCATGAAAACCTTAATTCGGGTCCTGGCTCGGGCTGAGCTACAAAATGGGTTCATCTCGACTTTTAAACGTGCACAGTGCAAATACATGGACAACATGGGCCTCAATGCAGAATTAACATTTCTTTCGTAAAAGACTTGGTGACTGACATCCTGAGGCAGGACGTAAATGCAGAGGCATCATTATGGCGGCCATAGAGGGAAAATGCATGGATGACATGCACATACACTAAACGTTGGGGTACACGCAGGGGACACATTGGCCATGTAAAATTTCATTTTCCTCATTCCCTCCTTGTCCCCTACGTACCCTTCAGGACACATCTACATTCATGAGACCGTATATCTGATCATACAGCATCATTTGTTCATCTTTGATCATTTGTATACGTGGATGTGGAACACAGGCAGTGGCGCACAGGCCGCAAATCGCCGGGCCACATTGCAAACAGAGACAACAGCCGAATAACATAAGCAGTATCATTCCTAGGAACGACAACACTTTCCATCCCCAGGCCGCTATTACACTCCAGAGCCAACTGGACCATGTGCCTGGGTCTTGATGTATATCATGAGCAATTTTGTGGAGCCTTGTTATTGCTGCGTACACAGATGGCGCATTATTAGGAATGAAAACGCAACAACTGGAGCCGATCACTCTACAAGCCCCGCCCCTATCCGCCAGGATGACGTCAAGAACAAGGCGGTTCTGAAGAACAACAAGTCGCATGGCAGACTGCTCCTGGGTCAAGTTAGCCAGGGCAGATGTAGTCTCATTTACTACTGCTTCCAGAGTTCTTGTCAACCTGCGTATGAGTTTACTGTTTTGGACGGGACCTATGAAGAAAAAGAATCCTTTATTGAAATCTGTATATTGCTCACGAAAAGATGAGGGTATGACTCGCTACTAGGCTTAAGGCCATTATTAATAGAAAAACATTTCTCGAATCTAGAATAGAAATCACTTGTGTCCTCGTCTTGTTTCTGTTTACAGGCTGAAATAGCATCCCAATCTTCCTTTTTAGTAATCAATAATCTCGGCAAAACTTGTATTAGGAGTTCAGGTAGTTCTTTAGCTTTGTCCCCAAGACCAACCCCTGGAAGCCTTGTTCTATCCTCTGCTTCCAATACTTCCCAACTTAACTTTTTCTCTCCCACCTCCCAGTCTTTTTCCTTAAGCTTTTCATAAATACCTGCAGGCAACAGTACTTTCAATAATATCAGAATGTCAGCGTACGTGTAATCTCCGATGCGGAGAATGTCTTTTAATTCTCGGTGAAACCCCCCCGGGTCTTTATCATGACAGGGCAACATCTTTTTCATTTCCAGTATTTCTAATTTCGTCAATGGAGTGTAAACATACACTCGCTGAAGCTCACCCGCTGCATTTTTGACGGGATGTACCTCTCGTAGGGGGTTCTGTCTGTCTATGTACAGGTGCTTTCTGTCGTGGTGTAGGACAGGAAGCATGCATGTGGTCAGAGAAGTCAAGTACTTATGCCGTTGATCCAGGATCACATTAATTAAGTCAGTACCTAGGCCTGTCCATCTCTCCAGAAGTATGTCATCCAGTAATTTATACAACGGACCGGGATCAGAATATTGACTCTCATACAACGTTATCAAATGTTGGAAAAATGTAAATACCAGCCAAACGCTGTTCGTTCGGCGGAAGACTCAAGAAAGTCTGGGCCACTATATCATTGCTATATATGTTGGAATTGGACACCCATTGGACGGCTGACCGGACCAATTCCTTTTCGTGTGGGGTGTGGGATCGCTCGCTCTCTACCCGTCGTTTCAGGGCTTTTTCAGTAACTTGGAATAAGTTCTCAAGGGAATATCTTTCTTTTATAACTGGCCCCTGTTTACGGTAGTCGAGGCACTTGGGCCTGTCAAACTGTTGTGCTTTGCCTACGTAATTCATTTTGTCCTTTGCCTCATTTTCTGACTCTAAATCTTCCGTTGATGACTCAAACTGCCCGTCAGACACTTCACTGTGTATTTCTAAGATCTCCTTTCGTATCTTCTTGTACATACTTTCTGTCTGTCCCTTTTTGTCATGCCGACCGGCAGCTATGTTGTCACTCCAATCCTTCAGACCTTTCTTTACATCTTTGTCTGGTTGGTCTTGTTCCCTGATCAGACAGTTAATCATGAAACGTAGAATGATGTTCTTAACCTCCACCTTTCTGTGTTCCATGGCCTTTTCTATACATTCGGGTCCCTCCCCTGTTCTAATGAAATGGTATATTTTATCTAGGTGTTCCTTCATGTCTGGTAATGTGACCAAATAGTCGACGGCATGTCTTAATCTTAGTGAAAACACGAGCATTGAACCCTCTCCTGGTACTGGATCGTATATACACCGTGGGATCGTTACACCTTCGGAATACTTAAATGGCGTTGATGTCGATTGTGGCGTTCGTGGTGGCCCTAGCGGTGTTCGTGGTGTTGGCGGTGGCCCCCCTCCCACTGCCCCGGACCCTACGTCGTCTTTCACGATCTGTTGGAGCTGTTGGAGCTGAGCCACTGTTGGGGGCGGAGGGAAATCTGCGTTTGCGTAGTCTGGTGCGGGCTCTTCTAGATAGGAGGAAATAAAAGCTTCAGAGGCTGTCTGCTTCGTTCTACGTGCTCTAAAGGGTACTGGTGGTGGTGTATGCGACCTACGGGGTATTTCTGAGGGGGTCACTCTAGCTAGTTCTTCTGAGAGGACAGGATAAATACCAGCCCCCATCGAAAACAGCAATATCAGGATCTAAGGAATTAATTATTTTAAACCATGCACCACAGGAGCCATTGTGAGTGAACGGGTACCGAAAGAGGGGCAGAGCTCCCTTGTAATTCTGGTAGGGAGGGAGTCGGCCACATATCCAGCAGTTTGTAGCATTATTAGTCTGATGGGAATGATGAAGCATACTAATGAATGTGTTGTTGCGCAGCGCAAGTCTGTAGGAGAGTTCATGTGGAGGTAACTCGCTAAAAGAATGTTCAGCAGAGACATTGTAAGCAGATTGTTCACGCTTGAAAATAGGGTAATAGATAGGGAGAAGTATGCTTGCAACAATAATTAGAAGACTTAGAAAAAACATGATTAATAATGTCACTATACAGTGACTACGCAGTGATTTGCAGTATGTACGTTTCTTGAATTCTCTCTCTCTCTCTCTATCTCGATCTAGGGGATACATGTCAGAAACTATTTAACCGATTCACCTAGGGGAGGACTTAAACAATTAAACTGTCTGACTTGCTAGATCGGAGCTTTGATCTATATTCTTCTTGTGGAGTTTTCTCTCGTTCAGAGACTTTAAAGTCATTAGTTTTGATACAGTCTTTGGTGGGGGTGGACGAGCCTGGGTCTGGTTTCAGTTCATTGTATTTCTTGATATGGCTCGTGTGGACCCACCCCTTTCTGCCTTCCAGTTTCACTGCGGTCCTCGTTGTAAGAAGGACGGTCTTTGGCTCCTTCCAGCGGGGCTCCAGCGGACTCTTCCTGTCGAAATTCCGTACTAAAACTGTGTCCCCAGGACGGACATCGTGTGGCTTTACATCAGTGTTGTCGGGGAAAGCTGCAGCAACCTGTGAACGACATGATTGGAGTGCAGACATCAAGGAGGCAAGGTAATCTGTCAACATATTACAATCAACATCAGTAATTTTCTTAGGAATGGGCGTCCCCCACATATTCGGTGGTCTACCAAAGACCACTTCGTACGGGGATAGTCCTGATCTCGAGTGGGCAACCATTCTCATATAGAACAGTGCCACTGGCAGGGCGACTATCCAGTCGACCCCTTTCTCTTGACATATTTTAGCAAGGCGTGTCTATAATGTCTGATTATGCCTTTCTACAAGGCCTGCGGCTTCGGGATGTCGGACACAATGGAATTTCCATTGATATCCTAGCAGCAAGGAAACCTGCTTCATTAATTCGGATGAGAATGGCTGACCGTTATCTGAATACACGACACGAGGCATGCCGTACCGTGGGAAGAATTCACGAACCAACTGCCTGGCAGTGGTCGGGGCAGTATAATCTGGGACTGGATATGCTTCGGTCCAACGGGACAGAGCACAAACAATTACAAGGACATATTTGAATCCTCGACAACGGTCCATCTGGATATAATCCATCTGGAGGACTTCAAAAGGGTGATCGGGAAGATGAAATCCACCTTGCTCTACAGGGACGCTTTTACCTGGATTGAACTGACAACAGATCAAGCAAGTACGCACTTTCTGTTTTGCTGCTGCTCGTAAGTGTTTATTGCTCCAAAGATTTTGTAAACTATCTAACATCGCTTTTTCTCCTAGGTGTGCTGGACTATGTGCTGTATTGATCATGACTTGAACCATAGAATCAGGGAGAAACCATGTAGATTTTCCCTTCGTCATCCAAACTTGATCTGTCTGGATCCCTCCTAGTTCAATCCATTTCTTTATTTCTTCTGCGGTAGCATGTGCCTGAATATCGATTACATCTAGTGTGGGATCCCTGACTGTCATGCAATTTGTCGGTCCTATTGTCTTTGTCACATCCGTTGTCTGAGTGTGAGTCAGTGCTGTATGTTTTGCTGTCTGGTCTGCCAGGTCGTTACCCTGGGAAACAGAATCTGTAACTTTAGTATGTGCTTTACACTTCATGACGGATATGCCTGAAGGCAGATGTATTGCTTCTAACAGTGCTTGAATGAGGGGACCGTGTTGGATCTTGGCACCATGAGAGGTCAGAAAACCTCGTTCTTGCCATAACATGCCGAAGTCGTGTACAACTCCGAACGCATAACGGGAATCAGTATATATATTAACATTTCTGTTCTTGGCTAGAATACAGGCTCGGGTCAGAGCAATAAGCTCTGCCGCTTGAGCGGACAGTGTGTCAATACGATGTGTTTCTTTTACTTCGGTTTCAGTGGTCACGGCATATGCGGCCACTAATTCTCCTGTATTTGTTCGCATACATGAACCATCCACATAAAGTGTCAGGTCTGGATTTGTCAATGGAACATCTGTTAAGTCTCGTCGGGGCTTTGTTACTGCATTAATGATCTCTATACAATCATGCGGGGCTGGATCTGTCATAATTGTAGGTAACAGTGTTGCGGGGTTCAGAATGCTGCAGCGTCTGATTTCTATGTGCGGCTGGAATAGCGTCAATTCATAACCTGTCAGTCGTGCTATAGTCAAGTGTTGAGTCTGGGTTCTGTTTAACAGAACCTCTACAGAGTGTGGAACTTGTACTGTTAACTGATGTCCTAAAACAATCGAATCGCTCTGTCTTATTGCTAACGCTGTTGCTGCTACTGACTTTAAGCACGCAGGGAGTGCCTGGGCTACTGAGTCCAATGTACTTGAAAAATAAGCGCAAGGCTTATGTGAACCTGCTTGGTCTTGAGTGAGGACAGACAATGCTGTACCATCACGTTCTGTAACAAAAAGTGTAAACGGTTTGCTGTAGCATGGTGTCGCTAAAACTGGTGCTTGACATAATGCTTTCTTTAGTTCCTCAAAGGCTTGTGTATGTTCCTGAGTCCAAGGGAGGACAGTCGAAGTCGCTGCCTCCTGTGTCGTTAACTGGATGAGTGGTTTAGCTAGAAATGCATATTGAGGAATCCATTGTCTGCAGTACGAGGTGAGGCCTATAAAGGCCCGCACTTCCTTTTGTGTCTGGGGTCGTGGCATATTTACAATTAACTGAATGCGATCGGGAGTGAGCTGTCTCCCCACTTTGGACAGCAAGTGACCCAAGTACACAACTTGCTGAACACAGAATTGAAGCTTCGAAGGAGACACCTTGTGTCCCTTGTCGGCCAGAAAATATAAGACTGTCAGTGATGCTTGCTCACATTCGGGCTCACTTCGTGCGGTGATCAGCAGATCATCGACGTATTGCAGTAAAGCGGTGTTAACTGGCATTTGAATACAGTCTAGTTGTCTTTTCAGTGCTTGACTATAGATGCTGGGGCTTTCTGTGAATCCTTGAGGTGCGCGGGAAAATTTGAAACTTCGTCCATTTAAACTGAATCCGAAGAGATATTGGCTCTCTGGATCAATAGGTACACTAAAGAAGGCGTTCTTGAGATCAATTACAGTAAAGAACGTTGCTTCTGAATCAATAGCAGTCAATAAGGAAGAGATATCGGGGACCACAGGGTACTGTGGTACAATACATTTATTCAGCTCTCGAAGATCAATCACCAGCCGATATACTGGCGGTGCATTGGGGTCAGTACGTTTAAGAATTGGAATGATGGGTGAATTACAGATATTGGAGTCGGTCTCTACGACCACTCCTTGGGCAATGAGCTCTTCAATGATTTCCAGTAAAGCCACTACAGCATCGGGTGGTAACTTGTATTGTCTGATTCGTGGTAGAACAACTCCTGTCTTGAGTGTAACACGGTATGGTGTGATATGCATACAACCTACATCAGTTGGGCCTGTGGCCCACAAGTGATCTGGTACCTTTTTCAATCTGACATCGAATTCTCGTAAGACATAATGGCCCTTGAAATCCCGCAGAAAGAGTCTAACCCCCTCCGGGGAACAGCAGATTATGGCTCCTAAAGCCTTCAATGTTTTAATTCCTAACAGATTTTCTGGGCATGATTTCGTAAGTAACAAGTCTGTAACTCGTGATAATGGACCCACAGCCAGGGGGACTGGTTCAGATACTTCATTTACAATGGGCTGTCCTGAAAAACCAAGGGAAACATTCTGTGAGCCTGAGAGGGGTGCCCCTGGGACTTCATTATGACTGATCGTTGTGCGGCTTGCCCCTGTGTCAATTAAAAACTTTCTATCTTTTCCCAATACTTGACTGTGTACATAAGGACCCTCTTGATCTACAGGAATTTCAATAAGAGGCAAGCCAAATTCCCTCTCTAGGCTGTTTCATGTGTATCGTTGATACTCTGGATAAGCAGATTGGGCATACTGGTACATCTGTTGGGAAACTTGTTGAGTCGACGCGGTGGGCTGTGGTACCGCTACTGTCTGTGCTGTATGAGATGTAGCATGCATAGGCTGTGTGCTCTGCATAGGTTGTACATTCTGTGAGGTCTGTTGCTGGGCCTGATCTTGTCTTGGTGGATGCGGTCTTTCTTTAGTTTTACCTGTTGCTATGTTATGTTTCAGGACTGGACATTCATGTACGTAGTGACCTGGCTGCTTGCAATAATTGCATGTCCCTTTAACGGGAGCTGCAGAATGATTTGTCTGGGTCGTACCCTTTCTGTTTCCGTCGGTATGTACCGACTGGGCTACTAACATTTTCATTTTCGTGTCTTTCATACGTTTCTGTTCTTGATCCTGTTCTTCTCTAATTCTATTCTGATGGTATTGTAACATTTGTAACATCTGGGATGGCGTATTTGCTTGCCATGTACTCTCAACCTTGTATACTCGATTCTTGACTGCTAACAGGGAATTTTCAACTAACTTGGATACAAAAAGATGCGGGTACGACTCGCTACTTGGTTTAAGACCACTATTAATAATAAAACATTTCTCGAATCTTGAATAAAAGTCACTAGTATCTTCGTCTGGTTTCTGTTTACATGCTGAGATTGCATCCCAGTCTTCTTTTCTAGTTGTCAATAATCTTGGCAGAACCTGTACTATCAAACCTGGTAATGCTTTAGTTTTCTCCCCAAGGCCTACCCCTGGGACACGTTTGTTCTCTTCGTCTTCTATTTCTGCCCATACAATCTTTTTCTCTCCCACCTCCCATTCTTTTTCCTTCAGTTTCTCGTAGATGCCCGTGGGCAGCAGTACCTTTAACATTTTCATGATATCTTCATATGTGTAATCCCCCATCAGTAACATGTCTTTAAGTTCTCTGTGAAAACCTGCAGGGTCTTTATCATGGCAGGGTACTAGTTTCTTCATTTCTAACAGTTCTAACTTAGTCAGTGGCGTGTGTACATACACGCGTTTCAAGACATTATCCTCACCCATAACTGGGTGTACTTCTCGCAAGGGGTTCTGACTTTCAATGCCACTCAGGCGTTCCTTATGATACATTTTTCTTTCTGGGTGTGGGGCGGGAACATATTCGGTGCTTACAAAAGTGTTATATCTGTGTCGTTGTTCTAGAATTATTTGTATTAACTTGGTACTTAAACCTCTCCATCTATCCATGAGTAGTGCTTCTAGTATTTCGGGTAAGGGGCCTGGATCAGAATGTTGGTTTCTGTATTTCGTGAGGAGGTGCTGAATCATGTATACACCTGCTAATTTCTGCTCGTCTGGCGAAAGATTCAGAAATGTCTGTGCTACCGTGTCATCATTATATATGTCGGGATTTTCAGACCATAATATGGCTGACCGAGCTAATTCTTGTTCATCCATAGAATAGAGTACGTGGTACCCCACTCTCTCTCGGAGTCTTTTATCAGTTTCCTGGAACTGATGTTCAGAAGAATTCGGGTTGGTTAAGGCAGAGAGAAAAACTCTCTTGCTTTCTGGGCGAATACCTTTCCTAAGGTAAGTTCCCTTACCTACATACGCTATAGTATCTGTAGTCTTTTCTGATTCTTCAGGTCCTTCTTCCTCCTCGGAGGAAGCCTTCTCTTTCTCTTCTTTGTGTGTATCTATCACTGCTTTTCTAATTTTCTTGTACATACTGGCTATGCAGGTCCCCTTGTCATGTTTTCCTTCAGATATATTTTGACCCCACTTGTTTAGTGCATCTAACTCGCTCTGATCTGTCTCGGGCCTGTCTCGTTCTCTTATTAGGCAATTTATGAAAAAACGTAGTATCTGTGCTTGAACGTCAACTTTCTGACGCTCCATGGCATCCTTAATACTGTCAGGGTCTTTCCCAGTCTGAACAAACTCATATATTCTATCTAGGCGTTCCTTCATTCCTGCACAGCACAGCAGGAAATCAGTAGCAGATCTTAGCCGTAGTGATGCCATCATCATTATATCGTCTTTACCGGGAACTGGATCATATCTGCAAACTGAAAGGTTTTCTTTGAATATGTCAAGGCGGGGTGACTTGAACGCAAAAGAATTCTGCAAATCCCCGAGCTGTAACCTGCGTGTTAATGGCGGAGTGTGAAGACCCCCGGTCGCACCCCCTGAGGCGGAAGCTTGGGCATTATCTCTCTGTGGAGTCTGTACCTGAACTTGAATTTTTCTTTTAGTAGGATCAGGTAGAAGTAGTTTCGGTAGATCAACTTTAGGTACGGGAAGTGGTGGAGGTGGTGGAACAGCAGTATTCTGTTGTGGTACTGACGGAATATGGTCTTGGGGCGGGTTACCACCCCCGTCCCTGTCGTTAGGCAGGGCGCGGACAGGCAGATTGGTGTAAGCGGGTACTACATCCTCTAGGTAGGAATTCAGGAATATGTCTTTAGTGGTCTTATGCATTACTTTAGTTGGAACTAATGGTGGCGGCAGATTTTTCGGTATTTCTGAAATGGCCTCAGGCGAACCCTCGGCCGCGAGATACATACCGTTTACGAGGTTATTTCGTGCGCGGTCTACTTGCTCTGATTTTACTCGGATCCCCTCGGTAACTAACTCGTTTTCTTGGGCCTTGTCTGATTCTTTAAGTCGGTCTTCTCTACGTAGTGCTTTTTCAGTACGCTTATGTGATTCCTTACGCCAAAACTCTATGGCGTCTTTCTGAGATTGTCTGGCTTTCTTTTTCCATAGTGCTTCCTCTACCTTCATGATGCGCTCGGCATCCCATGTTCCGGTAACAGGCCATCTGTGTCTTTCGTCTAGATGTTTAGTATAGTCAGCCCATAAATCTAGATACAATATGGCATCTATGCCATGCTTGTGGTACATAAAGTTTCCTGGAGTGTCCCTAGGGGGGATAGGAATTGCTTCCTCTAGTATCCCTTTCCTAGTTCCTATCTGCTTTAACTTGTTGAAAAACGGCATCTTGTTTACTTAATACTGAATGCTCAACCCTACCTACTTAATACTGAATACAGTTAGTTATACAAGAACACAATAATGCACATTAAAAACAGTCACACTCATACCACGACATTAATCACATGAAAGGACATTTGAGACATATATCACTACCCTATATAACGGATGTACTGCTAAACAGCACAGATACACTGCTAAAACAGCGCAGAAACTTGAATAACGGATGTACTGCTAAACAGTACAGATACACTGTCTAAAAACAGTGCAGACCGGACTTGTGTACCCAAACCCGTCTAGATACGTCCCAGCAATGGTACTCACCGGGAAGCACGGAAACTGAAGGCCTCGGAAAACTCGACTGGACTGGACTCGACTCGGCACGTGGATACTTCGGAAAAACTTCGGAAAACTTCGGAACACGGGTGGGCCTCTTGACACCTCGGACCTTGCTTCTTTCGGCTAGGCTCTGGTCGGGATCCTCCGCACTCCTCACCGCCTCGTCTGGGTACTGATCGCAGTCTTCGTCACCTCCGTGGGCCAGAGGGAGATGCAGGAAATCCTGCCGGTACGCGTAGTTTCCGTCTAACTGATGGCAGGGGACAGAGCTTGCAACGCACCAACCGGCGCGTGAGGTGGGGGAGGGGTCCCTATTCGGGCGCCAAAATGATGTAAATATATAATTTACCGTCTTAATTTCTATGCAGGTAAGTACTTAATCAATAATAACTCAAATCGGAAAGAAAAAACCAGAGTCCGTGGTGTTAGAGTTCTTAGGGGTTTTATTCCTCAAAAAGGAATGGTCAAGACCAGGATATCATGTTCTTCCCACCACAGGGGTGGAAGAAGGGATAGAGCGCTACATTTTATTGACAGTACATAGCTTATATACTTAATTTACGTCATAGAAAGCAATGCAATAGGCGTAACAGCTGAGAGAAGACAAGATAACAGTATCCACGTGTTACTAGTACGTAATCAGAAGGCGTGGACTAGGCGTGAACTGGAGGTGTGTGCTAGAAACGTCACAGGTAGGTGTCACAAAAGGGGGTGGCACTAACAGAAATGTTGCAATGTCAGCAGAAATCGGAAGCTTGGATGCGCGCGCAGCTGCATGACGTGTGATTGACGTGAAACTG
The DNA here is from genome assembly GCF_964263255.1 of Lissotriton vulgaris. Lineage (NCBI taxonomy): Eukaryota > Metazoa > Chordata > Amphibia > Caudata > Salamandridae > Lissotriton > Lissotriton vulgaris. Next base: position 1,212,288,556 of record NC_141695.1, on the reverse strand, counting down.
AAGGGTGCAGGGGGCTTGACATTTACACTGACGGAAAGAGACAGAAGTCTGGCATGTCAGATCAACTTGTACTTCTATCATATCTGATATCTGATGTTTGGGAACCATATTATCTGAACGGGAAAGGTCTCTGGGGCAGAAGCTATTCTATACTGACTGTGAATGCGTGTATAAGCGCCTGGGTGTCTTGCATGAGAAGCGTGGGGGCATGGGGCCTTCCGTGGGAGCATGGTAACAGAGGCTATGAATTACTTGCACGGAGACAGGTTGGCCCTTTGCTCTGCAGATGAGAGGGATGTTTACTGAAACTAGTAGGCAGGAATGTATTTTCGAGGAGCGGAACAGATAACTCGAAGGTTATAGTCAGTCTTGGCAGGCAGCAGGCTGAGCTGAGCGCGGTGGGCCGCACTGGAAGTAAGTCAGAGTTCACGGGTACAGAGGCAGCCTGGGCTGAGGCTTTCAGAGTCAGAAGCCAGAAAAAGGCTCGATGGCAGAAATTCAGGGCCTACTTTGCCAGAGCATAAAAACGTGTAAGGTACACTACAAAAGGACGTTGGCATAGCATACTTAGGAACGGACTAATTAACCCATTCAGGGTGGGTCTGAAAAAGGACATGTTGACGTTGGACGCAAATGTATTTGCGTCTTCATAGCTGGCACAGGAGGGAAGTTACATGCACTTTAAGCTGGTACATGGAGACGGTGGGGTACGCGCTAGGGAACACAACTTGACCATAAAATTTATATTTCCTCAGGGGGCAGGAGCTGGACCTACATCACCGGCGCGTGGGGAAGGGGATTTGTCCCTATTCGGGCGCCAGATTTATGTGGTAAATAAAGTATTACCCTGTCATAATTTCTATACTTAAACAAATGGTCATGCATTAAATCAGAGGCAGAGTCCGTGGTGTCCGATTCAAAAGGGCTTTATTTCAATAACTCGAGTTAAGGGAGAATCGGGTTCCATCACCACTAAGGTTCAGGAAGGGTCTTAATCTGAACTTTATTCACAGAGTGCAATATTTATACATTACATTGCATAGAGAAGGAGGAGCGCTCCAGGCAGAGCAAGAGAAAGAGAGATAAGAGCATGTGGGCGTGCATGAGGGCGTACATGTTCATGTGGGCGTTCACTTGAGGAGTCATAGGTGAGTCATAGGTGGGTGGATACATGGAGGGGGTCTGCATGGCCAGCTGGAACCTTTGCCCTACTTGTGTGCGCAACTTGGTCATGACGTGCAATTGACGTGTAACTGGGGAAAGCTGGGGGGAGCTGACTTTCATTCTAGTAGAGAGGCCTTCGGTGTCAGGACGACCTGCACGTCTGGTATTATCTGATATCTTAGGTTCGGAGGATGTATTATCTGAAGTAAAGGTCGCTCAAGCAAAGGTTGTTCATCACCAAGAGCCAGTGTGGGCATATATTTCTTCGTTCATTGCGTGGGGGCTTTGGGCTTTCTATGGATGCGAGCTCTGTAAATCACTTAAACGGAGACAGAAAGGCTAGGCCCTATCTCTGCAGACGGGTTCTGTTTACCTTCTTCACCAGGCAAGAAGGTGATTCTGTAGAGCAAGCAGATAACTGTTTTGCAAAATACTGTCTTGGCACCCCGGGCTGGGCCCATCTCGGCTGAGCCAGAAGTATGCGAGAGGTGTGGGATACGTAGCTGCAGCCCTCAGAGTGTCTGGAGGCATGAAAACCTTAATTCGGGTCCTGGCTCGGGCTGAGCTACAAAATGGGTTCATCTCGACTTTTAAACGTGCACAGTGCAAATACATGGACAACATGGGCCTCAATGCAGAATTAACATTTCTTTCGTAAAAGACTTGGTGACTGACATCCTGAGGCAGGACGTAAATGCAGAGGCATCATTATGGCGGCCATAGAGGGAAAATGCATGGATGACATGCACATACACTAAACGTTGGGGTACACGCAGGGGACACATTGGCCATGTAACCAAACCGTCATCTTCCATTGCACGCATGAAGCTCTGATAAGCTTTCCCAATCTTACCCTGAGCAGAGGTATTAAAGATAACCCGCAATGCATCAGAAGTATGGGGGAGGGAAAACAATCCCTTCCCTTGTAAAAAATAATTCCTGACTTGCAGGTACTTAAAAAATGAATTCTGGGATATCCCAAACTCGTCTTTTAAGGAGGAGAATGACCTAAAACCACATTCATCATACATCTGCCCTAGCTGTATTATTCCACATTGTTGCCACCTTGGACAGATGGTGTCCGAGAATATGCCCGGGAGCCTAGGATTATCCGATAAGAGAGTAAATTCTTGCAAGTCTGGCAGAGCAAAAGATTTACATATATCTTGCCAGATGCTATAAATGTGCCTAATAACCTTGAAACGAACTCTCTTAAAATATTTTGGGTCTGACATGTAATAGAGAAGAAACCCACTGTTAAGACAAGATGTAAGCTGATATTCAAACCATATTTTAACCACTGTGGGTATAAAAAGTAAACTCTGAATGCGATTAGGAAAATCAGCCTAAAAGTAAGTTTTGAAATCGGGGAGTTGGAACCCACCTTGCTCATACGTCAACTTAATATATCTAAGAGCTCTCTTAGCTCTGCGATAGCCCCAGATAAAGCTACCGATAACGGAGTCTAGCCACTTAAAAAATGAGATTGGGACTCTTAAAGGAATTGAACGAAACAAATAAAGAAATTTATGCAAGACATTTATTTTCACTATATTGCATCTCCCAATGATAGTCAGGGACAACCTGTGCCATCTCCGCAGATCTGCGGTAACTTTTTTGAGCAAAGGTTCATAGTTCAAAGTCATGAAATTGTCAGCACAGCTACTGAGACAGACTCCATGGTAAGTAACAGTGGTAGTGACACCGAGCTGAGGTGGAGGAGATGCGGACACGTAATTGAGAATAGACTGTGTTTTGTTTAGATTGAGCGTGTAGCCAGAGAGGACACCAAAATATTGTGCCTCGTGTGTGATTGAAGCAATAGTCACCTCTGGCCCAGTAGTAAATACAGCAATGTCATCTGCATAGGCCATAATTTTTAATGTTATACCATTAAAACAAATAGGTGAGATAGACTTATTCTGAAGGAGAAGCCTGATAAACGGCTCGATGTAGAGGGCAAATAATAAGGGTGAGAGCGGGCAGCCCTGGCACATACCCCACTGTATGCTGACTACCCCAGATGTACAACCAATAAGTTTAATAGCTGCAGAAGGATTGCAATAAAATCGCTGAACGCCAAGACAAATCTCCGACCGAGGCCAAATGATTGCATAGTACTCCATAAAAAACCCCAAGCAACTCGATCGAAGGCCTTCTCAGTGTCCAGCATTAGCATCCTAATCCGCTGACCCAAAGGACATGCAGCATCAAAAGCCGCAAAAGCAGTATTTATATGTGCGACCATATCCCTACTTGGGACAAAACCGTGTTGTTCTTCAGAAACCAATAGCTAAACAATTGGGGCAAATCGAGAAGCAAGAAGCTTTGAGAAAATGTTACCATCCGCGTTAATTATAATTATTATTAATTAATTATACCGTTCGATAAGACCCAAGATCCTCCACAGGTTTGCCCTTTTTGGGGAAGACCACAATATTAGTTTTATTCCAGGAAAGGGGCGCATCCCCTCCCTGCAGTATATCGTTGACCAATTCAAGGAGAACTGGTAACAACACTTCTCTAAAAGTTTTGTAGAATTCCAGCGGTAGGGTGTCCTCTCCCACCGCTTTACCGCTGGGCAGAGCCCCTAAAGCTAAGTTTAGTTCCTCAAGGCCGACGTTGCTCTCTAAGACCAAAGTGTGAGAGACATCCAAACAAGGCAGAACACTCTCTTGCAGAAAAAGCCTAGCCGCTTGGTGATTATATGTACTAGTTTCCTTATATAAACTACCATAAAAGTTCCTAAACTGCTCAGCTATATCTTCAGACTTTGTATAAATAATAGAATCCACTCCCTTGATTGTCTTGATGTAGGAATTATCCCGCTGATCTGCAAGTTGATAGGCAGTACTCTTCCCACCCTCTCTCCGTACTCATATTGCTTTATTCTATGCTTAAGGAAGTTGTTGGAAACTTTATCCTTCAGCCTTCTGTGAAATTTTGCTTTAACATCAATAATCTGGGCATATATCTGTTGTTCACCAATATCCTTTGACGCTATTGCGCAGGCATGTTGCTGTTCTAGCTCAGTATACTGCCTAAATTAATTGGCCATCTGAGTACAGTTTAGTCTATTCTGCTTGACGACATACTGGAGAGTAGCCCCTCTCAAACATGCTTTTGAACAATCCCAAACCATGGCAGAGGACGAGGTTAGGAGATTGTTCAAAATAAATTCCTCCAAAACCTTTTGCATGTGAGTAACAAACTCTGGATTGCTTAACAAATGCTGAGGAAAAGACAATTCCCTAACATGATCCTGTATAGACATTCCAAAAGTTACAATAATCATGATGGGATTGTGATCCGAGGTTACCTTTGGACATACGATCATTGATGCATTAACCAACAAATCATAATTAATAAAAATCATATAAATCCAGGAGTACTGTTTATGGGGGTTAGAAAAGAATGTAAACCCTGGTGTTGTAGGATACAGTGCCCGCCAGGCATCATCCAGTTGATGAATATGCAATAAATTACGTATAGCAGCCCTTACCTGGACCATTCTAGCTCTTGCACACGTGTTGGTAGTATCAGTTTTTTTTATCCAAGATACAATTAAAGTCACCCATAACAACAAGGTCACCATCCCAACCTAAAAGTTCAGAATGTAAGTATGAAACAACCTCAGGACAGTCAACAAAAGGGCCATTAATCATACAAACTGTAACCTTTTTTCCAGAGATCAGAAGCTGCTCATTGCCCACCTGCCCCGACTATCAGCAAGGGTTCGGTGCAGTTATTTTAGAGTGTTTATCTTTCAATAATGCAACACCCTTTATCGATACCATCTGTGAAGTGCAGATGATCAGGTCATAGCCTAATTGTTTGAAGAAACTTCTGTCTTTATAGGCCAGATGTGTTCCAGCCGATCCCACTATTTGGGGCTTAAATCCTTTAAGCTCTTTGGCAACCAAACGCCTTTTACTAGCCGTATTGAGCCCACAGATGTTCCAACTCATAAATTTGACTCTAGACATTACTGAAATTCAGAAAGGCAGAGTAAGGCTCTATTCATACCCACATATGCATTTTCCCGGCCAACAGAAGCTCATTATTATTTCCACAAATTGCCTGTGCTACTTTAAAAAATCCTTGACGTTTTAACCCCCTCCTTCCACCCAACCCCCTTCAGACCACCCCCAGTCCCCCCACCCCGTTTCTTGGAAAAGGAATCACCCCCTTGAGGCTGCCCTGACCAACAGCAAGTGAAAGACAACACAACCGCCCCTCCCCAAGGGCCCCCAACAAACCCACGCACCATCCCCCCTCCATCCAAACTACCCCAGCAGATAAAGCGTGATGAGACTCCAACAGCTATTACTGAGAGTAGCGAGAAAAGCATTTGACTATTGCACAGTTACATCCTGAAACAGCATTTCCTACTATCCAGTGCCTAAAAAAAAAAAAAAAGAAAAAAACTGAAAAACCCCAGACAGAGATTAAACCAGAACACTAAGTTAGTCAAGGATTAGGGGCGGTTTGCGAGCTGGCCAATGCTTTTTTAGCCTCCTGCTCAAATGAAAAAAAATAGGAACGACCACCCTTAACAACTTTGAGCCGAGCAGGCTCCTGCAAAAAACCTGAGCGCAGACAGACTTAAATGTGTCCATGAGCTGGCGAAGCTGCCATCTCTTATCCATGGATGACTTGCACAAATCAGTTCTCACAAATATTGACTTAGCATCAACTTGTACAGGAGCCATTGGCCTGGCCTTAAATAAAATTGCCTGACAAAGCAGGAAGTTTCCCAAAAATACCAGAATAGGACGAGAATATATTTTTTAGCTTGCAAGTTAGGTGACAGAAAGAGTGGGAGACGGTGTGCTCTTTGGACCTGCGTGTCCATATCCCAGTCCTCCAGGTCCGAAAAGGCTTTCTGTATCAGGTCCACAACAAATTCACGAGGATCAGAGCCTTCTCTTCCCTCCGGTACCCTGAAAATCCTCAAATTATGACGCTGCTGACGATTTTCAAGGTCATCAATTTTAGGTTGCATTAAGGCAAGCTGTGACTCTTGTGCGGTAACCACCTTGACTGTGTGGGAGTTGATTTGCTCCACGCCTGCCATCCACTCCTGCAGCTCAGTGACCTCCACAGCTAGGTGGTGGACCATGGTGGTTACCTAAGATAATGCTTTTTTAATTTCGGTAGAGTCCACCCTTGCCTGTTGGTAGTAGGCTTGTGCTTCCGCTCTCTGAGCATTAAGTGCCTGCATGACACTAGAGAGTGAGGGCTCGTCTCGCCTTTTATTTTCCCCGCTCAAATGGTTCTGCTCGTCATTAAGTCTTGTTTGCGCTTCTTTGAAGCCCTGAGAAGCGAGGGGGGAGGGAGAATATCCAAACACTGTGGATGAAGTATTAAATCCAAGAGGTGTTGACTCCTTTGAGTGAAGAGGCGCCCTGTCAGCAACGTTTTGAACCTGACAGCGCACAGTGCCAGTTTCTGAAGCTTTTGGACGTTCCATATTATGTGGGCTGGTATCAATGACAGAAACATTGCTAGTAATTTGTTGTACTGTAGAGGCAGCACAGGCCATAGTAACCACCGGGTAACTGCCTCCTTTCAGTGGGGTACGGGTAGGGGCAATAGTGTCCCCCTGTGACCCTGCAATAGAGAGCCTGGAGACAATAGATCGACTTCTCCCTTTGAAGAGACCCATTTTCGAAGAGGACTGACTCCCGGAATAAACGTAGAAATGCTTGATGCACCCTTCAATCGTCCAAGTGTATCATTGATCTGCGCCGTGTTGCCAGTCCCTCCACGGCCTCTACCATCTTTACCAGTCGGACCGATTTTAGGGCCTTTTTCTTTTTCTTTCGGGGTTCTCCCCCATCGGGGTATTGCCCCTTGAGCTGCTAATAGCATTGACCAAACTGAGTGAGGAAGGGTCATTAGGTGAATCCGCGCCCAAAGCCCTCCCTGTTTCCGCAATTTTGTTTGCCTGTTCCTTACTCCTTCCAACTCTATCACCAATACGATCTGTAGGGCAATTGTCGCTCCTGCCTGAACTACTCCCCTGTGCTAATATATTTAGCTGACGAAGGGGGCTTTCGTTATTTGGGCCCTCCATTTGGGGAAGGAGGCTTGCCAACCCAGAAGAAAGAATTCCAGTCCCACTAGCCCCAGCCACGAGTAGGGCGGATTCAGCAAGGCCTTCGTGCACTGAACATATGCCCCGAGAAAAAAGAGGAGAAACAGGAGAAACGGGAGAAATTTCCACTATACCATTGGAATCCTCCATGCTCTCCTACCCCTCATTAACTGCAGCGTTCAATGCCTATGCCATCTGGGCAAGGGGAACAGCAGATTCAGATCCGCAGGACCGGAGAAGCACTGTGGCCTTCCCTGAGCATAGTAGTTTAAGAATAGGTTTCCCCACCTGTGGGTCTGTATGACAACTTAAAACACCATTGCCTACTGGAGCTTTCCCAGGCATTATAACATTGTCTACGGGGGAATCATCTTGAGTACCCATCTGGCATTCTGTACCTTCAGTTGCTGTAGGTAGCCCACTCTCTGCCTGTGCCTACATGCGCCCTCATCGAGTTGAGCGAGGCGGAGCCATCACCCTTCACTTTCCCCTAAGTTTTCCCTTAAACTGAGATGCAAATCCCATCGTCAATATTGTGTTGTCTACCCGAGTGTCCCCCACTCCTCTAATAGGACTATAACAACTCTTTAAGGCAACAGATTCCATCAAAGAGAGCCGCACTGATGTTTGCAGCACCCCCCTAACTGAAACCAACCTCGCAATGCGGGCGGAGCAAATCAGGCAGCTGGTGTGGGTGAGCCGGCACATCCATCAGTAAGCAGGGACCAAAATCCGGAGGAAAACCAGGAGACTGCCGCTGCAAAGCCGAGAACACTGCAAATCTGTGGCCGTAGCCGCACCCCCACACTGACAGCAGCTGAAGCAGAGACAGAGGAAAGATACTGAAATTGCCGCTGGACACCTGCAGGAGCCGGAGCCGTTGTAGTCCTCACTGCCCGCAGACGAGAGGCCGCAGGTACCAAACACTGATTCAATATTTCTCCGACAGAAAGTCAGCCATCGGATAGATTTATTTCCAGCCGAACTGGGAGCTGGATTGGAGGGCACCGCGGCGGGCAGCTAGAAGCTCCGGAGAAATGCGGCCAAGTGTCTTTCAGTGGCAGCGCCAATCTGCCATCTTCCTTCCCCCAATTTGTGAAAATTTAAAAGGCTTTGTGGAATGATTTGAATACATTGTTTGACATGGTGGTTCCAGGAGATTTGTGGACCGAGTGTAACATTTCTGTAGATTGGCCCAATTCAGAACCACATAAGGATCTTAAAACAAAAGCACCATCTCCAGTAGCATTAAAGATATCCAACACTTTCCCTACTGTTGCACTCTTTGGAGTGGAAATAGTATTTTTTACCGCTACGCTATCCAACACTTTCCCCACTATTGCACTCATTGGAGTGGGAATAGTAATTTTTACCCCAGCACTATCCAAGACTTTCCCTACAGTCGCACTCTCTGGAGTCGGAATACTAATTTTTACCCCTATCCTATCCAACACTTTCCCTACTGTTTGACTCTGTGGAGTAAATATATATATTATTTTACATATGTATAGGTTTAATTTATTTTTAGTATTATATGTATTCGTTTTTAGTTTTTAAACATGTTTTAATATGTTTAACTATGTTTCTTTTAAATATATGTGTGATTTACTTTATTTTACAATAATTTTTTTAACATTTAAAAAAAACAATATTTTTTACAATTATATTTTTGACATCAATATTTTTTTTTCAATATTTTTGTACTAACCATGATGTAAAGATGATGTTGATATTCTTGACTTCGATATTTTTGCATCAATATTTTGGGACCTCGATATTCTGTTTGTCAATATTTTATCAATGATCAGTACAAATTAAGGTGATGCAGAAAGGTCAGAATCAGACAGGTTTTGAAAACACTGTTTCAGTTCAGGAAAGATATAATCAAGTTCCAATGATGCAAGGTGTCAATGGTTTGAAATCATAGGGTAGAGGGCTTGCTATTGCAGTAGATCCTAGAACTTGTATAGATGTGTCAAATTTGAAGAAAACTACTCAATGTCACATGTGCAGAAAATTAGGAATTGGAAATGCAAATGTTTAATTTGAATAATACAGCAAATCAGATTAAAAATGGTGGTTATGTACAGACTCAAGGAAATAACATGGTTCAGACTCAGCAGCCTCAAGGACAAATAATTAAAAATCCTAATGCATCCCAGTAAAAGCTGGGATGTACAAGTACAAGTACAAGCTCCGATGCCTCATAAGACTATTCAGGTACAGGAGTATAATGTGAATCATAGTCAGCAGATGAATGGCAATTCATACCCAGATCAGAATGCATTACAACTGTATTTGATTCGGATTGATGATTTTCATCAGGACCAGTCAGGCTGATGGTGCCTGAGAAGGGAGTAGGAGTGTGAGCTTGATTCATCCTTGAAGGTAGACCAGAGTGGGCCCCATGTGGATGGGGATGTGATTGGGAATCATGTCTCATTCCTTGTTGACACTGCTGCTACCCGCTCTACTATAAGAACACCAGAAGTTCCTAACTTACCCCTCTTGAGAGAAAGTATTCAAGTTATAGGAGTTATAGAAAACTAGTCGTCCATCCCAATTTCTGAATAGTCCCGTGACTTGATTTATTATGTAAATTAAATTGAACCATCTATTGCACACCAATAGATATTGAATTTCACACAAATGATGAGGATGGTGTTTTTAAACTTGCCCAACAGAAAGCTGATGTGTAATGTGCCCTTTCATGAAAAGAGAGAATTAGCCGATTGAACGGAGAGATACTGTGTTACTTAAAGTTTAGACTTTATAGGTAAGGATATCAGACTAATTAAAGGTTTTAAACCAGTCTGAACAACTGTCAAACTGAATGCAGAATTCCCAAGAATCCCCCAATACAATTTTACTCCAGATACTGTTACCCGGAATTACTCCTGTGATCAACTCAATGATTGAATAAGGGATCTTGAATGAGATAATGGGAAGTCCATGTAACTCTCCCATTATGAAATTTCAAAGCCAAATGGAAAGTATTGTATTGTGTAGAATTTGTGGAACATAAATGCCATTGCTATTCCAGGTTGACCTTTGGTACTGAATTCAGCTGTGATACTGTACAAAATTCCATTTGTAGGTCAATAGTTTTTAGTCATATACCTTTGCAAAGCATTCTTTTCTATTCCACTACATGAGGATAGTCAATATATTTGCGCTTTTCATTGTGGCAATCATGTTTTGATACGCAAAGACAATCTCAAATCCCTAATGATGCCAAATCACCCAGTGCTAGTCCTGTACTTTGATGACCTACCGGTGGTATCATTTACTAAAGAAGCTTGCAAATTTGATACTACTGTCTTAGTAAACTTGCAGGGAATGGACATAAAGTATCTACAACTAAGATACAGTTTTGCATTTTGTAGGACATCACATCGAGAATAAAGCAGGGAAAGTGTCACAGGAAATAATTGCAGTGATTCTTGAAATGAATCCACCTGCAACCCAAAAAAGAAGTCTACATGTCCTTCGGAATGGTGGGCTAATGTCAGCAGTGGATTTTCAAATATTACTTTGACAGAGAAACCTCTCCAGAGTTTGGCACATAAAGACGTGTTTGATTCGGTAACATGGGATGACATTTGTTTGACTGCCTTCACTGATTTACAAGAATGCCTTTACAGGGCACCAACTCTGGGAATGCCTGATTATAACAGATGCTTTGTGTGTTCTGTAGTGAAAGAGAAAGCTGCGTTCTTTCATTACTGACACAGATGCATAGAAGTAGTTGTAGGCTTATCAATTCTTTTTATGCAACCCTTGATAGTGCTGTGGCAGCTTTGTCTGGATGCTTGAAAGTGCTTGCATGTGCATGTGTGAGTCTTAAGCAGTGTGAAAGTAAAGTCCTGGGACACCCACTGACTGTATTTGTAACCCATTCAGTGGAGATACTGTTGACACTTTTGTTGTGTGGATTAGGGCCACCTTATGCGTGTATGTTATATTAGCATGGCTTTTCTGAATTTAAACACCATCTTTTTCCTTTGTTTGATTTTGCGCACAACACTGCTGCTAGTTGTTTTTGCATGTTAGCTTTCTCGAAGGTTCTCACAGAGGAAAGAGTTTGTTTTTCTCTTCCGTAGACATACATCGTACCCTCAGTCTGTACAGTGAGTGCTGAGCCGCTAAGGTCATCATAACATGTGAGCCTGTTTTTCAGCACGCCCGTGTAACACTTTCTAGACACAATATGTTGACAGCCGCGAGCTGAGTGAGATTCTGCCGCGTTTATCATAGCACACTTGACATGATCGCACACACTTGGAAGAATCCAGGGATGCAGAGAGACATGCTGATCCCAATGTAATTTATACTTATTGAACGGAGAGGTGATGGGGTCCCCAAATGCTCATGAGACCGTCTGTATTTTATAATATAATGATCCTATATAGGGAGGGTGTTTAAGCTAGGCACTATATTTTACCTAGTTGCACTATCATTGTAATATGGTTCCTCCTTTTGTGTTTTATGGAATTGTAACCCTGCTAATCACATTATTGCTAATTATATGTGTGCTTATGTTGTCTAAGATACTGTGTATGTGGACACTTCGTTAAAATAAACATTTTAACCTTAATGTGTCTGGGTTGTCTGATCATTGGTTAATTTGCTATAGGACGAAGTTCTAATGTGACACTGATTGCTAGCTGGTAAGGGTTTTTTAGGTACGAAGGGGAGTTTTTGGCACTCCATAATTCAGTAATGTCCTTATGCTCTGTGCACAGTTCTGTATATGAGCAGAAATCCATGCAACACTTATTTGTACACAGTATTTAATTAAAATCTGGCTTGCGAAGTATGAGCAGATGGCTTTAGGTGCAGAGAAAGTGGCCCTTAAAGGTGCACAATTCTAAATCCATCCACTTCCTTGCCATTGCCTGGAAATGAGCATTGACTAATGAAGTTGAATATGATTGACTTGATGTTACTGAGTTTTGTATCAAACCTCATACAGATATACAGGTAAGCCATTGTGTGATTCCGATCATGTCCTCTATGTTGATGGTTTCTGTTTTAGAGACAATGAAGGAAATCTGAAAGCTGCCTATGGTGTTTTTTCTGTTGCAGGTGTGGTGGAAGCGTCATGGTAGCAAGGAGGGTATTCTGTGCAGGTTGCAGAACTGGTGGCTTTAACACGAACCTGCAGCATTTCAGAACAGTTTAGAGTTACAATTTATAACAATAGTCAGTACGAATTTGGAGTCAGGCATGGCTTTAGGAAATTGTGGTCAGAGCATGGGTTCATAACTTCCTCAGGATCACAAATACAAAATGGTGAAAGTGAAGAAACCTTTTATGTCACTAATTGTTGATAGCTACCTCAGCCTCATTTCCCCCATTAAAACCCACTACATCTTCTATTCCAAACACCCCTCCAAATGGAAAAGCATCTTCCTTCGACATCTCCCAGTCATTAACACAACAAAAAATCCTTATGGATTTCAATTATCCACTACTCTCTCCCCAGCCTTTCTAGGTGAAATTGACATCTCCATTTTTAAAACAAGTAATATCCTCATATTAGCCGCTGAATCCCAACTCACCATCTTTAAGCACCACTTCAGCACCCTGTCTCTCCATCTTGACCAAGCCATTCCTAACCTTCAGTCTACCCAACTGCACAATGCCCTCCCGCTCTCTCCCTTACCTCCGACCCCATTCTCCTCCATCATCCCTCCAACTAATACCATCCTCCAATCACTGACATCACTCTCCCCCTACCCTGATATCTCTACAGCCAACGCCATCCCCTAATCACTGACATCCAAATATTCTCTCCCTCAAAGACCTTCCATCTTCCTGACATTCCTACGGCACACAGCCCCTTCCAATCACACACACACACTCCAACGACCTGTCCCCTCCAACCCCTATTAAAATCCGAAACCCCTATCCTTCCTTCTGCTCCTCAACCTGAATATCTACCCCTCTACCCTGATTCTCCTATTGTGCCCCCACCAGCCCCATCATCTCCCCTCTGAATCCATTATTCCACCCCCAAGTTGCACATCACCCCTAAACCCTGACGCAGTCTATCTCTACACTCTTCACGTCCTACTAACATCTCTGACCTGATCCCCTGAGTTCTTAAATCTCCTCTCCTCATCACGCCACCCCTCACGCCCAGCAGCCTTAACACTCCTCATCCCTCCCCTCTGACCTCTCACACCCTACACACAACAGTCCTCCCCCACAGCAAACACAGACCATTCCCTATCCCCCTCCACCTCCCCAAAAGTGTTTCCCCTCACTCTAATTACCCAGACTCTACATAACATAGAACATGATCTCTCTACGTTGATGACTGAACTCTCTCAACTTAGAGATGATTTTAATTCCATCAGCACCAGAACCCTCCTCAACCTTGCACACTCCGCATACTCCAGCCGAAAAACCCCAACTTACTACATTCATTGGATAACTACCCCTTTCCTCTGCCTTATTTTTGACCTATGCAACTCTTACCATCCTAGCTCATCAGTCAACAATCCTCCACTCCCCTACTCTAACATCCCTGTTATATTATGGGGTAATAGAATACCTTCCTCCCTTATTTCCCCTAGACCCCTTCCTCAACTTTACCACTATCCACTCATGCCTACCCCCCAAAAGCAACTGTTACCATCCCAGTTCATGTTAATGTTAATGTTAGTTGGGATTTGTTAAGCGCTCGTACGCCCGGAGGCTTCATGGCGCTGTAGGAGGAACCAGGCAAAGCAGTCAAAGAATAAAGCAGTGCTATCAGTAGTAGGCTTGAGAAAACAGCCAGGTTTTAAGGGATTGTCTAAAGCTGAGGATGTTATCATTCTGCTTTATATGGAGAGGAAGGGAATTCCAAAGAACCGCAGCTTGGTGGTCGAAGCAGCTGCCTCCGAGGCGTTTCCTTTTGAATGGAGGTACAATCAGAAGTGATTTATAGGTGGATCGGAGGTGACGGGAGGGGCAGTATTTTTTGAATAGATCTCTGATAAATGAGGGGCCAGAGTCGTTCAGAGACCGGAACAGAATACACCCAGCCTTGAAGGCCACACGTTGCTCAACTGGCAACCAATGTAGCTGCTTAAGGCCAGGTCTGATGGATTGCCTCCTGGATATATTCAGAAGGAGCCTGGCGGCTTGGTTCTGGACAAGCTGGAGGCGTTTAAGCTCACCAATTTGGAGGCCGAGGTAAAGGCTGTTAGAGAAGTCCAGCCTGGACAGAACCAAGGAGAGGACGATCTGTGTGAGGGCTGCTGTAGAGAAGAAGCGAGCAATTTTTCTTATTTTCTTCAGTTGAAAGATGCTGGAAGATACCACCGCTCCAACCTGTCTTTTTAGCGAGAGATCCTCGCTGATGAAAATGCCTAGGCTTTTAACCACGGAAGACTTAGTGGGGGGCGCTCCCATATTAGTGGGCCAGAAGTTGGAATTCCAACTAAGTGAGCTCAGTCCGGGCAGGACCAGCTCGGTCTTGCCCGGGTTGAGCTTCAGGTGATTGCAGCTCATCCAACTCAATATGTGGGACATAGTTCTTTGGAATTCGTCCACTGAGTCCATGTTGTTAAGAGGGAAGATGAGCTGCAAATCATCCGCATAGTTAAAGATGGTTACATTAGCATTCCGCAGGGAGTGCAAGAGAGGGCGTAGGTAGACATTAAAAAGAAGGGGAGATAACGAGGAACCTTGTGGTACCCCGCAGGTGGTGGGTATGGTGGGAGCGGAGAAGGAGCCCAGTCTGACCGATTGTGTGCGGCCCGAGATGAAAGAGCGGATCCAGCTCAATGCGGGGCCCCTGAGACCTGCCTGCTCGACACGGTCGACCAAGATGGTATGGTCGACCGTGTCGAACGCAGCAGAGAGGTCCAGTAACACAAGCGCCTGATGGATTCCTGCATCTGCATTCCGCCTCAAAGTATTTAACACCGAGAGGATGACCGCCTCGGTGGAGTGGCAAGGACGGAACCCTGCTTGATTCGGTGCCAAATATTCAGATTTTTCCAAGAAGCTGGAGATAGTCTCGCACACATGTGACTCCAGCAGTTTGGCACAGTATGGCAACAACGATATGGGTCTATAGTTGATGGGATCTAGCGGGTTAGCTCCTGCCTTTTTTATGAGGGGAACAAGAAGAGCTTTTTTCAGGTTGCATGGAACTTTGCCCTGTACAAGTGACCCATTCAATAAAGAAAGTAAGCACTCAGGGAGATTGGTGCCCACTTCTTTCAAGATGTGAGGGGGGCAAATGTCATCAGGGGAGCCAGTTTTAACTTTGGTTAATAATTTGAGTAAATTGATATTGTCTATGAGGGGGTAGAAGTCTAAAGTGGCAGGGTTGTACCAAGTGTCAGCAAACAAAAGAGGGGGCTGAGTAGTAAGAATACTTTGCTTGATCATGCAGATTTTATCAAAGAAAAAAGAGTTAAGTGTGTTGCAGAGTTCTTGGGTAGGAACCATAGGAAGAGAAGTTCTGTCGCAGGAGCTGAGATTTTCCACTATATTGAACAACTCTTTTGACTTATTTTGGGCCTTGAGAATTTTATCCGAAAAGTAGTCAGTTTTGCATTTGAGGATGAGATTTTGGTATTCCCTGCGGGCCTTGCTAAAGTTGGCTCTGTCATGTTCTAAGTAGGCTCTGCGCCATTTGCGCTCCATTTGACGAACTTTAAGTTTAAGGGCTTTTAGGTGAGGTGTACACCACCTGTGAGCATCATTGGGGCGAGAGCGGGAAAAGTTAACACAGGGGGCATGAACTTCAGCTGCCTGAAGTAGCCATTCGGAGAAAACCTCTTCTGATTTCTCTATGTCCAGATCGAATGAAGGGCAAGTAGAGGTTAGCAATTGGAGAAAGGCCGGAATGTCAACCTTCTTCCACATTCTTGCCTTCCCGCCTTGTTGAGGCAGAGGTTTGCTATTTTTTGCAATGGTTATGGTGAAATTGATCAGAAAATGGTCCGACCAAATGCAAGGCAGGATGGAATTAACTGCCAAAGAGATGTTTTGAGACCAAATTTGGTCAAGGCTATGACCTTTCTCGTGTGTGGGAAGGTGAATGTGTTGGATGAGATTAAGATCAGAGAGAGTGTCCTTCAGTGTGGCTGCCTTAGAGTCAGATTCCACCGAATCCTGCCAGAGATTAAAATCACCCAGCAGTAGAATTTTGTCATGGGAAATAATAAGGGGGGCAAGTTGTTCCGATAGGGATGCAGCGAAGGTAGGCATATTTTGAGGGGGGCGATAGATGAGGATCACGAGGAGAGATCCAGTGTCCATATCCATTTTAAAGATTACATTGTCTGATCCTGTCAGATCAAAAGATGGTAAAAGAGAGACTTTAAGGTTTTTGCGAATAATCGCAGCGACCCCTCCGCCCCTCTTACCAGCTGGCCTATCGACATGCAGTATATAGTACTCAGCGGGAACTGCCGCCAAGATGTCAGGCAGGGATGCATCATTAAGCCAAGTCTCAGATAGGCATAGAAGATCTGGTTGATCGGCTTGAAGCAGAAGAAAGATGTCCAAGTGGTGTTTTACCATGGACCTAGTGTTTGAGTATAAACATTTTAAAGTAGTCTGAGGCACATGTGGGGATAAGGGAGTAGAGCGTGGTGAGGGCTTACAGGCTTTAGTGAGCATAAAATCAGGTTTTAGAATACCATACATGGCGGCGCGCTTTAAGATGTGAGAGGGCGGGGAGAAGGTAGCGCTGTCAGAGGGTCTTAATGACAGCAGCGAAACTGAGGAGTAAATATGTTTTTGACCAGGGGGTCTGGCCCCGAGCCCCGGTCTGCCGCGGACGGGCGCAGACGGCCTTGACTTATGCGCGACTTCGGCGCGCATTCGTCGCGCCCGCTGCGCTCGTCCGCTGCGCTCCTGAATACACATTGTTTATATGGCCTGCCTCCCGTGATAGCTAGACCGCTAAGTGTGGTCCGGCTACACCAAAGATGGCGGCACGTCTCACCCTCCACACAAACGGCACCAGCCGCGATGGAACGGGGCGGACAACAGAAAGAACAACAATTGAGGTAATTGGTAACCACACAATGCTGAAATGATCTAAAATGATTTAAAATGATTTAAAATACCAATAGCAATTTTCCTTCGCGCTAGCACCTAAAATGCGCTAGAGCGAGCAACCGCTTCTGAGGAGTGACTGCGCTGCAGAGAGTAGTCAGCGGGGTTCACGAGGGCCAGGCTGCTGCCACCAGCCGAGCGTTCTCGAAAGGCCCTGGAACAGGAAGTGTTTTATGGCCTGCCTCCCGTGATAGCTAGACCGCTAAGTGTGGTCCGGCTACACCAAAGATGGCGGCACGTCTCACCCTCCACACAAACGGCACCAGCCGCGATGGAACGGGGCGGACAACAGAAAGAACAACAATTGAGGTAATTGGTAACCACACAATGCTGAAATGATTTAAAATGATTTAAAATGATTTAAAATACCAATAGCAATTTTCCTTCGCGCTAGCACCTAAAATGCGCTAGAGCGAGCAACCGCTTCTGAGGAGTGACTGCGCTGCAGAGAGTAGTCAGCGGGGTTCACGAGGGCCAGGCTGCTGCCACCAGCCGAGCGTTCTCGAAAGGCCCTGGAACAGGAAGTGTTTTATGGCCTGCCTCCCATGATAGCTAGACCGCTAAGTGTGGTCCGGCTACACCAAAGATGGCGGCACGTCTCACCCTCCACACAAACGGCACCAGCCGCGATGGAACGGGGCGGACAACAGAAAGAACAACAATTGAGGTAATTGGTAACCACACAATGCTGAAATGATTTAAAATGATTTAAAATGATTTAAAATACCAATAGCAATTTTCCTTCGCGCTAGCACCTAAAATGCGCTAGAGCGAGCAACCGCTTCTGAGGAGTGACTGCGCTGCAGAGAGTAGTCAGCGGGGTTCACGAGGGCCAGGCTGCTGCCACCAGCCGAGCGTTCTCTTCATCAATCAACATTCCTCAGCTCCCCTACTCTAACATCCCCGTTACTCTGGGGACTAACATAATCCTCTCCTCTCCTGTCTTCCGCAGACCTCCTCCTCAACTCACCACAATCCACTCCTGCCCACCCCTCAAAAACAACCCCAAACCCCTCGCCTGCATGCTTGTGAACTGTAGATCTGCCGTCCGACATGCCACTGAAATTTCTTAAACTATCCTAAGCAAATCCATTGACATTGTATTCCTCACGGAAACCTGGCTTAATGACCACTCAACGAGCATACTTGACCTACTCTCCCCTTGAATACTCCATCCTTAGAAAAGACAGACCCGACAGAATAGGGTTTAGCCATAATCTTCAAAAACAAACTCCAACTCTCTCTTGTTAACAATTCTGCCCATCCACCTTTGAATACCTTGAAGCTAAACTGAAAGTGCAAGGTCCCCTCCCAATTCATCTACATAACATCTGCCACCCTCCTGGAGATCCTCATGCCTTCATTGAAGAACTATCCGACCTTCTGACACAATCCTCAATATCCAACTCAAAAATCTCTTCCTTAGAGATCTCAATCTCCACTGGAACGATACCGATGATCCCTCAACCACCCTCCTCACCAATCTTCTTGAGATTAATTACCTCAAACAACCATGGCAGTCCCCAACCCACACCAAAGGAGCCATCCTGGACGCCATCATTACCAACAAAGATTTGGTCTTCCTGACCAATATCATCCCCATCGACTAGTCCGATCACCACCTCATACTGTTCGCCATTGCTACCACGGCACCGCCCCAGCGACTAAAATCATTAAACCTAAGAAATGGATCAGAAATCTAAAACTTATCACCCCAGGTGAACTTGAGTCTAAACTCTAAGCTCAACTTCTCCTCACTCCTCTTTAACAAAAAGCAAATGAGCTTACTGAAAACTTTAATAAATCTGTCACTGTTGTCCTTGACCAACTGGCCCGCTCAAACTTAAAAATCAAAGAAACATCCCTTTTAAATCATGGTTTAACTCAGAGCTCAACAATGAAAGACGCTTGCTAAGACTGATGGAAAGAACATGGAGACAGCATCCCTCTTCCTCACATCTGGCACTCCTCAGATTAGCTAGATCTAAATACAAGAAACACATTTTTAATGAAAAGGCGTCCTTCTTCCATACACAACTCGATTGGGCCAATAGCAAACCCAGAGAACTGTTCAACATAGCTCGTAACCAAACATCCTCCACACCTCCAGATCCGATGGCCTCAACTGCTAGATGTGTAAAAGTAGCCCACTTCTCAGAAAAAAATCACCAAAATAAAGCAATCCTTCCTTTCAACTTAGATCCCATCCAACTCCGAACATACACCCAACATCAACTCAAACGCTCATACCACATTCCCTATCCCCGATCCCTCCTCTCACTTGCCCACTACTGCACCTCACCCTAACTACTCCTCTCACATACCCACTACTTCACCTCATCTAAACTACTCCCCTCACTTACCCACAACTCCACCTATTGAAACCACCACCCTAACTCACAACTAAAAAACAATGACTCTTGGCAATACTCCCTCCCTGTAACCGAGCACAAAGTTTTCAACATCTTGGTTAAACTTAAACTGTCCTACCATACTAAAGACCCTCTCCCATCTAACCTTGTCCAAGACCTAAAGCACATCATTGCCCCATCTTGGACCACAACTATTAGCACCTTCCTCGCCACAGGATGTGTCCCTATCTCCCTCAACTTGGAAGAATCATTCCCATTATGAAATACCCTAATGTCGACCCCAATGACCTTAACAAACTCTCCCCATCTCTAATCTCCTCCTTCTTTCCAAACCTCTTGAAAAATGTGTCCTACTCCAATTAGACAAACACATCACAAATTTCAAATTACTGGACCCCATACAATGCTAAACATTGTTGATGACATTCACCACTCCTAAACAATGGCGAGACCTGCCTACTTATCCTCCTCAATCTCTCTGTAGCGTTTGATACAGTCAACCACTCTGCCCTACTTAATTTGCTCAGAGATCGTTTCAGCCTCAATGGTACTAGCCATAAATGGTTTTCTCCTATCTACAACACCGAACACAGCAAATCAAAATTGACGACCGTCTATCTAACCCCACTCCGGTCTCCCTAGGAGTCCCCTTAGGACTTATTCTTTCTCCCTCTCTCTTGAGCCTCTTTATGGAACCCCTCACCCTCATTCTAAAACATGCTGGAATCAACTACCCCCTCTACGCCGACGATACCTACTCTTCTATAAGATCAAAACCCATGCAGACATCATACACCTTAACGATACCCCTACTAAGATCCAATCTTAGTTTCAATTAAATCATCTCAAACTCAAACCTAAAAAAAAATGATTCTCTTCTCCCCTCAAAATAACCCTCTCCCCATTCAAAACTGGATCTCTGATCTTAATGCCGACCTTAATGCCCTCAACTGCTCACTCTCCCTGTTCAACTCAGTAAAATATCTTGGTATCTCCATCGATAATCGCATAACTTTCATTGTTCACATCAAAAACTTGGCCAAAGGAGCCCTTTTCACTCTCTGTCCTCTCAAAAAATGTAAGCCCTTTATTACAATGGATGACTTTAAATTAGTAGTCCAGTCACTAGTCCTCTTACGAATTGATTACGGCATCGCCATCCTCACCGGAATCCCCAAGGTCCACCTGGCTCCACTCAAATCTGCACTCAACCTTGCAGCAAGGCTCATCACCGACTGAAACCGTTTTGACCACATCTTCCCAGCCCTCAACACTCTTAAATGGCTCCCCATCGAAGGCAGATCCACCTATAAACTGCTTGCATTACACATAAAGTCCTCCATCAAAATACACTGACGAACCATTGCCAATAAACTCTGCAAAGCAGGTAGCACACGACCTATGAAAAGCACCAATGCTCTCCTCCTAGTCCAACACCTGCTAAAAAAGAAATCCACACAATCCTGCTCCTTCTCCGGAAATGCCCTCCCCAAAGACCAGCGATGCAACCCTTTCTATATCAGCTTTAAAAAAGACCTCAAAATGCACCTCCTCAATAAATGTTGGGAGTCTTATCGTGTGCCCAGAATTCGATCTCTCATTTCCAAGTTATATATGTATATAGCTATTGCTCTATCTGTGTATTTGATTTGTGTTCTTTAAAGCCGTTTCGCTTTTGTTAACTTGTTGGTATTCCATGCCGTTGAAATATTATCTTCAACTGTTACTATCTTCATATTCATGTAAAGGGCTCTGATACCTCTGGGTCTAGCCAGCGCTACATAAAACCTCTAGAATAAAATAAAAAATAAAATAAAACGGTCGATACAATTGCCTGCCCAAAGTAGTCAACTACATAGCTCACAGACATGGCACTGACAATGTGACCGTCGGCAATAAGTATGCCCACTAAGTTGGTATTGTTTATTAAATGCAAATACTTTCAATGAGGATAGTTTAAATTGTAATTGTAATTGCATTTATATAGCGCTTACTATCTATGACAAGGCGTCAAAGCACTTTTACGGTGAGTAAGTACGCTGCTCCGGAACCCAAAAAGGATTAGTGGTGAAGCAGTATAGTGAAATATGTTCTAAACACTGGAAACGCGCTTTGCGTCCCTGGCGCTCCTTCTAGCTAAAAGATGCATAGCAATGCATTGGAAGGCACCGTGGGGACACTCATTAGCGGCATGAGAGGGAGCAGTCAAAAAAATGGGGCGCAGCAGAAGAGGAGGTACTTCGGTCCGAAGAAGTTAAGGGAACACAAAAAACACCCTAAATCCATGTGGTGGGCTATTTTACTTTACTCCTTTGCACAAGAAATCTCTGACGAGTCAGGGTCCCAGGCAAACCGCTCAGCCAACACACAGCCACGCCCCCCAGGAGTCTCTGGAGGGTCCCTCTGGGGAGCAAGCGCTGACTGGGTACCGACTGGGGACTGAGCCGGACAGCGAGCACAGCATTTTCTCTATGATGTTTCAGTTGTTCCCCCATCCGCGCAGAAACAACTTGAGACTTAGCCAGACAGTGGTAACTAGACGACCCTTTTCAGGTGACTAAATATTAGACACGGTGTGCCCCCAGTTATATCTCCCCAGTTCTCCAGTTAAAATCATTGGCTGGAATATAGAACCATTTACAGCACAGGGCTGAAGTTCAGAGCGATCGCCCTACCGTAGCTACGGCCTATTGACTACCATGCATGGACTCAAATCCAGTCATACCTACCACCCTATAATAATGATATCCTGCTTGACAATGTCTGGTGTGACATGTATTCAGATGCTACTGTACTCCATGACAAGATGTATAATTAATGGATGTTACGCTACACTCTCAATAATTACTACTGTACCGTTATTTTTTTTAAATGACAATAAAAATGGTTTTATAAAAAAAAAGTGTACCCAGAGATGAGCGAAAAATAACATATGATGTTAGAGACAACGGGGATTGCTGTTGCATTATCTTCTGAAAAAATAAGAACATCATCCGCATACGCGGCCGTTTTAAGCATGTACGAACAAAATTGAAACCCCTTAATACCCTGATTTGGATTAAGTAGACTAAGAAGCGGATCTATAGATAGAAGAACAAGAAGGGGAGAAATAGGGCACCCTTGTCTAGTGCCCTGACGAAGATTAAAAAAGGAAGATGAGTAGCGCCATTGATTTTGATATTAGCTTTTTGTTGCTCGTACATGACCATATCAATAAATGAATCACCAAGGTTATGCGATTCTAATACTGCTAGTAAAAAAGGCCAATAAACTTTTTCAAAAGCCTTTTCGGTGTCAAGGGCGACTGAAGAAACTGTTGACAGGTAGTCTTGGTAGATTGATCTTTAGGAGTGTATAATGTTTCATAAAATTCTCGAAAGACCCCAAGAAAGTTTTGGTTATGGAATTTGTTTGAACAATTTTTTATCAGTAATATGAGAAATGCGAGTCGTATTGACATTCGTGTTTTGATATTTTAGTGTGGCAGCCAAGAGCTTACCAGCTCTATTCCGTAAAAATAATTGATGATATTTTTGGGCCTGTTCCCCAATATAAGCTATTTTAGTGACTATGGAATTAAATGAGTATTTCAGGTTTTTGATATCCTGCAGGAGTGATTTGTCGTTTGATTGTCTAAATAATTCCTCTTTGCATTTAACCTCATCACCCATAGATTGAAGTGATTTTCTAATGTGACTGTTCCTTTTGGTCATTTTTTTAATAACATGACCTCGTATAGTACGTTTAAATGCATCCCACAAAACAATTGGGGAGTTCACCGAAGATTCATTATCCTTAATAAAGTTATCATTTTCCACATTAAGATCTTTAAGTTCATTATTATCTTCCAAAACTTCAGCATTAGGACGCTAGTTAAAAGGGCCTCTCATATCTGTGGGATTACGAATAGTTAAAGACACCGCTGCATGGTCAGAAACGAATATTGGCTGAATCATGACATTTATAGTATGTTTTAAAAGAGAGGCCTCTACCAAAATATAATCAACAGAGAAAAGCTAGAATGTGGGGAGGAGAAAAACATGAAATCCACATCCGTAGAATTATGCAATCTCCATGCATCAACCAGATGATGAAACAAGCACATACTGAGTAAGTGTTTATGCACCCATGGGGGGGGGGGGGTCGAAATTTAAATGCAGAGTGTCTATCCAAAATAGGATCAAGGGGAAGTTTAAAATCCCCTCCAACAATTGTTCTAGAATCCTGTGGAATATCAGTAAGTTTTTTATGTATGGTGTGCCAAAAAAGTGGGTCATCAATATTAGGGGCATATAAATTCATAATGTATAGATCTTCCGAATAATTAGTCAAACAGGTAAGTAGCCATTTACCACTGGTGTCATGCTCAGCTGAAACAATAGACAAACCAGAGCTTTTGGAAATAAGAGTGACAACCCCATTTTTTCCCAGAGGCCTCAGAACAAGTAACATAAAGAACCCAATATTTCTTCTTAAGAAGAGCCTCATTAAAGGTTATCTTCGTCTCTAGAATTAGAACCACATCACCTTATAAACTTTTACAATAATCCAAAATTGTGTTTCTTTTAACTGGATGATTCAATCCCTGAACATTGAGTGAAACTACATTTAAGCCCATCATAGCTATGTATGAAACAACACAATTGAGTACATCTGGTAAAGAGGTAGAAAGGCAGTCTATAAATAATTAAAAACTAAAGGAAATGTAACATAAATCCCAAAATAAAATGAAGAAGAAGTCCAAGAATTAGGATAAAAAGAAAGGAAGAGAGTAAAAAATTAGAAAGAAGAGAAGAAAGAGCAAGAGTACTCTGGAAAAAAAATGGAGCATTAAAAAAGTGTAACCCTACCAGGGGATATCTGTAATTGACAAATTGCATGGGGGAAACAACGTGGAGGAGCAACAGCAGAAGCCATCAACCGCGGTGCAGACGGTTCAACGATAAATATGTTGCTAAGGGACGAAACAAGTGTAATAATACCAGTGTTTTACTATACTGCCTATAACCCATCAATAAGATTAAATAATGAAAAATCTAAAAGTATGACATACTTGAACATTGAAAGTGACATATATGATGTCATAAATAGTTACGGTAAGGTTATAATAGCAGATAAATATCAATGTAAGGCATTATAAATAGCAATATGAGGCATTATAAACATCAATCTAAGGTATTATAGACTGGCCCATAAAGTTAATATAAATAGGATGCAAAGAAGATAATTAAGAAATATAGAATGTAAAATAGCTAATCCCCATTAAATTGATGGAAATCAGGAACAGTCTCATACAATTAGAGCAGTAGAATTAAATAGATTATCTAACATTAAATGCAATTCAGAAGTTAAAAGAAAAGGGTCAAATCGACAAATGAGTAGATAAGTTAAAATTGTGCATATAAAACAAGAGTCAGCAAAATAATTTGGCATTTCAATAATGCACAATAATACAGATAGATAATAAACAAATATAAATAAGTTATTGCCAACGCAGAGTGATAAAAAGAGATAAGTCAAACAGAAATTAGAATAAACGAGCCAAATAGGAAAAGCTAGTAAAAGGCAGAATAAAGTAAAGAAAAGAAAATAGAATATAGAAAATAGAGGATAAGATACTTACTTTTGTCACATGACTATTGAGAAAGAAAGGTAAAATTAAATCCAAATATAAAGTGTTATTTCACCAATGAGATTTTATAACTATGACCTAAGATAAATGTATAACTATTATAACATTGATGATGAATGATGTCATGAAATAATATATCTATTAAAAGAAATTACCAACTAAAGGGACCACAGAACTGAGGAGGAACAGAGTAAGGAGCAAGATCGAAATTGGAAAAAGCAAAAGAAATAAAACACAAGGAGATAAAAAAGATAGAAATGAGTAAGAGAGTAGATATACATTGACAGTAGTACAGTTTTAACAATATACATATAGAAAAGCCTCAGAGAATTAGGTCAACCAACCTATACATAACCTGCAAGGGATGCAATCCCAAATAACATTACTAATAGTACAGCAAAAAGCATTATCCTGTAAAAAGGAAACTGAAGTAATAGAGAATAACCAATTTAAGAGGAAGGACACTTCAGTGTGTAATCACCAGTTGTAGGAAGAGCACAGAAAAACAGCAGTAAACACAAAGAATGTAGCAAGGCACAAAAAGCATAGAACTATCATGTGTAATAGATGAATGAGAAACATTAGGCACAGACATATCAATAGATATATATCAATAAGGGCGAGAAGTATCAGGAAGAGAGTCTGAGTCCATCTGCGATTCAGATTGATTGTGCAAGAATGTCGAGAGATCTGAAGGTCCATAAAAAATGTGTGGATGGCCTTTGAAAGTTATTCTGCATCTTGAGGGACCAGCAAAGGAAAGTGGAATATGCATATCACTGAGTCTCTTGCGTATATTCTGGAAGCCATTGCGACGAATAACAGTGTCTCTAGCAAAGTATTGGGATATTGATATTCTGTGACCTTCCTATTGTATTATTTTAATCTTCCTCATTTGTGCCAGAATTTGCTCAGTATGTTGGTGACGCAAAGGTTTAAAGATCAAAGGTCTTGGACAAGACATTGTTTTAGGTTTAAAAGTTGGAACTCTATGAACGCGTTCTATCTCAAAATCTTCTGGAACAAAACATTCAGAACATTTGGGATCCGAGTAAGTAAGAAGTCAATCACTGAAGGAGCAGATTTCTCACAATCCTCTGGTATCCAAAAGTATGAAGATTACTTATACAATTTCCGATCTCCCTGCTCAGTTAAGTCCCTTCTTAATGGAATATGGCTGAGCCCACCCTGAACTTTAGGAGTCAGGGTGACCCAATCAAGCACGACACTACTAGAGTGTGTGAGGGTAATACTAACAAAAGGAATTGTTTCCTTCCCCACAATCTAGTGTGTAACAACTAGAATGCTTCCACAAACCTTCCCATGTCTAATTAGGGTTAGTTTCAGAGGCCTGTGAATGTGATTTACAAGGCTGTGGGGTACTTTCTGTGGAATAGTGTCTAGCACGGGGGGACGTACTCCCACCAGAGGTTCACTCTCTGCCCTTGCAGCGCTAGAGAAGTTTCTCTTCTCTGTGCGCCTTAGTTTTCGAGTAATTTAAGCAGCGCACAGCTGTGGGGCCACTGGAAATTTTTCAAAACAGTATAAAATCCAAGCAATAGATTTTTAGTCACAAGATACCACCCCTCTCACCCACACACTACAAGTGACGTTACACAGTCTTCGCCAAGGACACTGAATACATTCTGGACTTCAGGAACAGTAACATAGTAACACAGGCAGAAGCCTTAGGCACTGGCTACTCAGATAAGATGGCATCAGCAATTTTAACAGCTCTATCATTGCTGCCAGACACTAATATTAATCAAAGTCTCAGGTAGTCCCAGAATTGGGATGAACTGAAAGAACTAAAATGAAACCAGATGAAGATATTACTACAGGGGCGATAATGACTGAGTACCTGTGGGGCAATGCTGCATCCTCGGGTCTATTTGTCACAAATACAGCCAGATAATTTCAGGGCAATCCGCTGTTCAAAACGGAATGCTCGCTAATTGCGGGGCGATGCACATGCGATTGGCATTTCCTAATAATAAATACAGCAAAACGCTTATCCGAGGCGCTCCTGATGAAGATCAAAACCAGTGAGGATGCACTGAATACAGAGATCAAATTTACGCTCTACAAAAAGAAATTAGAGGAGGTAAACAAATAAATTGGTGAGCAAAGGGTTACTTCAGGCAAAGTAAAATAAACAAACTTCAGAAAGATCTGAAAAAGTTCTTTCATGAGAGTGTCTACCCGTATATCAAGGATGATTACAAAGGGCAGCAAGACTCGGACGATGGATTCTCCAACCAGGGAGATGCAGGCACATCAGACTCTGAGCCGGATGAATGGTCAAGTGATAATTCATCGAAAAGCTGGAGGGGAAAATCTAGACAACCACCGAGAGGTGGTTTCAATCAAGGATACCCACCACAACAGATTTACCCATGGCAAGGTCCATTCGGCCCACTTCCATTCCAGGGACCACCTCAATATCAAATAGCACATTTCTTCCAGCCCAACTACAACCAAAATCTTTTCTTAGGCCAAGGAGGGAGGAGAGGAAGACGTGGGAGAAGAGGAAACAAAAGGGTCCAGTGGGAAGACGACCGGATGAGCACGAATACGAGGAGCCAGACCAGAGGCCAGCAGCCCAGCAAAAGCACGATGATGGACTAGTGGTCAACCTAACAAACATAACCCTAAGTCCAGAATACCTGATGGTTCGAAATAAAGTGTTGGGGTTTGTTCCCACCACCTTCTTGGATAAATTGCAGTTGAGATGTGAATTCAGCAAATTTGTTTGCAAAATCAGACGTAAAACATTTTTTATGGGGAAGGAGGAACTGGAAATAGACACCAGCCATACCACCCTTTGCTCGAAGTGTACCTTCCACCCTCCTACTTCACTTATGCCACCAGAAGTGATCGCTTTTGAGGAAGTAGTGACCAAGGAAGTGGAACAGCTTAAACCAAGGAGAAATGTATGCAATAACCTGAGCAAGAAGGAACGTGAGGCTTTGAATTCCCTAAGCACTAGAGAGGACATTGTTTTAAAACTGGCCGATAAAGGCGGGGCAACTGTCATTCAGAGCACCAATACCTACAGAGAAGCATGTCCGACCCTCCGGTCCGATGAAAAACATTACAAGAAGATCTAATGGGACCCGACTACACGTCTTAAGAATACTATCACGACTTTCACAAAAGAAGCACTTGAGAATAACAGGATTACTAAGAAAGAACTTGACTTCCTCATCTCTGAAAACCCCAGGATTACCCAACAATACACAACACTGAAAATACATAAGGGAAAAGGTCCGCCTCCGGGAAGAGCCATTGTATCGGGATTTGGATGACTTCTTGAACCCTTGTCAAAATATACTGACTGGTTCCTGAGACCACTGGTTACGAGGATATAATCATATGTAAGGGACACAAAACATCAGTTAAACCTTCTTGCTGACCTCGAGTATGACCCAGAGGAGAACACCATGATGTGCTTAGACTTAGAGGCACTGTACACTAGTATCCCTCAAGAGGAGAGCCTGCGTGTAATTGAGAAACTGTTACACAAGGAGTAATGACAATGGGGTGCACCAGTGGAATGGGTCATTACGCTAATGCACTTGGCCCTCACAGAAAATTTCTTCAAATTTTAAGATCAACTGTTCCTCCAAGTCCATGAGACTTCCATGGGCAGCACGTTTGCACCGAGTGTAGCAGGTCTGTTCATGAGTAAATTAGAGGAACAACATGTCTGGTCCACTAATCCATTCTCGGACAGAAAGTGTAAATGGTTTAAGTACATAGACAATATCCTCATCATCTGGAAAGGGGATGAAAACAGTATGGCAGATTTTGCCAGGTGGATTAACCAGCTCAATCCATACCAGCGCTTCACAAAGACATCAAATAACAAAAGTTTATCCTTCTTTGACGTAAACATCACAGCAAAGGGAGGCAGACTAATGACCTCACTATATACCAAACCCACAGTTAGGAACAGCCTGTTGCACTTTGATAGTGCACATCTGCGGTCCTTGAAGGAGAATCTGCTATGGGACAGTTCCTTAGGGTTTGTGGGAACTGTGCTGACTTAAATGACTACAAAAAAGAGGCCGAGAAATTGACTTGCAAACTACAACAAAGAGCCTATCCTAAAAGAATCAATGATAAGGCACAAAAAAGTTCACAAAACTGAGGAAATATAAATTTTATGGTCAAGAAATGTTCCCTAACGTGTACCCCACCGTCTCCATGTACGAGCTTAAAGTGCATGTAACTTCCCTCCTGTGCCAGCTATGAAGACGCAAATACATTTGCGTCCAACGTTAACATGTCCTCTTTCAGATCCACCCCAAACGGGTTGAATATTCCGTTCCTAAGTATGCCATGCCAACGTCTTTTTGTGGTGTACTTTACACGTTTTTCAGCTCTGGCGAAGTAGGCCCTGAATTCTGCCATCGAGCCTTTTCCTGCCTTCTGACTCTGAATGCCTCAGCCTGGGCTGCCTCTGTACCCGTGACCTCTGCCTTACTCCCTGTGCGGCTAACGGCGCTTAGCTCAGCCTGCTGCCTGCCAAGACTGTATTCAACCTTCGAATTATCTGCTCTGCTCCTCAAAAATACATTCCTGCCTACTAGTTCAAGTAAACATCCTTCCAGCTGCAGAGCAAAGGGCCCGGCCTCACTGTCTCCGTGCAAGTAATTCATAGCTTCTGTTACCATGGTAGGCCCATGCCCCCTCGCATCTCATGCAGACACGTAGACGCTTATACACGCACTCACAGTCAGTATAGAATAGCCTCTGCCCAAGAGACCTTTCCCTCTAGATAGTATGGTTCCCAAACATCAGATATCAGATATGATATAGGAACGAGTTGATCTGACATGCCAGACTTCTGTCTCTTTCCGCTAGTGTAAATGTCAAGTCCCCTGCACCCTCCAGCTTCACGTCAATCACACGTCATGCAGCTGCGCGCGCATCCAAATCTCAGATTTCTGCTGACATTGCAAGATTCTGCTATGTACCCACCTACTTGTGACACTTTCATGTGACGTTTCTAGCACACACCTCTATGTTCACGCCTAGTTCACGCCTTTTGATTACGTATTGCTAACACGTGTGTGTTTTATCTTGTTTCTCTCAGCTGTTACGCCTACTGTATTGGTTTCCATTATATGATTTAAGTATAAAAGTTATGTCTTGTCAATAAAGTATGCTCTATCCCTTCCTGAACCCCAGTGGTGTCAGGAACATGATATCCGGTTCAAGAACCATTTCTTTTTAAGGAATAAAACCCCTAAGAACTCTAACACCACGGACTCTGCGTCTTTCTTTCCGATTGAGTTATTCTATTTTTAGTACTTACCTGCATAGAAATTAAGACGGTAATTAAATATTTACCACATTATTTTGGCGCCCGAACAGGGACCATGTCCAGCCATTGCCGCAACAAAGTTCACCCGTTCGACAGCTTGCTCTACCTGCTCCTCCACCTCCACCACTTCCCACATCTAAGATTAATATACCAAATCCGATTGCGCCTGATCCTAATAAGAGACAAGTTCAGGTACACATACAGACTCCACAGAGAAATAATGCTCAAGCCTCTGCCTCAGGAGGTGCGACAGGAGGTCTCCAGACCCCGCCATCAACACGCAGATTAAACATTAGGGACTTAATGAAGCAACGTACACCCCAATCACCAAGTTTTGACATGCTTAAAGAACCCCTTCCAATTTGCAGATACGATCCAGTACCCGGAAAAGACGATAGAATGTTGTTAGCATCACTACGCTTACGACAAGCTACAGATTACCTAGTGTTATTCCCAGGGATGGCTGATCACCTAGATAGAATATATCATTTTGTCCAGACTGGGGAAGATCCTGAAAGTATTAAAGAGGCCCTGGCTCACCAAAAAGTTGATACTCAAGGTTGTATATTACGTTTCTTCATAAATTGCTTAATAAGAGACCGAGACAGGCCTGGAGCAGACAAGGAAGAGATGGAAGCACTAAACAGATGGGGTCAAAATATAGCCGAAGGAAACCATGATAAGCTGAATTGTATAGCAAGCATGTACAAGAAAATCAGAAAAGCAGTAATAGAAATACACGAAAAAGAAAAAGAAAATGACAGGAATAACTCCTCCGAGGAGGACGAACCTGAAGAACCAGAAATGACTAAAGAAATGATAGCGTATGTGGGTAAGGGAAATTACCTTAGGAAAGGCATTCGTCCAGAAAGCAAGAGAGTTTTTCTCTCTGGCATATCAAAACCAAGTTCTCCCGAATATCTGTTTCAAGTTACCGATAAAATTCTTCAAGAACAAATGGGGTATCATGTACTCAATTCCATGGACGAACAAGAACTAGCCCGGTCAGCAGTACTATGGGCTGACAATCCTAGTACATACAATGATGATACAGTAGCACAGACATTTCTGAACCTTTCCCCAGACGAGCAGAGATTAGCCGGTGTGTACATGATTCAGCATCTCATCACGTTATACAGACAACAACATTCTGATCCAGGTCCCTTACCTGATACATTAGAAGCACTACTTATGAATAGATGGAGAGGCCTAAGTACCAAGTTAATTCAAATAATTCTAGAACAACGCCGCAGATATAACACTTTCTTAGGCCCACAATATGTTTCAGCTCCGCCCCCAGAAAGAAAAATGTTTCATTTTGACAGGCAGAATCCTTTACGAGAAGTACACCCAGTTATGAATGCCAATAACGCCTTGGAACGTGTGTTTGTGTACACACCTTTAACAAAGTTAGAATTGTTAGAAATGAAGAAACTAGTACCCTGTCATGATAAAGACCCTGCAGGTTTTCACCGAGAACTTAAAGACATGTTACTCATGGGAGATTACACGTATACGGATATTATGAAATTGTTAAAAGTACTGCTGCCCACCGGCATTTACGAGAAACTGAAGGAAAAAGAATGGGAGGTGGGAGATAAAAAGATTATTTGGACTGAAATAGAAGACGAGGAAAAAGGTCGTACTCCTGGGCTAGGCCTTGGGGACAAAGCTAAAGCATTACCAGGTTTAATAGTACAGGTCTTGCCAAGATTATTGACAACTAAAAAGGAAGACTGGGACGCAATCTCAGCCTGTAAACAGAAACACGATGAAGATACTAGTGACTTCTATTCAAGATTCGAGAAATGTTTCATTATTAATAGTGGCCTAAAACCAGGTAGCGAGTCATACCCACATCTTTTTGTAACAAAATTAGTCGAGAATTCCCTGACACAAGTTAAGAATCGTGTATATAAAGTTGAAAGTACATGGCAAGCAAATACGCCATCCCAGATGTTACAAATGTTACAATACCACAAGAACAGAAATGTTAACATATACACAGATTCACGTTATGCTTTCGGAGTCGTACACGACTTCGGAGTGTTATGGCAAGAACGAGGTTTCTTGACCTCTCACGGTGCCAAGATCCAACACGGTCCCCTTATTCAAGCACTGTTAGAAGCAATACATCTGCCTTCAGGCATTTCCATCATGAAGTGTAAAGCACATACTAAAGTTACAGACTCCATTTCCCAGGGTAACGACCTGGCAGACCAAACAGCAAAACATACAGCATTGACTCACACCCAGACAACGGATGTAACAAAGACAATAGTGCCGACACATTGTATGACAGTTAGGGATCCCACACTAGATGTAATCGATATTCAGACACATGCTACTCCAGATGAAATAAAGAAATGGACTGAACTAGGAGGGATCCAGACAGATCAAGGATGGATGACGAAGGGAAAATCTACATGGTTTCTCCCCGACTCTATGGTTCAAGTCATAATAAATACAGCACATAGTCCTGCACACCTAGGAGAAAAAGCGATGTTAGACAGTTTACAGAATCTCTGGTACAATAAACATTTACGAGCAGCCGCAAAACAGAAAGTGCGTACTTGCATGATCTGTTGTCAGTTCAATCCAGGTAAAAGCGTCCCTGTAGAGCAAGGTGGATTTCATCCTCCCGATCACCCTTTTGAAGTCCTCCAGATGGATTATATCCAGATGGACCGTTGTCGAGGATTCAAGTACGTCCTCGTAGTTGTTTGTGCACTTTCCCGTTGGACCGAAGCATATCCAGTCCCAGACTACACTGCCCCGACCACTGCCAAGCAGCTGGTTCGAGAATTCTTCCCACGGTACGGCTTGCCTCGTATCGTGTACTCAGATAACGGACAGCCATTCTCATCCGAGCTCATGAAGCAGGTTTCACTTCTGCTAGGATATCAGTGGAAATTCCATTGCGTCCGACATCCCGAGGCAGCTGGCCTTGTAGAAAGGCATAACCAGACACTGAAAACACGTCCTGCGAAAATATGTAAGGAGAAAGGGGTCGACTGGATAGTCGCCCTGCCAGTTGCACTGTTCTATATGAGAATGGTCCCCCATTCGAGATCAGGACTATCCCCGTATGAGGTGGTCTTTGGCCGACCACCAAGTATGTGGGGGACGCCCATGCCTAAGAAAATAACCGATGTTGACTGTAATATGCTGACAGATTACCTTGCCTCCTTGATGTCTGCACTCCAATCATGTCGTTCACAGGTTGCCGCAGCCTTTCCCGACAACACTGATGTGAAGCCACACGATGTCCGTCCTGGTGATACAGTCTTGATACGAAATTTCGACAGGAGGAGTCCGCTGGAGCCCCATTGGCAGGATCCGAAGCTCGTCCTTCTGACCACGAGGACTGCAATTAAAGTTGAGGGCCGAAAGGGGTGGATCCATACGAGTCATATTAAAAAATGTAATGAACTGTTGCCAGAAACGGACTCTTCCACCCCCTCAAAGGACTGCCCCGATTCTAGTGACTTTAAAATTCCCAAGAGAGAGAAAACTCCGCAAGAGGAGTATAAATCCAAATTACGGTCTAGCAAGTCAGACAGTTTAATTGTTTAAGTCCTCCCCTAGGTGAATCGGTTAAATTAGTTTCTGACATGTATCCCCTAGACCGAGATAGAGAGAGAGAGAGACAACTCAAGAAACGTGCATATTGTAAATCACTTCGTAGTCACTGTATAGTGACGTTATTGGTTATGTTTTTTCTAAGCCTTTTGATTATTGCTGCCAGTATATTGCTGCATATATATTACCCTATCTTCAAGCGTGAACAATCTGCTTACAATGTCACTGCCGAACATAAATTTTAGCGAATTACCCCCACATGAGTTATCTTACAGACTTGCGCTGCGCAACAACACATTCATTAGTATGTTACATCACTCCCATCAGACTAATAATGCTACAAACTGTTGGATATGTGGCCGACTCCCTCCCTATCAGAAATACAAGGGAGTTCTGCCTCTCTTTCCATACCCGTTCACTCACAATGGCTCATGTGGAGCATGGTTTAGATTAATTAATTCTTTAGATCCTGATATTGCTGTTTTCGAAGGAAATTGGGTTTGGGGAAACCTGAACTTAGTCCTGCTTAACGCCTGTTATCCTGACAAGAAGGGACTTCCCACTAGGATAGGAACTGATCTTGAAAATGAAGTATATGGATTAGGTAATTATACAATTAACCTCATGATTCTTACTGTTGAATCCGAAGCTGCACCAGTTTTGCCTGCTATGTCAGTATTACCAGTCACAGGTGACTTATGTGTCAGAAAGAAGGGTTCAGAATCAGTACACTTAGGTCATAGTAAATGTACTACTGTGGTCGAATTCAGTGATCAAGGCAAGTCTTCATTTAGAGCTACTCGTCATTCCTACTTTGTTTGTGGCCATACCGCATACATACGCTTACCTCCAGATTGGGATGGTACCTGTTACATTGCATTCCTTCTGCCACCCGTTTTCCTGGCCCCTCCTGATTATCACAGAAATACAAATCTAGTAAAGAATAGACTCCGAAGAGATCTCCCGATTGTCGACTATACTGAAACGGCATGGGAGCAATACACAGATTTCAATAAAGGTTTCTTCCCCTACTTAGGTACTGTCTTTAATAGTAAACTGATTCGAAAATTAACTAGAACCCTCGAAGCAGTAGTGAATGAAACTACCTCCACTCTAGGCAACTTAACAGAGGAGCAATCTGCCATGCGGGTTGTTGTTCTTCAAAATCGTCTTGTTATTGACGTCATCCTAGCAGATAGGGGCGGAGCCTATAAGGTCATCGGGTCAAGTTGCTGTGTTTTCATTCCAGAAAACGCGCCAACAGTATATAAGGCTATCACACGTCTTCATAAAATTGCAAGTTTGATACATCAGAATCCCAGGACCTGGACTTGGTCTGGTTGGTTCTGGACAACGTTGACCGCTTGAGGATGGAAGATCCTATCCTTCCTAGGCATTGCCCTTCTCATAGTATTCAGTTGCTGCCTGTGCCTACAATGTGGGCCAGCGATTTGTGGTCTGTGTGCCACATCATGTATTCCGCATTCAAGTTTTCACTCAAAACGCGAAAAGAAGAAAGAAGAGCAAATGATGTTACACGAACAGACTGATCGATTCATGAGGATCGATATATCATGAAGGGTCCGTAGGGAACAAGGAGGGAATGAGGAAATATAAATGTTATGGTCAAGAAATGTTCCCTAACGTGTACCCCACCGTCTCCATGTACGAGCTTAAAGTGCATGTAACTTCCCTCCTGTGCCAGCTATGAAGACGCAAATACATTTGCGTCCAACGTTAACATGTCCTCTTTCAGATCCACCCCGAACGGGTTGAATATTCCGTTCCTAAGTATGCCATGCCAACGTCTTTTTATGGTGTACTTTACACGTTTTTCAGCTCTGGCGAAGTAGGCCCTGAATTCTGCCATCGAGCCTTTTCCTGCCTTCTGACTCTGAATGCCTCAGCCTGGGCTGCCTCTGTACCCGTGACCTCTGCCTTACTCCCTGTGCGGCTAACGGCGCTTAGCTCAGCCTGCTGCCTGCCAAGACTGTATTCAACCTTCGAATTATCTGCTCCGCTCCTCAAAAATACATTCCTGCCTACTAGTTCAAGTAAACATCCTTCCAGCTGCAGAGCAAAGGGCCCGGCCTCACTGTCTCCGTGCAAGTAATTCATAGCTTCTGTTACCATGGTAGGCCCATGCCCCCTCGCATCTCATGCAGACACGTAGACGCTTATACACGCACTCACAGTCAGTATAGAATAGCCTCTGCCCAAGAGACCTTTCCCTCTAGATAGTATGGTTCCCAAACATCAGATATCAGATATGATATAGGAACGAGTTGATCTGACATGCCAGACTTCTGTCTCTTTCCGCTAGTGTAAATGTCAAGTCCCCTGCACCCTCCAGCTTCACGTCAATCACACGTCATGCAGCTGCGCGCGCATCCAAATCTCAGATTTCTGCTGACATTGCAAGATTCTGCTATGTACCCACCTACTTGTGACACTTTCATGTGACGTTTCTAGCACACACCTCTATGTTCACGCCTAGTTCACGCCTTTTGATTACGTATTGCTAACACATGTGTGTTTTATCTTGTTTCTCTCAGCTGTTACGCCTACTGTATTGGTTTCCATTATATGATTTAAGTATAAAAGTTATGTCTTGTCAATAAAGTATGCTCTATCCCTTCCTGAACCCCAGTGGTGTCAGGAACATGATATCCGGTTCAAGAACCATTCCTTTTTAAGGAATAAAACCCCTAAGAACTCTAACACCACGGACTCTGCGTCTTTCTTTCCGATTGAGTTATTCTATTTTTAGTACTTACCTGCATAGAAATTAAGACGGTAATTAAATATTTACCACAAAACATCCAGAGATCAGCTCTTTTAGAAACTAACCAAAGGCCTGAGACAAACTTGTTGATATGTGTTGCCACATACAATTCATCCTCAAATGAAGTTAAAAAGATCATAAATAAAAAGTGGTCATGCTTGACTTCAAACAAACTAACATTTGAAAGACCAATGCTCTCTTTTAAAAGAAACAGAAGTCTTAGGGATACACTAGTCCATACAGACACATAAAACCTAAGTGCACAAACCAAATGACATTGTGAAACCAACCACCGGTCATGGGCCACTATCTGTGTGGGTTGTGTGTTGTATGCCCAGTTACGGAACAGACAAAAGAGATAGACCTAGGCTTAGGATATCCATGGGAACAACGGGCACACATAAACTGCAATTCTGACAATTTGGTGTACCTGATTGTGTGCCCTTGGCAACTAAGGTATGTTGGGATGACCAGCAGAAAGGTGAAGTTATGAATGAATAAGTGAGCACCATAGCACAATAAGACGATCCATAACAGCAACAAAACTGACGGGTCACTATCTAGACAAGGGCCATAATGACCAAGCCTTAAAATGGACCATCATACAGAAAATCAAGGGGAGTGGAACCCTGACAAAGAGGCCACTAGAAAGGGAACAATGCTGGGTTTATCAGTTGGGGACCCATGGGAATGGATTAAATGATTCCATTCAGTGGAACCAAATTAACCAGAAATGAGCATAAAATAGAGAAGGGGTCTCATGTATCTCTCAGAGACATACTTGAATAACTAACACATATGTGGTGTTAAAGGGGGTGAAAATAATCCTAAGAAAACATATTGACTGGACCCGTACGAGACCAGTCAACACAAGCACTTACATTCTTATTACCGCAACATCCATCTATATGTGGTATAATTATGGGACTTGCCTGAGATTAACAAATCCCATTGACTGGGATCTTGGGCTGAATAAAGTAGTTGTACACCGAAGAATGGGGGTATTACCCCCTTCGCAGATTCCCCTTCATTGACACCATCTTGGAAGGATAACAGTCACTGAGTGAATATTGTTGTAATGAGATTCGAAATTTAAAGGTTGCTTGGTATCAGCAAATACCTCAGAACTACATATCCCAGAATCCTTGCAGCTTCCGTGGAATTCAAGCCCACGAATTATGTACTCCGACGTGCAGACATGCCGTGTGGGCATGGCTACCCCCCAGAAAAACACGGAAATGCTGTTTTGTAAAACACGAACAATACATGCGTCAGGGCGCACGCCCGGGGAGACAGACTGACTAGGTTTGGCTATGGGGCAGGTTCCTTGGCAGAGTAAGTATATGGTGGGGCAGACTGCTGTAAACGTTGCACACAGTTATGCTTTGATCCCAAGATAATGAAACGAGTGACTAAATGCACCAGTGGGGCCTTTTCTTTCTTTGTTTTTTCTCCCTCAACCTTTTTTAATTTACAAACGGCACAGGTTGAACAACCAACAGAGTATGACTAAAGGGCTACCCTTGATATGCTGCAGTCCTCAGTGATGTTTTCAATTTCCAAAAGTAGGGTAAGGGAGAAAGTCAGTTGTGGAAAGTGTGCGTGTACATGATATAATGATGAAAGTCCAGGAACTTTTTAGCCAGCTTTTGGATTGAAACATGTCAACACTAGGGTCATAGGACCATAAAACTCCAATTGACCCCCTCCTTGTTTTAGTATTTCAATATTCCTGACAGTTCCGCTAATAAAGGGATACTGGGATCTGTCTGAGGATTTTTAGATCATTAAAATCCCCTGCCTACATCTTCATAAGATCTTCCTGGATTATGGTTGAGCCCACCATGACCTTTAGGAGTCAGGTTGACCCAATGATGAAGCATGACACTACTAGGGTGTGAGGGTGTAATACTAACAAAATGAAATGTTTCCTTCCACAAAGTCTAGTTGGTAACAACTGCAATGCCTCCACAAACCTTTCCATGTCTAATTAGGGTTAGTTTCAGAGGTCTGTGAATGTGATTTACAAGGCTTTGTGGTACTTTCTGTGGAATAGTGTCTAGCATGGGAGGAAGTACTCCCACCAGAGATTCCCTCTCTGCCCTTGCGGCACAGGAGAAGTTTCTCTTCTCCTTGTGCCTTAGTTTTCTACCCCTTCTTAATGGAACCATGGAACGCTCCAAACTTTGGATGTGTTTACCTTGTTTGTTTGTAAAGTCTTCTACACTACTCATTCGTGTTTCAGCATTGGAAACATGTAATGAGAGATTTTTGTGGTAATTTTGAATTGCCGCCACCTTTAATGAAGAAGATCTGTGTTTGTTTTGGTACTTTGTGCTATATCATGGACAGTATTAAGTTTGAGTGATATAGTTTCTAAAGTTGAAGCAGAGTCAGAATAACCCTTAGCTGGTAAGTCTGTCGTAGGTGAGGTCTGTTTGGATTGTTTCAAATTCCCCTTATCATCCCTGTCCTTAGTGGTAACACCCATACCTTCTGCAATTGGTAATGATCACAAAAATCGCCACTAAATGACTTAAAATGTGTAGAAATTACGCTGTAGCAAGTATTCTCAGAGTATTGTAGGAATTAATCAGGGAAAACGAGGTATTAATGCCAGACAGAAAGAAGGTCAACATATCAATAAAATATGTGATAATCACCACACGCTGAGAGAAACTCCTTGAGTAAAATAGAATCTTTTGACTGACAGGGTTTCACACCATGAGAAAACCAACAGCGATAGTCAGTTGTAGCCTTCAGTAATGAATGAGTTCCATACATCCAACATTAAAAGGATAAGACCAAAAGCAGTGGAATGATCTTAAAAACTAAAGCAAGCAGGACTTTTGAAATGTGAGGAAGTTAACAGATGGTTCAACACATAATCACCACAGCTCAATAATAACAGCGGATAATAGACACAAAACTGCTCATGTGGTAGTTCAGCACCATTAAAGTACATCTAAACGCTGTTCTTGAGGCCAGAAATTAAGAGATATTTTCCTCAAAAAGATCCTGTCAGCGGCCGCCATTTTGAAAATGCTAATGACGTGATGGAAAAAGTCTCACTCACTAGATTGTAAAAAATAGCGGGTCCTGACATAAAAAGTCCTAAAATTGGCATTTACAATACCTCAGGCTCAACAGAGGGATTACGCCTAGGCAAGAAGTACAAGAGCATATTCCATTTCTTGCCCTCCGTGTCATGGTGAAACTTCCGTAATAGGTGCCATTTCAGAGCCCTGACATAGTGAGCAACAGCTTCGAGTTAGGCCACAAACGGAGACGCCGACCAACTAATTTCTAATTCGTCCCCCAGGCACACACGCTGTTCCGTGGCTTATCTCAATCCAATGGTGATCGAAAATCACCCGACACGCATGATAATTTGAGCATCCGCACAGGTGATATCGCAGAGCTCAGGAAACTGCGGCCATCTTCGTTGAATGCTAATCCACGCAACCAGCATTTTCTTGTTCAAACCCTTGTATGCCTGTAGCCTATTCCTGGGTTCCCATGACAAGGTGTAGGTCATAGATGATCTTTGTGTATTCCTTCCAGACAACATAACAATAGAGGGTCTTACTTTCTCATCTATCACACTTGCACTTCAAGGGTACTGCGTTAGCTCACACACAAAGGTCTTCACACTTGCCTATTGTGCCAGCAGACAGACTGAGACCAGGACAGGGTGGCAGAAAATACTGAACACCTCTGTAGAGGGAAACTCCAGAAGCTTCTCCCACTTCAAATAAGTCTCCAGGTATAACTATTGGACCCTCAGTCCCACTCTTTAGATCACTTCTGGACCTGTGGAAGACTCAGAAAAAGGACTGCTCTGCTGCAATAAGGACAGCTCTCCTGCCCTACTGTCTGAGTAAGAAGAACTGGACCTCCACTAAGAACCCAGGACCAGCAGAGTGACTCAAAGGGTTAGATGGCAGCCTCCTAATTAGAGCCTCAGGGACAGAAACTCTCCAACCATGTTGAACCCTGCATCTTAACTTTTAATGCTGTCAGTCCTAACCCCCCAAGTGGTGCTTCTGCAGTTCTGTGACTTTGGAAGTGGGCATAAAGGTGCTCTGCCAGCCCAGCTTTGGTCCCCATCAGAACCAACACAGTGTAATGTAACCTGATCTACCCCTTGCAGTTGTATGATAGAGGCATGCAAAGCTCAACCACATGTGCCTCTACCACGCAGTCCGAACCACAAATGTGACTTAACAAAGCATTCCTTTACAACGCATGCCTTTACCCTTCAATATTGTGGTAAAGGCATGAATGGTAAGGGTGTATGCATGGCTAAGTTTGCCACTACTCCGACCCCCATCACCTCCAAGCCCTCAATTACAAACCCCCTATCTGCCCCCCTGCAATGAGTCCTAAATTACAAACCCTTACCTGCCCCCCCACCCTGAGCCCTAAAAGTGTCCCATTCCCTAAATACTCCTTAAACTTAGCCCTTAATAACTACCCCGACCCCACTGCCCTGAGCCCAAAGAACGTGTCTC
The DNA here is from genome assembly GCF_964263255.1 of Lissotriton vulgaris. Taxonomy (NCBI): domain Eukaryota; kingdom Metazoa; phylum Chordata; class Amphibia; order Caudata; family Salamandridae; genus Lissotriton; species Lissotriton vulgaris. The sequence goes on along the minus strand of NC_141695.1, from coordinate 1,212,247,001 downwards.
TACCTTAAAAGTACCCTAAACCCCTCCCCCTCCATGAGCCCTAAAATGTTGCCACCAACCCTCAGAAAGACACTCTCAGACCTGACCCCAGCCTCACTTACCTGCCAGTGTACGCTTCCCTTTCTGATGGTCCTGTTCCTGTTTCGCGTCCCCGCCCATGGCGAACACTAGAGAGCATTCACCTTAACCACGCATACGTGTGCTTTAGAGACAAATGCGTTATTTCCGAAGTGTATTATGCTTGCAGGTTTGCGAAATGAGTGGCTCTGGCCATGTAGTTCTGGAAGTTTCCAACCCTCACAGCACCTCATTGGAACTGACGCAGCAAGATGCAAGTCGATGAAGGCCCCCACATTGCTCCTCGGAATCAGTGCTGCACATCACAATATCCTGCATCAAGGACATAATGTACAATTCCCAGCGGGTCTAACCTGGTCCCTATATACAGTCCGCACTCCATCGTGCTCAGCCTGTACCTGTGACTTTTTCCTGGTCCACCGTGACCAGATAACGACAATTGGCGATGTTTTTTTCTGGTTCTACTGAATTGTTTTTTCTTTCTTTTTGATGTCAAATAATTTATCACATTTTACTCTATTTTTCTAAACTCGTGTATGATATTTCTTGCGTTGTGTTGTCACTTTATTACTCTTTGTATGCTTTAAAAACACTTTACACATTGCCTCTAAGTTAAGCCTAGCTGCTTCTGGCCCAAGCTACCAAAGCGTAAGCACAGGTTAATTTAATGACTTCTTGTTCATCTGACACCGATTGTGGATGTTTTCTTGAGAAGGGTTCACCCCCAAATAACAGCCCAATTTCTGATAGAAGCACACCACCCTGAGCAATTTTTGTCCTGTCGCCGATGAAAATGACGTGAGAGGCACCAATTCCTTAGTAACCACAGTCTTGCCAGATATGGTTGCACAGTGAAAGTCTTACACTGCTGATTATAAGGCCAGCGGTATTCGAATGTAGCTATGACAGCTCTTCTAGAAGAGACAAGAACGAGAAAGATTACATAGGCTCGTACAACTGGATATAGGAATGGGGAAATAAAAATGCTATTGGTATGGAGGAGCATAAAAAAAATAAACTAGGTTGAGAAGAGGGACATTGTGCCACGTGTACCTTTTCCGGAGCTTGGACAAACATTCCAGGTTTTAATGCTGTGCGCACATGAAACGTCCAAACGTGGGTGGAGCGTTCCGCCTCAGTGAGAGCGCTAACACTATAAAGAGGTGGACAGGTGGAGGAAGGCCTTGCGGGGAGTCGACGCTGAATGCTTGGATTCAGCAGGCATCGATAGTTAGCCCTCTCCCAACCATGAGGGCCTCCACGGCTTTCCTGCTGGTGGCCGTTGGCTGCTGCTTCAGTAAGTGACCCCGTGACAATATGCCAAAATCTGTCATGCTTGTAGACAGTACTCTAATGCTGCCTCTGTTTAATCTGTGGACCTGTTCTAGCCTACGAACGAGCTTTTTTAGAGCGGTGCATTTTTATTTCTAATGTTGCTAATGGTACTGGTAGCTTAGAAGACTATGCTTTTGGTACGCACGGCAGAACCTTACAGTAAGTAGACCAATAGAGACTTGGCAGACATATGTTTTTATCAAATGGCCTAGAGGGGTATTTGAAGTTATCACAAATCGATGATGAGGTGAGTTGGCAATCCAGGCATTTCCGTCAGGGTTGGAGATCTTGCTACATATTTCCACATATACAATGCGGAACAATAGAGGGACATGCGCACACTTTTCAGCAAAAGTCAAAACTATTTAAAAAATTATAATAATATTTATATATTTTTTAACTTCTTGCCCTACAGCCTGACACTTTAAAATGTGGGTTAAAATGTTTCTTTTCCTTTAGGTGGGACAGCATGACAACTATAAGGACTCTTTGACAAAGAGTCTTGGGATTTATAGGGGAGCAGGAATCCGAGTGGGGTCATGAACACATCAGCAGAGTACATGAGGGTGGCTCCTGCTGGCAGCAGTTTGTCCTATGTTGTTAGTGACTCCAGTATCTTTTGCACCGGTACTGCCTCAAGAGGGAGGAGAACATATGATTAATGCACACTATGGAGTTAATTTTTATTTCAGTGTCTTGGACAGAATGGCCCCAAGTGAAAAATATTAAGGGGCAGATTTACAAGAAAGTGGCGCATATAGAGATGCGTCACTGTCCTTGCGCTACCCTAAAAAAATGCTTGCACCACCATGGATGCGTCGTATTTACAATAAGACGCACCATGGCGGAAGGATTGACAGATGCGTTAGACATTCTGACCCATCTGTTGGGGCAAAAGTCATGCATTGCTGGAGTTGTGTCTCAAGCATGACACAACTCTAGCAATGCATTTTGTGGCCTATTCCCACTACACTGCATCACTCCTTACGCCTGCTTCAAGTAGGCGTATGGTGGCATCCTAAAAGTGGTGCAGTGAAATCTTGTAGATTTCACTGCGTCACTTTTACGAGGCTTTCCTGCATAGGAACACCCCATGCATAAATTATACCTGACGCAGGTATAATGTGACGCAGTGCTTTACAACATGACGCATCTCCCTAGATGCGTCACGTTGTAAATGCGGCACCTTGTTGTCGCCGCTTTTGCATCATAAAAAGTGACGCAATGGCAGTGCAAAGAGGCGCAAGGCGCTTCTAAATCTGCCCCTTAGATGTACGTAGGTGTCACTTACGCTTGTAATACTTTTCTCTTACTCTCAGCTCAATCCTGCATTTGGAGAAAGCCAGGAGTAAGTCACAACTACTCACAGTCACAACCAAGCCCAGGATCCTTTTATTGGTGGCAAATCAGTAGGCTGTAAAGGCTGCTGGTCAACAAGAAACAATAAAATGCAGGTTAATTGACCTTTTAAGGGAAATGTTAAGCAGAAGCTATCATAACTTAGTGCATGATAGGAAATGATTGAGGCTATTCAGAAATTACATTCCTTTCCTTTAAGATCAGATGCCTTGGTCATAAACGTCAGGAGCATAACAAGGGGTCCTCAGCCCTTTAGACTTCTGAGCTATGTATGGCGATCGTCTAATACTTTTATATAATTGTGGTGTCCCCAGGCCCTACAGCATGCAGCACTGAGAGAACAATAAACGAAACACTGCATGTTAAACTTGTTGCCAAAAAATCATTTAAAGTTGAGGAAGTTGATTTTGAGCAATTCTGAGCCAGCAAATCACGGGAGGGGACCATGAGGTCATTGCAGAGCTATTGATCAGCTGCTCCACTGGGTCAAGAGAAGTACCCTGGTGTCGTAGCTCCCTGGAGTGGGGTAAAGGGGGCGAATGCTGTGCCTGCTGCAATGCTGACGCGCATAGTAAAGCTGCATGTTTTAAGGGAATCGAGCGTCTCTTTTGTTTGAAATGTTGTGCTACAGCACAGAAGAGCATATTTAAATATTGTAATAGGCAGTATAAATAATTAGAGATGACTCTGAAAAAGAAAAAAAAATAGGTCCATGTCTATTTCTCCACGGGATCTAAGATAATTAAATGAGTTCCCAATTTTGTGTGCCTTGAAAAATTCCACAGTTACATTTTAACAGATACAATCGGTTGAAATATACTGGGGAAAAGGTCCAGTGAATTCTGATACATTCTGAATTTTTAAAGAAAATAGATAATTGGACAGGTGATTCCCAGTTTTCTTGGAGAACTATGTGACCTATAAATATGTAACCATGCGGCGTCGCAATTTACAGGTCAGGTAAACACTTCACTCCCCCCAAGCTCAAAGCACTCCTCCCCACCCCCTGGTCACATGGATTTTGTTTTCTTTGTGCTAGCATTGTCTATTTAAAACATATTCCTCCTGGGTAACTTTACTTTTGTTCTGTCACATTTCTTTTGTTAAGCATCTACTGATGAAGCAAGGGATGTGTTGTGAACTATACCACACCCTCCACCCAAAACACATTATTCCCTATGGTGAACAACCTTTACAACGAAACTTTAACAACGCACTACCATTACAACGCGGTCATTACAACGCAAACCATTACAACGCATTGCGCTGGGCGGCGCTCTAGGGTAGGGAATAAGTTTAATTTGCTATCCAACACCTTCCCTAGTGTCCACGGGACTGGAGTTGGAATAGAAAATTAAACTTTTCACTATCCAGCACCTCTTAAGCGCTATGCGTTGTGAAGGTATGCGATGTGAAAACAGTGTTGGAAAGTCAGGCGTTGTAATAGCCTGCGTTGTAACGTCATACATCCTAATCCCTATTACTATCACCATTACTCTCCTCGCCTCCTGCCTCTTACTCCATTACATCCACATGTTTTTCTAGACATGTGCTCTTGCTTTTCTAATCTAGAATTGTAGGATAGGTTTCAATAGTATCTGTAATCAGCAAAAAGATGTTAACAAATGTGTGTATTTCACGAAATAAGAGCTTCATTTATGAGGAACTGGCAGAGGGCAGGGCATCAAGGCTTCTTGCTGTGCTGCCCTATGCCAATGTGAAAGGGCAGGAATGCCCTGGAGTTATGAAATATGGTACATTTCTGTCCTTTCCTGATGATCTGGTGTAGATGTTGCTGCCAAGTGCGAATACAGGCACCCTTGCACCATGGTGGGACGGTGTCTGTATTCCAGGAAGAGGCACTTTCCTGCACAGTAAAAACAATCCAGAGAGCCATTTTCCTCTTTCTATGTGTGCTGAAGACTTCAGCAAACATGGAAAGAGAAAAACGAGGAGAAATAAAATAAAACATCCTTATTACGCCTGCTCTAGGGAGCCATAAGGGGTTGGCACTGCCTCAGGTTTACATGATTAAGTAAATCTGGGGCAGTGTCAAAATCCCTAGGTGTTGCATGGAAAAACCCATCGCAACGCCTCCCTGCAGCAGAGTAAGGCAATTAATTAACCTGCTCTGCTTTGTCTTACTCAAAATCTATGAGGCCATGCAAATCTAGGCAATGTGGTTTTGCATGGAGATGCTGGCACCGCCGGAGATGTAGAAAAAGTGATGCTCTGGCGGCGCAAGCCTCTCATAAATAAGCCCCTAAAGGTGGACAGTACCTGGTTCAGGGCAGACATTTTGAAATTGTGCCCATGTATGCATTTGCTTGATCCCTTTAGCAACAATTTATCCACCAAAGACAAAAAGCAGCAGCGGGTCCTCAAACGCCGCACCTTAGTCCCAGTTCAACAGTGATTATAGAGTTTTGTGCAAACAACCCCTGCGTCAGCTGCTGAATGACGCAACAGAGGTCCAGATCACTAAAATGTTTATGGGTTTGGTTGGGGGTGCACGTAGTAAAAAGAGTCCAAAGAGAATGACATTTATATGCAAAAAGTGTCTTCTTTAGTTGAGTTTTCTTCTCAAAAAACGGCTTCACATTTATCAACATATATCAACCATGTATGTATGTTGATAAATGTGAAGCTGTTTTTTGATAAGAAAACTCAAATAAAGAAGACACTTTTTGCATATAAATATAATTCACTTTGGACTCTTTTAACTACGTGCACCCCCAACCAAACCCATAAACATCCCTTAAGCAACAAGTTAGGTAACAAACCAGGATCTGTTTGTAAGGTGCAAATTTTAAAAAAAAAACCTGCATTGAAGCATTATTGACATTTGAATTCTCATCAGGGCTTGATGTTTTATCAAATGTATTTATGGATTTATATTGTATCTAACCAGCTGCGCCTGACGACTCTTCAGAACGTCATAACAATTACAATAAATTAAGTTAAATTAAGTTAGGGTTTACAAATGAATGTGTTGGAAGAGAGAGCCTGAGATCGAACAGGTCTTCCTACACCTGTAATATCTTTGAATTTTTAATCCACTGGTTCAGCAATGGTGAACCTCTTCTACTCCCTGTAATTAAAGGAATATCCCAGAAGAAATATCGCCCTCATTTACTAATATTCTAATGATTGTATAGGGTTGCATTCTGGCAGCCTGGTTCTCTGCCTTCGAGTCCTGAATACAATCATTTTATCTAAAATGCAGGCCAAGGAAAGGTGACATTTTATTGCTGATAACAATCTTTGAGATAAAAAAGTTGATTAACCCCTCAGCTCGTCATCAGCCACGGGGGCGTGTGCGGATGACGAGCTGAGCTCGTCATCTAACGCGGCTTTTTGAAAAAAGCAGCGTTGCGCAAAAATCACCACAGCAGCGATGCGGTTAAAACATTTCTAAGTTGAGCATAGAATAGGCGGTGGCTGTCCTTGGTTTGAAGGTTAGAGCTTTGCTACGGGTAAGTGAAGCTGTTAGTCACAAGAAAGAGTGAGGAAAATGGCAACACATTTGGTTAGTATGGACAGTAACCATTGTGCAAAGGTCTGATTGAGTGAAATCAAAACGGTAGTGGCGGGGTTAAGAGAGCACTGTAATGGGGTCTTCTTTGTACGTTCATAAAAGGGGAAAGGGCATCGGTAAATAAAGAATGAAATTAAAACAGATATATCTTGGGATTTCCAAAAAAAGCCAGGAATTAATGAAAAATCAATAAAAAACGAAATAGCAATAGCGCCATGAAAGTAATCACTCCTGACAAAGGCATGTGGAGACTTTGGAGAGCTTGTGAAATGTGTTCCACGGGGTGCATAACCCATGGCAGGAGATACCACCAGCCACACTGCATGCCTGTAACACCCAGAGGTCTACAGATATGGTACAGTCATGCGGCGCAGAAGCAGCAAGTCACCTTCCTGTGCTGTGTGTCAGGGAAAGGGCAGGAATGCTCCATATTATAATAACATGGCACATTCCTGCATTGCCATATTTATAATAATATGGCACATTCCTGCATTGCCATATTTATAATAATATGGCACATTCCTGCATTCCGTGTTGTTGTTTTGTTGCCATTTTGATTGCGGCAACACAGTCACCCTTGGACTATTGTCCAAGGGTGCCTGCGCTGTAAGGAAGATTGATTTTCCACACAAAGGGGCACCTTTCTGCACAAAAGCAATCCCCTGAGACATTTTCTTCTTTCTATGTGTGCTGTAGAATGCAGCCCACATCAAAAGATGAAGTAATGAGTAGAAATAAAGATATTTCTCACTGTTACGACTCACCAGGTAAGGCATAGCATTTTGGCTCATTCCCTGGTCTACCGCTTTTGGTAAATTTGGAAATGCATCCAAATCCATGGATGTTGCATGGGAACACCCAAGCGACACACATGTAGTGCCTCCCTGGTGCTGAGTAACGCAACAGGGCGAATTGCACAGCATTGCTTTACTCTCCAGGTTAATCAAGCCACTCAGGGCCATGCAAGGTGGATTTGCCTGGATAGATAAATCACAATTTGGGCTTGTATCGCACATGCACCACATTTCCTTAAGCACATGAAATGCAGCCCCATTCATAAATATGCCCCCCAGTTAATAAGTCAACTTACTTATGGAAAACTGTTTTTCTGACTCTCCTAGTTTCAAACATACATGGCATGTTTTACGCACATATCGTTATGGCAGGTACCTGAATGCAACATATTCAGTTGCCTTACAAAAAGTTCTACGTATTGAGGAAGACTCAACATGCTACCAAATCTATATTTACATATGTAATCCGACTGTTGTCTCTACCTGCTCCCACACTAGCAAACAACACCTGAATAGTGTTCTGCGCGATTAGCTTCTCTCCAGCAGTACAGTCATCTAATAGCTTCCTTTGAAGGTTCACCATGTCTACACAGTATGGTATGTACGACTGGCATATACCAGCCAAATATATACACATGCAACTGTTCATAAAGGAGAAGGTGGAAACTGTTCTTAAACTTTTGCTTTAAGAATCATTCTCAAATGATCTCCTTTGGCAGAACCCTTAATTTGTTTGATAATAAAAGAAAGACATAGGGACATATGCACAAGCTCCTAGCACCACCGAAGCGTCACTTTTTTGACCCTCTGGTGGCAGTATGCCCTGCACCTTGCTTGCAATGTAACTTTAAAGCAACTTTCTGTGGCTTACCGCCGCTTTCACGCTGGTATCTGCATTAACGTGGCGTGCAGTGGGTGTTGCTATGGGCATTCCACCTCAAACCCCCTGCTATTTGACGTTGCCTCAGATTTACAAGGAGGTGTAACTCTGTGGCATCACCAAAAACTAACACTTTGCAAGACAAGGCGTTAGAAAGGCGCACAAGGAGAAATGTTTTTTGTTTCTCAGCGTTTTTGCTTTTGCTGTGTGTGCTGCGTTTTGCCAGAGTGCAGCGCTGCCCAAATGTGGCACAGCTCCGCGCTCTGACATTTTCTAGTAAATATGCCCCATAGTGTGTCACAATTGCCCATTGCTAAATGTATTAACCTTTGAATAAAATCTAAATAATAACCTGAACCTTCAAAGTGTACATTTCCAGAGAAGCTTGTAAAACCTCTGAGGTTAGCTATTATTCAGCAATGGATTTCTAAAAGCTAAACCAAAACTGACCTTTCTATTTGCATTACGGGATTGTTGTTTGCCCAACATTGCTGAAGTAATTTCAAAATTACTTGCCATATTACTTAATGAACAGTCTATTCATAAATGTTGAGCATTCTAATTGCAATACGAGTCTATTGTTTATACTGCCTTGCTGGTACTTATTTCAACAGTCCCTGATTTCAAAAGGCAGAATGTGTTTTTAATGAAACCCTGCCTTTTCTTAATCCCTGTATTTTTAAATACACAACGAATGACATTTCTCTTCTATTTACTGCAATTAATCATTTTAGTTCAGCATTGCACTTACTGTTTTCAATAAACCTGTTTCTATATAAAATATTAGTCACGAGTATTGAGCTAATCAATTTAAATATCAAAAATAACAATATATTCATAATTTACTCTTCTTTAAAAAAATATTTTCTATGAATCTAACAAATCTCCCGCATAGCAGCGGGCCACCACCATTAAAACAACGAAAAGATGTCACAGCAGGCGTGTGGCAGGATTTGAACCAATGCAGTATATATAGCGATCTTAGCAAGTTTCTCCATTTTCGAAACAAAGTCGGACAAGAGCACAGTAAATAAATCACGTTTCTGCTTGCACTCGTGCATTTTTTGCTCAGTTTGGCAATCGCTTGTAACTCCGTCCCACCCCCCCCCGAAATTTCACCATTGGCAATTTAAAGAAGCAAAGACTAATAATTATTATTAAAAAGAAGTAAAAAAAAAACAGTGCGCTACAGGTGTCAAATGTACATTTGGGTCAGGCCTAGCGAGAATTAAGTAAGGCACGCCAACCTTGCTTTCTTATGTGCAAAAACTGAACTATCATTTCACGATGGCTAATTCCAAGCTAGAATTCTTCATGACAACGTTTCTCTCTTGTCTACAGATGCTGCAGCTGGACTCTGGTTACCGACTCTGGGTTCCTCCCAGTCCGGCAAAGCTAAATCAAAGGGTGAGTGTTTATGTGTCTGTTCTAAACTCTAGAGCATGGGTACTCACAAACTTTCTCTCGGGGACCAAATTTACAGGGTGGTTTGTGGCAGAGGGCCGCACCAGTGGGGGTGGGGTCAGTGGGGAGGGGGCGGGGCTAGAGAAAAAAAACCTGTGACCATGAGGTTGAACACAGGCCCCTGTAGCGGATACCCTCGTTCGCTGAGCCACAAGACCCGGCATACACACATCTTTCTCTTTCTCTCTCTTCTCTCTCTCTCTCTCTCTTTCTCTCTCTGTTTCCCTCTGTATCACTCACTGTCACTGTCTCCCTCTCTCTGTCTCCCTCCCTCTGTCTACCTCTATCTGTCTTGCTTCCTCTGTCTCCCTCCCTCTGTTGCCCTTCTCCCTCTGTCTGTCTCCCTCCCTCTGTCTGTCTCCCTCTATCTGTCTCGCATCCTCTGTCTCCCTCCCTCAGTTGCCCTTATCCCTCTGTCTGTCTTCCTCTGTCTGTCTGTCTCCCTCTGTCTTTCTCCCCCAGTCTGTCTCCCTCCCTCTGTCTGTCTCCCTCTGTTTCGCTCTGTCTGCGTCCCTCTTTCTCAGTCTCCCTCTCTCTCCCTCCCTCTGTCTGTCTCCCTCTGTCTGTCTCCCTCTGTATCACTCACTGTCACTGTCTCCCTCTCTCTGTCTCCCTCCCTCTGTCTACCTCTATCTGTCTCGCTTCCTCTGTCTCCCTCCCTCTGTTGCCCTTCTCCCTCTGTCTGTCTCCCTCCCTCTGTCTGTCTCCCTCTATCTGTCTCGCATCCTCTGTCTCCCTCCCTCAGTTGCCCTTATCCCTCTGTCTGTCTTCCTCTGTCTGTCTGTCTCCCTCTGTCTTTCTCCCCAGTCTGTCTCCCTCCCTCCCTCTGTCTGTCTCCCTCTGTTTCCCTCTGTCTGCGTCCCTCTTTCTCAGTCTCCCTCTCTCTCCCTCCCTCTGTCCGTCTCCCTCTGTCTGTCTCCCTCCCTCTTTTGCCTTCCCTCTGTTGCCCTCCTCCCTCTGTCTGTCTCCCTCTGTCTGTCTCACTCCCTCTGTCTCCCTCTATCTGTCTCGCTTCTTCTGTCTCCCTCTGTCTCTGCCCCTCTGTCTCTCTCCCTCTGTCTCCCTCCCTCTCTCTCTCCCTCAGTCTCCGTCCCTCTGTCTCCCTCTCTGTCTCCCTCTGTCTGTCTCCCTCCCTCTCCCTCTGTCAATCTCCCTACCTCTCTCTCTCCCTCTCTCTCTCCCTCTGTCAGTCTCCCTTCCTCTCTCTCTCCCTCTGCCTGTCTCCCTCTGTATCCGTCCCTCTGTCTCTCTCCCTCTGTCTCCCTCCCTCTCTCACTCTGTCTCCCTCTGTCTCCCTCCCTCTGTCTCCCTCTCTCTCTGTCTCCCTCTCTCTCTCTATCTCCCTCTCTCTCTCTGCCTCCCTCCCTCTGCCACCCTCCCTCGGTCTCCCTCCCTTGGTCTCCCTCCCTCTGTCTCCCTCTGTCGGTCTCCACCTATCTCTCTCTGTCTGTCTCCCTCCGTCTGTCTCCCTCTGTCTGTGTCCCTCTATCTGTCGCCCTCTATCTGTGGCCTTCTCTCTCTCTCTCTCTCTGTCTTCCTCCCTCTGTCTCCCTCTCTCTCTTTCTCCCTCTCTCTCTCTGTCTCCCTCTGTAGCAGCCGGGGCTGAGATAATTTCCTGGGCACTTACACAACTGCACCCCAGTATTTCACAGGTCTTTAAAAGACCATTTACTTGTTAATGAGGCTTTGTTGTATTTCACCTCTTAGCACCCCTGCATCTCCACTCTGACTATCACTCGAATCGTAGTCCCTGCTGTGGCGGGGTTTCCTGACACTCTTCAAAAATAATAAAAAAAGAAAACAACGGTACAATGTCTGCAAAGTTTGCGGGCCGTGAAGAAAGGCTTGACGGGCTGCTGGCGGCCCACGGGCCGTACTATGAGTACCCATGCTCTAGAGTTTTTTATAGGGTGCATTTTATACCTACACATTTTTGTTCATTATGACTACAGCATAGATAGATGCCTAAATCAGTCACAGGGTGCTAACTGGTTACACTTGTTTTTCGTGTTTCCATTTGTCTGTCATTCGGTTATCTGTACTAAGCCAGCTAGTAATGTTAATAACACCTCTCGAGATCTCTTTCTAGCAATGTTTCCAATGTTTTCATTCTTTCCTATTTAATATGAGTTAGGTCTAATGAGACTCAAGCTGTGCCCGAATGCAATAATATTTTTCCTGCGTTATACGTGCTTGTTTTATAACATTGAATGGTTGAGTATGCAGAGTGGAACTTTTATTATTTTGAGAAGCATTGAGACTGGTTCACGTTAACAATGGTTTAATAGTGCCACCTTGTGGAAAAAAATATTCGATTCTTGTACGGGCAAATACAAAGCTTCAGATAAATAAAAGGAGGGAGACTTTTATCTATGCATAAACTGAGCCACAGCATGCACTTCAGTAAGCACGCTGACATGGCACACACGAAATAGCTTATGCAATAGAAAATAGGGAGGATGTGACTTAACCTTAGCTCCCTTATGCCTGCATTCCTTCACACACCAAAGAACTAGCGCCTCCCCATCAGGATCTTGCGATACATTATCGCCGCTTTATCGGCAGGAAACTGCCGATAAAGCTGCGATGATGGGCCTGATATTATGCCCTTGTGAATTCCCATAGCAACCCAGGTTAACACAAGAACCTGGGCTGCTATGGGAATTCACAAGGGCCTATTATAAAGCCCATTATCGCCATTTTATCGGCAGTTTCCTGCCGATAAAAGCGGCGATAATGTAACTCCTTTTGTTGATAGTATGCCCCCTTGTTTTTAGACCGTGTTCTGGACTGAAGAGACAGGGGTGTATATTCACAAGAGAATGGCGGAGTGCAGCGTTAAGCTGCTAATTCTGCGCTCCACTATCCTGCTTTTTCCATAGATATGGTGCTAAATTCAGCTGCCTAGTGCCAACGCAGGCACCCTTGCACCATAGTACAAGGGTGCCAGCTTTGACGGAATGAATGTTCCGTCAAAGGAACATTCAGACTGGGGGGTGATCGGCGCTATGCGAGTGTGACCAATCATTCAATCAAGTCGTACAACCTCACAACCTGGACACCCGATGAAGACTTGAGGCCTTCTGGTCTTGTAGTTCTTGACCTTCCTTGCTTCTTTTTTAACTGATGTGCCATTTTATGGCTGTGAAATCATTAAAAGAAATTATACAGCAGATGCCCAGGTATGCAGCAGGCCGAATGTACATTTTGCATTTTATGTTCACTTCCATGCAAGTCAGTCCTTATTACTCCCTGTATTAGGATTATGCATTATTTAAAGCTGGATTATGAATTGCTAGGGCACCTGCTTCTGTTGCCTTTTTCTAAATAATGTTTGTATCTTCTCTGCAGATGTTGCAGGTAGTGTCACCTTGAAAACTTCTGGTTCATCTCAGTCCATCGGGTTGACAGGTGGCCTTTCGGTAAAAGGTGAGTGTTGGTGGAGATGTAATTAAGGTTCTTTTAAGGGAGATTGGGTTCTTCCGTTGTCTGTTCACTATGAATGGTTATATCATAATACCACGGCCATTGATGGCCGCATCTTAGTCAGTGAGTCTGAGTTGTGCAGACAGCCACCACAGTGCATTCAACTACAATGAAGGTGCTACAGTGCTGGACAACATTGGCTGTCAAGGGGCACTTGGAGGGTGGTGAGATGTCAGGGATGCTAGATGGAAGGACGAGAATAATCTAAAAATCAATTAATATCCATGAAGAAAAGCAGACCAATCTAGGCTTTGAGGGGTCTGTTATATAAAAATATCTTGAGAAATACTGCAAACAAATTGATCTGTGAGTTATCGCCCACTTTCCGCATAGTCGAGAAACCCTCAGGGTACATCCCCAATGGCAATGAGATAGCTCCGGATATTGAGTTTCTGTTGAAGTGGTGTGTTTAAGAGAGCAAGGGAAAGAAAAGAAAGAGCTAGTGGAGCGAGGAGAAGAGAGAGACGATGGAGTTTGTTTTACTTTATGTTAGGTATTTGATATAATGTTGTGGCTGAAACTAGTTCTGAAAATAGGATAGAAGCATTGTTAATGTCAGCTGGGCCATTCAAACATATGACATGATAAGTAGAAAAGCATTGTGGGCATGGGGCCTTGTTGAAAGCAGACGTCAAAAATCACAAAGTTATTAAATAATTTGAGCTAGCACCATGTCAGTCGGGCCTAACCAAATAATACACTGAAAAGTACGTTTTTACATTACATATGTTATGTTATGTTATGTTATGGGAATTTGTAAAGTGCACAGCTGCCCCAGCGAAGGGGCGTCCCGGCGCTGATCCTGAACAAAACACAACAGAGAACAGAGAGACACCCGGAAATTAAGGGAATAAATGAGTTTTGATGGCTTTCCTAAATTGGTACAAATCATATATTTCTTGGATATGGCCTGGTAGAGTGTTCCATAGCTTGGCTGCGCTTGAACCGGAGGACTTCAACCAGATTCTGACCAGCTGAGCGAAGGACTCGCGTGGGCACATACATTTTCAGCAGAGGTTTTAGCATTTTGGGGTTAGACTTTTAAAAGAGATTCAGACTAAAGACAGACTTAATACAGACTTAAGACAGACTTAAGACAAACTTAAGACAGACTTAAGACAAACTTAAGACAAACCTAAGACACAATCCTAACTTAAGTCTGTCTTAAATTTGTCTTAAGTCTGTCTTAAGTCTGTCTTAAATTTGTCTTAAGTCTGTCTTAAGTCTGTCTTAAGTCTGTCTTAAGTTTGTCTTAAGATAAACTTAAAGACAAATTCCTCACTTCTGTGAATACCAAAAGTAGTACGTTTAGGATTTTGTCTTAAGTTAGTTCTGTGAATCGGGCCCGAAGTGCTTTAGCGAGCACCCAGAGGAACCCCGTCAATAAAAACGATCATTGGAAAAACCAATAGCTCTGGATGTAAAGGTCTATCGCTTGCAACATTAGCCCCCTGGAATGACACACATAGAAGAGTGGCAGTAAGATCGAACTGCCCACTACCACTGTAAAGTAATCCCTCATGCAATTCAATTCAAGTACAGAAGGGAAGGATCCAAACAAACAATAGCATTAGGTGAGAGATGAATACTCTTCAGGATGAACTAATATATGATTGACGTAGTCCCAAGCCACTTGCTGAAAGAGTCTGGCCAAATAAAGCCAATGGATGAAACAGGTGGACCCTAATCTTACCATATGTACATATTTTTTGCAATAGGGATGTTTGTACGTTACCGTGCAGTCAAAGCGCACGCCGAAAAAAACAAAATAATAAACCGAAAATACACACTAAGACACAGTAATGAAGATTGGGTGCACTGAGAGTCCCTCGTCCCTCAAACACAGACACCTAATAGTTGCTGAATAGCTAAACAACGGTATTGTATTTCTCACCAATGTTTCTGATTGGTTGTCTAGGCTCCAGCATTCTGCAGTGGATGCTGATGAAAATTGTGAAGAGATTTGAACGTATATACAAAAAGACAACTGCAGACTTTAAAGTAGTTATTTGTGTACTCTTATTCATTCACTCATTAAAATTAATATGAGCCTTAAGAACGATAATAAATTAATAAGAAATGTTAATGTGCTTTTAAATAGATTGTGTTGATTTTTTTGACGCCGTTTCACTCATCTCCGCAGGTACGGCTGGTGGGTCCGGGTTTTCACTATCTGGCTCAGCACAGTCTGGTGCATCGGCCGGAGGCAAACAGCTCAAGGGTGAGTGTGTATGTCACTATTACACAGTAGAGGGAGCGTTCAAGGTACCACTGATCAGATGTGTTTCCATCCCTCGAAAGCACATTAGATATTTTGTTATTCCATGACCGTGGTCTGGATATTATTTGTTAAATCTCAACGTTACTTTTCCCTTCCAAGACTATTGATTTAATTATTATTCATGTAGTTCATATTTTCAATGCTAGAAATAGTACATCAGTCATACTCTATCTGTCTCTCATTCTTAGTCTATGTCTTTTAGGTCCCTTCAAATCTATCTACTTTTGGTATTCACAGAAGTTAGGATTTTGTCTTAAGACAAACTTAAGACAGACTTAAGACAGACTAAAGACAGACCTAATACAGACTTAAGACAGACTTTAGACAAACTTAAGACAGACTTAAGATAGACTTAAGACAAACTTAAGACACAATCCTCACTTAAGTCTGTCTTAAATCTGTCTTAAGTCTGTCTTAAGTCTGTCTTAAATTTGTCTTAAGTCTGTCTTAAGTCTGTCTTAAGTCGGTCTTAAGTATGTCTTAAGTTTGTCTTAAGACAAACTTAAGACAAATTCCTAACTTCTGTGAATACCAAAAGTAGTACGTTTAGGATTTTGTCTTAAGTTACTTCTGTGAATCGGGCCCGAAGTGCTTTAGCGAGCACCCAGAGGAACCCCGTCAATATATACATAACATATATACAACGTATATACAAAAAGACAACTTCAGACTTTAAAGTAGTTATTTGTGTACACTTATTCATTCACTCATTAAAATTAATATGAACCTTAAGAACGATAATAAATTAATAAGAAATGTTAATGTGCTTTTAAATAGATTTGTGATTTTTTTTACGCCGTTTCACTCATCTCCGCAGGTACGGCTGGTGGGTCCGGGTTTTCACTATCTGGCTCAGCACAGTCTGGTGCATCGGCCGGTGGCAAACAGCTCAAGGGTGAGTGTGTATGTCACTATTACACAGTAGAGGGAGCGTTCAAGGTACCACTGATCAGATGTGTTTCCATCCCTCGAAAGCTCATTGGATATTTTGTTATTCCATGACCGTGGTCTGGATATTATTTGTTAAATCTCAACGTTACTTTTCCCTTCCAAGACTATTGATTTAATTATTATTCGTGTAGTTCATATTTTCAATGCTAGAAATAGTACATCAGTCATACTCTATCTGTCTCTCATTCTTAGTCTATGTCTTTTATGTCCCTCCAAATCTATCCATGTCAATACAAAATGTAATATATCTCGACCACAATATATAAGGGCTAGATGTACGAATAGTAGTAATAGCGATTACTAAATAGCGATCTTTTGTGAATCGCTATTTTGTAGTTGTTATTACTAATGTACAAAGCGGTTATTTAGGTCTTATTTAATGAATAGCGATTCATGCCCCGGTTACTTACCGGTAATCTTCATTACTCCGAGTATAGTCTTCCTCGCCACAAGAGTTACAAAGTGAGCTTCAGCTCCACAACAGAACCCTCCAAAGCAAAAAGAAACCACCTCCCACCCCCTCCCAACATGGCCGACCAGTCCCACCTGACCTCTATAAGAGGCGGGCCGGCCCAACCAATCAGCCTGATCTACCAAGCAAACAATGAAGCCGATAGCCAGACAGGGAGGGGGGGAGGGAACTCATGTGGCGAGGAAGACTATACTCGGAGTAATGAAGATTACCGGTAAGTAACCGGGGCATTACCTCCTCGTTAGTCTTCCTCGCCCCCTGAGTTACAAAGTGAGCCAATACCCAAGCCAACAAGGCTTCATTGACCACCATAACAACACCACCATACGGTGATGCAGAGAAACCAACCCAAGGTTGATGTAAAACAACTGAAAAGAAAAACAGGGCCCACAGGAAACCTGAAATCAAGACCTCCAGGAAAAGGAGGACAACCAGGAGTCGCAGCCCCAGCACTCCGAACGGCCCCAGCGAAGTCCCCCCCGGGACCGCTAGAGACCCACGTACCAGGCGGGTGATGACCACGCCGAAGTCAGACAAAACTCCACAGAGGAGACACCCACTAAGGGGGCCCAGGGAACAGAGCCACACCTCGCAGACCGACCCAGGGCCCCCGCCGGATCCACCGAACCCAGCGAAGCGGAGGGAAGGATGCCAGCCTGTGTAAGCCCGCGAACCATGGGGGAACGAGGGCAAGTGGCCCGAACGAAACGGGTGTAATGGCTGAGTGGACAGTGGGATTCGTACCTGTGACCTTGAGGTCAAACACAGTCCCCTGCAGTGCAGGTAGTCCACTGAGCCACCAGACCCGGTTACCCCCCAAAGGGCACAACACAGGTCATCCCACCGGGAAAGGAAAAACGTGCGGCTAAGAGAAGCCAAAACAGCACGCCGAACAACCCGCCCGGACAAGGGAGGAACCCCGCTGGTCGGAAAAAGCGGGAAGACACCACCCGAGTTCGAGGCCCCCGGGAAAGACACGGGGGACACGCCGGAGGGGCAACCCCGTCCGGCAAAACCCGCAAGTAGGGCGGGGAGCGGAGGAACGACCCCCGCACGCCCATCCGCCCGGCAGACACCAACGCCACCAGGGAAACCTGACAGGCTAGGAACCGCCACCGAGGGCCGGGTCCCAAAAGGGCGGGCCCCGAAGAGCTCGTAGAACGAGAGAGGGAGTATGCAAGTGTATTGCGATGTGCCTGGCGCACGTATCGCCCAAAAGGCAACAAGGCGCGTGCCTCGGGAACCCGACCATGTATTCACTTGCGAGACCTTTCCAGGTACCAACCAGGCCCGACCCAGCTTAACTACTGAGATCGGACGAGAACAGGCGCCTTCAGGGTGGTACGACCGTAGGCTGCAGGATACAAGGTGAGAGTCAGGCATCCCGCCACAAGGGTCCCAAGTGGAGAATAAGCAAGCATCCGCCCAGAGATGCAGAGTGTGAGCCCGTGAGACGAGTAGGCACCGGCATGAGACTTCTCGAGTTCATGGAAGCATTGACGCCCAAGACCCACCGTTAGGCGGGGAATCGAACTCAGGTCCAGGACCACTCTCAGCTACCGGGACCGCCGCCTCCAACCCCTGAGCTACACGTCTCCACTAACATGGAACGCTCCACGAATCCTGCGGGCCCTCCTCGTGCAGGAGCCGTGTCAATCTACCCTGTATCTTTCCAAATATGAATACGTGCTGCCGAAGCGAGCACTGGAATGCCTGCGGGAGCCCAGCAGCCAAGCCACAACCCCCGAGCCAGCAGCGTCCTCCGCTCCAGGACCAGGCCTGCACAAGGAGGCAGGCCAGCCGACAAGAGCCGGCTCAAACGCCGAGAGCGTGGGACCCAACCACTGCCCGGGGAGATCCGGGATCGGCCAGGAGGCTCGAATCGCCAGCCCGGACAAAGGAGAGGGAACCCGGGGCGGAGGACCCCGCCGGGAACCAAAAACAGGAACGCCCCCACTGCAACGTTCCAAACAAGGCCATGCGCCGCCGGGCGTCCATGAGCACCCCGGCCCTGCCCAAGCGCCACCTGCCGAGGAACCGCGATCGCAGAGGGCACGGGGGAGATCCAGCAGACCGAAAGGCCACGCGAAAGACCGGTAATAAGGACCCGGAAGGAGGAGTAGAACCCGGGCCGGAGGGCCGAGCCCCCCTCCGTGAACAGAGACCTCGGGGGCAGACCGAGCCGAGGCCCTAGGCGTAGAAACACCACCGGGGCAGGGCGAGACCATGCCACGAAGGCCAGACCCGACTCCGTTGGCCCCCGGGGGAAGACCGCCCGCAGGGCCAGGACCGGTGACACCCCCATCAGGGCGCCCAACCCGACCCAGACCCGGGGACCCAAGCCCCGGCAAATGGAAAGCCACACGCAAACGTGCAGGGGTCAAGCCAGTTACTCCACGTGTATTAACAGTGCTGCCGAAGCGAGCACATCAAAAAAACGGCCGGCCAGGAAGACATCCAGCAACCCCCGAAGCACGAGGTGCTGAGCGGCCGCAGGAGAACTCAACGCCAAACGACCCGGCGCCAAAGGACGCCCCCCCCCCCCCCCCTGAAAGAACCAGAGGGTGGAGGACAAGCCCGAGACGAGGACCGAAGGGACCACCGGACATGGGCCAGGAAGCCGACGGATGAGATACACCGCCAGATGTGAAGCCCTATTCCCCTGGAGACAAAAACGAGGCCGTGAGGAAGCACACGGCCAGACAGGGAACCCCCAAGACCCACACCCGGCGAAGAAGATCCACCAGGCGGGCCAGGAGTACAGCTCCCCCCCCAGGGCCAGAACGTCAGCCCAACGGAAGTACTCGTCACCGCGAGCGGGAACCCCCACTCGCAGGCATTGACAGGTGAGGCACGGGAAGGGGCCGGGGCCCCAACCCGTCGAGACGGTGGGACCCCGCGGGACAACTGCCAGACTAGCCAGCCCGGACAGCAAGCCCGAAGCGCCCCAGACAGTCAGTCTCTCGGGCGTAAAGGGGGGTGGCAGAACTAGCCCGAGACTGGCCACAGCCGAAACTCGGGCCAGGGCCTTCACCGAAGCGCAACCTGATACAAAAATCGCGCACAATACCCCAGCCAGGGTACAAGGCGGCAGTACGAAAGCCGCTGTTTCCCAACATAATATATGTCTACGGAAAGTGTCATACCCCCCTACGGGTATGTTGGCGCTGAAATACAGATGTTCGTTGTGACCCAACTCAAGGGAACAATGTTTCACGACCACAAATGGATGAAAGGCAGAGTGTACCAGTCGGTATACGAACCCGTGACCCTGAGGACAAACCCCAGTCCCTCGGAGGAGACCAGGCAACTGAAGCCCCGAGGGGCCGTGTGGAGGGCCCTCCAAAACCCAGAGGAAATAAACAGTTCCCCGGGATTTCGAACCCAAGCCCCGCCGAGGCAGGGAAACGAACCAGGGCCCGGGCTAAAATCCCAGGCCGTATGGCCGCCCGTAGAGGGAAGAGTACACTACCCCTCCACAGCGTGTCGTATGCACACAGCCCGGAGTAACGGGATGTCATCAAAACTTGGTGGAAATGGCCACCTTGGGACACCCCTACAGCCTAGGCGGGATCCGAACCCCGGCCTGCGAGGGCCGACCGCACCAAAAAGGACCATCACCAAAGAGCTATAGCTCCGAAGTACACAGGGCTCCCCAAGGGACCTGATCCCAGGATGCACCGCGCCCCCATAGAGCGCGCCAGCGCCGCACAGTAAGCCTGGCCAGGAGCCAACGTCAGGACACATGTAGAGGCAAGAAAGCACCTTGTGATGCCTGCCACCGTCAAGCCCCACAGGGTCGATATCCTGGGATACAAATGAAAAAACGCCCCTACCGAGGAGCGAACACCGGCCCCTCGAGGATGGGGCAGACGCGCCCTGCACGCCGTCCAAGACGCTTTTCTAAAGCAGTCTTTTAATCTGAGTCGAATCTGTACTTTCAGTGAAATGGTTTATGAAAACCAATCAGCTGCTCCAGGTAAGGCTCGACTCCCAACCTCGGCATGGCGCAGTGCAAGTACTGCTGTATAGGTTAAGCCTACAGCACCTGGGATTCCCAGGCGGTCTCCACTGGAGCTCTCCCAACTGAGCCTATTTCGGCCTCCTTGAGGAAGCAGGATCCGCGCCAGTACATTGGCCGCACCTGGCGGCAACCAAACTCCGCCCTCGAGAGGCGGGAGGTGGGAGGTGCTCGTTCACCTCCAGCGCGGCAACCCGCCGCGACCCGTAGGGTCCAAAATGAAGCGAGGCGGCAGCGCACAGCGCCGTGAAAACCGTGCTGCCGGGGGGAGCCCCCGGACCCGTCAGAGCCCCGAGGACCCGCCGACCTAAAAGGTAGGACCGCCCCGAGTAGGGAATTCGTCCCGTACATAACGCACGGAAAGCCCCAGTCCGAAGACCAATTGAGAACTCCTCAGGCACAGGGCTGCCATTAATTAAAACACTGTTTAAAAAACATCCCTACCGCACAGGCAGGCAACGAACCCCGTCTTGTGAGGGCTCTGCGAAGGACAAGCTCACACGCGCCTGTCGCCTCAACAGTTAACCTGCGCCCAGGAACCTCTTGTCAACGTAGGCAGAGCGACAGCGCCACCTGGTGACTCCCCACCATTATAGTGGGAACGGCGGCTCATTAGAGAGGGGAATACTCATTAATATGAGCAGGAAGATTATCCTGGTTGTCCATCCTCAAAGCCGGCCGCCCTGACGGTTGTTCATTTGCCGAGTGCATGTCCAGGCGGCCCAAAGCCAGGCCCGAGGCACTTCAGACATGGCGCAAACTCCTGCCATCAACGGAAACCCGAGTTTCCGGACTCGAACTAGGGTCCCCGCATACAGCGGACCCAGAGAAGCCCATCCGAGGCGTAGAGTCATTCTCAGAGGGGTGTATCAACCCCCCGCATGTACTACAGGAGAATGCGCAGGGCCCAAGCGTCCACCTAATGGGTAGGGCCCCACTGTAACGACCGGGGGAGCCACGGGAATGTACAGTCACCCCACACCCCCGGCCGCCCCCCCCCCCTGTAAACCCATGGCACGCTAGAGCAGCACCTAACCGGCCCCACAGGACCGGGGGAAGGAAGAGGGGGGGGGATTTAGATAGGTATAAGGCACTCGAGACCGCTAGAGCAGGTCCTCCACCCTAAACCCCAAGGGCCAGCTCACGCCGGCCCATCTTACCTGAACAGTGCTCTGGAGAGAATCGTGCAGAACAAAAAAAACAGGCTGATTGGTTGGGCCGGCCCGCCTCTTATAGAGGTCAGGTGGGACTGGTCGGCCATGTTGGGAGGGGGTGGGAGGTGGTTTCTTTTTGCTTTGGAGGGTTCTGTTGTGGAGCTGAAGCTCACTTTGTAACTCAGGGGGCGAGGAAGACTAACGAGGAGGTAATAGAGGATTATCAATGAATATTAATGAGGTAGATCGCAATTTCTGACCCACTAGAATTTGCTGCCATCACGTGGAGGGTGGCCTCCATTATGTCTGTGATTGTTTCTAAATAAAGCAATTTGATTTTCAAACACAGCCTGTTTTCCTTGAAGGAAAAAATAAAACATTTACATTTCATATTTTAAGAGTAGGTGGTAGTTCTTTGGACCACTGCCGGCTCTTAAAGAATATTTTTTCAACCATTCTCAATGGTAAAGGGATCCTTCCCATTTGTGAAAGGGTTAGCACCAACTTTGATCTGGTGGTAAGGTGCAAATGATTTAAGGCCGCATTTCGGACACTAAACAGTACATACCAGTGTGAATCAGTATTTAGAAGGGACGCCCTAAACACACCACTCCCAAATACTGATTCGCAAACCCAAATTGAGATTCAGTAACAGGTTACTGAATCGCAATTTGGGCTTTGTACATTTGGAAATATCATTTGCGTTCGTAAGTGGCCCTATTCTGTGAAACAGGCCGTTTGCGACCTCAAAAAATCTTCGTACATCTAGCATAAATCAACTAGTAGGTTTGAATGCAGTTAATACTTGAATCAAATACATCTATGCGTGGATATATCCATTTGCCTGTTTGCCAGCAATTTCAAAGCAAGAATGATGAATTAGATCTACATTCTGTTGAACGTACGACCTGCTGCATATGGAAACAAAGGGGCATATTATCAAGGGGGTTTATCTCCGCTTTTTTGGCTTTAAAAGCCAAGAAAGCGGAGATAAAATTATCTCCCTATTACCAAGCTGTCGCTAACACCAGTTAGTGACAGCTAAAAGGAGATAGCGACCATCTTGGGCCCCGCTTTGCATGTCAGTGATATTTATCACTAATGACATGCAAAGTGGGCGTGCCAAGATGTTAGCGACTGGAAACAGTCCCTAACATCGCTATCTCCTATTACCAACTTTTGGAGATATTCGCGCTAAGCGCGAATATCTCCAAAAGCTAACACCTGCCCTGAGCAGTTCATAGCCATGTTATCCAATGGGAGGTGGATAACATGGCTAAGAGCATTTGCTCGATAATGCATGAATATCGCTGACTTTTCAGCGATATTCATGTATTGCGGCAGTTTTTTATCGCATTTGCGATAAACCTTGCTAATAGCAAGGTTTATCTGCGATAAAAATCGCCGATGTGCGGCGATAATTTTTGTCTCTAAACAAGTTAGAGACAAAAATTATCGCTAGTTGTTGGTAATATGCCCCACAAACTCTATGATCCATAAATTTGGGTGAATGAGTGGAAGCAGGAAGAGCATACAGGTTTGAGAGGAGGTGTGATAAAGGTCAGTATCATCAAGAGGGAGTAGATGACAGTCAACCTAAACAGTTTCTAAAAACTCTAAACTCAAGAAAACAGTAAAAAGTACAGGTGTGATAGCAAACCTGTTCTGACCATTTCAAATGGTGACCGATAGACTGCATTTTAAAATGTTTCATGTGTGAAGACATCACTGCCAAGGAGATTTATTCTGGGGTATTGTAGTGGAAAGAGAACTATGATGGTTAATATGCTTGCTAGAGTGAGTACTGTGAAGTTGGTAATAGATTTGACTCATCAAAAATTTGCATGAAAGGTTGACTTTCTTGCTGCAGAGCTCCATGTGCAACACGAAGTTCACGGAGTTGTATTTTATGTAGCACAGCTTAGTGAGTTAATGATTTTATTCCAGAGATCCTTGTGATATCACAGGTAACAACTTACCATTGTGATATTAATGCTCAGTGCAGTATATTTACAAAGAAATGTTGAAGCGTGGAGCTGGGACAAATTTGGCAGTGCCACACTCTGACATTTTCAAAATGCAGGGATGTGCCGTATTTAAATAATACGGTACAGCCCTGTGTTTTTCTTAGTGATGGCACTAAAATGAGATGACTATTTCTGGTGGCGCTATCCTCTTTAAATATGCAGCAGTGTGTTGGAGAGCTTCCTCAAAGAGCTTAGGGCCATCATGTATCAACCAAATTTACGTTCACAAACGGGCTGATCCACAGAATCAGACCGCTTGCGAACGTAAAAATGGCTTTTTACATGTACCAAAACCCATTTCGCGATTCGTTACCGAATCACAAAATGGGTTTGCAATTTGGAATTTGGAAGGGATGTGTTTAGGGTGTCTCTTCCAAATGGTGAATCCTACTGGTATGTATGAATGTTTTATGACCATGAATGCAGTCGCAAAACATTAGCATTTTACCACATACTTTAAGTAGGTAGAAACCCATTTGCAAATGGTATACGGTCCCCACGGACCCCTTTCCCTTTGGGAATTGTTGTAAAAACGTTTTGACCACTGACTGCTCTTAAAAACATGAACATAAACTTTCCTTTTTTTTTTAAACGCACCCCGATTTCCTTTACGGAAAACGAGCTCAAATAAAAAAAAAAGATTGCTTTATTTAAAGCAATCACGGACATGATGGTCTGCAGGCCAGCATACCCATAATTTTAGTGATTCCTTAGGGATGCTTTTACCACGCATGCTGTTACAATGCAAGTATTACAACGAAAACTTTTACAACGCATTACACTTGGGGGTGCTGTATAGTGAATAGTTTAATTTACTATTCCAACTCCAGTCTCCGTGGACACTAGGGAAGGTGTTGGATAGTAAATTAAAACTATTCCTCATCCTAGAGCGCCCCCCTGTGTAATGCGTTGTAATGGTTTTCGTTGTAATGCATGCGTTGTAACAGCACTGCGTGGTAAAAGTTGCGTTCCTTAGAGAACGCAAATTGCGATCTACCTCATTAATATTATTGAGGTAGGTCGTTTGGAAATTGCGATTATCTAATTGCAATTCTCAGAAAATCGCAATTAGGTAATTCAAATTTCAAATTTTGATACATGTGACCCTAACTTGCAAGTCATAATTTTAGAGCCTCCACTATTTCTTTCTTAACTTGTATTATTTTAAAGTTGTTAAAGAGGGTTCTTTTGGGAAGTGCTAAGCACATATTAGTAAGTGATATGTGTAACTGATCCTTAGCATTATTACAAATTTAGACAGAAATACCTGAAATTCTTACTTGCGCATGTCAGTTTCTTTCTTAGCACCTTTTAAAGTCAACAGCATGTGTCTAAGTTTCGTCTTATCTGTTTCTTTCTGAGTCTGCAGCTAGGTGTGGTTTCGCATTTCTCAGGGTACTCATACCAAATGAGTTGCTTATTGTTATTTAAGTGAGGCATCTGTGCATTGGCAAGTTGGAATGAAAGTAGGAGTTGTCCCGAACCAGATGTAGGCCGGCTGCCTCAGGCAAACATGCTGAATGTCCAAGCACTACTACATTTGTTCTAGTGTTGCCAAACGGCACTAAAACATAGCGTGACTCCTTCAGTTGGCCAGTATTTTGGACTCATCTGAATAATTGTTGCCATTTTCAGAATTTGAATAGCCTCCCTCGATTCCAACAGTCGGTGAAAGATCAAACTTTTTATTTACACTAAACCAATGCAAGTTTTAACTCTCTGTCCAATGGGGTACAGGATTCTAAATGCACACACTTTTTGCTCTCAATATAAGTTCCTCGCATTCTGGTGCTGAGAAAATGTAAGATTGAACCTCCTATTTTGGCCAGTGTCCTATACACTAAGATACACAGAATGAAAGATACTTCCCCTGTATGGAGAATAACATACAGATTTAGGGGTACAAAGTCGAATTTTAAGTGGTTTACATAATTTGAGGGAAAATAACATGCACACATTACCATCAATTTATTATCTGCATTAACCAAGTGGTAAGTGAATGTGGGGTTTATTTTTTAGAACTTGGTGTGGGGCGGGTGGGGAAGGTCAGCAGTGGCGGCTCCTCCGCTATGGCGATCACCCCACTCGTTTTGCGCAGTGCAAATTGAAGGAAATATAAAATGATAATAACTTATCATTTTATGCTTCCTCAGTGGACGGGGCTGCTCTGCTCTCGGAGCAGGATGGGGAAGAGTGATCTGCCCACTCCTTAGTGCGCAATAAATGTTTGTTTGGCCTTCTTGGGCCACCCAAAACAGTCATGTCCACTTTCCTTGTTCTCCATGCAGGCTGCATTATGGCCTGCATGGAGAACATATCCAGGCTAACATTTCCTGATAGAGCGTCGAACCAGGATGCTAAAAACCAATCAGCAGCATTGTGATTTGTCAGGGGAGCCTGGCCGTTTTTCCCTGGCTTCCTGTCCCACAAGGAGAGCATGAGCAAAGACGCAGGACCCGGAGGTAAGGTAAGTGTATATATATATATATCCAAAGATTCCCCCGACCACTTCCAGCAAGCTCCTGGCGAGGAAGGAGACTCAGGCCTTGCAGCAAATTTTCAGGCAAAAAAAACTTTATTGTTCACTTCTCACGACGACGCGTTTCAGGCTGTGCAGCCCTTGATCACATTCCACTGAGGCAGGTGTTAAGGATTACAAAAGATGCCGGCGCCTTACACACTGTTTGAATCTGAAGCCTCTGAAGAAATGCTAATATATATATATATATATTTATATATTATTACGGGTCCGACGCGCTCTTTACCCACTTGATGGACAGCTCACTCGAGGGACCC
Organism: Lissotriton vulgaris; assembly: GCF_964263255.1. Taxonomy (NCBI): domain Eukaryota; kingdom Metazoa; phylum Chordata; class Amphibia; order Caudata; family Salamandridae; genus Lissotriton; species Lissotriton vulgaris. The sequence continues at coordinate 1,212,220,365 of NC_141695.1, read as the reverse complement.
CGGCGCTCTTTGGTGTGATGGCAAAGTTAATCAGCCCCCCCAAAAATGTGTGTTTTGTCGAGGCTGGGTAGGTGTGCGCTCTCCCCATATCTATAGTTGAAAATTAGCTATGATGCTTGATGGAGGCCTTTGCATAATTGACTTTCACTAGCTCAATCCCTGTGCAGTTCCTGTGACCACGAGCTTCTCTGATCCGTGCCTGTCCTTTTATACACACAAGAGGCATGTGAACTCGCATATAAGCCCCATCCGTTTGGCCACTCACCACACATTAGTGGTGTGTGCATCGTCTTTGCGCCCTTTACCTACTTGATGGACAGCTCACTCGAGGGACCCCAGCACCTCTTTGGTGTGATGGCAAAGTTAATCAGCCCTCCCAAAAATGTGTGTTTTGTCAAGGCTGGGTAGGTGTGCGCTCTCCCCATATCTATCGTCGAAAATTAGCTATGATGCTTGATGGAGGCCTTTGCATAATTGACTTTCACAAGCTCAATCCCTGTGCAGTTCCTGTGACCACGAGCTTCTCTGATTCATGCCTGTCCTTTTATACACACAAGAGGCATGGGAACTCGCATATAAGCCCCGTCCGTTTGGCCCCTCCCCACACACTAGTGGTGTGTGCACCGTCTTCGCGCCCTTTACCCACTTGATGGACAGCTCACTCGAGGGACCCCGGCACCTCTTTGGTGTGATGGCGAAGTTATTCAGCCCCCCCAAAAATGTGAGTTTTGTCAAGGCTGGGTAGGTGTGCGCTCTCCCCATATCTATCGTTGAAAATTAGCTATGATGCTTGATGGAGGCCTTTGCATAATTGACTTTCACAAGCTCAATCCCTGTGCAGTTCCTGTGACCACGAGCTTCTCTGATCCGTGACTGTCCTTTTATACACACAAGAGGCATGTGAACTCGCATATAAGCCCCGTCCGTTTGGCCCCTCCCCACACACTAGCGATGTGCACCGTATTCCCGCCCGGCCATTACCCACACAATCTGCAAAATTTGCGGATTTTGCAGATCGCGAATTCTTAAATTCGCGAATTGCGAATTCGCAAAATTCGCCCATTCTTACACGTTAAAGTTGGAAATTAGTTTTTAAAAAACCTTAGAAATTCACTGAAAAAACTATAGGTTTCAGGGGCGTTATAGTTAGTTGGACATTTCACTTGTACAAAACCAAATAAATTCCCCATTATAGTTAGTCAGCTAACTATAACTCGCGCCCCCGCAATGGACTGCTGACGAGTGATGATGTCATATATTACATCACTCATGACATGGTCTGTGACATCACCAATGACATCACTGATGACATCTCAAATGACATCACCGATGACATCACTGATGACATCATCAATGTGATAATTTGATGCATCTTCTCACACCCTAATATAACCTTTGATTCACCCATTCTAAATTACAGACTGCCATTCTCAAAACCATAAACACTCCAACACCAATAACTACATACCCATGCAGTGATTCTTAGGTTTACACACACATCCACTCACTCACCCGTACAGTCACTCATATTTATGGTCACTCAGTACAGGACTATCATATGCACTCATAACCCTATATACACATTCACACACCAACACTCATCCATAGAAGTACTCACACAACTAGTTATTCATGCAAATAATGAATCACACTGCCATTTACTCGCCTATACAGTTATACATACACCAGCTCAATTACTCATACAAATACTAGCACATTATTATGCTCTTAAACAATCACTGATACAATCACACACTCTTCCATGCAGTCACTCTCACAATCAAACACTCTCACTTATAGCCATGTATATACTCCAACACACATATATACTGCCTTTCACATATGTAGTGACTCACACATGTACCCTTGAGATATACATTCACTCACTAACACACCCATACACACTTTCACCCACCCATACAGTCCATCACAGATGCACTCTTAAAACCATGCACCCAGTGAATCTCCCACTCACACATCCATGAGCAGAGTCACACACACTCCACCCACACAAACACTCAGGCACCCATACAGATACTGACAACCAATCATTAACCCATATAGACACTCATGTAGCTATTCGCAAACCCATGCAGCCGCTTACACACCAACAGAGAGACGGATACAGACATTCACACAATTTAGTCACTAACCCATGCATTCAGTAAGATACTTTTAATCACTCACTTACAGAGTCAGTCACGCACCTACTAAATCATCCATTCAGACATTTATACACCCACTCATTCTTCAATACGCCTTTCTCTATATGTATATTAAACATATTGAAAATTTAGAGAAACACACAGTCACTGGACGATGTCATCAGTGATGTCATTTGCGATGTCTTCAGTGATATCATCAGTGATGTCCATGATCATGTCATGAGTGACATAATATGTGACGTCATCAGCAGTGCATTGCGGGGGCGCAAGTTATAGTTAGCTGAACTAACAGGGAAATTTATCTGATTTTGTACGAGTGAAATGTCAACTAACTAGAACGCCCCTGAAACCTATGATTTTTTCAGTGAATTTCTAAGGTTTTTTAAACGCTAATTTCTAACTATAACGTGCCTGAAACTTATGTTTTTTCAGTGAATATATATATAAATTATATATTCGTTTTTTTTTCCATTGCACAACAAACACGCACCCCAACCCCGATGCCCGCCCCTGCCTCACCACCCACGAGTCATACCGGCCGCCACTGGAGGTCAGCAGAGGGAAGGAGAGAGCCCGGCTGAGCTTTTGCAGCTGCCCCTGTTGTGCATAAACAGGGCATGTTTGGGTCCAGAATAGGTGTACACAGTAATTTGGGGCCAGTGAATGCTGGGCAATTTGTAAAGGTCTAGAACGTTATTCTGTTTTGAGGGTTCCGCTCCCGGTTACTCTTAATGAGGGGCACTGTGCCTATTATCACTAATGTCTGTGAATGAGTGTGAGTTTTAAAACATCTGTTTAGCAGCATATCATGAAAGCAAAAGCAACTGAATTCAAAAAGGTACATAGTTCTACGAAATCAGTACCAGTAGAACACGAGAAGTATGTGACTGAAGCTTGTAATACCACATGTACATCTTGCTTTATTCTATAAGGTTCCTCTACCAGCGCAAGAGAGAGCTCTTAATTTTACCACAAACATCTAGTCGAGGTACCTGCTTGTTTATGTCTTCACTACCCTCATGCTTCCTATCTCCTGGCAACTCCTTGCCATGCTGAGGAAAATTGATTAGAGTCCTCCTTCATTACTGTCTGTCTAATGAAATTGAGATAGATTCTAATTATCAATGTGATCAGTATCTGCTGAATTTGCCTTTTATTGATGGTGTGTTGATTCCACTGCAGGTGCTGGATCTGGACCGGGAAGTGGATCTGGATCTGGATCCGGATTCGGGTCACAGTCTCCCGGTACGTCCCAGTCCATGTCAAGGACAAGTGGGGCACTGAAGAATGGTAAGTGGCTGCGCCAGTCTTCTAATTTGCATGTAGACTTCTGCTATTAGGCCAATGGATTTTCTCTTCTGATCACCATGATAGCACCGGAAACTGCTAATGACATCTTAGCCATTTGGACATTCACAAATCAAATTAATCGCTTAATTGTTCCTGCTGAATTCATGCAATTATTACCCATTACCACGCTTGTTCTCTATCCCATTAAAAATGCTTTTTGATTAGCCCTATATCAATCCGACTTTTTCTAAGGTACTCCAATTCAGCCCCCTCCATGATTGATGGTCTTCACTCTATTATGTAGCAATATTCTGACATGGATCGATCCATATGTTTCATCTGGAAATAACACGATTTCACTACATTTTTGATTCAATATTTCTAGCCTGTCTGAATCCATCCATCCATCTACCAATCCATCTAGCCATCCTCCCGCCGTCAAACCACCTATTCATTCATCTCCCAAGATATTCAGATTTCAAACTACTCATTCTGACTGTTCATGTTTACCTGAATTTCTGTGTGTCCACCCTTTCATTGGCAGATGATTCTAAATGCACCATGCCTTCCAGTTTTCAGAGCAGCAGTCAAATGTTCTACTATTTTGAGTTGACATTTTTTACTCAGCACTTCATCCAAAACAAATGTTTCATTGACTCGCCAATTAGGTCAGCTTTCATTACTGTGAATGCCAGTTCGCACTCAGATGTGGATTGTGAGTTGTATATTATGCCTCAAACATCAAAGAAAAGGGTAGCACTCTGTTTCAAGTCACCTTGACACGTAAAAGGAACCTGCGAGAGCCCAACCGATTTAAGGTCTTACATTTGCCACAAAGCAATGCAATGTTCTGGGGTTAACATGAGCAAATATACGTACAATCAAATGGTATGGTAGTTGAAAGAAAATGTCATATTTTGCACAGTGGATGTTTTCCATTATATACAAAGCCTTGATCGTACATCATTATTACTACCTTCTAATTGATTCTTTGGTAGCTAGAATAAGAAGTGCTTTTGCACTTCTGTGGGTTTGCTGCTCTTGCCTTCTTCTTAATGTTGTGCTGCTCATCTTTCCAGGTGGTGCATCAGGATCTTGGTCCCAACCTGGTTCAACACAAACCGGTGGTGCACAGGTTAACGGTGAGAGTTTGCATCCCTGTTCTGAATGTTGTAGTGTTTCCTTTGATAATAATATACACACAAGCTTAACTCTGATATAGTAACATGACCCTCATCAATTTTCTCAAATTCTTTGAATTCTTCCTCCAACCAGCTCTACTACTTTCCTTTACTTCATTCTGAAATTAGAGTAACCATGTATCTATAGATCAATTCACATATCCATTGTGCATTACCATCCATCCATCCACCCATCTCTCTTTGGTACTCTACTTAGATGTCTATCAGTATTCACGCATTCAATGACACAGAATATCCAGGGACATATTTACTTACATTTGACACAATGCAGTGCAAAAATCAAAGTTGCTGTGTTGCACCAAAAGGAGAGAGCAGAAGAATCAATACATACTAAGATATGGTGCTGTTCCTCTCTCCCCCTGTGCTGACATGCTTCTGGCTACCTTGTGAAATGCTGTATACAATAATAATAACTGTGGTAGACCCCCAGTTATTATTATTGTATACAGTGTTTTGCTTAGGGGCTATAACTGTGATTGGGTCTCTAAATATTTCCCCTGGACCCTACTCTCTCCGTATGTGTTGCGGTTCCTTGTGAAATGCCCACACCCAAGCACCATAGTGCAAGGGTATGTGATTGGTTTAGCATACAGTTTGTACTTGAAGGGTTCCCTTCCAGTAAAACATACTAAGCTGATAAGTAGTTTAATACGTTTCAAAGGCTGCATGTGCACTGTAAAGTACAGCACATGTCTCCATTATACCTGCCTCAAGGAGGCGTAATTTGTTTTAAACTTATCCCAGTCCATCAACATTAGCAAATAGGACATTGCTTTAAAACCCCTGGATGATTTCATGGGAATGTCCGTGTACCACCATGGTATGCCCCATTAATGTAACGTAGAGGAAAGAAGAGCCTAGCGCTATTTTGCTTTAATTTATGGCTACTTTCAAGTGCAATATTGCATTGGAGAGTAAATTTCAATGATTTACTTTCTGCTAGTTTTCTTCACTTTAGTAACTCAAACGCAGGCTAATTAGTCTTTAATAAAAGCCCATTTAATTTCCACTTTTTGTATTGAAAATGTCATATTTTGCACAGTGAATATTTTCCATTATATACACAGCCTTAATTGTACGTCATTATTACTACCTGCTTCATTATTCTTTGGTAGCTAGAATAATAAGTGCTTTTGCACTTCTGTGGATTTGCTGCTCTTGCCTTCTTCTGAATGTTGTGCTTCTCGTCTCTGCAGGTGGTGCATCAGGATCTTGGTCGCAACCTGGTTCAACACAAACCAGCGGTGCACAGGTTAAAGGTGAGAGTTTGCATCCCAGTTCTAAATGATGTAATATTTCCTTGGATGCACTCATTCTATAACTTATGGCACCTTTGAGGTTCCTGCTAATAACTCATTCATCTGCCAATGAGCTAATCAATATCCCTGTTTAGTTTTTCGATTGGATTTATCCATGTTCATAAATGAATGAATCATAATATACACATAATCATTCTTAACTCTGATATAGTAACATAACCCTTATCAATTTTCTCGATTTCTTTGACTTCTTCATCAAACCAGTTCTACTACTTTCCTCTACCTCTTTCTGAAATTAGAAGAACCATGTATCTATAGATCAATTCACATATTCATTGTGATTCACCATCAATCCATCCATCCATCCATCCATCCATCCATCCATCCATCCATCTATCCATTCATATCTCCTTAGTACTCTACTCAGATGTCTTTCAGTGTTCAAACATTCAGTGACACAGAATATCAAGGGGCATACTTACTCGCAATTGACACAATGTAGTGCATCAATCAAAATTGCTGTGTTGCACCAAAAGGAGAGATCAGAATAGTGCAATTCATACTAAGATATGGTGCAGTTCTTCTCTCCTACTGCACTGACATACTTTTGGCTTCCTTGTGAAATGTGCACACCCAAGCAGCACCATAGTGCAAGGGTGTGTGATTGTTTTGGCATACACTTTGTACTTGAAGGGTTCCCTTCCACTACAAAATACTAATCTGAGACATAGTTTAATACCCTGCAGCTGTGATAATTTTTCTAGCCAAACTCTTATGCATTTTATCATGTTCTGGGATCACTATGCCGATATCAGGAAACAATTTTTGGTACCACTCTTTATAGAGGCGGAGTTCGGTCAAGTAAGGCCCGCACTCATGTACTTACAACTTTTAGGCAGTCGCCGGGTCATCTACGGGGTTGCTTGTTTCCTGGTGGCTGCGGTTCGAAACAAAGCCAAAAGATTGGCTGCAATAGAGACTGTGATGTGATTTTATTCCTTCTGCTACTCAATTTTTATCTTTTGTATTTTAACCTTTTTATGAAATGTATGTATATTTATGATGAACATTGGTTTTATTGTACTTTTAACATATGTATGAATTATTGTCACGCTTTTATGATTTTAATTAATAGAATAAAGTGTTATTTGACCTGAATACGTTTCAAAGTCTGTATGTGCACTGTAAAGTACATCATATGTCTCCATTACACCTGCCTCAAGGAGGCGTAATTTATTTTCAACTTATCCGAGTCCATCAACATAAGCAAGTAGGACATTGCTTCAAAAATCCTGGATGGTTTCATGGGAATGTCCTTATACCACCATGGCATGCCCCCTTGACTCAAAGTAGAGGAAAGAAGCACCTAGCGCTATTTTGCTTTAATTTATGGTGACTTTCCAGTGCAATACTGCACTGGACAGTAAATCCCAATGCTTCACTTTCTACTAGTTTTCTTCACTTTTGTAACTCAAAAGCGGGCCAAATAGTCCTCATTATTGAAGAAAACCCATTTAATCTCCCCTTTTTGTATTGATAATGTCATATTTTGCACAGTGAATATTTTACCATATATACACAGCCTTAATCGTACATCATTATTACTACCTGCCAAATTGTTCTTTGGTAGCTAGAATAAGAAGTGCTTTTACACTTCTGTGGATTTGCTGCTGTTGTCTTTATTTGAATGTTGGGCTGCTTGTCTCTGCAGGTGGTGCATCCGGATCTTGGTCGCAACCTGGTTCAACACAAACCGGCGGTGCACAGGTTAACGGTGAGAGTTTGCATCCCTGTTCTGAATGTTGTATGGTATCCTTTTATACACTCATGTTCTACGTTATTGCGACTGTTCGGTTCCTAAAAACAACTCATTCATTTGGCTATGACCTAATCAAGAGTTTGCATCCCTGTTCTGAATGATGTATTATTTCCTTGGATGCACTCATACTATACCTTATTGCACCTTAGAGGTTCCTACTAATAACTAATGTATCTGTCTATGAGCTAATCAGTATCCCTGTGTAGTTTTTCGATTGTATTTATCCATGTTTGTAATATACTCAAAATCAATCTTAACTCCGATATAGTTACATAACCCTAATCAATTTTCTCGAATACTTTGACTTCTTCATTGAACCAGTTCTACTACTTTCCTATACCTCATTCTGAAATTAGAGGAACCGTGTATCTATAGAACAATTCACATATCCCTTGTGCATCACTATTAATCCATCCATCCATCCATCATCCATTCATCCATCCATCCATCTCTCCCTCCTTCCCTCCTTGGTACTGTACTTAGATGTATTTCAGTATTCAAGGATTCAATGACAGAATATCTAGGGCCAAATTTACATACATTTGACACAATACAGTGCAACAATCAAAGTTGCTGTGGTGCAAAAAAAGGAGAGAGCAGAAGAGTGCAATTCATACTAATATATAGTGCTATTACTCTCTACCCCTGCACAGGCACACAATTGGACTCCTGAAATTTACACTTCTAAGCACCATAGTGCAAGGGTGTGTGAGTGGTTCATCATATAGTTTGTATTTGAAGGGTACTCTTCCATTACAAAATACTAAGCTGAAACGTAGTTTAATACATTTCCAAGTCTGTAAAGTACAGCACATGTTCTCCATTACGGCTGCCTCAAGGAGGTGTAGTTTGTTTTCAAATTATCCCAGTCCATTAACCCCTTCGCTGCGGCGGCTATTCCGCCGCAGCGCTAAAGGGGCGGGGCGGCCGCGCGGCGGCCGCATGCTGGTGACGGAGCCGCTCCGTCACCAGCCGCGGTTGAGCTATGCTGGTGACGGAGCGGTTCCGTCATGACCCGCCCCGCTCATTAGAACGCCCGCGCAGGCGCGAAATCAGCGCCGCGCAGGCGCGGCGGCCGGGCCATGACGGAACCGCTCCGTCATCAGCACAGCTCAACTGTAGCTGATGACGGAGCGGTTCCGTCATCAGCATGGAAGGGGTTAACGTTAACAGATAAGACATTGCATCAAAAACAATGGTTGGTTTCATGGGCTTGTTCTTGTACCACCATGGTATGCCCCTGTGACGCAAGGTAGAGGAAAGAAACTGCTTTACCTTCTGGCTGCTTTTCAGTGCAATGTTGCGCTGGAGAGTAAATCCCAAAGGTTCACTTTCTGATAGGTTGCCTTACTTTCGTAACGCAAATGAAGCGCATACAGTCTTTATTATTGAAAAAAAGCAAATTTCACTTCCCCTTTCTGTATTTAAAATATCATATTTTGGAAAGTGAATGTTTTCCATTATATACAGAGCCTTAATCGAACATCATTATTACTACAAGTTAAATTATTCTTTAGCAAATAGAATAAGAAATGCTTTCGCACTTCTGTGGGTTTGCTGCTCTTGTCTTCTTCTGAATGTTGTGCTGCTCATCTCTGCAGGTGGTGCATCAGGATCTTGGTCGCAACCTGGTTCAACACAAACCGGCGGTGCACAGGTTAAAGGTGAGAGTTTGCATCCCTGTTCTGAATGTTGTATGGTATCCTTTCATACACTCATGTTCTACGTTATTGCGACTGTTCGGTTCCAAAAAACTACTCATTCATCTGGCTTTGACCTAATCAAGATCCCTGTGTGGTTTTTCGATTGAATTTATCCATGTTAATAATATACACAAAATCAATCTTTACTCTGATAAAGTACTATAACCCTCGGTCTATTTTCTCATTTTCTTTGTCTTCTTCGTTGAAACACTTCTAATATTTTGCTTTTCTTCATTCTGACATTGGTGGAACCATGTATCTATAGATCTATTCACATATATTCATTATTCATAACTATCTATCAAGCCATCTATCCACTCACTTGCCCATCCATCCATCCATTCATCCATCCATCCATCCATCCACCCATCCATCCATCCATCTATCCAGCCATCCATCCAACCATCCATCTCTCGTTGGTACTCTACTTTGATGTCTTTCAGTATTTAATGACACAGAATATACAATGGTATATTTATTTACATTTGACACAATGCAGTGCAATAACCAAAGTTGCTGTGTTGCACCTAATGGAGAGAATAGTAGAGTGCAAGACATACTAAAATAGGGTGCTGTTCCTCTCTCTCCATGCGCTGACATATGCTTTGCTTCCTTGTGAAATGCACACACCCAAGCACCGTAGTGCAAGGGTATGTGATTGGTTTATTAAACTGTTTGTACTTGTAGGGTACTCTTTCAGTACAAAATTCAAAGCTGAGATGTAGTTTAACACATTTCCAAGTCTGTATGGGCACTGTAAAGACCAGCACATGTTCTTCATTACGCCTGCCTCAAGGAAGGGTAGTTTGCTTTAAATGTATCCGAGTCCATCAACGCTAGTAGATAGGACTTTGCATCAAAAACCCTGGATGGTTTCATGGCACTGTCCTTGTACCTCCATGGTATGCCCCATTGACGCATGGTAGAGGAAAGAAGCTCTTAGCGCTATTTTGCTTTACCTTATGGCTACTTTCCAGTGCAATACTGCGCTGCAGAGTAAATCCCAATGCTTCACTTTCTGATAGTTTTCTTCACTTTTGTAACTCAAACGCGGTACAAACAATGTTTATTATTGAAGAAAGCCCATTTTATCTCCCCATTTTTAAATGAAAAAGTCATATTTTGGACAGTGAATAATTTCCATTATATACACAACCGTAATTGTACGTCATTATTACTACCTGCTAAATTATTAATTGGTAGCTAGAATAAGAAGTGCTTTTGCACTTCTGTGGGTTTGCTGCTGTTGTCTTTTTCTGAATGTTGTGCTGCTCGTCTCTGCAGGTGGTGCATCCGGATCTTGGTTGCAACCTGGTTCAACAAAAACCAACGGCGCACAGGTTAACGGTGAGAGTTTGCACCCCTGTTCGGAATGTGGTATTGTTTGCTTGGATGCACTCATACGCCAACTTATTGCACATTTGAAGTTCCTATTAATAACTCATTCATCTGCTCATCAATATCCCTGTTTAGTTCTTTGATTGTATTTATCCTTGTTTGGAATATACACATAATCAATCTTAACTCCAATATAGTAACATAACCCTCATCAATTTTCTCGATTTCTTTGACTTCTTCATCAAACTAGTTCTACTACTTTCCTTTACTTCATTCTGAAAGTAGAGATACCATGTATCTATAGATCAATTCACATATCCATTGTGCATCACCATCCATCCATCCAGCCATCCATCCATCCATCCCTCCTTGGTACTCTACTTAGATGTCTTTCAGTATTCAAGCATTCAATGACACAGAATATCGAGGGGCATACTTTTTCACATTTGACACAATGCAGTGCACCAATCAAAGTTGCAGTATCACACCAAAAGGAGAGAGCAGAAGAGTGCAATATATATTAAGATAAGGTGCTGCTCCTCTCTCCCGCTGCGCTGATATCATTTTGACTTCCTTGTGGAATGCACACACCCAAGCACCTTAGTGCAAGGGTGTGTGATTGGTTTAGCTTTCGGTTTGTACTTGAAGAATTCCTTTCAAGTATAAAATACTAAGCTGAGACGTAGTTTAACCTCATCACTGTGGCGTGAATTCCGCCGCAGTGCTGAACATTCCGATCGCAGGCGTGGTCATGATGGCTCCCGGTCGTTATCAGCACACGCCGCCCACCGTGACTCATGACGGGTCGGAGCCGTCATGAGCATGGAAGAGGTTAATACGTTTCCAAGTCCGTATGTATGCTGTAAAGTACAGCACATGTCACCAATACGCCTGTCTCAAGGACATTCCTTCAAAAACCCTAGATGGTTTCCAGGGAATCTCCTTGTCACAACCATGGTATGCCCCATTGAGGCATGGTATAGAAAAGAAGCACCTAGCGCTATTTTGCTTTACTTTATGGTTACTTTCCAGTGCAATATTGCTCTGGTGAGTAAATTCCAATGCTTCACTTTCTGCTAGTTTTCTTCACTTTTGTAACTCAAATGCGGGCCAAATAGTCTTTATTATTGAAGAAAACCCATTTCATCTCCCCTTTTTGTATTGAAAATGTCATATTTTGCACAGTGAATATTTTCCATTATATACACAGCCTTAAAAAGTACATAATTATTACTACCTGCTAAATTATTCCTTGGTAGTTAGCATAAGAAGTGCTTTTAGACAACTATGGTTTGCTGCTCTTGCCTTCTTCTGAATGTTGTGCTGCTCTTCTCTGCAGGTCGTGCATCAGGATCTTGGTCACTTCTCGGTTCAACAAAAACCAACGGCGCACAGGCTTATGGTGAGAGTTTGCATCCCTGTTCTGAATGTTGTATTATTTCCTTGGATGCACTCATACTATACCTTATTTCACCTTTGAGGTTCCTACTAACACCTCATTCATCTGCCTATGAACTAGTCAATATCCCTGCTTAGTTTTTCGATTGTATTCATCCATGTTCGTAATTTACACACAATCAGTCTTAACTCCAATATAGTTGCATAACCCTAATCAATTTTCTCGATTTCTTTGACTTCTTCATCAAACTAGCTACCTTCATTTTCTTTATTTTGAAATTGGAGGAACGGTGTATCTATAGATTAATTTACATATACTCATTGTGTGTCATTATCCATCAAGCCATCCATCTATATTTAGATGCATCTATCCATCCATACACTCACCAGCCCATCCATGAATACATCCATCCACCTATCCTTCCTTCAGTCCATCCATTCATCCATCCATCTTGCCTTGATACTCTAATTAGATGTCTTTCAGTATACAAGCATTCAATGAGACAGAATTTCCAGGGCCATATTTACTTACATTTGACACAATGCATTACAACAATCAAAGTTACTGTGTTGCAAAAAAAAGGAAAGAGCAGAATAATGCATTATATACTAAGAATTAGCGCTGTTCCTCTCTCCCGGTGCACTGGCATACCTTTGGATTCCTTGTGAAATGCACACTCCAAAGCATCATAGTGCAAGGGTGTGTGATGGGCTTATCATATGGTTTCTACTTGAAGGGTACACTTCTTGTACAAAATACTAAGCTGGGATGTAGTTCAATACATTTCCAAGTATATATGTGTGCTCTAAAGTACAGCACATGTTCTCCATTACGCCTGCCTCAAGGAGGCATAGTTTGTTTTAAACTTATCCCAGTCCATCGACGCTAGCAGATAGGACATTGCATCAAAAACACTGGATGGTTTTATGGGATTGTTCTAGTACCACCATGGTATGCCCCATTGACACATGGTAGAGGAAAGAAGCTCCTAGCGCTGTTTTGCTTTACCTTATGGCTGCTTTTCAGTGCAATATTGCGCTGGAGAGTAAATCTCAATGCTTCACTTTCTGCATGTTTGCCTCACTTTTGCAACATAAACACAGCCCAAACGGTCTTTATTATTGAAGAAAGCCAATTTTTTATTGAAAATGTCATATTTTGGAAAGTGAATGTTTTCCATTACATACACAGCCTTAATGATACCTCATTATTACTACCTGGTAAATTATTCTTTGGTAACTTTTGCTTTTGCACTTTTGTGGGTTTGCTGCTGTTGTCTTTTTCTGATATGTTGTGCTGCTCGTCCTTGCAGGTGATGCATCTGGATCTTGGTCGCAACCTGGTTCAAAACAAACAAGAGACGCACAGGTTGACGGTGAGAGTTTGCATCCCTGTTCTGAATGTTGGATGGTTTCCTTTGATACAGTCATGACCAAACTTATTGCACCTCTTAGGTTCTTACCAACAACTCATTCATCTAGTTAGGACCTAATCAAGATCCCTGTTTAGTTTTTCGATTGAATTTATCCATGCTTTTAATATACACACAATCAACCTTTACTCCTATATAGTACCATAACCCTTGTCAATTTTCTCAATTTCTTTGTCTTCTTCATCGAACCACTTCTACTACTTTCCTTTTCTTCATTTTGACATTGGTGGAACCTTGTTTCTATAGATCAATTCACATATATTCATTGTGAATAAGCAGCCAACAAGTCATCCATCTATGTTTCCATCCATCCATCCATCCATCCATCCATCCATCCATCATCCATCCATCCACCCATCTCTCCTTGGTACTCTACTTAAATGTCTTTCAGAATTCACTCATTCAATGACACAGAATATCAAGGGGCATACTTACTCGCATTTGACACAATGCCATGCAACAATCAAAGTTGCTGTTTCAGACCAAAAGGAGAGAGCAGAAGAGTGCAATATATATTAAGATATGGAGCTGTTCCTCTCACCCCCTGCACTGGCATACGTTTGGCTTACTTGCAAAATGCACACATCCAAGCACCATAATGCAAGGATGTGTGATTGGTTTAGCATACGGTTTGTACTTGAAGGGCTCCCTTCCACTACAACATACTATGCTGATATGTAGTTTAATTAATTTCCTCGTCTGTATGTGTGCTGTACAGTACAGCACATGTTCTCCATTATGTCTCCCTCAAGGAAGGATAGCTTGTTTTAAACTTAACACAGTGCAGTTTTAGCAGATGGTACATTACACCAAAAACCCTGGATAGTTTCATGGGAATGTCCTTGTACCACCACGGTATGCCCCATTGACGCATGGTAGTGGAAAGAAGATCCTAGCTCTATTTTACTTTACTTAGTGGCTACTTTTCAATGCAATAATGTGCTGGAGAGTAAATCCCAATGCTTCACTTTCTGCTATTTGCTTCACTTTTGTAACTTAAACGCGGCACAACAGTCTTTATTATTGACCAAAGCCCATTTCATCTCCCATTTTGGTATTGAAGATGTTATATTTTGCACAGTGAACATTTTCCATTATATACACAGCCTTAATTGTACGTCATTATTATTACCTCCTAACGTATTAATTGGTAGCTAACATAAGAAGTGCTTTAGATCCCTGTTTAGTTTTTCGATTCTATTTATCCATGTTCGTAATATACACACAATCTTAACTCTGATATAGTAACCTAACTCATCAATTTTCCCGATTTCTTGGACTTCTTCAGCAAACTATTTCCACTACTTTCCTTTGCTTCATTCTGAAATCAGAGGAACCAAAATCTTTAGATCAATTCGCATATCCATTGTGCATCACTATCTATCCATCCATCAATTCATCCATCATCCATCCATCCATCTCTAGTTAGTACTCCACTCCGAAGTCTTTCAGTATTCAAACATTCATTGACACAGAATATCCAGGGGTATATTTACTTACATTTGACAAAATAAAGAGCAATCACCAAAGTTGCTGTGTTTCACCAAAAGAAGAGTGTCATATATACTAAGATATGGTGCTGTTGCTCTCTCCCCCTGCACTGGCACACCTTTGGATTCCTTGTGAAATGCACACACCCAAGCACCATAGTGCAAGGGTGTTTGATTGGTTTAGCAAATGATTACTACTTGAAGGGTTCCCTTCCAGTAAAACATACTAAGCTGAAATGTAGTTTAATACATTTCCAAGTCTGAATGTGTGCTGTAAAGTACAGCACATGTTCTCCATCACGCCTGCCTCAAGGAGGGGTAGTTTGGTTTAAACTTATCAGAGTCCATCAACGTTAGCAGATAGGACATTACATCAAAAACCCTGGATGGTTTCATGGGAATGTCTTTGTACCACCATGGTATGCCCCATTGACGCATGGTAGAGGAAAGAAGCTCCTAGTGCTATTTTGTTTTACCTTATGTCTACTTAGCCGTGCAATATTGTGCTGTAGATTAAATGCCAATGATTCACTTTTTGCTGGATTCCATCACTTTTGTACCTCAAATGCGGCGCAAAAAGTCTTTATTATTAAAGAAAGCCCATTTCATCTCCCCTTTTTTAATTGAAAATGTCATATTTTGGAAAGTGAATATTTTCCATTATATACACAACCGTAATTGTACGTCATTATTACTACCTGCTAACTTATTCTTTGGTAGCTAGAATAAGAAGTGCTTTTGCACTTCTGTGGGTTTGCTGCTCTTGCCTTCTTCTGAATGTTGTGCTGCTCATCTCTGCAGGTGGTGCATCAGGATCTTGGTCGCAACCTGGTTCAACACAAACCGGCGGTGCACAGGTTAACGGTGAGAGTTTGCATCCGTGTTCGGAATTTTTGTAATATTTCCTTGGATACACTCATGCTATACATTATTGCACATTTGAGGTTCCTACTAACCTCTCATTCATCTGCCTAGGACCTAATGAAGATCCTTGTTTAGTTTTTCGATTGTGTTTATCCATGTTTGAAATATACACACAATCAATCTTTACTCCGATATATTAACATAAGCCTCATCAATGCTGCCATACCTTTGGCTTCCTTGTGAAATGCACACACCCATCCACCATAGTGCAAGGGCGTGTGATTGGTTTAGCATATGGTTTGTACCTGAAGGGTTCCCTTCCAGTACAAAATACTAAGCCAAGACGTAGTTTAATACATTTCAAGTCTGTATGGGCGCTGTAAAGGACAGCACATGTTCTCCATTATACCTGCCTCAAGGAGGCATTGTTTGTTTTAAACATATTCAAGTCCATCAACGTTAGCAAGTACGACATTTCATCAAAAACCCTGCATAGTTTCATGGGAATGTCCCTGTGCCACCATGGTATGCCCTATTGAAGCAAAGTAGAGGACAGAAGCACCTAGTGCTATTTTTCTTTGCCTTATGGCTACTTTCCAGTGCAATACTGCGCTGGAGAGTAAATCCCAATGCTTCACATTCTGATAGTTTGCTTCACTTATGTAGCTCAAACCCGGTGCAAACAGACTTTATTATTGAAGAAAGCCCTATTTCATCTCCTATTTTCGTATTGAAAATGTCATATTTTGGACAGTGAATGTTTTCATGATATACACAGCCTTAATCGTACGTCATTATTACTACTTGCTAAATTATTCTTTGGTAAATAGAACAAGAAGTGCTTTTGCACTTCTGTCAGTTTGCTGCTCTTGTCTTTTACTGAATGTTGTGCTGCTCGTCTCTGCAGGTGGTGCATCAGGATCTTGGTCGCAACCTGGTTCAACACAAACCAGTGGCGCACAGCTTAACGGTGAGAGTTTGCATCTCTGTTTGGAATGTTGTATTGTTTCCTTGGATGCACTCATAAGCCAACTTATTGCACATTTGAAGTTCCTACTAATAACTCGTTCATCTGCCTATGAGCTAATCAAGATCCTTGTTATTTTTTTGATTGTATTTATCCATGTACGTAATATACACACAATCTTATCTCCGATATAGTAACATAAGTCTCATCAATTTTCTCGATTTTTTTGGCTTCTTCAGCAAACTAGTTCTACTACTTTCCTTTTCTTCATTCAGAAATTAGAGGAACCATGTATCTATAGATCAATTCACTTATCCATTGTGCATCACTATCCATCCATCCATCCATCCATCCATCATCCATTCATCCATCCATCCATCTCTCGTTGGTACTCTACTTAGATGTCTTTCAATATTCACGCATTCAATGACATGGAATATTCAGGGACATATTTATTTACATTTGACACAATGCAGTGCAATAACCAAAGTTGCTGTGTTGCACCTAATGGAGAGAATAGAAGAGTGCAAGACATACTAAGATAAGGTGCTGTTCCTCTCTCCCCCTGCGCTGATATGCTTTTGTCTTCCTTGTGAAATGCCCACACCCAAGCACCATAGTGCAAGGGTATATGATTGGTTTAGCATACAGTTTGTACTTCAAGGGTTCCCTTCCAGTACATATTATTAACAAAACACATACAATATTTTTTCCATAGGATAGCAAGAGGGTTAAATTTACTATTCAAACTCCAGTGAGTGCAACAGTAGGGAAAGCGTTGGATAGCGTAGGGGTAAAATTTACTATTCCAACTCCAGAGAGCGCAACAGTAGGGAAAGCGTTGGATAGCGTAGGGGTAAAAATTACTATTCCCACTCCAGTGAGTGCATTAGTAGGGAAAGCGTTGGATAGCGTAGGGGTAAAAATTACTATTCCCACTCCAGAGAGTGCAACAGTAGGGAAAGTGTTGGATAGCGTAGGGTTAAAAATTACTATTCCCACTCCAGTGAGTGCAATAGTAGGGAAAGTAAATACTTCATATATAAATATAAATAACATAAATATTAATACCAATTACAAATTAATTAAAATATTTTACAATTTTATAAAATATATATTAAAAATTACCTACTAATACTAATTATTGATCAATTACCAATAAATTAATTTACAATATAAAAATAATTAAAAATTAGACACAAAAAATAGTTTTAAAATGTAATTACTTACAATTAAATTACTTCCCAAGCTATTCCCCTAAAAACACACAACCCACTACAGAAAAAAATGTAATAAAAGTAACATATTTATCAATTAATCAATTACAATAAATTACAAATTATATTTTAATTAATTACCAATTAATAATTAATCAACAATTAATTCTAAATAAATAGCAATAAATAAAATAACATATTTAATTATTTTAATTAAATTACTTCCCACTCTATTCCCCTATAAACCCACAACCTGCTACAGAAAACAAATTACTAAAATTAACACATTTATCAATTAGTCAATTAAAATTAATTACCAATTATATTTTAATTATTTACAAAGTAATAATTAATTCACAATTATTTCCAAAAAAATACCAATAAATAAAATAACATCTTTAATTAATTATAATTAAATTACTTCCCACCCTATTCCCCTATAAACCCACAACCCGCTACAGAAAATAAATTACTAAAATTAACATATTGATCAATTAATCATTTAAAATTAATTACCAATTATATTTTAATTAATTACCAATTAATAATTAATTAACAATTATTTCTAAATAAATACCAATAAATAAAATAACATATTTAATTAATTATAATTAAATTACTTCCCACCTTATTCCCCTATA